>NC_081826.1:158995611-159620611 GCF_030867095.1 Alligator mississippiensis
ATGTGATGATCTTAGGAACATCATCTACTTCTTTCGATCTTCTAGCAACTCAGTACTCTCCACTGGTCATTTAAATGAACTGTTACCTTAGGTTTTCCTCAGGTACTTCTCAGAGTGGGTTTATTAGTGCTGTCCAACATTAAGCATCCTTCATAAATCTATAATTGAGCCTGTGTTCAAAATACAGGTTTGAGAACTGGGAGCAGTGCTGAGCATGGGCGACTGGTGTCACCTTAGTCAGGTGGGGCACGTGCCCCCCCCCCAGCAACCAGGGGGAGGGTCACCCCACGGCCAATCTCATTGACCGGGGGGGGGAGGGTACCCCTGCGGCCGATTGTGCCAACTGCAGCCATGGTACTCTTGGAAGTGGCCACAGCGCTACATCCAGTGCTTGCTGGGTGGGCACCGGTGCTCCTGCCTGGCCCACCTACCCATTGCCTAAGTGGGGAGCACTGCCTATCAGGGGCTGCACCAGTGCTCTCAGGGGGTGCATGTGCACCCTTGTGCACCCCCTACATTTTGCCACTGGTACTGAGAGACAAATATTAACTTCTACTCTCATAAAATATCCAGGTCCTCAGCTGGTGAAAATAAGCATCATTCCACTGACTTCAGTGGAAGGAGAGTTTATATCAGCTGAGGATCTGCCCCAGAACCTTAAAGAAACTGGGAAACTGTGATAATGTGGACACTGAACTGTTATCAAAGCTGCACTTCAGCTGTTGTGCAGGGATTTTGGAAAGGGAAGCTCTGGTGGGTATAGACCTCTCCTTCAGCATTTACCTGAGATGTTTAACAGATAAAAATATTGGAACATGAAGGGACTGAACCTCAGGCAAATTTAAGCCAATCACAAGGCTCCTGTTCACTACATTGTGGCAGATGCTAAGCACCTCTATAAAGCAAGCCAACCTCTTGTTAGCTGTCTAAACACAAATTTAGGAACCTGTCTTTAGGAATTCAGCTCTGGAAACTGTGGCCCTCCTGCCCAACCCCACTGCTGCTCAGAGACCTTGAGATTTGTCTTCTCTTTATAGCACCTTTTATTATTCTTTTGACAGTGCCTTGAATAGTGACGATGAGGAGGCAGGGGCAGGCATCCAGTGCTCCCAGTGGTGCTGTTTAATTGTATGGCTGTTTTTCTCAGGCTGCCAGCTGGTCCTGACACTCTGCTTGTTTTCTTCCCCCTCAGGAGGCATTCTTTTGGTGGAAGTTACCTCGCTCACATTAACTAAAGCAGTAAGAACAGCAGAGCTGTTTTCATGCTCCTCCAACTCAAGAAAAGGCTGTGACCAGCTCTCTCTCCAACCTCTCTCCCCTCCTCGGACCAGTTTCTTTATATTTTTAACAATCCAATTTTCTGTAATCCCTTCCGTCTGTCCCCACCCCCTCCAAAAAGTTGTTCTTTCTCTTCTCTCTCTGGCTACTCTTTGTCAGGCCCTGTATTTTCTGGAGGGAAACTAAAAGCTTGACTCTTCTCTTATAGTGTAAATCAGGAACAAGTTGCTGTAAAGCTGGTTTACGTGGAATCGGAGCCAGGCCTTAAATTGTGTGCCATGTGAGAGGGATGCCACCCTTTCCCTTCTCTTCATTTGTGCCTTGCACATGGTTGGCTCTTGCTGCCCCTCCTTCATAAACACCAATGGACTATAAATCCGTGTTGTTAATTTAAAGGGAAATTTTCAAAGGCACAAAGGACAGCCATCCATCCAATTTTAAGTGACTTCCAGTGGCAGTTTTACAGTTAATTGCCCTTTAATAAAACCCTTGTTTTTAATAACTTGGTAGCCTCCATAGTGACTGGATGCACAGGAAGGTACAGCCCCACTTTCACACCCCTCCCCACCTCTCTCCCCTGTGTCCCAAGCTTACTTTCTAAGGGCCTTGCTACATGTTGCACTTTAAACTGCTCAAATGTTGATCACTGTTATTACTAGTTTGAGTTTGGAGCAGTTGCATCTTAAGGATAAACACCTTCTCTGGCTGTCCCCCACCTGTGCAGCTCTGACTTGCCAGATGGCTGGCAAGTAGGGGCCTGACTAGGAGCTATAGCTATTGCAACTACAGGGATGGCAAGCCAGGACAGGTTTCTATCCCTGCTCGGGGGCGGGGGGGGCGGGGAGGGGAGGAGACAGGTTGTGGGGGGCTGGGAGGCAGAGAGTTAATGGAATGGGATTGGGTAATGAAATGGGAGAGGAAAAAGAAATGAGGGTGGATAAAGAGCTGTGAAATGAAGGCAGTCAGCTATTGAAGGATAAAATAAAAAGGAATTAAAAAAATTAAAAAGAAATAAAGAAGAAACAGATTAAATAAAATCTCATGTTTTAATAAATAGAGATTTGGGATTGGGCAATGTAGGGGGTGCTGGTTGTGCTTCCTGGGCTGGCTAGGAGGTGGGAGCAGCGAGGGAAGGTGCTTTTGGCAGATCTACTGCCCTTGCCCTGGGAAGGAAGCCCTAGCTCATGGGGACCCAATCCAGCCCCCTACCTTGTTCCCCTCTACACCCTCCTGAGACCCACTTTTGGACCCATCTGTTCTCTGTGACCTTGCTATCTGGCATGTACTCTTTAGTCTGTTTACACAGTGTTGCAACCCTACAGTGGGAAGGTCATGCCCTTGGGTGTGGGAAGAGGCATTGACTTGGTGCCCGAACCACACCTGGGCAGTAAAGTTCAGGGGGTGGAAAGTTTTTTCTACATAGAACAGGAGGGTGGGGGAGGGGACACTGCCTCCCAAGATGCTGGAGGACTGCAACTTGGGCTGTGCATCTGTTGGGTGTGCGCATACATTAATGGACTACATCCTGGGTAATATGGATCACAGATAAACTTGCCCTGTAGTGGCATAACTTTAAGCTACCTAAAGCGTGCTTAAAACTAGTTTCAAGTGTTAATGTGTGGGACAATCTAGGAGTTAAGAGCTCCAGGAACCACCTAAAATTAATGTGTAACAGGGACCTAAGAGACAAACATCTGCCAGAAGACAAGAAATTGCAGAGTATGGGGAATTCTACAAGCAAATTGTCAGGTGGATGATGAATGTCATGGTAGTTTATTTATTTTCCAGCCTAACCCCAAATGACCCCCTACCCAGCCATTAGCTTACTTATTTTTATTTCTTATGTCCAGAAACAGATCAGCTGGAGGGATTTAAACCAGAAGAGAGGAGTGGACTCTTATTCTAGCTCAATAAAGACTTGGAGGGAAAATGTAAATGGTAAGGCCAACATTATTATTTTGCCTTTTTAAACAAAATGCAGATCCTTTCTTTCATTGAAGTCGCTTGTACAACAGGTTCAGGCCTCATTTACACTGGTATGAAGCCAAGGGAATACCATTGGCTTCACTGATTTAGTCTACACTGATATGAGAATAACTGGGCACATCTACATGAGACACTTTACTGTGCATTAGATTAGTCTAATTCTGAGTAAAGCATCAGCATCTACATGTGTGCGGGACTTATTGAGCAGTAAATAAGGCTAATAAACCATTTGCTAGTACCAGCAAATACAGGTACTAGATTCATGGCACATTAGCTACTGCACAGTACCTACAGCGCATGTGTAGACACTGTAGAGATGTAGATGCTGACTGGGAGCAATTTGCTTCTGGTCAGCCTAGGCAGCAGGGAGCTGCAGGGGGCCACAGGGGGCAGGGTGGGGGGCAGGGAGTGACCCACAGGGGTCAGGGAGTTGCAGCTTCAGTTGACAGCTTGGGATCACTGAGCTTGGCACTGCTGGCTTGGGGTGATGCCCCATGGCCAAGCAGCAGCAGTGCCTGAGTTCTCCCCTTGCTTTGCTTGCTGGGGGAGATGGGGGAGCTCTCTGTACCCATTCCCAGCACTGCTGAGCTCCCAGCTTCCTCCAGGAGCTGGGAGCTGAGTAGCACCAGGACAGGGGACCTCTCCATCCCCACAGCACCAGGCCAGGGACAGAGAGCTTCTGTGTACCCTCAGCCTTGCCGCTGCCTGCGCAGTGCACACCCCAGTTGGCTTGAGCTCCCTGCCCATGTCTGGGGGGAGCTGAGATCTGAGCTATGCCAGGACTAGGGGGAAACACGGGGGAGGTAAGCAGTGCCAGAACCGGGGGCAGACGCACCTCCCCTCAGTCCCGGCACTGCTTACTCCTGGCATCTCCCCCAAGCTCCATTTGGTGGGGAACTGTTCCCCACTCTGGGACAGCCCCTCTTGGCTCCTCAGAGCTCAGGCTTGACCCCTGCACCTAGCTTCCTGCCTGGGGCAGAGCCACATGTCTGGGAGTTCCTCCAGCCATGTGGCAGGGACACCTTGTAACAGAGCACAAGTTGTCAAAGGGGCATGGGCAAGCAGCAGAGCAGCCTGCAGCTGGCTGCACTCCCAATCAGGCACAACTGCCCTATTGGGAACAGGTCCCAGCTGTTTTCTATAAGAACAGGCCCTGCACAGTGGAGCCAGCAGTCCACTGCAAGCAGCCAAAAGCATCACCTGGCTGGAGCTGCTGGTCAAGTAACATCTTGGAGGTACAGGAGCTATGGGGAAGGTGGAGGCTCCTGGTCCTGGGGCATGACCTAAAACTACACCCTGCTGGGGCTGGATGGTGTGGTGGGACTGCTGGTGGCAGGGCAGTCCCTAGGAAATGCCACACCTGTGCTTCCCCAATGAAAGGTGAGTATGGGGCACCAGAAAGCCTCAGCCCCCGCTGCCTTGTGGGTTACCCTGTGGAGGGAAAAGGCTAGGGGAGCACACCTCAAAGACAGAGCAAGGGCCCAGGTTAACTGTGTGGAGCCTAAGGTGGGGTCCAGGTCATGAAGGTGCCTGAGACGGCCAAGTCCACAATGAGGCTTGAGGTATATAAAAGGAGCCAGGTGTGAGGTTCCAGGGGGGTGGGATTCAGATTCCCAAGAAGGAGCCATGTGTGAGGCTCCAGGGTGTAAGGGAATTGAGACCCAGCATCGGGCAGGGGATTGAGGCTCAGTGTGGGGTGTGAGAGGACCAAGAGGGTCCAAGGCTGGGCAGGGAGCCCGTGACAAATGTAGGCGCTAGGAACCCTGAGTGTGAGTGAGAGCCCAGTGTGAGTACACAGGGACCAAGAGTCCCGACGTGAGGACATAGGGATTGAGAGCTCCAATGTGAGAGCGCAGGAGTGAGAGTCCCGACACGAGTCGCTGGAGTGAGGGTCCCAGTGTGAAGGCATGGGAGTGTGGGTCCTAGTGCGGGGACACTGGAGGGAGACCCCAGTGTGGGGTACGCTATAGGCTGGGTGTTAGGCCATGGATGCCATCTGTGAGGCATGGGACATAGTATAAGGGGAGGTTCAGAGCCACGTACGCCTTTGGCATCAGGGCAGTTAAATGGGCAGCCTCCTGCCTGGTTAGCCCTGAGACAAATTGGTGGGCAATGACTGGATCCGCCCTGGGACACCCAGTTGTTACACACCTCTGTAGCTCAACCAGGCTGGCCTCCAGACCCCTGGCTTGACTCCTGGGGCCTGTGCCTCCAGCTGTCTGGCCTCTGAGCACCATGCGCCTCTTTTTGGCAGTGCTGTGGTCAGCTTGTGCCCAAGACCCTGGCTCTGCCTCCCAAGGCCCATGTCTTCAGCTGTCTGGCCCCAGTGCACCATGCCCCTTTGCTGCATGCAGGTGGCAAGCCCCAACAGCACCCAGAGTCCCTGCTTGAGCCTTGAGGCCCTGGCAGTACCTGGGATAGCAGCGTCCCTAACACAAGAAATATCAACCTAGGGGGCCAGGCAGCAGAGCAAGCGACTGGTGACCTCATAGTGGTCTGGAGTGAGGCAGACATGAAGCAGGAATTTGGCTGGGGCACCTAGGCAAATGCCCACATCTATGAGGCCACGGCAGCCCACATGTGGGATTGTGGTCTGAGTGGCAGTGCCACATTAAAATCAAGGCCCTACGGGGCTATTGAGTTTGTGTCATGGACCACAACTGGTGGTCCAGTTCAGCCCACAGAACCTGCCCTTCATGTGGTAGCTGTACCATACCCAGGCCACGAGGGACCCTGGCAAGGACCACCGTGTATACTTCAGCACAGACAGGCTGCTGGAACCAACAATGGGCCAATGCTGAGGAGGACTCTCCAGAGGAGGGCCTCTCATGGCACCAGAAGCAGGACCCAGCATGCTCCCCACCCTTGGCCTCAGCTGGTAGTGCAGGCAGCTGGGGCTGACACCTGCCCCACCAACTCCAGCTATGCACCAAGTGGGGAGGCCAAGTCAGGGGTGGGCCCTGTGATAAGAAGCTCCAGCTCCTCCCTGGAAGGGGCTGATGCCTGGGCAGCCAAGCACTGTGTCGCTGAACCCTGGGACACTGCAGGAATCTGGACTACCTTGCCACCACCAGGGACAGAATCAGACCACTGGGACCACCTGCCATGCCTGTCTAGTAAGCCCTGCACAGGGAGGAGGGTGGGGGAGGAAAGGGAGCACCATGGCCACACATTCCCATGTGTGGTTACCTGCCCACCCCCAGGTTGCACACCTGGAGCCAGGGGTCCTGTGGAGGTGGGCCCCTTCCCTGCCTTTCCCCTCCCCTCCTCACCCTGCCTGGACAAGCTCCTTCCTGCCCCTCTGGATATTCTCACCCGAACATGCAGGGAGGTGGGAGACAGTTCAGAACTTTGAGAAGGCAGTGGCCTCCCAGCTTGGCAGCCAGGGGCCTGACACATGCAAAGAAACTCATCAATAGCAGCAGCAATCTCCTCCTCAACCACAGGGGTCAGGGAGTTGTAGCATAGGCAGAGATACCCCTTCAAGTGGTGGTGCACATTGCAGGGAAGCGCAGCCTGAGGTGCCATTGAAGCTGAGATCCCTGCACCAGGTTCTATGCCCAAGGCACCATAGTGATCAGCAGCAGAGGGGCGTAATGGGTTGGAAACTGCTCAGTGTGCTCAAGTAGCTCATACGTGAGGTGCCCAGGGGATTTTCAGCAGGGACACACCTCAAGAGGATGTTTGAGGCCCACGAGTGGCAAGCTACCATGGTGGCCTAGGCAGTGGAGGCAACAAAGGAGGACTGCTGGGTGTTAGACACCATCCTGGTGGTCACCTTTGTGCTGCCCAGCCTCCAGCCCCCGACCCTGGCCCCACCTGACCCGACAGCCAGGCATGGCCCAGCCGAGCCCCTGACCTCAGCCTTGCCTGCCCCCTGGCGGCCACTCATGGCCCAGCACCAAGCCCCCAGTGGGGTTGGAATGAGGTCCAGCACCACTTGCAGTTGCCCCTGCCCTGCTCCTGAGCTTGGTCCCCTGGTGGATGGGTCCCCCACCTGGGCCACTGCCTGATTCTTGCCTGGCTACAATGCGGCCACTCAGCGGGAGCTGCCCGCAGTTAGGCCAGGCCCACACATGGGCCCTCCTGGCCCTGGTGTCATGGTGGAAGAGGGGAAGCAGGCTGGACAGTGCCCACTCTCACCCCAGCCCACCAACCTCATCACAGCATCCACACCTGCAGTGGTGAAACCAGAGACCAGGGTGCCAGGTGCCTCTTTCTGGGATCCGTGTCATAGGCCCCTCCACCCCACTATTCCCCCCCTTACAATTCAAAAAGTACATTGTACATAGTTGCACAGAAAGGGTTAGGGTTAGGGAGGGGTGTGTTGATGAGGTGGGGGGGGGGTCTGTTATTGTGTGGTGGAGGGAAATTAAGTTTGGTGTTTGTTATAAACTGTCCATAATGTGTATGGCCTTGGGATTGCCTTGTGGGCCTGGGGCCCATGGACAACTGCCCAGGAGCCCTACTGTGGGAGGTGGAGAAGGAGGTAGTTTGCAAACACCTTGCAGACACAGTGCCTTGTCCGTTGCTGCCAGGGGGGAGGGCAGGAAGCATCCATGGTATGCTGGCCTCAGGCTCCCTGAACAGCATTCCCTGCCAGCTTGAGTGTGCCCCTTTCCTGCCTGCCCCTGGAGTCCCCTGCTAATCTGAGCCTGCCCACAGAGCCCCCTGCCAAGCTGTGCCTGCCACTTTGGAACCCCCTGCAAGCCTGAGGCTGCCCCCTGAGCCCCTGGCTAGTCTGAGCCTTCTCCCTGAGCCCCCTGGCAACAGGGCACCTGCAGCTGGAGCCTGCAGCTCCCCTTGCCTGCTGCTGCAGGGGGGCAGAGCAGAGCAGGAGCAGGCCTAGATCTGCCTACTCCTATTAGGAGCCAATTTGCGTCCTCCAGGGTGCACATGTAGACATGTTCCTGGGGCAAGCTTACTGTGCCTTTTTTTACTGCACAATACACTTAAGGTGCATTGATAGCACATGTAGATGCACCCACTCTCTCCAGAGACATGACGGCATAGCACTGCATTGTTTCATTTTTATTTATACTGCAGTAGCACCAACAGGCCCTAGCCAAAGATCAAGGCCCCATGGTGTTAAGCAGTGTACAGACATACTGTAAAAGACAGAACATCTTGACCAGGCTTGATCTTTAAACAGGGCCAGTCAACTTCTAAGAGACAGGAGTCTTAACAGAGGGTGTATGCCCATGGTCTGCACCAGGGTGAGTCACAGACCCCTGGGCCACACATTGCATGGACATCCCACCCTTCCCTGACAGCTGCACCATGCACCTGCATAACCGGACCAACTATATGGGCGCCCCCTCCCACAGCTGCACTACATGCTCATGCAGCCCCAGGCTGACCCTCAGCTCCCTGAGCCACACTACCACACTGCACCACCCCCAGGGGCTGGGACAGGAAGCAGCAGACAGAGAAGGAAGAGGGAACCTGGAGACTCTGGCTTCTGTTGCAGCTGGAGTGACGGAGGGGGGAAAAATGGCCTGGCAGGAACCTTAGGACCACAAATTAACTCCTCATGTACCATATGTGACCCACAGGCCTCCAGTTGCACAATTTTGCTCTAAACGATTAATCCTGAAAGGCAAAGAGCCTTGAACAGTGTCTTGAAGTCAAATGTATGTACTTCAAGTTCCATTTCAATGTTTGTGGACTGCAAATTATTTAAAATATTTGGAAATTTATCATGAAAGATTTGGGTTTTTTAACCATATTTACCAGGTCTCTCCAATGGGGTTGGGGACTAAAGCCACTGGCCATTTCACTAGGGACTAGGCTTATCCCACATGAGACTGGGAATTACTTGCATTATCCTCACAAGAAGTTCTCCCACAGTAAGAAGAGCCACCATTTTATATCATTAAGGGCATGTCTAAACAAGACGCGTTAATGCACATTAACCTAATTTAATGTGCATTAAGGGTGTATGTCTACACATGCGCACCCTTAATATGCATTTAAAATGGTGAATTTATAGATTTCATAGACACTAGGGCTGGAAGGGACTGTGGAAGATCATCGAGTCCAGCCCCCTGCTCCAGGGGCAGGAAGTTTTCATAGATTTCATAGACATTAGGGCTGGAAGGGACCTCGGAAATCATCGAGTCCAGCCCCCTGCCCAAAGGGCAGGAAGTCAGCCGGGTTCATAGGATCCCAGCAAGATAAGCATCCAGTTTGCTCTTGAAGGTGTTCAATGTGGGCGCTTGAACCACCTCCGGTGGCAGGCTGTTCCAGACCTTGCGGGCTTGGACAGTAAAGAAATTCTTCCTTATGTCCAGCCTGAAACGGTCTTGTAGTAGTTTATGACCATTCGACCTAGTCATCATCCTTTGGGGCACTCTGGTGAACAAACGTTCCCCCAGATACTGGTGGTCACCCCTGATAAACTTATAGGTGGCCATCAGATCACCCCTGAGCCTGCACTTTTCCAGGCTAAAGAGCCCCAGGGCTCTCAGCCTGTCATCGTAGGGTCTGCTTCCCTGACTTCATCATGCGTGTGGCTCTTCTCTGGACACTCTCAAGCTTCTCCACATCCTTTTTGAATTGTGGAGCCCAAAATTGGACGCAGTACTCCAGCTGCGGCCTCACTAAGGCCGAGTACAAGGGGAGAATGACATCCTGGGATTTGCTTGAGAAGCATCTATGGATGCAAGCCAGTGTTTTGGTCACATTACTAGCCGCAGCATCACACTGCAGGCTCATGTTCATCTTGTGGTCAATGATGACCCCAAGTCTCTTTCTTGCATAGTGTTGGCCAACATAGCACTGCCGAGCCTATAAGGATGCAGCGGGTTTTTCTTCCCAAGGTGGAGAACCTTGCATTTATTGGCGTTGAACACCATCAGATTCTCGTCCGCCCACTTGCTGAGCCTGTCCAGGTCAGCCTGGATCACCCGCCTGTCTTCTGGTGTGGATGCTTTTCCCCAAAGTTTGGTGTCATCAGCGAACTTGGCCAGTCCACTTCTGACTCCAGTGTCCACATCATTAATGAAGATGTTGAACAGTATGGGTCCAAGGACAGAGCCTTGGGGGACCCCACTGGTCACAGGACACCACGATGTGTGACTTCCATCAATTACTACCCTCTGGGTCCGACACCGGAGCCAGTTTTCCAGCCAGTGGATCGTGGAGGACCCAAGGCGACAATTGGCCAGTTTCTCTAAGAGGTGATTATGGGAAACCAGGTCAAAGGCTTTTTTGAAGTCAAGATATATGACATCAATCTATTCTCCCTTGTCCAGGTGATAGGTCACCCGGTCGTAGAAGGAAATGAGATTGGTCAAGCAAGACCTACCCGCAACAAACCCGTGCTGGCTATCCCTTAAGATGTTGGCATCGGCCAGTCCATTAAGGATGGCCTCTTTAATAAACTTTTCTAAGATCTTCCCCGGGATAGAAGTCAGGCTAATGGGCCTATAGTTAGCCAGATCCACTTTGCTCTCTTTCTTGAAGATAGGCACCACATTGGCCTTCTTCCAGTCTTCGGGCACTACACCAGAGCGCCAAGAGTTTTCCAAGATCCGCGCTAGAGGCTGGGCTATGATGCTCGCCAGCTCCTTGAGTACCCTGGGGTGAAGATTGTCAGGGCCGGCTGACTTGAAGGTATCCAGCTTCTCAAGATGTTCCTTCACGAAGTCAGCATCAATGGAGGGCAGGGGATCACCCTCATCCGGACTTCCTTGTCCCGTAGCGGGCATGGGTGTCCCATGGGACTGATGAAAGACCGACGCAAAGTATCTATTTAATAGGTTGGCTTTTTCCTGGGCATCAGTTGTCAGTTGCCCCATCTGGTTCAGCAGGGGTCCAACGTTGCCCCTGCTTTTCCTCCAGCTCCCCACATATCTGAAAAAGGACTTTTTATTGTCCTTGATGCTCAAAGCTAGTTGGAGTTCAGTTGCAGCCTTGGCTTTCCTGGTCTGCTCCCTACAGGACCGGACCGGACCAGTGCAGGATAATCCTGCTTGGAGGCAACTCCCATCCTCCATCCTTTGTAGGCCTTTCTTTTTAGCCTCAGGAGGTCTGGTAGGTCCCTGGAGAGCCAGGGGGGCTGCTGTGCCCTCTTGCTGCCTTTCCTCCGAGATGGAATAGACTTAGTTTGTGCATGGAGGATTGCTCCCTTGAGGAGCAACCACTCTTCTTGAACTCCCCTCTCCCCGTGGTCATGGTCCCTTAGGGCCTCACTGACAAGCCTCCTGAGCTTGTCAAAGTCGGCTTTCCTGAAGTCAAAGACTTCCGTGTTGCTGACTGACTTGCCAGCTTTTAGATGGACGGTGAAGGTGATCAGCTCGTGGTCGCTGTCACCCAGCTTCCCATCGATCACTAGGTCGCCGACTAGGTCATCCCCAGTAGCCAGCACCAGGTCGAGCAGCGCTTTGCCTCTCGTTGGCCCATAGACTTCTTGAGTCAGGTAGAGGTCATCCACGCACGAGAGGAAGCTTTGCGACCGCTCAGATTTTGCTGAGCGATCCTCCCACGAGATGTCTGGGTAATTGAAGTCACCCATGACAACCATGGTCGTGGAGCATGCAGCCTCAGCCAGTTCCCGTGCAAACTCCTGGTCAAGCTCAGGACTTTGGGTGGGAGGTCTGTAGTAGACTCCCACCATTGTGTCCCCTGTGCCGTGTTTCCCACAGATTTTAACCCAGAGGGTCTCCAGCCGTCCACCCTGGTCACCAATATCGGCTTGCAGGGACGCGTAGCTTTCCTTAACATAGAGAGCTACACCCCCGCCCCTTTTCTCTACACGATCCCTCCTGTACAGGGTATAGCCATCTATACCCGTGGTCCAATCATGGGTGGAGTCCCACCAGGTCTCTGTTATCCCTATGACATCATAATTATTTGCATTGAGCAGGAGGATGAGTTCCTCCTGCTTATTCCCCAAGCTCCTGGCATTTGTGTACAGGCAAGTTAGCTAGGGTTGAACGATCCCAGCAAGAGGAGTGTCCAAATGTTTCTTAAAAGAGTCCACAGTAAGTGCTTGCACCACCTCTGGAGGCAGTCTATTCCAGGCCTTGGGGGCTCGGACAGTAAAGAAGTTTTTCCTTATGTCCAGCCTAAAATAGTCTTGGAGGAGTTTGTGACTGTTTGACCTTGTCATCCCTTGGGATGTTCTGGTGAACAGGTGTTCCCCCAGATCATGATGTACACCCCTTATATACTTACAGGCAGTCATTAAGTTATCCTTGAGCCTGTGCCTTTTCAGGCTGAAGAGTCCCATAGCTCTCAGCCTCTCATCATAAGGCCTGTTCTCTTGCCCTCTGATCATGTGCATGGCTCTCCTCTGGACTCTCTCAAGCTTTTCCACCTCCTTTTTAAATTGGCGCCCAGAATTGGATGCAGTATTTAGGCTAATCATGACTAAATATGATACAAGCAGGTATCAAATTTAGGCACAATTAGTTACATGTAGACATGACCCAACACTAACTTTAGTTAACCTGAGCCCAGCTCCAGGACTCCTCATTCACCACTCCTCCTCCCCCAGGGCTAGGCTACTCTCTGGCAGCCCCTAGCTGAAGGCTATAAAGCCAGCAGCAATTTTGTGCCCTGGGACACACACACCAGGAGCCTGACCAAGACTGCTGATCTGTACAGGAGCCCAGCAGGCCCCATGTGCCCCCCTGGACAGGCCACAGGCTGCCGCTGTTTGGGCTGTCTCCTCCAGAGCTGCTGCTTGGCCACAGAGGAGTTTTGCAAAGGGCTGCAGCTTGCTGCACCCCCTGACCAGCCCTGAGATCCCGCCAGTGCTGCTGCCTGCCTATCTCTGCCAGCAGGGCCAGCAACTTCTCCCTGCTACTGCTCACCCCCAGCTGTCTCCTGTGCTTGCAGGTCCTGTGGCGAAGTGTCTTGGCCACGCAGCTCCCAGTCCCTGGCCATGCCCCTGTGCTGGGCACTGCTGGCAGCCATACAGGACTGCCCACACAGGGACAGCTGCATGGGAGCCCAGAGAGCCAGCACAGGACGACCATGTCATCATCCTCCTCCCCATCAAGCACTGACCTTGCCTGCTTGCTCATGCCCATGCTAACCACCAGGGGCCCCCAGCTGGACCTGGAAGGAGGTGAATGACCTCATGGTGCTCTGGGGTTGTCTCGATGTGCAGAGGCAAAGTTCATGTGGGGTGGGTGCTTGAACGCCCATATGTACAAGGCCCTGTTGGGCAGGATGCAGGGATGAGGGTATTCTCAGTTGGCACAGCAGTGCTGCATAAAGGTCATGGTCTTGTGGGCACAGTGGATGGCTGTAACCAACTTCAATTGGTCCGGTTATGCTGAAACTGCCCTTTATGTGGAGGTTGACTGAGCCCCTGTCCCACCTTGATACTTCCAGTGACATGTCACTGGAGGAGGGGACCTCGGGCCTTCAGCACCCTGCCCTGTCCTCCCCCTGGCTGCTGCATCTACTGGCAGCTCAGGGAGCCCTGCTAGTGGCTGCCTTGCCCTCAGCATAGCCCAAGAGCCTGGCATGAGGAGTGACCAGCCGCACCACCACTGGCCAACAGCAGCACCAGCTCCTCCCCGGTGGAAGGGGTGCCCTGACTGGGTTCTGGCCCACTGTGCGCTGTGGACACCAGGTGCAGCCAGACACCATTGCCAGCAGGTGTTGGCCCATGCCAAGCTGCCAGCCTTGCCAGCCCCAGACCCATGGTAAGCCCTCCCAGTCCCCACCCCTGCCAGGCCTGGCCCTGGCCTTGGCCCCTTCCCCTGCTCTTGGCTTGGCCCGCCCACACTCCCTTGGCCCTGGGTTCCCCTTCCTCCCCCCCCCCCCCCACCACAGTACAGAGACATGCAGGACACAGTGCAGAACTTTATTGATCAGCCTGTGTCCCCATAGCTGGTCATGCACAGGACTTTCATATGCTAAGGAAGGTGTTGATGCTGCCAGTCCTGTCCTCCTCAGCATCAGGGAGCAAGGATATGTAGCACTTCCACAGATAGTCTTCCAGTTGGCAGCAGAGGTTGTGAGGCAGCCCAGGCTTGCCCCCTGCACCACTGAAGCTCAGGGTCCCAAACCAAAACCACAGGTGTGCCCGGGGAACCAGGAAGATCATCAGCAGCAGGGCATAGTGCTTCAGGCACCCCTCAGCCTGTACAAACAACCAGCAGGCTGCCAGCCCCAGGAGAGCAAGGAGGGACAGGGGGCTTAGCCTGCAGCTGCCAGATCCCAGGCCAATTTACCATGGTCCCTGGGCACCTGTGCATGGCCAACCCCTAATCTGAAGCTAGGTAGCACATTGTCCCTGGTGCAGAGCATCTTACTTCTGAAACGTTGCAAACTCACAAAAAGGTTCTGTCTCTTGCCTCTGCAAAGCCAACATCTAGGCACAGGGGAGGGCCCACCAGCCTCAGAGGGGATGCCACCTTAGGTTTCCCACCACTGGAGCAGTCTGGATGCATTGGCTGCACCAGTGGTGCACCAGGGACTGGACCCTGCTGCTTCAGCAGCTAGTGGCAGGAATGGGAGCAGGCCTGCTGGGTGGAGGACATTGCCTGGGTGGAGGTGCAGGACTAGGTGCAGTGGGTCTGCTGGGCCCGCATGGAGGCCATGGAGTGAGAACACTTGGGGCAGCACTACCACCAGGGGTATGCCAGCCACCAGGCCATTGAGACCCTCCTGGCCCTGGCAGCTGTCCCCTGCTGTGTGGCCCCTGCCCATGGCCCCACAGGGCCCCTCAGCCTCACTCCTGGGTCCCACCCACAGCAGACCCCCACCTGGCCCTGGGAGGAGGTCCTAGGGCACCTCCTGCTTGCCAGACTTCTTGGGCTGACCCCCACACCAGACATCCAGGGGCTGGGACACTGGGCTCTTCCCCCTAGCCTGCCCCCCCACCACATGACTCCCCCACTCTGGGCTTGAGCAGCCAAAATATTGTAAGTAGTTTTCAATATGTATATAGTTTGCCTCAGGTATATAGCTTGTCTCCTGTTGCCTCATGTATACAACTTGCCTCTTGTAAGCAGGTTTTGTATTGTTGGTGGGTGTGGAGAGTGGTGGAGGGGCACAGTTTGTTAAGGGAGGAGGGATGGGGATGGGGGTGGGGGTTGTGAGGGCAAGAAACTTTTTTTGTTTCACCAATGTGCGTGTCCTGAGAATGGTGCTGAGGGTGGGCAAAGGATTGGGGGGGTGTGGGTGGTGGGGAAGGCAAGCTGGAGTGGGGAATGCAGGAGGAGGGGTCGGGCAGGGCCTCCCATAGCCAGTGCCTTGGCTACTGCTGGTGGGTGTGTGGCTTCCCTTGGGCCTGGGCGGAGGGGCCTGCTGGTGCCAGCAGGGCCAGCACCATGGCCAGCAGCAATGCAGGGTACTTGTCATCATTGGCAGGGGCCAAGCTGGAGCAGCAGGGCACTGGGCACTGCTGGTAGAGGCAGAAGCAGCCCTGGCATGGGCAGCTGTGGCATGGGGAGGCAGGGAGGGAGCTGTTGCATGCTCCCCCTGTGGTGGGCACACAGCTCTTGTGCAGGGAAGGGTCCAGCTATGAATCAGAGCTTCCAAGATGGCTGCTAGGTGCTGGAAGCTGGCTCTGGCTTCAACATAGCTGCCAAGTGCTGGCAGCCTTGTGGCTGGAGGCTGGAGCTACTCCCGGTGGCCACAGGAGCACATGGCAGGACTGGAGAGACTTGGGACTATAGTGCCAAGGGGCATTTATACACATACCTTTTTGTCTTGTGATGCACCAGAGATGCGCTGCTTCAGAGCAGACTCGATTAATGCGAACTGTTCTGCGCCAGCTGTATAAGCAGCGAAATGTGCATCAGCGTACAGAAAATGGCAGCAGTGCACTTTTGAACAAAAACACCTTCTATGTGTTTTAGTTCAATAGTATGCTGCTGCCATTTTCTCAGCGCTGACGCACATTTTGCCACTTATACAACTACAAGCGATGCAATGCCAGGCACTTTTCAAAGTGCCCAGCACTGCAGCATTTGCATGTGTAAAAATGCCCAAATGCACTAACTTTAGTCCCAAGTCTCTGCATGTGTAGACACCTGCCAGAAATCACTTAATGTGCATTATCTTAATTCACATTAAATTTAGTCATGCTTATTTGAACCTGTAGACAGACCCTGAAAGAAAGATCTTGTAGATTTTGGGATACAGTAGTCTGATACTGAAGATAACAAATTTGAGCAATTATTTATGAGCTGTTTAAACTCTGTTGCATGTGGAATAAATTTGGAAAGTCTTACTCATCATGAGCAGTAACAGACAAAATAGTCTACTGGGGACTATTTTTAGGTGGTATAAGGTATTGTAAGCCTATCAAAATCTGTTCCAATACAAAAACTGACCCATATAATAGTGCTGCTCAGTTTCTGGGATTGTGGGCTACCTGTTGCCAGTTGCATTTTTCATTTATTAGATAATCTCTTATTTTGAGCTGAACTTTTCTACTTCTCTGTATTGTTCAGTTTACTCTTCTATTTTCCCTCAGATTCTTAATGTGAACAGCTACAAATCCTGGTGATCAGAATGCTAATCACTCTTGAACAAATTAGATGGGGAGAGTCATGTCAAGTAATATCTCCTCCTAAATTATACAACTGAAATTCAATCAAAGAACTCTGCACCTCTTTTTTGTGTCCCTTACTGTTTAAGCTTCAGTTCATTTATGATTGTGCTAATGTTAGCTCACTGCATTGCATAGGGAAAGCTTGAAGACTCACGTAAAAGACTGACCTACTTCTGTACTTTCCATCTTTGTAAATTACAACAATACCCTGTGTGCACTTTTGGGTAATTTGATCCTAATTCGTTAAAATTCAGTGCTACCTTCCCCCTCCCACACACACACTATGTTCAAACAAAATATTTGACCTTCTATTCAGTTGCTGCTTACCTGGGTAGGAGAAGCAATGATGATTTTTTTTTACCCTGGGTATGTAGAAACTCTCTATTAATCTTGATAAAACTACCAATAATAGCTGTTTTAAGAAAGTCTCAGCTGAACAGGTACTGAATGCATTGAAGCAGTACTGTAGTAGGTAGACCATCAAAGACAAACCAGACCATCACCTGCTATAAATCAACAGAGCCACACTGGCTTTTCAGGTAGCTTTGCAGGATTTCATGGTGTTTCATGTTCAGGGCAATTAATGTGGTGCTACAGTAACCATTCATTTTGGCAACCAGGCTATTTTTTCCAACATGGTGACTACAGAAAGTGTACTTCAGAGAGCCTAGGTTCTGAGCTTCATCCTGCCATCACTGGGCTAGTGTATAAGTTAGAACTGTGTGTATATAAGAGACCCTCAGATGCAATATTCAATTACATCTCAGATCTCAGAGCCCTTATCAAAGGAAGAGAAGCTTGCAGAAAAGAAGCTAGAGACTAAGAAGGAGATTGCAATCCTTAGGACTTAGATCTTTGTTAAATTGAAAGTTAGTTCAACTCAACTCCACACAAGAGACTGCACCTCCTTAGTAAATGTATCTCCATGAATAGCCTGACACCTCATCCTCTTTGCTTTGTTCACTGGGGTTCATCAAAGAACCTTAGAGACAACAGTGTCTACTGGCTATGGTGAGAAGATCTCATATTTATAAGTGTCAAGGTAATTTACATAGACTGTCTGTAAACTGAATACTCTGGCCCCAGTTCTGGTATGAATCTAGTGAAGTCTACAAATCAGTTGAAGTAGAGTTACACCTGGGCAGACCCAGAAGTATTAGAAGATTCAGGTACTGGGTATCTTTTTTTCTATGCAGTTCAGTGACAATCAATTCCATTCTCCTTCCCATTAACTTTGGTGAAGTCCTACATGCCTCAGCAGAACACCTCCTGATTTGCATCTGAGTGAATATAAGAATCAGATTCAAAACACACAATTCCCTGCTGACTTAAGCAGATCTTGCTGCATTGTCCTTCCATGAAGAGCAGTGACTCCCTAGTGATGGCTTTCTAGATATGGACTAGACCCTGTTCTGAAAAGAATGGGAGAGCAAATTCAGGGGCACGTGTGCTTCTTTCCTTGCATCACTAGTTTCATTCCTTAGCTCTTCCCCCAGGATTCTGCTATGTGAGCCCTTGTTGGTTGCAAGAATTGTGCTTATCATCTATCCTTTGATAGTGCTAGAGAATTGGTATCAAGAGGCAGTGTTTACTCAGGAGAGCTATCCTACCTGCTATCTGAATATGCCTGGAGGCAAAAAAACACAGATATTTGGGACGTCTTTGACTGTTAGAAATCAAAGGTGAAGCCTCCTTTTCTTTATTTTATTCATCCGTCATGATGGCTTTTGTAGTTTATGATGGCATGTGAACATATATTATGGTAACCCAGCACTTATTTATTTTTTTACAGATACATATTTATCTCTCAGGCAAAGGCTGTGCCCACTTACAATATTCTTGGGTAGGTCAGTATTTCATTTATAAAACTCCCTTCTTTCAAAAGTTATTTTAACTGAACTATATAAAACAAGTCACTGTGCAATGAAACTCAGTTTACAAGGTATATGACTGGGAGTGATTTAAAAAAAAATCCCAATTAAAGAAATATAGTATTTTTTTAATTATCTACATGTAAAATAAAATGGAGAGTTTATAAGTATCAGATGGTTTCTTGTGGATTTATCACTTTGATCTAAATATGAAATTGCTCTTTTGGCATTTTTGAAAAAAATATACTAAAACATATTTTAAAAAAGAAAAATACTTTGGTTTTAAAACTGGTTACAGCAAACATACAGTAAATTTAGTCCACAAATTTTATAAGGATTATTACTGGCACAGATTCAAAACATGGCACCACATTAAAGTTTTTACTATGTCCACAGGTGCTGACCCATTCCACTGCTCACAGCCTATTCCACTAAAAAAAAAGGCTGTATACAGTACACAGGGCTAAATTCTGCCCGCATTCACAACCATGCAACTCCACTGAAGTCTTATGTGAAATTTAATTAAAAACTACAATTTGCTGCTTTTTCCAAGAGACAAAATGGAAAAGATCATGGCCCTTGTGCTCTGTCTAGTGTATATTTGAGAAAAGTAATCGGCTTCATTTTCTTCCCAAAGGTCAAAAGCATCTAGTTCTACTGGTCCAATGGGACCACAGAGGGTCTACACTTAAAAAGTGTGGAAAATAAATAAGAGGTGCAGCAACACTGGGCTGTCAAATTAAATTCCTTCAAAATTCAGAAGGGGGAGAAGGGTAAACACATTTAAATTGAAACCCTAAGATCTGAATTTGCCCCTATGATTTTAGAGCTGGGAGCGGGTCTGTTTCCCCAGTTCGGTAAGTCTTTAGCTCATCTTTGGAGTTTGGCTCAAGAAATCACATACAAGCATTTGCTGCAGACATGGAACTTTTTATTCACTTTTACTCATTTGAGTATTCCCCCTGAAGTCAAAGGGTATGTCTACACTGTTTCCCTAGTGCTCCCAGGGACACTGCTCTCAAACATGCCCCACCCACCTGCTTCTGCTGTATACCTGGCAACAGAACTGACCCTGGAGGGGTGCGGGGCCCGGGGCAAATCAGCCTGTTTGGGATCCCCTTAACACTGCATGGGACAATGGTACCCCTGCAAAGGGAAGAGGGTCTCCGTGCTTCTTCCAGGGTGCGGGGTTGAGCCACAAGCTCCAGGCGGGCCCTGAAAGAGGGGCTGCGGCCACTCCACCTTGCTCTGCAGGGCCCCTCCAAAGCATGGGGCCTGGGGCAGTCACCCCGATTCTCCATACCCTAGGGATGGCTCTGCCTGCCAAACCCAGGAACAAGGTAGTGATCTTATGCTGAGGGTATTCCCCAAACTACTATTCTCAAGATTTCTGTCTCAGACTCAAGAGAGGTTGTGGGGCTCCACCCACAGCATGGCTTCACTGCTTCATTTCTGGGGTTGATGTGTGCAGAGCTGGAGCAGGTGAGTGGGACATTGTTGAGAGCAGCTCCCCGTGGAACACTGCAGAAATAGTGTAGATGGAGCTGAAGGGGTGAACCTGCAGGGTAAACCTGGCCCTACGAGATTTCCAAAAATACTAAGTGGCATAAAATTTCATCTTGAACATCAATCCTTCAAGGCCAAACTTTCAAGAGAACAGCTTGGAAGAATTTGGTGCTGTAGAACCTGAACTGAAAGCAGGTCTTGACTTGTCTACCCTGAATCCTGGTCTAAATCTAATCCATTTCCAAAAGCACTTTGGTCCAACTCTAAAATAAACACATCCAAATCCATGTTTATATAATGTCAGGGTTGTACCACACACTGATGAAAGCCAGAGATCCAGCCTAACACAGGCTGATGCAAATCTAGTGGATCATGCTATTGTTCCTCTCTTTATCTCACAATATTTAGGAAGGAATATCAGCCCTTTGAATTTCCCCACTCATGTCATTTTAAAATCAATTCTTTTAACACTTGCTACTCCCCATGCATTGCCTCCAAACTTTTCAAGTAAGCACCATCTGCTGACAGATGGTGGGGGAGAAAAGTAGACTGTTATGGATTTTTTCCAAAAACTATTTCTAGCCACACAAACTCTTGTTTAAAATCAGGTCCATTTCTATTGTTGTTGATCTTTTAAAATTATTTTTATTTTGGTGGTTTTTCATTTTTTTGGTTAGGCCAATGATAACAGAGCTCTTTCTGGCTTCTTCTCCCTGCTCTTGGCAGTTTCTAAACTACCAGACAGGAAATTCTCCAAAGTATTGCAGCTGAGAATTGGCCCATTTTCCTGGAACGGAGATAAAATGGAATAGTTTTGTCAGGTTCTTCCCTTCAGATGTGGAGCCTCATAATAATGTATATGTAAAAGTCTTCAACCCAGAAATCCCCAGCAAGGACTAGTGAATGATGAAATCTCCTTCAGCAGATGAGTTGACCGCTGTAAAGCCAGCATCTAGAGTTACAGCTTATTAGTTTTGATTTTCTCTAAATATTTTCTTGTGAACAGTGTAATGTATCAAGCAATTGCCAGTGAAACTCCTGAAAGGAGAACATGACTTCAGCAGAATGATATGACTTTCCATCAAGCTAAAAAATATATTCATGAGATGATTTTGTATTTATTTACCTATTTGTTTGAAGACATTTTTTCTTTTCCAAGTTAAAATTAATACATGTATCATGAAATGTCACATCTTATTTTCTTGAAAGTCCTAGGGCTAAGAAGGAATGCAGGCATGGTAAATATTATATTGGCTACATTTTCATATCTCTTGAAAGATTAGCTGTATGCTCAAGACGAAAGTAGAAAGCAAAACAACATGAATACGTTACTACTACAGTATACTGCAGGAGATAATTTTGAGCGATCCTTTAACATCCTTTCAGCCAGTTTTATTTTCCATCTGGAGCAAGATGTGAAAATGACAATCTCACTTTTATTTGTTCATATGTATCTAATCAGGAAGCTGGATTGCCTGAATGTGAATGAAGACCTTAGGTGAATACTGATATTGGAAACCAACATGAGGAGTATATCGGTTCCTGAACAAAAGTGTAATGGAAAAAGCAGATGATTACACATTGATTAGTTGAGTCATCATTGGACTGTGTAAAAGATCTAACTTGTTATAAAAATATCCAGCTTGTGTTGGAGACTGCATCTGTAAATTGAATGATATCAAGCCTTAAAGAGTGGTGCTGTGACTAGTGGTAATCAAAGTTGACAGACAACTTCTTATTTTATGGGTTCCTGTAAGGTAGCTGTTTGTCAAATAATAACAGAGTAAGGGGCAGTCCCTGCCCTGAAGAGTTTACAGTAGCATTGGCAGAAAAAACCTGAATCCTGGCATTTTCTTTTGAAAAGAAGGGACCAATCTTTCACATTTTTTCACAAAAAATAAACCCATTTTTTGGATCATGTCTACTTATTAGTTGGACAACCTAGACGAATGCTTACAGGGAACCCAAGGAAACACAGCAGGCAAGCAAGAGAAAGAACCTAACCAGGGGTCTCAGTGCACAGGATAGAACCCTACTCAGTAGATGCCACTACTTGTCTTTGACAAAATGCTCTATAACTTCCCATAGCCTGCAAGGTCCAAAGTTCTTAACATATTCATATATTTTACATTTTGTTTTGGGGCACAAAGGTTTTGGGGCACAATTGTATTTTAAGTGGTGTCCATGTACAAGGCCCACAGTTGAGTCTTGATCCTTGATCTTCCAATGTCTATACTGATTTCTAATCCATGTCTATGTCCCTCTCCACAGCAAAAGATACATACATACATGCATACATACATTAACATATATATGTTTGTGCATGTATAAATTGTATGAATTCTAATTCATATGTGTATGTGTACACACATGTATGTATGAATGTATATGTATATGTGTATATACATATCATGCAATACACCAGGCTTCTCTGCATGAGCGAAGCCATCTATTTATTAGGCATCAATTCATCCTAAAGCTCTTTACTCATTTTCTGGTTATACATTATTTTAATTCATATACACATATACATTCATGTGCATATAGATACACATAGATTCTATTTGTATTCCAGTAAGCCTGAGCCAATGTCAAGGTCCTCTAAATGTTAGCTCTAGGACTTGCAAGACATTGAAATATGAACTTTCATGATGCATATATAGTGTTCTGTGCAATGTAAAAGTAATCTCAGTATGGACATGGGCTAACTACATTAATTGTAAGAGAAAAACACGAAAAAATGAATGAAGATATTTAATATTTTTAAGTTGTTTTCATTTTGCAGGTGTAATATAGACCTTTTGTCATTTTTTTAAAGTATTACTTTTTCTTAAAGTTTTTGGTAAACAAATGCTTCATTTTTTAAAATAAAAATTCTGATACATTTTGGGATAAAGTGACAAAATTTGAAAACTTGTTCCACAATATTTTTTAAAAAGGCTATTTTCTAAAAAGGCTGAAAAATATATAATTTGAAAAAAAAGTTTGCTGAATTCTATCACTTAGTGGTAGATTAGTGACAAAGAAATGATGCTGGTACAAGTAAGTTCTGACAAAAGCTTTAACTCATTACTTATCTGGTATCTGGTATTCGTGTGTGTGTGTACACACATGTATGAATTAGAATGTATATGCACACAGATATACTCACAGATATATATGTATATGTAAATATATATGTATGTATGTGTGTGTGTGTGTGTGTGTGTATACACACACACACATTGTGGGGGAAAAGGGTTTTATTGAATTTAAAATAATTATTGGGATTATTTTACATACAACTTTATTTTTTTTAATTTGCTGGGACACCACCATCTATTACACTGTATTCTACAGAATATATTTCCTTCACCACTATCTAGAATTCTGTGTGTGTTGCTTCTTCTTGATTGTGTCTCCAGTCCAAACTTTATGTATGGTCTGCTCCCAATATTTTGCACAGGCCACTGCTTCTGGTGCAGACCAAGTCAAAGAAACAAATCCAGAACATCAAATTATATTTCTACACTGTATTATTCATCAAGAGGGTAAAAGTGTTCTAAAACTAAGCATTGTTGTAGACACTGATACAATAGTGGTCAACTACGTTCGAGCAAGAGGATTAAACCAGAGGCAATTTGTAACTTTGCTTGAGAAATCTGAATCTGAGCACACAGATGTTCTGTATCATACCAAGGTAAGATGGCTTAGTTTGGGTAATGTTTTGAAAAGTGTGTGGGAACTGAGAGCCAAGATTGGTTTATTTTTGAACATGAAAGGAAAAGATTTGGATTTCCCACAGCTGAACAATGAAGATTGGCTCTCTGGTTTTGCATTTGCTGTTGATATCATGGGCTACACGAACAATCTGAATTCACAACTGCAAGAGAAGGGTTTTTTGCTCATGAATTGCATTCCAGCATCAAGTCATTTATGATTAAGTTACTCCTTTTCTCTCATCAGATAGAAAACAAAGATTTGGGCCATTTTTCCTACATTACTGCAGATTACTGTTTGTAATCAAAACCTAAATAAATACACGTTGTTACTAGTGGACTTGCATAATGAGTTTTCTCACTGATTCAGGGATTTCAAATGATTGTAAAAGACCTGTCTTTGGTCTCCTCATCTTTCACATTTGATGTTGACAGTGCTCCATGTGACCTTCAACTGGAGCTTACTGACCTGCAGTGTGATGCATTGCTTGCAGAGCAATTCAAATCAGTGCCGCTTCCTAGCTTTTATGCCTCTCTCAATGAACAGAAGTTTCCAAAGATCAAGGCTCATGCCCGGAAGACACTTGTGTTGTTTGGCTCAACATACATATGTGAACAGACATTTTCTGTAACGAAAGTCAGCAAATCAAATCATAGATTTTCAATGAGTGGTGACCACCTTGCCAAAGTGCTCTGCATTGCAACAATGGAGATGGCACCTGACTTCAGTTGTCTCATTAACGAACATCAGAAGCTTTATTCTTCTCATTGAGTGAGTCCCTTTGTTTGTCTTTAACTTAATTTTTAATATTGTAACTTTCAATACTGTAACATCCTAACCTTTCCCATTACTAGAGAGGTTAGGATGTTGGTGGTTTTTTTGCACTAATACCTTTTTCACTATGTGAGGCCCCTACTCCAGACACAGAGGCAGAGGAACGGCAGGAATCCAAAGGGGAAGGAGCCCCCTGCAGAGATGGCAACTGATTTGAAGGAGAGCCAGAGAAGAGTGACCTGGAAACATGCCCAAGCTGGAGAGACTGGCAGCGCTGTACTAAGGGAACAGATAAATTCCAAGGCTTTTTGGTTTTATTTTTGGTTGGGACTTGAAACAAGCTGCCCAGGGTAAAGTATACTTGTGGCAGGGTATTTTTGTTTGGGAGGGACCAGCTAGACCTGAAGCCTGTAGTCCTCAGAAGTGGGCTCAGAGCTAATAGATGCCGCTAGAGCAAAAGTAGGCAGGGGTGGAGAGGACCCCATCCAGGCAAGGGCCAAGTAACCGAGGGCCCATTCCTCCAATGAGATGGTCCCTAGTTATCAAGCCAGGGGAGGAATGGGGTGACCAAATAGAAGAGGTTCAAGAGGTCTACTATACCACACCTACACTTTTGGCAGCATACAGCATACAAGAGTAAGACTTTATTTTGAGCTATTATTCAATCATCTCTACATACACTACTCAAATTATTTTTTAAAATAAAATTAAAATCTTGAGCATGGTAGGAATAATAAATATGAGCATGGTAAGAATGATCACCTTCCTACTATTGCCATAGAACTAATGTATGACCAATTAAAACATTTAGACATATACAAGTCAGCAGGATCTTCAACCGAGAGTCCTGAAAGAGCTAGACAGTCACCTTCCTGGGGCCACCTGACCCCCAGTTATATTTTCTGCTTGATGCAGGGGCCTGGACCCAATGATCTTCCAATGTCCCTTCCAGCCTTACAATCTATGAATCTAGTAGATGTTTGATTTTTAGTATATGATTTTTATCTATATTTTGTTAAAATAACTTCTGAAAGATTTTGTATGTGTAGTACTTGACTCAATTGGTTTGGCTTCATTCTTGGGGAGGTCTGATGCCCCTGAAACCCCCACAAATTCATTGAGGGTTATGGGGAAGGATGTTAGAGGGGTCACAACCCCTTGCTACCTGGTGGGTTGTGCCTGTGCCTCATGGCCTAGAGAGCAGAACTCCTGGGGCCCCAGGAGCAGGCCATGCACCATGAGCATGGGCCCTGTGGAGGGGCAGTGTTTCTCAGGTAAGGGGTTGGACCTCCTAATGTCAGAGACCATGTGATGGGGTCAGGGGATTCTGGGACCAACATGGCAAGTAGGGCAAGGTATGGTGTTGGATGGGGGCGTCTTATGTCACACACCATGTGACAGGATGTGACTTCCGGTTCCTCCAGGGCCACACCCAGCCTCCCAAAAGGAGTACTTCCAGGACGAAGGGAGAGATTTTTGGTGGCAAAGGTCAGGGGATGGGGAAGCACTTCTCATCCCAAAATGGCAACCAGGGGGTGGGGCAACTGTCAAGGTGTAGGGCTACCCATGTGGCCCTTGACAGCTTACCAAAACTCATTAAGTGGCCCTCCAGCCAAACTAATTGCCTGTCCCTGCTCTTTTATCTGCTGGTCAATGTCACCTGCTATTTTCCTTCTGATGTAAGGGGGTGCTTTGCCAGGTACTGCATATAGGCAGGGAACAGTGTGTGTCATGGCTGTTGTGGAAAAAACAAATGTTTTAGGAAGCTTAAAATATATGGGAGCTGTTATATGCACCCTTGCCTTTCTGAAGCCTTATTTGCCATCATCCAAATCCTGAAATGTTGTGCTCGAAAGCTTGCAAAGAATTCTTTCCCAACGTTTTAGTTGGTCTAATAAAAGATATCACATCTACCCAAAGAAACTTGCCTGCCTATGAAATGTCATGAAATTCAATGGCAATCTATACCATCTGAGAATCTGGCCAAAATATCCAACTGTACAGGACTACAAGTGAGTCACAAAAGCACCTCTAATGAGTTAAAGTAACTTTTCTGTATTTGAAAGCAATAGCATCATCATTTTAGGGTCTGCTATCTTCGGACCTTCCAAGGCCACTGTTGTGCTGCATGTCCAAGTGAGAAACTGTCTTCTTTTTGTAATTGATTTAAAGCTCCCAAGCCAGATCTTCCACTGCTATTACTGTGCGTATCTCCATTTTACTCCATGCAAACTTACCACATGGGAGAAGCTGGCCCTCTATCTCTGGCATTGTACATCTGCAAAATAGCAGATCCTAAACCTGTCAGAGGTCCAGGACAAAAATTCCCATTCATGGGCTTTGGGCAAAAGTTATTTTGAGTGGAAATTCCATATTTGGAAAAGAAACATTTGAAAAGATGCAGCTGCTTGACACTGCTTGGAGACGTGGAAAATTTGGAGCAAACACAAGAGAGATACTAGCTAGGGAGTTAAAGGTATGTATATATCATGCATATATATGGTGGTAATAGCCATGTGATAAATTATGGAGCTATGTGATAAATTGTATTTATTCAGCAGATGTACACCTGAAAAACTGTTTTAAAAATCATTATATGTTTGGCTTCTACAGGCCCTTTCCCTCCCCACTCTGTTTTACAAAAGGCTGCAGTCTTGCTTGTAGTGGAGTATAAAAGAAAATGATTACTTCAAAGCCCTAGACTGTGCTGTTCCCCTCATGTAGCATGGCCTATCATAGACACGGCTGATTTATACTAAGATAGAATTTGTAGGAAATGGAACTATGGCCTCCATTACAAAGCTCCACGTATGCAACTAAGTTAAAGGCGTAAATTTGTAGAAGAAAATAACTTTTCAGCTGGTGCAGAGAGTGAATAGAGATGGTTTGATATGCAGCTTTGAGTACATGATTTATCAGAAATTGAGGTGGATTCTCTTTCCACAGATTACCTTGAATTGCTGTGGAAAATAGAACAGAGGATAATAAGGAGCAAACTGCTTCACCTCTAGCAGAGTTTGAACCATGACACCAAGAACATTGTGCAATGGATGAGATCCTCAGGCAATATAAATTACAGTAGACCCTTCCCCACTACCATAGATATGGACCAATGTCCTCACGTGGCAAAATCCCAAACCCTTTTGGGTTATACCCTCAATTTTCACTAAAATCATCAAGGGGTTGATGATATACTGTAGTTTGCTGAGTAGAGTCATAAAGGAAGAATGATCTTTTCAGCTTCATAAACCTCTATGTGAGAAGATGCTGAGCTATATGATCATTTGACTTACACTAATGATAAAAGCTAGACTTTATTTAAACAAATATGGAATACCATTTTCTGTTTGTGTTTTTGGACTACAAGAAAGGTTCTCTCCATGCTAAAAAAGGTGACTGAATAGATACAAAATGAGTGCAGAATAATCTACAGAACTTCACAGTGGAGAGAAGGGATCAGTAACAGAGAATGGAAGGATGAATTTTGACTTAAACACAATGATAGGAATAAAGGCAGAATATGAGACCTTCTTCTCTCATACAGCTGAAGGATATTATACCATCCAGGTTTATGCAAGTGCCATTAGTGCTGTCAGAGACAACTCAGCGATGTCATTTGGCAATAATATGCAGTGCTGGGTGAACTCAGCTTGCCTGGCTTTAACCCACTTAAGCATCCTGGGTTTCTTGGTGAATACTATTGGGTAGGAGAGGTGGTGAAATAAAGATTTAGAGAGAGAGAGAGGAAAAAGGAAGAAGAAAAAACCTGGTGAATAAACAGGGTGAGAAATGGAGCCAGGAGTAGGCAAAATAAAAAACAAATTCAGGGAGGGTGACAAAAGTAACAAAGAAAAAAAATCCAGTGGACAAATAAATTGGTATGTGCCCTTACAGGTATTCACACAGGGCATGTCTATAGTGCTTCCTTCCACAGAACTGATGAAGGCATTTCTGAGAGAGACAGCCCTGCCTGCCCACTACATGTGCCACCCCCAGAAAAGAGGCATGAAAGTTGTCCTAAGTGTGCCCCTGCTGCCCCTTTTGAGCGCACTAGGGAGGAAGAGCTCCAAAGTAATGGCAGGGACCACCCTCGGAGCAGCTTCACTGCCTTTTTCTGGCTTAGTGCATGAAGAACAAAGCGGGTGGGGTGGCTTTGTGCTTTGTGGTGGCACTCTCAAGTGCATTGTGGAAGCAGTGTATGAGACAGAATGAATACATATAAGACTGGCTCTACCACAGATCCATGATAAGATCTTGGACAGGACATTTTGCTTCTCTGTGTATGTGTTTTTCCCTTCTCACTTCTCCCTTGGCTTGTCTCTATTGACTTCAAGTCCTGTGGAGCAGGGATAGTCTCTTGCCTTGTGTTTGCACAGTGATTAGCTTAACATGGCCCTCCTCTCAGCTGGGGGCTCTCTCCCTTTTTTTACCAAAAACAATAATAATAATAATAGTAATAATAATAATAATTCATAAATGGCTTGTATTAATTAGCTCCAATCACTTCCCAGGGAGGAGGCAATGAATAGAGTCCTTGTAGCTCAATGTAAAATGTGCACTTTTCTTAAAGTATAAAAATATTTATTAAAAAAAAATGAATCCCATAAAATAAACAAGCCTGGATTTCAATTCGTGGGTGGAAAGGCTTACCAACTCAAATTAATTTTATGAGCCTTGTGAACCTAAGTGACAAAACTTCAGTGTCCACAGAGCAAGAGATGTGACTGCAAAAGAACAAAACAAACAGAGCAGTAATTTCCATAGCTATTTTTTTGCATTCCTGTAATGGAAAGTACAGGTAGAGGTGGTCAGTGGCTATAGGTGGTAAGTGAAATACAGTGTCCATCAAAGTCAGCACCCAGGCTCAAACTCTTCAAACAGCTCTTTTATAGCTACATTTCTTGTAGTTTAACCAGAATCAACAGCCAGGGGTAGAACTATAGGAAGAAAAAGCACAGGAGGAAAAAAAGCATCTATGAACTTCAACAATAAAATATTTGAGTGTTGGACTGAGTAAGAGAAAACAGGCTCCAATCTAGAGTCACTGTTAAGAACATACCTGATATCTGGTGCTTAGCCCCTGGATATGAGACGACTTCTGGAGCTTAGTTGCGTTGCTGGAGCAGGTCTTGGAGAACAGAAGTATGGCTAGATCTTTAAGCCAGCAAATTATGGATTTTGAAGTCTGAGTGGGGTTAATCCTGAAATCTTCCACTCTGACAACTTACTGTTTCCTCAGCTGGCCATAGCTGCGCTTCTCTTCTTGGGCCTCTTGGTTTGTGCTGTGGGTGGCACTGAAGGAAATTATCCTCGGGTTGAAAGCAGTGCCAGATTCCTCAAGATCAAAGGTCAGTCAGAGGAGAAGAGCATATGGAAAGATAAGGCAGCCCAGCCAGGCTTGCCGCAGTCAAGCGTTGTGCTGGATCCAGCTGCATCGCTAGCCATGCCAGGAAAACTTGTTCATAGAGCCTGCCAAGGAGCCATATCACCTGAAAGAAATGCCACTGATATTACTGCACAGAGCCTGGTGACTCTCCTGATAGGAGCTGAGAAAGAAGCCTTATTTGCACGGCTTCACCATTCTTGAATTAGGAGCTTTTTTTATATATATATATTTCACAGTCAACTGTTCCAGCTCTTTGACTGCACACTCAAATCAATAATATTTCATGGGAAGCAAGCAAAAACAAATACAGTCTAGTCTAGTCAGCTGCTGCCAGAGGAACGGTATCTCCCACAGATTGCCAGCCGTGTCCCTTGTGTGTCTGTGGGTGGCTGTATTGCTTGAGGAAATAGACAAAGAGGAAGGCAAGGAGGAGGGTCAGGCTCATTATATAGTTTACAGTGCATGGTTATGAGATTCTTCTTTCAGTGCCAAAAATCTGACTTTAAACTAGCCTTGTCGGTTGCTAAAATGTTGGCAGTCTGCTCCTGCTCCTGTTGAGGTTAATGGAAGTTTTGCCATACAACTCAGTAGGAGTGAATTGAACCTTTCATAGGGAAATACCTGGCCAACTCTAAGACTGCCTCTGTGGAAGACTCTTCCAGCTTTGTAACTGTCCTTCTCTGTCCCTCGCCTCGTGAGAGGATACCGTCTTTGTTTTTTATGAATTTTATGAATTGCTGAGCTGACTCTCCCTAATTTTTTTCCTTTCACTGTGTTCAGAGTCCTTGAGATGTATGAGCTCACAGGAATCTGACTAAACCTCCAGGAGACAACCATTGAAGGACTGCCTACTAGAGTTGGTTAAATAATAGATGTTTTTGGTTTAGTGGTGGAACCAAAACAAAATTAAAAAAAAAATCAGTTAAGTTCAAAACAGAATAGAAATGCTGTGGGGATTTGGCAAACAGAAGAGCTGAAAATATTCATTTTGGGTCAACTGGAAAAAATTTGATTTGGTCAACCCATGTTTTCTTTAATCCAAAATGAAATGTTTCCAGGTCATCTTAGCCTTTTGTTTAACCTCTTTTTTCCAGTTTAGTTCTGTTTTGCTGGTGTATATATAAAAGGCATTTTTTCCTTTTTAATAAAATGTTAGGTGTCATTAAGACAACGCTGAAATTAAATGTTTGGACATTTCCAAAATAAAATGTGCTGTTCAAATAATGTCAAAAGGCCTGTTATTACTATTTCGTCTCCCAACCCCCTTTTCTTTGGCCAAAACCATTCGCTGAATTTTCAGCTGAATTTATTTTACCACAAGCTACTGATTGCCAGAATTCCTACCTCAGTTCTCTAACATAATACTTTTCTACTGCAGGTGGGCATCCACACTGAGCTGACAGGTTCTTATTGTGGCAATGACTTCCAGACTACATCTACACCCTGTTCACAGAGAAACAGGTTCAAGGCAGACAGAACTGATGAACATTGAGTAGCAGCACACCTATTTGTTATCCTGTTTGATTTGATGGATGGAGCTGTGCAAATGCTTAACATTTTTTTCATTTTTTTCCCCAACAAAAGGAACCAAACATGACCCAAACCATTGTTTTAATTTCAGGCATTTTTAACCACATTTATAATTCAAGTGCAGGGAATTTTGAAATATATGTCTTGATTCATGGTTTGAAAGAGGAAGTGGGGGTGTTAGGCCCTCTCTTATCTCCCAGGACGAGGCCCTAACACTTAGCTGTAGGGTATTTGGGATGGAGTTTTTTCAGTCTTTCCTGTTAAAACTATCCTGCTTTCATTGGGCTGCAATAGAGAGAAACAGCTTTGTAGTCAGAGGAATGAGATCCCAGTTCAAGTATTCATAGATTCATAGATGTTAGGGACTGAAAGGGACCTGACAAGATCATCAGGTCCAGCCCCCCTGCGCTTGGACAGGAAAGACTGCTGGGGTCAGATGACCCCAGCAAGGTTAGTGTCCAGGCATTTTTTTAAGATATCATAGAATCATAGAATCATAGAAGTAGGGTCGGAAGGGACCTTGTATATTTTCAAGTCCGACCCCCTGCCTGGGCAGGAAGAAAACTGGGCTCAAGTGACCCCAGCCAGGTAGACATCCAGCCGCTTCTTAAAGACCCCCAGGGTAGGAGCCAGCACCACTTTCCTTGGAAGTTGGTTCCAGATCCTAGCCGCCCTAACTGTGAAGTAGTTCTTACTGATGTCTAATCTAAACCTACTCTCCAACAACTTGTGGCTGTTATTCCTTGTTATCCCGGGGGGCGCTAGGGGAAACAAGGTTTCCCCCAAACCCTTCTGGTCCCCCCTAGTGAGTTTATAGACAGCCACCAGGTCCCCCCTCAGCCTTCTCTTGTGAAGGCTGAACAGGTTCAGGTCCCGTAGCCTCTCATTGTAGGGTCTGCCCTGCTGTCCCCAGATCATGCGGGTGGCCCTCCTCAGGACCCTCTCAATGTTGTCCACATCCCTCTTGAAGTGGGGTGCCCAGAACTGGACACAGTACTCCAGCTGCGGCCTGACCAGTGTCGCGTAGAGGGGGAAAATCACCTCGTTGGACCTACTTGAGATGCACCTGTGGATGCACGATAGGGTCCGGTTAGCCCTGCCAACCATGACCTCACATTGTCGGGCCATGTTCATCTTGGAGTCACTGATGACTCCAAGATCCCTTTCTGCCTCTGTGCTCTCAAGAAGGGAGTTTCCCATCTTATAAGCATGTTGCCGGTTACTATTGCCCAAGTGCAGCACCTTGCACTTGTCCGTATCGAAACACATCCTGTTTTTGTTAGCCCACCCTTGCAACCTATCCAGGTCTTTCTGCAGTCTTTCCCTCCCTACTAGTGTGCCCACCTCGCCCCAAATTTTGGTATCATCAGCAAATTTGAACAGGTTGCTTTTCACCCCGTCGTCCAAATCACTGATAAAGAAATTGAACAGTGTGGGCCCAAGGACCGAGCCCTTGGGGACTCCACTGCCCACTTCCCCCCCGGTTGAATATGACCTATCCACCATCACCCTCTGAGTGCAACCTTTCAGCCAATTAGCATTCCATCTGACCGTGTAGGCATCGATGCCACAGTCACCTAGTTTTTTAATGAGGATGGGGTGAGAGACTGCCAAAGGCCTTGCTGAAGTCCAGAAAGACTACATCCACAGTGACACCTGCATCCAATGCTTTTGTGACCTGATCAGGTTGGTCTGACATGACCTGCCCCTAATGAAACCGTGCTGGTTGCCCCTGAGCATCATCCCCAATGCCGGCCCATCACAGATGTGCTCCTTGATGATCTTCTCAAAGAGTTTCCCCAGGATTGAGGTAAGACGGACAGGCCTATAGTTGCCCAGGTCCTCCCTCCTCCCTTTCTTAAAGATATCCAGAGTAGGTGATTGTACCACCTCTGGGGGGAGTCTACTCCAGACTCTGGACACTCGAGTTGTAAAGAAGTTTTTCTTTATGTCTAATCTAAAGCAGTCTTCTAGAAATTTATGACCATTAGTCCTAGTCTTTCCCTGGGGAGCCTTGGTGGACAGACATTCTCCCAGTCCCTGATATGTGCCCCTTATATACTTATAGGCTGCCACCAAATCCCCTCTGAGTCTTCTCTTCTCCAGGCTGAACAGACCCACGTCTCTCAGCCTCTCATCGTTGGGCCTACTCTCCATGCCTCTAACCATATGTGTAGCCCTCCTTTGGACTCTCTTAATCCTCTTCCTGAAGTGTGGTGCCTAGAACTGGACACAATACTCCAGCTGCATCCTCGCCAAGGCTGAGTAAAGTGGGAGGATGACATCCTTAGTCTTCTCTGAGATGCATTGGTAGATGCATGCCAGTGTTTTGTTTGCTTGGCCAATTACAGCATTGCATTAGTGGCTCATGTTCATTCTGTGGTCTGTTAAGACCCCCAGGTCTCTTTCGGTTGTGGTGCTAGTAAGTGTAGCATTGCTGAACTTGTAAGCATGTTGTGAGTTGTTTCTCCCCAGGTAGAGCACCTTACCCTTCTTGATATTGAACATCATCAGGTTTGGATTCACGCACCTTACGAGTGTCCAGGTCAGCCTGTATCCCCAGCTCATCCTTCAGCATGACTACAGTCCCCCATAATTAGGTGTCATCTGAGAACTTTGCCAGTCTGCTTTTAACATCTGAATCCAAATCTAAATCCAAGCAGTAGCGTGTGCCACCCAAAGCTAGAGTACACTCTGTTGAGCACACTGCCAGAGCCACGCTCCGCTGCCGACCATGCTCTGTGTGGCAGGATCACTGCTGCTGCAGCCCCAGAAGGCCCCAAGGACCCCACATAAGGCTGCTGGGGCTAGCCCAGTGCTGGCCTCAGCCTCCCCTACCCCACCCAGGGTAACTTGCCACGTGCCAGAGTGCGTGTGACACAGGTGTGCCCCGGGGACAACTAGCAGTGGCACAGTGTGCACTGCTGCTAGTTGTCCCTGGGGAACCAAATGTTCACACATGTCTGGATATGGCTAATGAGAGCAGGCAGCATGAAGGAACTCTGATCCTTAGCATATTTGGATTTCCAGTCAAAGAACCTGGTAGGGGCCTGGAAACAATGGAAGGAAGAACTGACCTTGTGCACACAGATGACTATGGCAGACAAGGATGAATAAATGAACATAAACCTTTTCCAGAGAAGTGAGTGCAACACTTTTACCTGATGGGCCCAACACATTAGAGTAGCTGATGAAGGCTTTTGTTGAGTCCTGTGACCCCAGAGGAAATGAGACTGTGGAAAGATAATTCTTTTTCACCCAAAATCAAGATCCAGAAGAAGGAATACATACTTATGTTGCAAAGCTGAAAACATTGGCATTAACACGTAATTTTAGAAATAGAAGAGACTCCCTCATTAGAGACAGAATTATTTGTGGGATCTGATCCTAAGATAAGGGAGAGGCTGTTGATAGGGGCTGATCTAATTCTAGACAAACGCCTCCAAATTTCAAGGGCAGCTGAATTATCTAAAGAAAAATCAAAACACTAGCAGGTGCAGAATCAGTATACAGAGTCAATTTAAGGGAACCCAGGAGACTAAAAGACAGGCCAACTGAGAATGTAGTCCTTCGGTTCTAGTGTTGGTACTATGGGAAGCAGTATGAAAGAAAGAAATGCCCAACTAACAAACAAAGATGCCTGGGCTGTGGGTAACAGAACCATTTTTTGTCCCAATGCTAAAACAACTCCAAAAGAAATAAACAATGGTATATTCAGTAGAGGAGGACACTGGATTTTTTATGAGGAACATGAAGTCTTCTCATTGACTTTAGCTGATCCAAATGTGCAGAACATGTATGCACTATAAAAAAAAAAAGCTGCTACAACCATCTGCAACTATGTTAATGGAGCAGCAACCAGTCAGATTCCAGCTAGATTGCCAGCTACAGTCTAATTCCTGCAAAACTGCTCAGCAGTAATGCCAGATTGGAAGAATTTGAGAATACTGGTGATGTACAATTGAACAACTAAATGCAGACTATCAATAAAAAATCCATGGAACAGAAAACAACACTGCTTGGAATTCATAGTACTCAATACTAAAGAGTGCCATCCATTGTTAAACAGTTGAACAGTGCAAGCCATGGATCTAATCTCACAACAACACCAATATCTGCCATATGAGGCAGGAGGGAAAAGCACAGCATGGGCTTGTTAGATGTTTTATGAGTGGCTATCCAGGACCATGATACTAAGCTGTGACAGTTTCTAAACAGGTGTAGAGAGCAGAATATGAAATTGAACTCAGCCAAGCTGAAGTTGAGGAGAACTGAGGTACGCTACTTTGGACACCTTGGACCTCTGATCTTGGACTCTGACCTGACTCTGAAATATCAAGGGCCATGAAGGAAGTGCCCAGACCAAAAGGTATGAATGCAGGTCAGCAATTTATGGCATGGATGTAGGCATGGATAACTATCTTTTCAGATTCTGTGCTCACTTCTCAAAGGTTTGTGAAACTTTGAGAAAGCTAATGCACAAGGAAGCAACAAAGGACTGGGCAGAAGCCCAGGAGGAGGCATTTGAAAGCATAAAGAAACTCGTAAGCAAGGCACCAGTCTTGAAATATTACTACCCAGCAGAGCAACTACAATGTGATTCCTCAGAAGGAAGCCTAGAAGCAGCAGCATTTGTGCAGAATCAGCAACCCATAGCATTTCCTAGCTGGGCCCTGTGAGATACAGAAAGAGGATATGCATAAATAGAAAAGGAACTCCTGGCTGTGCTCTTTGAAGTGGAGCAATTCTACCTATTTAGCTTTGGAGAGAAGGTGGCTGTGCAATCTGAGCACAAGCCACTAGAAAGCATTATGAAGAGGCCACTGCTGAGTGGACCAAAGTGACTACCATATGCGACAAGTAGGACAGGTATGGGGGGGCACGTGCCCCCCTGAGATTGGCCACTGGTGACACTGCCGCCGGCTGTGGGTGGTTGCTGCTTGTCGCCACCCCCTCCCGCTTGCCACCAACACCACCGCAGCTGCCTGCAGGCAGTTCCCGCTCGGCCCGCCCTCACCACCGACATCACCATGGCCACCTATGGGCAGTCCCTGCTTGCCACCGCCACCGCCACCTGTGGGCAGTCACCATGTCCCCCGAACCTCAGGAGGCACGAGTTATTCGTGGTGACTACAACACATGTTATTGAGACTTCAGCACTATGATGTCTCCCACCTGTCTCCCACCCCATCCTCATTAAAAAACTAGGCAACTGTGGCATCGATGCCTACACAGTCAAATGGATTGCTAATTGGCTGAAGGGTCGTACTCAGATGGTGGTGGTGGACAGGTCATATTCGACCTGGGCGGAAGTGGGCAGCGGAGTCCCCAAGGGCTCGGTCCTTGGGCCCACACTGTTCAATTTCTTTATCAGCAATTTGGACGATGGGGTGAAAAGTAACCTGTTCAAATTTGCTGATGATACCAAAATTTGGGGAGAGGTGGGCACACTAGTAGGGAGGGAAAGACTGCAGAAAGACCTGGATAGGTTGCAGGGGTGGGCTAACAAAAACACGATGCGTTTCAATACGGACAAGTGCAGGGTGCTGCACTTGGGCAGTAGTAACCAGCAGCACACTTATAAGATGGGAAACTCCCTTCTTGAGAGCACAGAGGCAGAAAGGGATCTTGGAGTCATCATTGACTCCAAGATGAACATGGGCCGACAATGCGAGGTCATGGTTGGCAGGGCTAACCGGACCCTATCGTACATCCACAGGTGCATCTCAAGTAGGGCTAAGGAGGTGATCCTCCCCCTCTACGTGACACTAGTCAGGTCACAGCTGGAGTACTGTGTCCAGTTCTGGGCACCCCACTTCAAGAGGGATGTGGACAACATTGAGAGGGTCCAGAGAAGGGCCACCTGCATGATCTGGGGACAGCAGGGCAGACCCTACAATGAGAGGCTACGGGACCTGAACCTGTTCAGTCTTCACAAGAGAAGGCTGAGGGGGGACCTGGTGACCATCTATAAACTCACTAGGGGGGACTAGAAGGGTTTGGGGGAGACCTTGTTTCCCCTAGCGCCCCCCGGGATAACAAGGAATAACGGCCACAAGTTGTTGGAGAGTAGGTTTAGATTAGACATCCGTAGGAACTACTTCACAGTTAGGGCGGTTAGGATCTGGAACCAACTTCCAAGGGAAGTGGTGCTGGCTTCTACCCTGGGGGTCTTTAAGAAGCGGGTCGATGCCTACCTGGCTGGGGTCACTTGAGCCCAGTTTCCCTCCTGCCCAGGCAGGGGGTCGTACTTGAAGATCTACAAGGTCCCTTCCGACCCTACTTCTATGATTCTATGTGAGCATCAGGGACTGTCCAGGGAAGTCACTGCTAGAAGTAGATGCTCTGAGTGGGGCTTACCTTCCACAGTACATTGCATGTGGCTGTATAGAACAGGAAATCAAATCTATGAATGTGCTTCAATACCTCCCTATCTCCAAAGGGTGTCTCCAGCAAATATGAGAGCACAAAGAATTGCATAAATGATTATAAGCTACAATAAGAGCTATACTCTAGGAGTGGCCAGATAACAAGAAACAAGTGCCCCATGAATTCATTCCCTACTGGTAGGTTAGGGATGAACTATATGCACAAGGTGGGAACTTTTCTAAAAATGACAGAGCAATAATCCCTACCAATCTTATCATGAAAAGAATAATGCTTTGCACCTGTGAATAGAAGTATGCCAGCAGTGAGTCCATGAGTGGATCTACTGGACAGGCATGAATTCCCAGTATGAGGTATGTAAAGAGCATGGGATAAACAACAGGAGGAGATGCTGCAGCTTCATGAGATCCTAACTTGATCCTGGGAAAAGGCTGGGACAGACCTGTTTGTGTTCAACGATAGACACTATAAGGTCACAGTACATTATTACTCCAATTTCAGGAAGGTGGACTGTCTGTCAAACAAGAACAGTAATCAGGAAGCTGAAGTCACATTTTGTCAGGTATGGCCTCAAACAACCAAAGATTAGCACATACCAATGCTATAATTTTTTTGTTCTCTTTTCTATTTTTTGATTTTTGTTTGTTTTGTTTTGCTTATTACAAGGAGAGGTATAACAACTCATACAGCTCTTCCTAAAATGGAGGGAGGGTTCTCATAGTTAAACGTAGACTTCTTATACAATACATACGATGTTTGCAAAGTCTGATCTGAGCAGGTTTTTTCAAGTTAATTTTTTATGAGATACTTTTGGTCTTTTTTCACAACAGGAATTTTAACCAAACATTTCCAAATTTTCAGAATCCTCTTTTGAAATTTTTTGAAGACATACTTATATAGAAAACAGTCTTACTGCTTGCCATTCAATATTTAATCTCTTTTAAAATGGTCTTCCTTGTTGGGGGGGGGCAGGGGGGGAGAGGGGTCTGAGTTTTTTGGAGGGAAGGTTGAGTTTTGGGGGATTTGGGTTGGGGTTGCTTGTATGGTCACTTTTGATCCTTTGATATATAAGAAAGGGAATATTAGTAGCAACGGAGAAGTTGATATTGCTGCTGTTATATGAAATTTATGAGATCTGTGCTGGAATACCATATCCAGGTTTGGTGCTAATGGACAACATGCTTTATAGTTAGAGACTAAGGAAGTTCAATCTTTTTGGTGTAGCCAAGAGAAGGTTAAAAACTGATTTGACCATGGGTCTACAATCACCTACACTGGGAAAAGATTTCTGAAAGAAGAGATCTCTTTAATATTGTCATCATCATCAACAATTTCTTACAGTCGAGGATGATATCTTTCCATGATTGCCTTATCTGTGGGTCTGAAGATGGCTGACAAGGCCAGTCTGGGATCAACAGACTCTGTTGCAACTTGGGCACATGTTTCTCTGTGGGGTAGGTAGCTCTCGATTCTTGATTTGGTCTGTGACACGCTGTTTTTGCTATTCCTTTTTTTCCATCTTCTGTTGTCATTTAGTTTCAAAGTACTGAGATCCTTGCAGCAAACTCTTCCTCCGTTTGAGGTGGTCCTGGGTGATAGTGGAGTTGAACATCTGGATGCCGTGGCCCACTGAAGTTGATATCAGATGATCATTGCCTCAATGCTCATGGTGTTTGCTTGAGAAAAGACACTAAAGTTGGTGCACCTGTCTTTCCACTGGATCTGAAGGATCTTCTGTAGGCAGCATTGATGGTAATTCTCCAACAGGTTTAGGTGTCTCCTGTACATTGTCTACATTTCTGCTCTGTACAGTAAGGTAGGGATCATGACTGCCTGATAAACCATGAGCCTTGGTTTCAAATCTGATGTCACAATCTTTGAACAGCTGTTTTCTCAGGCATCCAAAGGCTGCACTTACACATTTGGGTGATGTTGGATTTCTTCTTCAATGTCAGCCTTCTGCAAGAGATGGCTTCTGAGCTACGGGAAATATACAGCATTCTTCAGAGTCATTAAACCATTAAAAGGCTTAACAACCTGTAATGGCTGGATTCCAAAGCTAGACAAATTTAAACTAGAAATACAATGAGGGTAATTAACCAGTGCAACAATTTACCTAGGGATATGTTGAATTTTCTGTCACCTGAACTCTTGAAATCAGCAAGCTGTTGTTCTAATTAAAGTTGTGATTTGATTCAGGCATGACTGGGTGAGTTTCTGTGGCCTATGTTATAGAAGAGGTCAGACCAGCTGATGATACAGGTGTAACAGGGTTCATCTCCAGGGGTGGCTGCACGGCCCTTGGAGGCTCCTCGGCTCTTGTCAAGCTGGCTCTCTTTGGGTAATCTTCCCTTCTCCTTTCCTGCCATGCCTTAATTAAATGATGCTTTTAGAAAAGGGAGGCTACCCCAGGGCTTCCCAAGTCAGATCTCCTCTGATGAACACAGGTGTCCTTGCTCATTTCCTTAAAGGCTAATTACATAGGCCCTGTCTTCCCCAATACACATATGCCCATGCCTCACAGATGCTAGTAATTCCTCTCTCTCTATCTTTCTCTCTGCCATTCCTAACAACCCTCTTGGGCTACAGGCCCCCTGGTCCTGCTGACACGTGCCCCTCCTGGGTGCATGTCAGCCCTTCTTGGGCTATACGGTCTCCTTGGCACCCTCAGTCTCTGCCTGTGACCCCTGGTCTTCGGCCACTCTCTCTGGGCTCTAGCCTTACTCCTAGGCAGTTGAGACTTATGGAGTCCCCTGGCCCCACCAGTCTCCAGCTGTGGCTCTCTTCAGTCTTTGGCCCCTATCTTTAGGTTGTGGTCCCGCTCCTGGGTCAGTGAAACCTTCAGGCCTCCTGGCCCTGCTTACACTCATTCCTCCTGGACTACAAACTTCCAAGGTCTCTGGCCTTGCTTACACTTGTCCCTCCTGGGCTCTGGCCTTAGTCCCAGTGAGTTGAGTCCCCCAGCTAGAGATGTGAAGGCCCAGAAAAGCCCCTCAGAATACTTCAGGAAAAAAATGTTTTTTTCTGAGTACTTTTTTTTTGTTTGTTTTTCCTGAAAAATTGGAAAAATTGAAAATTTTTGGAAAAATTTAAAAAATCTCCTATGAAATGTTTTCTTTTAGAATGATGATAAATGTTTAAGACAAGCTGTTCATATATTGCTACACTTTACTCCCCAAAAACGTTTTCTAATAATAATGTAATAGGAAGACTTTTATGTAAGACTATCTACAGTATCAGATTATTAAAATTCCTGTACATCGAGGACAAGCAGTACAGTACAACTCTCAAATGCAAGAGCAAGATGCATTTCTGCCCCCAGGAGGCACTGCCATTTTCACAAGAGAAGGAAGAAGGATTCAGTTCCTTCTTCGCTTGTGGACTTCCTCTATTGTTGACTTTTGATCTAGGGGTTGGTGGATCTGCTCCTGTCCTCCTGACTAGGCCTCAAAGGACTGGGAGTGGACACTGGCAGCGGCATCCATTCATTCCTGTAGAGATGAGGAACAAGGAGCTTACTGCCCTGCTTGCTCAAAAGCCTCAGAAGAGGAGACAGAGTAAGTCTAAAGATTTTGAAGTTGGAAGGAACCTGCCTCCTCCTGGCCCTGTGACTCTGAGATCCACAGAAATGCAGAAGCAGCACAAAGAAGCTGAAAGAAAGTATATTTCTTTATTGAAAGGTAAGAGTTTAAATTTCTTTGAATTCAGTATATTAAACTATATTTTAGCTGCATTAGTATATTTTCATAACCTATGTAATTCATAATTGAATTCCTACTAATCTGATGTTTTGTGACAAATCACCCAACCTTAGCAGTGAGGTGAGGCCTGCAGGGCAGGGAAGTTGTTCACAGTTAACTCTGAGGAGGCCTCTCTTCCATTCATTACTAAATTTGTATATGCTGTAGCTCAGTGTTTATATATGCAAGCTAGCCACTAAATTACATTTTTCTTTTTTCTCTCTCAGCAAAATGGTGCGACCAACTTCTAGCATATGGAAGCATTTCCACACTGCAAGTTATTCTGAGAAAAAAAATGTGATTTGCAAATACTGTCAAATTAAATATGCATTTCCAAATGCTACTAGGATGACCAAACGCATCCTTGTATGCAGAGCCGAGCTGAGCAGGGTGTAGGGCCCTGCCCTCACCCCAATCCCATGTGCCCTGGATGTGAAGAAGGCATGCAGGGGGCGGGGGAATAGCGAGTGGCAAAGCCAGCAACGGTGGTGGCACAGAGTTGCCACGGCCACTCTTGGTTCCGCAGGGCCCCCAAAAATGCGGGGCCTGGGGCAGTTGCCCTGTTTCACCCTCCCGTCCCCAGGACAACCCTGCTTGTATGTAAGAAGTGTCCTGCAGACATTAAAAAATCCTTCATGGGTGTATCAGTGAGGAGGAGGTAGATCATGATGATGAAAGTGCAGGTAGCTCGTCCAATGTTCTCAATGCAGAAGTCCTCCTACTGCTGCTGCTTCTTCTTCTATAACATCAGCATCACAAAGGGTTGCCCAGTCAACATCCTCAAGTAACCAAATATTGCAACCAACTGTAGACAAAAGACTCTCAATAGCTTTATTTGTAGACAAGATGACATCTGAAGATCAGGAAAAAATTGACCAAGCTCTTGCAAGAGCAGTATATTCTTCTGGGACACCATTGTCAATAACTGAAAATGCATACTGGCAGGAAGCTTTTAAATTACTAAGACCATCATACCATTTGCCCAGCAGATATTCTTTGAGCAAGCCTCTTTTAGAGCCAGAATATGAACGTGTAATGCAATCAGTGCAAGGAAAAATCAATGAAGCACTGCATCTTGCAGTACTTACAGATGGATGGACAAATGTGCAGGGAGAAGGAACTTTGTGATAACAATACCTCAGCCAGTTTTTTACAGAAGCATTCAAACAGAAGAAAACAGGCATACTGTAGAGTATATCAGTAGTGAAATATGTGAAGTCCTACAGGAGATTGGGAGTGGTAAAGTATTTGTTTTGCTGACTGACAATGCAAGTAACATGAAAGCAGCATGGGAAATCATAATGGATAAATATCCACATATCACTGCAATAGGATGTGCATCCCATGAGCCAAACTTGCTTCTTAGTGACATCACGAAGTTGGACACTCTGCAAAAGATATATAGGAGAGGAAAAGAAGTTATAAAACACGTAAAAGCTACTCATATTGTAGCTGCAGGCTTTAAGAAGAAGCAAGAAGAAAAGACTGCAAAGAATAAAATAGTGACACTCAAACTCTGTAGTAAAAGTAGATGGGGTGGAGTGGTGATCACATTTGAAAGTTTACTAAAAAACAAAGAAGCTCTTCAAGAAAAAGTAATAACTGAGGATCTTAAAGTGCCCAGAAGTGTAAGGGACACTGTATTTGATGAGGATGTCTTCTGGGTTCACCTGAAGAACTCTCTGAAGATTCTAAAGCCAATTTCTTCAGCAATCGCTGCATCTGAATCAGGTAGTGCACTTTTGTCAGACATGCCTTACCAAATAGCCCAGATAAAATCAACTGTTTTTGAGAATCTAAGTGTATCTCCACTTACAAGTACAGAAGAAAGAAAAATGAAAGACTTTATTAACAGATGGGAAGAATTTTGTTGCCAGTCAATTCATGCTGTTGCAAATCTCTTGGATCCAAGATTCAAAGGCAGAAATGTTAGTGATGATAGCACTGATCCTGCATTTGACTGGATTACAAAATAAGCAACACACTTAGGACTTCATGTTGGAAAGGTATTTCAAACATTGCAGAATACAAAACATCTTCAGGTATTTGGTCCAGGAATGCAATCTGGGACACTGCCAAGCATATCCCTCCTGCAACATGGTGGCAAGGCCTTTGTACGACACAGCCTCTGACTCTTTGCTTCTCACCTGCTTCAGATTCCTCCATCTTCTGCAGTATGTGAAAGAAACTGGTCTATGTTTGGAAATACTGACACCAAATCAAGAAATAGACTAACATGTGAACGAGTAGAGAAGCTTGTCTCAATCTGGGCAAACCTTCAGTTTTCAGAAGTCCATGAAGATGATAAAAATGAAGAATCAGAAGAAGCAAAAACTGCTGATAGTGATAGCTCAGAAAATGAAACCAACAGTTTAATGTAGCAAAATTTGTATTCAATGAGTCTTGGGTGTTTTCCTTTTCTTCTCAGCTCTTTTTCTAAAAATGAGTGCTTTCTGTATCTGCTTAACACTCTGGAAGAGACTAAGTCCAGCATACATAATAACTTTCTTTGTTTTACTATAATGTTGATGGTTTCTTCTATTTTCAACTTTAATTTTTGCCTGCTTCTCATAAACTGGCAAAAACTAAGAGATGCTAGGTTCCTTAGAGTACAGCTAAGGAATAGAGTACCTCTAGAGTACCTCTCTTTGTAACAAAAATTAAAAACATTTTTAAGTAAATTCAATTAGTAAATCTGTAATTATTGTCTGAATATATTATACTTTTAAATGTAATAAATATACCAAACATGAGCAAATCAAGTTATACATAATGCATTTTATATTCTTAAAGTATCAAAGTGAATTTAGATCTATAAAGGGTGCTAAGAAAATAAGTAATGCATATATTTCAATTTCCCCCCAAATTTCTGTTTTTTCCAACAACAACAACAACCCCCCCCACCCCCCACCCCGGGAAAAAAATGGTTTAATTCCATGGCTTCAAAATTTCTGGAAATTTTACATCTCTACCCCCATGTCACACCTACATTCTTAGCCCCACCTGGGGCTCATGCCCTTCCACTGTGTTAACACTTCCAGCTCCACCCTTGCTTTCTCATCCCCTCCTGGGCTCAAACTCTCTCCCTCTGAGCCCTAGGCCTTCTATTCCATGTTTTGCCTCCTTACTGCAAGGCCTTCTCCTCCCCTTAGTCCCTTCCTCAAACCTCCAGTTCAGATGTTAACCAGAGGCCCTGCTGCCCAGTAGCTCCTCTCTCTATGACTCTCAAGGCTAGACTGCCTGCCCAGCTTTAGCTCCTTTAAGTGATGTGACTCCTAACTGCCCCCTGGGACACCTGCAGGCTGCTTCTCAGGCAGCCTGCCTTCTCTTAAAATAGCAGGAGCACCAAACCTCCTGCTACAATGAGTTACTTCAGTCACCCTGACATCAGCTGGGAGGGCAAAACAGCAGTGCACAGGCAATCTAGGAACTTTTTGGAGAGTTTTGGAGACAACTTCCTGGTACAAGTGTTGGAGAGACCAACTAGGGGTCATGCTCTTCTTGACCTGCTGTTCACAAACAAGGAAGAATTGGAGGGGAATTTAGAAGTGGATGGAAACTTGCACAGCAGTGACCACAAGATGATTCAGTTCAGGATCCTGACAAAAAGAAGAAAAGAGAGCAGCAGAGTGTCAGCCAACATGGCTTTGTTGCTGGAAGGTCTTGCCTGACCAGGTGACTCATTGCCTGGACAAGGGAGATAAGGTTGATGTCATATACTTGGATTTCAAGAAAGCTTATGATTGGTCTCCCATGATGTCCTCATGGTCAAGCTGGAGAACTGTGACCTCGACCATCTCATGTTTTGATGGCTGGGGAACTGGTTCTGGAATCAGATCCAAAAAGTATTAGTTGATGGGAGAAAATCAATATGGCACGAGGCAACCAGTGGTGTCCCTCAGGGCTCAGTACTTGGGCCAGTACTCTTCAATATCTTCATTAATGATCTGGATTTGGGCATCAGATGTGGATGGGCTGGTTGCATTTAAAAAAAACCTTAATGGCCACGTCCACACATGCAAGTACGTGCACTTGCAGCAGCTCAAATAGAAGTGGTGCAAATTTGAGCCGGGGCTTTTTGGACATGCACTTTGTTATGGAGCAAATCGTGCCACTTGGGGTGCCTGTGCTGTCCTCAGCAGTATAAAAAGCTGCCCTGGCAAGTAACTCAGGGCTACTCGCTCCCAGGAACTTCTGGGGTCCAGGCAATTGGTACCTGAGGACACTACCCCTTGTGCCAGCTGGACTGCTGCAGCAGCCTGGAGAGTTCCCTGCACCCTCTACCCACTGCAGCAGTCTGGCAGTGGGGGCTGCTGCCTGGCTATGACCTGCTGCACACCTGCCAGACTGGGATGAGGCATCTGCCCCTCTGGGCCAGCTGCCAGTGGGCTGTGACTGCAGGGTTGGCTTCTGTGTGGCACTACTGCCATGTGTGCCCCCTGCCTGGCCACCTGGGCAACTATCACCCAGAAGATGTTCCAGGTGTGACGGCCTGCTTTGTACTATCAAAGTATGTCCTCCTGGCTCCATTTGACCAGGAGGTCAGCCACAGCCAGCTGGGCCCAAGGTGCCAGCTCTGAGCAGGCAGGGTCCTGCCACTGGCCTCCCTCGCAGGAATTCTGGTGTTCTGTATTGGAAAACTGAAAAATCCCTGATAAAAAAAAATCCCAAAGTCACTCTATAAAATACCTTGAAATCCATGTTCCTCCACAAGTAAAACAAAAGACCACAATAAAGAGAGAGAGAGAGTGAGACAGAGCCAGCAATCAGTTGGACAATGTTTTATTGATATATCTACAGTGTTAAAGCATGTCTGTTATCATAATAATAAAGTGAACTCTAACTACATGTTTCATGAATTAATGAATATATATTTTGCTGCCCTCCCACAGGGGCTACGGTCCCCACACAGTGGTTCAGTCCCTGCACAAGGGCTACAGCCCCCCAACACAGGTTTTGGCCCCCCAACAGGGGCTACGGCCCTCACACAAGGGGTATGGCCCCCCAACAGGGACCAAATGACCCCCACAGGGCTACCACCCCCCTGCAAGGCCCAAATGCCCCACCCCAACCGCCCAATTGCTGCCCCACCTGGCCCCATCCCCTGCCAGCTGCTGCATCCCCCCTGATGGCTGCCCCACCCAGCCTCACCCCCCAACTTGCACCCCCAGGCTACCATGGCTACTCCAGGCACCCTCACTTTAAAAACAAACATAGAAAAAAACCCAGGAAAAAAAATGAAAAAAAGCCTCTACTTAACTTAGAAGCAGGGGTGGGGGTGCTCCGGGGCCTCCTGGCAGAGCGCCCCACAGGCAGCATAGGGCAGTGGGGGGCAGGAGGGCCTGAACTGGGGCCACTGGGGCTGTCCGTCCACCCCACATTGCATGGACAGAGCCCCAGTCAGCCAGACAGCAGTTGGAACTGCTGGTAAATGCCGGGGTTTGTTTGTTTGTTTTTTTAAGCTATGGGGATGCTGGGGTGTGGGAGCAGGGATTGGTGGGGTTGGGGGGGCTGGGGGGGATGGGGCCAGGCAAGGCAGGGTTTGGGGGGGGTCGGGGGGGCTGGTGGAGGGAGGGGCCGGCCAGGGAAGTGATCAGGGGGGTTGGGGGGGAAGGAAGGGCAGGGCAGTGATCAGATGGGCTTGTGGGGCTGGTGGGGGGAGAGGCCAGCCAGGGAAGTGATCAGGGGGGTCACGGGGGCTGGCAGGGGGAGGGGCCAGCCAAGGAAGTGATTGGGGGAGTTGGGGGGCTGGCAGGGGAAGGGGCAGGGCAGGGAAGTGATCAGGGGTGTCAGGGGAGCAGGTGGGGGGTGGGGCCAGGCACGGCACGGAGCGGGAAGGCTGCAGGAGCAGGTGGGGCCAGCAGGATTCCCTCCCATGGTCCCCTCCCCCCTCCTCCAGCCCCTCCAACCACTTACTCACTGGCACTAGAGCCCCGGTGCTGAACACATGGTATGGCAGGCCAAACGTTTCAGCACCAGGGCGAGGGGCCAATCAGAGATGCTCTGGCAGCCAGAGCATCTCTGTGGAGGACCCAGCCTCCAGTTGCCTCAGGGCACTGTCCAGGACCATGCCCTGCCCTGCTTTTTTTAGATTCAGTTTTTTTATACCCCTGGATATCCAGGGGTCTAATTTTCTCCCCACGCTGCAAACTTGCAGTGCGGGGAACACTTTTTCATTCCCACACGTGCCTCTTGCCCCATCTCAAAGGGGCTTGAGATGGGGCAAAAGGCACGTGCATGCTGGTCTGGATGTGTCCAATGAGGGCATAGGAACAAATCACCCTGATGTGTAGGAAGAACAGCAAATAAGGCAGGCGACCAGCCTGGCTTAGCAGAGAACTCTTCAGTGAGCTTAAACACAAAAAGGAAGTTTACAAGAAGCAGGAACTTGGAGAGATACCTAAGGCAGAATATAAGAATAGTGCTTTGGCATTCAGGTATGAGATCAGGAAGGCCAAAGTGCAATTGGAGTTGTAGCTACCAAGGAACATGAAGGGTAACAAAAATGGTTTCCAGAAGTATGTTAGCAACAAGAAGGAAGGTAAGGGAAAGTGTGGCAATGTACTGACATATGTTGAGTAAAAGGCTGAAGTATTCAATTCCTTTTTTCACCCCATTCTTCACAGGCAAGGTCAGGTCCCACAAGGTGCAGCACAGTTTCAGGAGAAGGTGAGCAGCCTTCAAGGGTGAAAGAACAGGTTAGGAACTATTTAGAAAAGCTGGACGTGTACAAGTCCATGGGGCTAGATGCAATTGTATTCAAGGGTGCTGAGGGAGTTGGCTGATGTGATTACAGAACCACTGGCCATTATCTTTGAAAACTTGTGGCAATTGAGGGAGGTCCCAGACAATTGGAAAAGGGCAAATATAGTGCCCACCTTTAAGAAAGGGAAGTAGGAGGATCCAGGGAACTACAGACCAGTCACGCTCAACTCAGTCCCCGGAAAAATCATGGAGCAGGTCTTCAAGGTATCCATTTATAAGCACTTGGAAGAGGAGAAAGTGATCAGGAACAGTCAGCATGGATTCACCAAGGGCAAGTCATGCCTGACCAACCTGATTGCCTTCTATGATGAGATGAAGGTCTCTGTGGATGCAGGGAAAGCAGAGGTCATGATAAACCTTGACTTTAGCAAGGCTTTTGATCCCACAGGATTCTTGCAAACAGTTAGGGAACTATGAGTTGGATCAATGAACTATAAGGTGGACAGAAAACTGGCTGGAGCATTGGACTCAACAGGTAGTGATCAATGGCTCAAGATCTAGTTGGCAATCGGTATCAAGTGGAGTGGCCCAGGGGTTGGTCCTATGGCTGGTTTTGTTCAGTATCTTCATTAATGATCTGGAAGATGGGATGGAGCACACCCTCATCAAGTTTGCAGATCACACCAAGCTGGTGGGAGTAGTGGATATACTAGGGCCAGGATTGTGACCTCAAAAATTGGAGAATTTGGCCAAAAGCAATCTCATGAGGTTTAACTAGGACAAGTGCAAAGTCCTGCACTTAGGATGGAACAATCCCATGAACCACTACAGGCTTGGGACCAACTCGCTAAGCAGCAACTCTGCAGAAAAGGACCTGGGGGTTACAGTGTACAATAAGCTGGATATAAATAAACAGTGTGCCTTTGTTGCAAAAAGACTAACAGCATACTGGGCTGTATTAGTCGGAGCTTTGCCAGCAGATCAAGAGAAGTAATTATTCCCCTCTGTTTGGCACTGGTGAGGCCACATCTGGAGTACTGCGTCTTGTTTTGGGCCCCCACTACAGAAGGGATGTGGACAAACTGGAGAGAGTCCAGCAGAGGGCAACAAAAATGATAAGGGGGCCGGGGTACATGACTTATGAGGAGAGGCCAAAGGAACTGGGCTCATTTAATCTTTAGAAGAGAAGACTGAGGGTGGATTTGATAACAGGCTTTAACTACCTGAAGGGTGGTTACAAAGAGGATGGAGCTAGACTGTTCGCAGTGGTGGCAAATGACAGAAAAAGGAGCAATAGTCTCAAGTTGCAGCAAGGGAAATTTAGGTTGGAAATTAAGGAAAACTTCCCACTAAGAGTGTGGTGAAGCATGGGAACAGGTTACCTTGAGAGGTGATAGAATCTCCATCCTTGAAGGTATTTAAGGCCAAGCTCAACAAAGCCCTGGCTGGAATGATCTAGTTGGGGCTGATCCTGCTTTGAGCAGGGGGCTGGACTAGGTGACCTCCTGAGGTCACTGGCTGGACTCTAATTTTCTATGTTTCTATGATACTCCTGGCTCTAAAAGCCATGAAAAACCTGAAAATATCACAACCAGATAGTTACCTATAGCAATAAAAGAAAAACTATCCTGTCAAGTATGGCAGGGTACCTTTGGTGCCTGCCGCTTTAAGGGCCTGAGCAGGCAACAGAGCAGCCTGCAGGTGACTGCACTGCCAATCGGGAGTCACGTGGCCAGCAGGAGACCGCCTGATTGGAAGGAGAGCCTAGCTGCTAGAGAATAAGAGCAGGCCCTGAGCACTAGAGCCAGCAGTTGCTTGAGAATAGGGCCCAGGCATGTCAACAGACACCTGAGACCTGCAGGGCATAAGACCCCATAGGCCCAGTGATGGAGCAAAGTAGTGGCCCCAGTGCAGGGGCACAATGTGTGTAGTAGGGCCCATATGGGGGGCCTGAAGGGCTGTATATAGATGGCCTTACAAACAACTGCCTATCTTATTACAACAAAGGCAAAGCAGGCAGGGCAGACTACCCTAGACAGGTGGGCAGGCTGACCTTGTGACCAGCCTTGTGATGGCCCCCTGTCACTTCAAGTTTTCTGGCACTTCTGTTTCAGGGTCTGAGCTCATGCAAAGGACTCCAAAAACTTAATTTTGTCAGCACCATTACACACTGTGATGGAAGCCTAACTACGAGACCAAAGTGGCATGGGACCCATTTGCTCACCGACGTCTTATGGCCCTTTCCTCAGTCACAGCAAGGAAAGCAATCAAATTAAACTTATGGAAAGTAAATTCATTTTGGCTAGATGTCTGAGTCACAGAGGAAGGGAGACAAATGCTGGGTTACCAAGTACATTCAGAAGAGAATCACTGAGCAGGTCTACTTACTGCTTTTTGTAATGGCTCAGGGATGAATAGGCCTTCAAAGTGGAGGGCTGTTGCTGATGCTAGAAAACAGAGCTGGATGTAGCCAGAGTGGGACAGCTGTATTTTAAAACATATGACAATTTCTATAAGGCACAGTGATACTGCTGATATGAAATGTCTTATTTTAGTGGTCCTTTGCCCAGAGTACAACAATACCAGGATAATGTTTTAAGCATCTACACAATATCAAATGCAAGAGCAAAGAAAAGAAGCTGACTTTGTGCGTCACAAGGGATTCATTTGTGAAGAGCTGCATTTTTTTCCCCCAAAATACATTGACAAGTGTACATTTCATACTCTTCTAGGAGTTTGTTTGCTTGTCCTCAAATGACATAGATAGATGAATTGAGAGCCCTAGTTTCAGTTTTGAATTACTTGAAGCAGATTTTTATATTCTCTTTGGCATTTCTGGTGAATAATATAAATATAAAGCATAATATAAAAGTGTAACCAGCCTCAGAAGAGGGGTTGATACTGTAACTGGAAACCTAACTAAGAATCCAAAATGACTGATAAAATTGTATATGATTATAATTAATTATTAGTTACATGGTCTTGTCAGCAAAGATCTGTGACTCAGTGAGCACAATAACAGGGAGGGAGTTAATGGAAGAAGTCCATGGTGTCTCGAAGAGCAGGCAGCAGATTTTTAAAACTGATATTTATGTATAAAAAATCATTTGTAAAGGACATGTCCGACCTTCTACCCTCATGTGGGAGATTTTGTTTCTGCCCTCTGCATAATTTACATGAAATAGCTGCACATTAGGCAAAACTCAGTTTCTGTGTATTCAGTGAAGTTTATTAAATAAAAAAGGGAAGAGGTAGGAAGCCGCCTTCTTATGACATGTGGCTTTTTCTGGTCTCAAAGTAGATTAAGCTAAACCAGGAAAAAGTAACACCTCTTCTAAAACAAGAGTATCCACACACATAGGCAGTCTGGAATAATTTTATGCATAGACAAGCCCTAACAAGAGGAAGCAGACACGAAGTGGAAAGGAAAACAGAGGTATAGACAGGTGAAGGAGCTTACTCAGGATTGAATTGAGAAGTGGCTGAGCCAAGAGAAGAACATAGGTCACTTCACTCCCTGTCCACTTCCCTGTTCACTGGAGCAAACTGCCTCTCACTCATGAGAAACCCATCCCTAGAGTGTTTATAGAACGCCGATACACATGACCAACGAATTTACCATGCTGCACCAGACTAGTGGCCTCTCAAACACAGTATCCTTTAAATGTGCTCAGTCAGCTGTGTGTGGTTGGAATTATTTCCTGATTCCTGTGCTGACCCCTAAAGCTGACCCTCAGAGGAGGTGCCAGACATCCCTTTTTCCTGTCAGTAACTTTATGTTTTATACACAGAACATCTCAGTCCCCATCCTGCTCAAAGTGAAGCTCAAGGTAGTCAGTTATCCACTTGATAGAATCATTTTTTCTGTTTAGCTGTACATAGAATGAGTATCCCCATATTTGTATCTCTATACATTTAATTCCTGCATTGACTCTAAGGAAAGTTAAGCCAGAAATAATTAGGAAATACTTCTAAAATGTGGACTCATTACAGAAGGTTGTCAGCATTATGAGTTTCTTTGGACTGTAAATAAGGGTCCAGTGCCCAATGAAGTCAACTAGAGCATTTATGTTGTCTCCTGTGTGCTTTGGCTCAGTCCCTGTCTGGCCAATATGTGTTATTCTTAAGAACAAATATACTCCTATGATACATGACACTGTGTTATTAATATGTAATATTAATCTACTCTATTGTAAATAATACCAACAAACTAGGAATCTTTGCTGCTGGGAATTATTAATGAAACTGTCTGCAGTCTGAGTAACACTGCGCAAACCCAAATCATGCATAATATAAAAATTCAACTGCTAGTAGCAACACCTCAAGATATTGTTTGAACATGGGGAACACATCTTTGACGTGACTCCTGATGAGATTCTACTTGACATAAACAATATACTGAGTCTGCATTGGGTTCTTTGTCTTTGTGTCTGGTGGGTAAATTAGGGATAAGGACTTACCCAAAACAAAACTAGTGAGATATTAAAATGCTAAAATCTTTCTATCTTGGCTATCTATTTTTCTTTAAAAAACAAAACAAGCCCCCCTCCCACCCCCCCCCCCCCCCACACACACACACGCTCTCTCTTTTCATGGAATTCATCAAACTGAAAAAAAATCTACTTTGCTTACTTCAGCTCACAAAGGTGGCTACTTTTTTAAGACGTAAGAAGTGTAATTAACTGATGAAAATATTTGTCAGTGAGTTCAATGTGGGGGGAAAACCACATTGACTCAAATGCTGTCTTTAGATCAATTTAAATATTTGGAAAGAAGCCGGGACTGATTTAGTTTTTTCTATATTAGCATTTTTTTCCAGTTTGTGGGCTGATGAGGCCCAGGTGATTAAGGGCAGTGGTGGATTCTTCAGTAAACCAAATGCAGGGGGAGACTAGTTGTCCAAGTGGACTCCAGAAACAGAAGTATCAAGGAAATAATTTATATCTCCGTTGCAACACTGGGGTTGAGAGGAGGGTCAGTTGTGCTCATCTGGATTAATTTGTAAAGGATAGAGATTGCCTACCAGCTGTATGGGATGCCCCCACAGTACCTTACTTTACTTTGCTGCATCAGAAGAGAAGTATTCTCCACCCTTCCTGGGTAGTGGCGGAAAAGACTCACTGCTGCAGCCCCACTGAGTAGATGGGGAAACAGTGTCTTGGTTCCCCAACATGGGTGTCTCTACACTGCAGACTGCAGTACAGGGTAGAGATACCCAAGCTAGTTTTAAACAAGCAGCTTGGGTACCAGAAGAAGTAGGCGTGGTACACCAAAGATTGTGCAGACTCTTGTGTACTTATTCTGCCCCTTGGCACCCAGATTTCTTTAAAGCAAACTTAAGTATTTCTATCCTATCATGTGAGCTGCAAAGGAGATATGCCATAGTCTCAAGAAGCAAGGAGACCGATGCAGTGACAGTGAGCGTTTGATCTTTGGGTGATTAGCCAAAGGCAGTCCCTCAAATCTTTAGCATTTTTGCCCAGAAGCCACTTCTCTCATTTTCTTTTTCTAGGTGCAGAGATGCCTAGGATGGTGGGATGGGATCATTTAAGAATTTAGGGGAGAAAAAACAATGTACAATTAGCAACAAATATCTTCTGCTGGAGCCTGAGATCCTGTCTAGTGTTGTACTGGTGCTCTTGTGCCCCAGAGCTCAGAATGACAATGGCGTAAGCATGATACTTCTATAATACTGTAGTATGTTGATTAATCTCAGCAAACCACTACTCAGCCACCATGCTGCCTCTTTGACATAAGAAAATCACTGAACTGTGATTTGGAACCACATTAGTTCCTGTTGTAAGAGTTAATATAATATCAGTATTTGGGGGCAGGATTTCCAAGGAGGACTAAAGGAGAGGCTAGCATCTGATCCACCTGGTGACTCCTTTTAGAAATTCCCATGCTTCTTAGGCATTCAAATGAGGTTTTCATAAATGCTCACTTTTGCCCTAACTCTGCTCCCTTTAAAATCCGTGGGCATTTCACCATTGAGTTCAATGAAAACTTCTTTTGGCTAATACTGACCACGCTGGAAAATCCTGCCATAGAGTCTGAATCTTTCACTCTAATAGTTATGACCTAAAAGTTTATCGGAAAGGCTAATTTTAGCAAGAGAATGGGTGAGGAGAGGAACTGAGTGTATAACAGATAGATGTGATCTTGACAAAATTTAATAAGTAAATTCCAAGGCTCTGAACTCTCCAAATCTAGCCTGGTTATCTCAGTCTGGAATATACTACAAAGCTCTAATATTTATTTCACTGTAAAAGGAGCAAAGAGTTTTTCAAGATATATGGTACACAAGTGAATTAGAAACCTCACACTGTAGACACTGAGCTGCATAAATCCCTTTAACAATGTTATCTGTATATTTGTGAAAAATCTCTTTTTTACATATGTATCTGCATTATTAGCTCATAAAGAAAATTACTTAATCTTTGATCTGTTAATGGAACTACCAGTGCAATTGGCCAGATGCACATGAAAACGAGATGACAGAATATAGAAACAGAAATTTGCTAGCAACTGCTCCAATTTGGGGAGTATGTGGACAGCTTACAAATTCTGGATGATATCAGAGACTCTCTGTCTTTCTGGCTGCAAACTCCATTATAAAGGTGAGGTGGTTCCATGCAGTGGTTACAAAGGGCAGACAATGGAGTGTTGTTAATCTGCATGGTCTTGGGAGAATCATATGGTTGAAGGTTGGGGATCATCAGTTTCCCACAACTTCTCTGCAAGGTGTTGGGATCTTGAGCAGCAGAATTTCTCCAGAGACACAACAAAAAAATGTGTCAGTATAGCCCTTTAAAAAATACGTCTGAGAAGTTAGAGGGGGAATGGAGAGACACAGAAAACCTAGGTGGACCGAGGAAGGGCTTCACAGCAAGGAGATCCTGTTTAACTGTGCGATCAGCTAAGACAGATGAAAGCTGACCACAAAGGAGAAAGAGGCCACATGAGGCATGTGGGGTTGGGAAGTGAAAGAAGGGGAGCTGCCTGGCCACAGCATAATGCTCTACCAGGGAGAAGCTGCACCTGCATCACAGATGAAGGGAGGCTGGGGTCAGGGAAGAGAAGCAGCAGCAGCAAGGGTGCAGCTAGAAGTTGCCTGGCACATCTCCTAACTGCTTAGCCCTGTTGCAGTCATGGGCACATACAAAGCCATTGGGCTCTGCAGGCTGGATCCAGTGGCTCTGTGGGCCAGATCTGATCTGTGGGTCATACGTTACTGGCCCCTGCCTTAAAGGACTCTGCCTAAAGTCCTAAGAACTCTGAAAGTGGTGGGGAAACTGAGGCAGAGAAATACATACAGCTGGATTTTATTTTGTTTAGAGCTTTATTTTCCCTGTGCTAGCTAGTTTAATTGGGTTTAGCAGCCCTTACAAAGTCTTTATTACTTCTTTGCTTTCAACTGTTATATGTCTCTGAGGAGGTGAGCTGTAAACCCAGGGTGCCCACAAGGTTGTAACTTTGGGAAAGGGTGTAATCAGGCAATTGGAGGGACTGGGTGGCCAGAATTGGTCCTGAGACTATCGGGCCACTGGTCTGTAAAGTGCCATTTTCATGAAGAGGTAACCAAAAGATGGGAAGCATGCCAAATGAAGCCCAGGGAAGAGACAGTACTGCAGCTTATTCAGACTAAAGCAAGACTAGGAGCATGACATCTAATGTACTGGGATCTTAATACCACTGGTGACTGCCATGGGGAGTTTGTCCATGGCTGCAACAACACTTTTTAACTGCCTTTCAGCAATTGGTTTAGCTATATATGCAAGCATAAAAAATGAATATGAGCCAGCTCAGTACCTAGTAGTTAAATTGATTCTCCCTGGTTTATTCAGTTGTTCTTATGAGTAATTATTAGCACTAAAATCATTTCAGACTTTTTGAAGAATCTTCCCCTGTACATTCCTTCCTAGTCCAAAGTTCAGTGATATCCACAGGAGTCTTCATATTGATTTAATTGGGCTTTGGGTCAGGCCTTTGGATTTGGTCTCCCATACCACTCCTGTTTGGAACAGTGAGAATAGATTGTAATGGAAAACAGTCTCTTTTGAGTACATCCAGAAATCTCTTCTCTCTGTGGGTGATGGAAATATATGGAATGCACGGGGAAAAGTTGCATCCTCCCTTCTAGCAAACAAATGCTCTAGGTGATAGTCAGATTACAAAGAACAAAAGTGTCAGTAGGCACAAATTGCAAAGAGGACTGCAAGAATAACAGTTGATCTGAAATGAGAACCCCTGAGATGAATGATAATAAAAAGATTTTGATTGAAGGGAAGGGGGGGAAACAACACTGTTCTATTTTTACATTCTCCCTTTGCTTAATTCCAGGAAGATGACAAGTATAATCATTAAAAGTCTGTCTAGATTTTTACAATTTAGGCTCAGTGCTGCTCTCCACGGCAACCCCTCTTAGCATGTACTGCTGCAGTGTGAGAATCATGTTAGAACATACCCAGAGAGAAAAATAACTTCTTCTCACCTTCTGGCTGCCCTTCAGCTAACAGGGTTTTGTTTGTTAGCATCAGAAGCATATATTTTCATCTCCTGTTTGGAGTCAGCTCCAGAAAAGAATTTGCACACATGGGCGAACCACAACTCAAGCGAAGAACTCCGATTTGGCACTAATGAACTCAATTCTCTCTATAGCCAGCAGTTAGGCACATATCCACCGAATGTACAGTACTGTAGGTTAAATTGACAACAACTATTCTCCTGGATGTGGCTGACTGGAGATGTTTCTCATATTATTACTGAGACTATGAGAGCAAATGGGACCCAAAATCCTACTTCTATGCACCCCCCCTCCCCCACCCCCTGCTCAGCGCACTCTCCTTCACCTCTTGGGTACGTTTAATTGTTCAATGTGTCTGATATTGACACAGAACATTAATTCTTTTTGATCCTTCCTAATGTGAGAGCTGAAACAACCCTAACTGCTGATTTTAATAATGCCAGTTACAGTGATAGTTTGTTACCAGGTTCCTTGCTGTGAGGATCCTAATTTGTACGGGAAGCCATCCAGGTTGCCTTGTGAAGCACTTGGTGAATAGAGGGCTGACCAAAAATTGCTTCAGTCTCACATAAACCAATTTATATTAGTAATGGATTTGGTAGGCAGTTGGTAGGTAGCTCAAGCAACTTTAAGATTTCCAAAATTTCTAATGGGGACATACTAATTAGTCCTGAACTTTTGTTCCCTTTGGTGGGTACAATTATTTTACAGCCTTCATGGCCCAGGCTGCATTTCAGAAGGAAAATAAAAATAGCTCACATGCCTCTATATCATTCCTCTCTGTACATGCAAAATGTGTAAATGAAGGACAGGACTTGAGTGAAACTAATACCTTTACCAACATATTAAAAGCAACATGAGAGGCAGCGTGTGCTTATGGACAGAGCACTATTCTGTGACACTGGAGACTTGAGTTTTCTTCCTGAGCTTCTGTGTAGCATTGGAGGAATTACTTCACTTCTCTGTACCTTATTTCCCATCTATTTATTGTCTATCCTTCCAATTTAGAATGCTTAGAAAATTTACACTAGTTAGAATATTTATCTAGGAAATACTTTGACATGGCCTAGCTATTTTCTAGGTTAGATGGGAAACATCCCCATACCATTTATTTTGACTGTTTGACTGGATAGACTAGATAATGGGACTCTGATCTCAGTAAGGGGCTTGTAGGCAAGATAAAAACAAACAAGTATCTGTCAAACCAATTCCCTTTTACTGGATCTTTACTTTTTGGAACTTGTGTGAATTAAATCATCTTAAATTTCCACTGCATTTTTTAAACTTAAAGGCAATAATAATCGAACAATATACTGTATAAAATAAATCAAAAAGCTTTTCTTATTCTCTTCACTAGTAATGCTCTGTCCATGTATATGTTTATGTCTATGCCCTTTCCAGTTAGCCTTTTCCTTTATTTTCTTAAGAGAAATATTGACTGATGAGGAAGTGTGGCACTCAGCACCTTCCATACCTACACACTTTCGTCCACATTTTCATTATTTCAAATGAAAGAGTTGGTTTGGGTATCAGGTTTTGTAGTAGGATGCCATGAAGCCAATCCACAGCTCACTGATATCAACAGTCTTTTATTTGACTCCTCTTGGCACTGGATCTGGCCTGTGTGTTGTTAGTTGCTTTAAACATCTTTGTTTTTTAAATAGAAACAGGAGAAATTACAGCAGAGTCCATTGCTTCCTAGCTGTATGACTATGACTTCACACTTAGGGATGAAACCCCTTTTCAGTGGAAAATGGCTTTGTAAGTAAAATATTGCCTTTAAAAACTGTGCTTGTGGTGAAACACTATTAAAAGTGTAAACAAGGAGTTTTGTGCCATTGTGATTAATTCCTGTGCTTCAAGAAAATAATTTAATAGTTTCTAGGGTTGGAAGGGACCTGAACAGATCATCAAGTCCAACCCCCTGCCATGGGCAGGAACGAGTGCTGGGATCATAACACCCCAGCCAGATAGCTATTCAACCTCCTCTTGAAGACCCCCAAAGTAGGGGAGAGCACCACCTCCCTTGGGAGTCATTCCAGAGCCTGGCAGCCCTAATTGTATAGTAATGTCTCCTGATATCAAGCCTGAACCTACTCTCAATTTATGGCCATTATTCCTTGTTATCCCAGATGGTGCACGGGGGAACAGAGCCTCACCTATTTTCTGCTGGTCTCCCCTGGTGAGTTTATAGACAACCATCAGATCTCCTCTCAGTCTTCTTTTGTGGAGGCTGAATAGATTCAGGCCCTTTAGTATATTTTCATAGGGCCTGGCCTGCTGCCCCCTGACCATGCGAGTGACCCTCCTCTGGACCCTCTCAAGGTTAGCCACATCCCTCTTGAAATGCAGCAACCAGAACTGGACGCAGTACTCCAACTGTGGCCTGACCAGCGCTGCATAGAGGAGAAGGATCACTTCCCTGGACGTGCTTGAGATGCATCTGTAGATACACAACAGGGTGCGGTTAGCCTTACTGATCACTTCCTCACATTGGCGGCTCATGTCTATCCTGGAGTCAACAATGACTCCAAGTTCCCTTTCTGCCACCATTTTGTTGAGAAGAGTGATCCCCAGCCTATAGGTGTGTTGCAGGTTCCTTCTCCCTAGATGCAGCACTTTGCACCTGTCTGTGTTGAATTCCATTCTATTCTCATCTGCCCACCTCTGTAACCTGTCAGATCTAGTTGGATTCTGTCCCTCCCCTCCAGTGCTCCCACTTCTCCCCACATCTTTGTGTCATCAGCAAATTTGGACTGCGTGCTTTCCACACCCACGTCCAAGTCACTGATAAAGATGTTGAACAGCACAGGCCCGAGGACCAAGCCCTGGGGAGCCCCACTGCCCACATCCCTCTGGGTCAAAAACGACCTGTCCAGCACCACTCTCTGGGTGCAAACATCGAGCCAATTTGCCACCCATCTGACTGTGCAAGCATCAATGTCACAGTCGCCTAGTTTTTTTACGAGCATGGGGTGAGAAACAGTGTCAAAGGCCTTCTTAAAGTCCAGGTAGACGACATCTACCTCAACTCCCACATACAAGGACTTTGTGACCTGGTCATAAAAGGAAACAAGGTTAGTCAGGCAGGATCTGCCCACAATGTACACATGTTGGTTGCCCCTGAGCATTACCTCCTATGCTGGGCCCCCGCAGATGTGCTCCTTGATAATTTTCTCAAAGGTCTTCCTAAGGACCGAGGTGAGATTAACTGGCCTATTGTTATCTGGGTCCTCCTTTCTCCCTTTCTTGTAAATGCGGACCACACTGGCCCTTTTCCAGTCCTCTGGGACATGGCCAGAGCACCACAAGCGCTCATACAGCCATGCTAGGAATGGAATAATAATGAATAAAAAAATTAATGATTCCTCCTCTAATTCTTGAAATAGCAACAAAAAATGTCTTTGAAAATGGTGTAAATGGGTGAACTTGGTGTTTTGGATTTGTTTAAGGAAACTGAATTCTCTATAGGTCACATAGGTAAGATAATCAAAACTCTTTCACTAGTGATGCATCATAAATGTACTTATTTGCATTTACTGATGACTTTTTTCTGTACTGGAATTACAATATTCCTGCTGGGATTGTACCTTTTCGGCGCACCTATGAGGTCACCAACCTCCTCCTGGGTCCAGTTGGGGGCCCTGGCAGGCGGCACAAGCGTGTGCACGTGGGCAGGCTGGGGCTCAACAGGGAGGAAGTTGCTGACATGATGTCCCGCACTGGGTCTCTGGGCCCCTGCATGAATATCCCTGTGATGTTGGCCATGGACAGCCAGTAGCAGTGCTCAGCGCATGTGCAGAGCCAGTTCTGGGAGCTGTGCAGCAGAGGCACTTCAACACAGGACCTGCAAGCACAGGAGACAGCTGGGGGTGAGCAGCAGCAGGGAGCAGGTACTGGCCCGGCTGGCAGAGACACCCAGGCTGCAGCCCTGGGAGGATCTCAGGGATGGGCAAGGGGTGCAGCAGGCTGGAGCACTTAGCAACACTCACCTGTGGCTTAGCAGCAGCTCTGAAAAGGGGATGGACCAGGCAGAGGCAGTCTGTGGCCTGTCCAGGGGGGTACATGAGGCCTGCACTGGTCCTAAGGAGTGTACGGGCTCCAGCAGGCTTTTGTCCAGTTTTCCCCAAGGCACAAAATGGCTCCAGGCTTTTACACCCTGCAGCTAGGGGCTGTCAGAGAGCAGCCCAGCCCTGGACAGCTGTCCCCACAGTGGCTGGGCAAACCTGGTACTAACTGTAGCGCCGGGTCGCATCTACATGTGCGTTACTGCACATTAACTAATCATGACTAAATTTGATACCTGCATTTGCATTTGCAGGTATCAAATTTAGGCATGATTAGACATTTTTACTGCACAGTAAGGGTGCACACGTGTAGACACAGGTCCGTACTGCGCAGTAAATTAGGCTAATGCACATGAATGCATCTCATGTAGACATGCTCTATTTGTTCATTTTGGGGAAGAGTCAAAATACAGTTACTGTTTGAGGATGTTATTCAGAACTTATTTAGACCAGGGGAAAGAGTTAAACAGCCTTTGTATCAGAAGAGCAGCTTGAATTCTAAATTTGCTATCACTTTTTGTTTTTGATTCTGTTGTTCTTGAAAAGTAATGTGAACTCCAAACATTGATATGAGCCCTTAGTTCTAACAAACATTTCTTCCTGTCCCTACCCCACTCAGCATAGCAGGACAGGTTGGTGTACCTATCATCAAAATAAAGAACATAATTTATGGCATTTCATCAGCTGAACAGAGAGGTTAACTCACACAGATTGCATGAATTTGACCTTCTGGTTCTGCAAGGCATTTCTTTTAATTTTACAGGAATTGTGCAAGATGTCACTGGATCCTAGGAAATGCAGTGCAGGCATCCAGCACTCTAGCTGTAGACACTTCACACAATAAATATAACCTCCCTAATATCCTGTTAAGACCTCTGGGATAGGCAGGGAGCAGATCCCTAGAGAAGAACTTCTGCATTAAAGCAAGCTTGAGGAAGGGAATGCTTATGCAGAAAGCAATTTGCCATGTGAATAACCATTTTGTTTACTAATGTTACTGAAGCTACAAATGCACACAAGGTTTTTTCCTTCTGGTCCTAGTTTTGCTTCTGTTTTGCTTCTGCCTGACTCTGTGTCACAACCTAGAACATAAGTAACATGACCTGTCAATCAATTACTATGGGAAACAGTGATGATGATATTACAGATGCAACATTGCAGCCAGATTTGAATGTTGTATAAGCAGATGCAACTATGGAATTACACTCAAGTACACCAAACCTCATAGGGGACATACAGATATCTGAACTAATTAGAAAAAAAAGCATTGAAGGCTAAGAACATCAACATGAATGTGTATGTATGTAGGCCATAGGAAGTTAACTACTACCCTACCTGTCTTCTCATAAGGTCCACAGCTCTGAAAGAGGACAAGTCATCCAGGAAAAAGAGAATTCTTAACCATGCTGTACAGTTTCCAGTGCTGATATGTGTTATCTTCCATAAACACAACCATATTCCTGCATGTCACTGTGTGTTATCACTTTTGGTCTTCACTCTTTCCTAGGAAAATAACTGCTTCCAGTTGCTGCATGGCAGTGTGACATCGAATGCAAAACTGCACAGCACCACGAGTAAATAAATTCTGTCTGTCACCCACTTAGCTGTCTAAAAAGGACTGCTATAAAAATAAATTAGCACTGCCCTTGAGCATTGCTTAAAGAGTGAACATCTTACATGTGACTGCTAACTAAAGGACTTGCCATGGTCCTCCTTTTAGCAACAGAAACCTATACAAGCAGTCTCTTTCCACCTTGTACTTCTCCTTGAGAGGTCAGCCATTGTAAGAAATAATCACTGGGCTAATAAGGATCAAGCAAGCAGATGGATCAGGCCTTAGTAGCAGGGTCTAAAGTTATTCTGCAATAGGGAATGCCTTCTTTTCAGTGTTTGAGGCTTTATAGAGTTTTGGCCTTCAGGCAGAAACTAAGCTGGAAAAGCCCTATTTATTGCAGTTAATTCACCAGGCTCTCCCATGAAAATTCACTGTCCACTGAGACTTCAGCAAGGAATTGGTAGCTATGGACAAAGATCATCCAAAGGCCTATCTGAGCCTTTCTGGTGATATCACACCTGTGGACCAAGTCCTATTGGTACAAACCTGGTACCTCATGATCAGGAAGAAGAGGGGAATCCTTCTGCCCATTTTGATGAATAGGTAAGAAGAAAATTAGGAAGGAAAGGATGAGGTACACAGTGTCTTTGCTTAGGCCATCCTATTCCCATTTATGTAATGGGTAATGAGCTGGGATCCTGGTTTTCTCTGGTTTTAAAAAAATCCCCAATTTTTGGTGAAAAAAAGTAACCTCGAATCCACATTTTTCCATAATTTAAATGAAATACCACTTATATACAGAGTGATGTTTCATTTTAATTATTTTAAAAATGTGGATTTGGGGTTACTTTTTTTTAACCAAAAATTGGGGCTTTTAAAAATCAGACAAAACCAGGATCCCTGGTAAAGATGTTGCAAGGGCACTGTACAAAGATGTTTTTAAGATGTTATAAAGACAAGCTCTGTCCTCCTTCTCTTCTCTGATAAAATTCCTAAAAGTCTTTAGCCAACTTCTAATTCAAGCCTCCAAACCAAAACTTCAAAGCCACTGAGAGCTCCTAGAGCTTAGTAGTGAGGGAAAGCAGGAATGCTGGAGTTCCTGTTTGAAGCTTTCTTCCTAGCATTTGACCTTTCATCTCCAGCTGTTCTGAATGGTCACTGCCAGCAAGAGGTGGGCTGCTGCTGCTAACTCATGAGAACAAACTTCACTGAGCCCCCTTTGTGCCATGTGGAAACCCCTGGAGGGAGGAATGGACACCTGCTGAGTCAAACAGGTGCCTCTACCATTCCTTTGAGCATTCTCATTCCAGCTGTGTGATCTGCCATAGCATAAGGTGCTGTGCTTAAAAAGGAAGTAGTCGGAGGAGGCATAATGTGAGCTCCACTACCTGTCAATATAATCCAAGTTTCAACATACTAAGAGACTACATCTGCTTTACTTGCAGCAAATCTGAAGGCAGGTGCTAAGGTGAAAAGATGGTGTTCCCTGCATAGTTGCACATAGATCAATCAGTAGTTTTATAGCCAAAGACTCAGTATTTTTGCACTATTTGTTTTGCTTTGACATGCTGTCAACATCACTGACCAACCTGGAATCAGCACGATGGACAACCAACTTAGTTAGCAGGCACTGGAATGCAGCTTGCCAGAAGTATTACCAGCCACGGCTGAAATGTTAGCTGAAAAGCTGGGTGAAAGGAATCTGTTTAACAGGTGTGCTAGGAGTCTGGCAAGGAGACTTGGGCTGAGTCCAGTACCACTGAGCTTGTCTGAATGTCTTCTGTGTTGATTCACTGACTGGCTAGTGTTACAGGGGCTAGAGAAGGGGTGGAGAGAAGCTAAACCAAATGCTTCTTTGCTTGCAGCAGCTATTCAGTTGCTAAAAAATTCTCGTGGCCTTCAGTGTTCTTGATTTAGCTATTGTCCATCAGCAGCTACTCAGTTCACTGTATTTCATAAAACCATCAGCATGAAACGTGCCCGACCAAGTAATTTCCCTCTTCACTGGTGGTCTTTGTCAGGTGCTTCAAGGTGGGTCCACAAAACAATAATGAAGGTGCTCTGAAATAGTCCTGAATTTTGGCCAGCTCAGTATAGCCATAAAAATTCTTTCAGCTGTGAATATGACAGCTGCAAATACCTGTGGAACCACAGGTAAATCAATGAATATATGATAATAGCTTAGATCAGGGTTTCTCAACCCACATGTCGCAACCCAAAAGTAGATCACAAGAATATATGAAAGGGTCGTGAACAAACTTTAAAAATGGATCCACAAACTTTAAAAATGGATTCTCCTTTAAAGGAAAAAAATGTGAAAAACCGTGGCTTTTCCCTTGCAGGCTGACAGAGTTCCTGTCTGCGAGGGGCTTCAGGGATCGGCTTGGGGCCCCCCATACCCCGCACCCCCTGCCCCCCACACTGAGGGCTGGGACCTGTGGGCAGGGGGTAGCAGGTCAGGAGTGAGAGGCACTGAGTCAGGACTGGCCATCGATGTTTACAAATGAGTCCTGGTACAAAAATGGCTGAGAACCACTGACTTAGATCATCTCAGACTGTGGATCTATGTAACAGACTCTTTTTTTATTGGGTTACTCAGTGGAATGCCAGAATTACCTTAATCTGAGGATGTAAATTATTCCATCTTCCAGACTGTCATTTCAAAGCTGCCAGTGTCAACCTTCTTAATGGCCCTCTGAAAAATTATGATTGGAAGGGAGCTAAAAAAGCTACACTTGACGTCTTGAAACAATTTCAGGTAATAATTTGAGCAAGTATATCCTAAGTCCAAAGAGTACCCTCTGTGTCATCATGACTTCAGCAAAATGTCACACAGTCCATTGCTGGATACGACTAGCTACAAATACATAGAGACCATACTGCATTCTTTAGCATCATTGACTTTAGTTGGGAATCATGATCAGATGACAAGAAAATTAGTCAGCTCACTGATTTATGTTTTTCAAATATGATATTACCAATTAGTACATCAGGGCTTGATCTTGTACTGCTGAGGTCAATAGGAGCTTTGCAGCTGATTTTAACAAGCATGAGGATGTGATATTTAACCATGTACCCTCTGGTCCAAAAATAAAAATCAAAGTGTAATAAATACGAAAAAGTATGTAGTAAAAAGGACTTGGAGCACGCACTTATATACAAGTTTTACTGCAAAGTCTTATGCTAAAATTCTCCAAAATAGACTTATAAATTGGTGAAATGTGAGCAAACTTATGCATGTGTTTGCCTTTATACATTGCAGTTAATTCCGTTGTCTTTAGTAACACACTGAATTAAGTACACAGTAAAAACTACAGGATCAGGGACCTAATCTTTTAAATTCTCTAGGACAGATCATACCACCCTTCCTGCTGATGAGTATGGTCTTACTTCCTGAGTAGTCCAACTGATCCCAATGGGTGAATAATGGTGGCAGAATCCATCTTACTATGATTAAAGCAGAAATGATTTTTTTTCCTGAGCCTTGAAAGATAACCAAAGGAACTGGAAACACAGTTGAAGAAAAGTAAATTTACCTTTTAGGTAAATGATCATCTCTTACTCCTTACAGCGAGTATGTAATCAGGTCAGGGAAAATTGCTAACCTGAAACAATAATTATGATTTGCCTTTTGTGATTTGGCAATTAATTAGCATATGACTAGCAAACATTAGGGTTATACAAGATTGCAAATCTGTGATCCCAACCCCAGCTGGAGGCTTTGTTAGACTACACTGCTTACATAAGTTTTAATAAGTAGATTGGTAATGCTGGAAAATCTCTGTTATGGGCTTGTCTCCTATTCAAAGGGTAGGAAACATCCCATTCCTCTAGGTCTGAAGCAGGATTAATTGATTGGTCTCATAAGAACCTGAAAGCCATTAAGAGCATGAAGGATGAAAAGCAATTCAAACTGTTTTATTGCCATTTTCTAGTAAAGTACCAGTTTAGACTCTGGACCTACTGTGAAGCAGCAGGTTTCCAGATATTGACTGTGCTGGCATGTGCTCCTGGATAAAAGGAAATGCCTGGTTCCTAAAAGCAGAAACATCTGCTCAAGTCATGAACAGGCTTGCTAGCTGAGGCCAAATGGTTGTAAAGCTGCAGAAGTTCATGTGCTCTGCTGGTCTCACCAGTGGGTGTCACTGCAAATAAGAGACACGCATAGGACCACGCTGACCAAAACTTTCCTTCCAAAACATGATTTTTTTTAAATATTAATTTTAACAAAAAATAGATTGTTTTCTGGAGCATATCTCAGACAGGTTTTATAAGACAGTGAAAGCATTATTATTTCTCTTTTAGAAAGAGAAATGGTGCTTTAAGACAAAAAGCTAGTTGTCCAAGATTACTCTGAAAATCTGTGGCAGAGGTGGGTATTAAACACATGACTCCAAGTCCAGTGTTGTCACTATAAGACCATCTCTGGCATGGTAGTTTTCCTCCAACTTGTTTCCATTATTGGGTTTGGTTCCTTTGTCATGGAAAAAGGGTGAAATGGAGGAGAAATTTCACTGACGTTCCAGTAGGGCCCAACTAATCTGAAGTATGGGGTCAGGCCGAATGTTTAAGGTACCACTATCCACAGTCACTTTGTCCTCTGCCACCTTTCCTATCTGTTGACTTGTATCTGTACTAGTGGTAAAATCAATACTGCAGGTGTCCACTACTTTCCTGCCCAGCTCTCCACTCCCATTGAAACCACAAAGATGTTTAAAGAATGAAATAAATGGGAGGCAGGTACCTGAATATTTTTTGTGGATCTATTCCTGAGTATCTAATAAATATGAATCTTGCCGCCTTGCTGCAGTAGCTTCTTCTAAATTAAGATATGAGAGAGAGACTTATTTGCAATGGGAAAATTACATAAAAGCTGCAAGGACTGTATGAGACACAAATGTTAGAAGCAAGGATGAAATTCCACCCAGTACAGATGAGTCCACCCTATAGGTCTCAGTCCTACAAAGGCTTGGCCTGTGTTGAACTGTATACACTGTGAGTTTGTCCCATGGAAGTTGAGAGTGATTACAGCTAAATAAATGCTTAAGCCTTATGGAATGAGGGCCTCCTCCTCTATGGGATATGGCCCACAGAGGAGGATGAGAGCATTCCTCATTCTCATGCTGCAGATCTGCAGTGTTCCCTCCCTAACTGTTCATCCTTCTTCTCTGCTTGATCACCTTATACCGTCTTGCAGGTCTTGCTTCTCTGATTAGTCCCACTGGAGTCATGGGAACTGCTTTTATGAGTGAAAGCTATACTCATTTGCTCTTTCTTCTTCCTACTTGGAACACTGGAGAAACTTGTTTTAAGGCCCCGCTTCAGGAAAGAACTCAAGCATGTGCTTCAAATTAATTGCATACAGGATTGAAAAATGTGATTTAAAATGAAGAATGGATTTAAGTGCTATGCTCAATCTAAGCTTCCCTGAGAGTTATAAGTCTCGTTGGATGGATTCAACTATCTTGACTTGTCTGAGGGGTATAGGTTGTAGTTGTGTTAGTCTATGGACATAGGTAGATGAGGTTCTTTGGGTCAATCCGGTATCTTTTATTAGACCAACTAAAATAGTTGGAAAAATTCTTCTTTGCAAGCTTTTGGGTACGAACACCCTTCATCAGCCTGAGGAAATGTCTGAGATGAAGGGTGTTTGTACCCAAAAGCTTGCAAAGAAGAATTTTTCTAACTATTTTAGTTGGTCTAATAAACGATATCAGATTTACCCCCCCAAAACCTTGTTTGCCTGGAATTGTTTGCAATTCATCAGCTAAATTATTTTTTCCCAAAAGTCATAAATCATACACCATGTTGTATAATGGAGAATTTTAATTCTTGTATTTTTACTATAGACATCTGCAAGTAAATATTGATTGTTCTCTCTCTGAGTATTTGAGTTGATAAGTAGGATTCCATAACTCCCCTTCCCCCCATCAAGGTTCTTAAAGCCTTTTGTGCATTAAGAAAATACGTTAACTATAAAGAATTTTTGGTGCTTTCAAAGTTCAAGCAAAACTAAAATCAATTTCTGTAAAAATTTCAAGTTCCAGCAAACGAGGTTAAAAAGCAAAAAAGCAGAGGATGGGCTTGGTTTGTGACTGAACAAAAAATGTTAATCACAATTGTAACAAAGATTAATGTCTTATCCACTTTTTAGCCACTGAAAAATTCTGAGGCATAAGTAATAAAAGAGAATATTTTTAAGAAACTTCCTTTTTTGTTCCGAGTTCAGGATTTTCAAAGAGAAGACTCAGACCGTGCTTGTGGGAATGAGAAGCAAAGGGAGAGTTGTAATTTCTGTTCTACAGATTCAGTTCTATGGATTATACCAGTTTATTGCCATTTAAAAAAAAAAAAAGCAAAAGATCATCTGCATCACTGCTGTAGACAAATTAGCCCAGTGCCATCTGGAAAACTTCTCATTGCTTATACAGAATTTAATATGTGAGGATGCACTTACTACTCCATGGCCTTGAATATTATGTCAGTCACGTCCATTCATCCAGATGTTTCAACTGCAAAATATTTTAACAATGCTTTTCCAATTTACCTATCAACCATAATCTAAACAGAAACAGTTGATCTTTCTTCTGATTTTTAATCCTTTCCTTGTTCTATCCAGAAGGACTGCTTAACCTAAAACCTTAATCCATAAGCTTGGAATGTCTGTAGTCACTTGCCTTCATAACCATGTTAGCTTTATCACTGGATCATCAGCAAGTTCTATATGTATATATATATATTTTAAAATAGAAAAGTCAGTGTGCTAAGCCACACCTTTAACACTGCAGTCCTCCCATCCTTTCTTCCTGACACCTTTATAGTGGCTTTGTTGAGCCTAACAGTTGGGGTACTTTCTAATTTTAGATTCTCTTTGTTCACTGCAAAATACTCAAGGAACCAAGAACAAAAAGATACATTTAACTAACTTTGATGCATTGCCCTAAAGAAAGAAACATAAAGCTGGTTACAGTAAATGGACAGTCTAATATGGACATGAGATCCTGGCCCTGATGAAGTCATTGTAATATCTGTCACTAACTTCAGGTTTTTACACAAGACATTTACTGAATTCCACAGGAGGAATATCAGATTTGCCTGGCATTGGCCTTACTCTGCTACCCTTGACCTCACCTTAATTATATCCTTGTTCTCTTTTATTAACACTGCAACCCTGACTTTGAGATCAATTTCCTACTGTCCACACTTCCCATTCTTGCAATCCCTGTTCTGCTACTCTACACTTGTGGAGACTGGGGTTCCTTTTTGAATCTTATAGCCACTATCTCTCATCAACTGGAGGAATTCATGTGAGAGTGCATGAAGCTGTCCATCTCTACATGGGCCAAGGACTGCCTCAGAAGCATTCCTTACTGCTGCCAGCTTAGACAAGGCAGGGACAGACCTGGTTAGCACCATGGAACTCCTACTAATGAAAAACTGGGTTTCCTTTACATGGGATCTTGCTTATGAAACTTCAGCATAGCTAATTTCATCAATCAGAAAAGGGGTTTCCTTCCCATGGAAAATTTCATGAAAGATGAAAATATTGCTGTTTTATAAACATTTTCAATGGAAAACTGCTCATTAAGATGCAACAAAATAGTTTGAAATGGTTTCGTTTTCTAACAAAAAATGAAAATCTTAGAGGGAAGCAGACGCTTTCTGTGAGTTTTCATTTTATGAATGTCTCACATCACAAAAATGTCCTGATGGAATTTTCTTCACCAACCCTAATCAAGGTTTCAGACAGGATTAGAGTATACAACTGAGAAATGGAATATGTAGAAGGGAAAGAACTGAATCCAAAGGTATCTGTATGAATATCAGGTAAGACAGCTAATAGGAAGTACCCTCATGTAATGATATATTGAATAAAGCAGAAAACCTGTATTACATCCTCTGAGATGTCAAGGCCCGCTTTATAACGTTGTGATATTTATTTATACATAGATGGGATGGGAAGTTCACAGTACTGAGATGCTTTAACTCCAATATTCTAGAAATTAATTTGTTCCTATTATTATTACCAATACTATTTCTTAGGTATTTATTACAGCAACATCAGTCAATCAGAATTCAGCATCAGTCAAAGAAAAGATGTGATTTAACAAACCAGGTAAACCTAAACAAAGATGGATATGTTATTAAGTATTCTTGGAATAGTGTTATCTATGTTCATAACCAGAAAATCACATAAGATTGGCTAGAAAAGTCCTTTGATAAACTTACTACAGTCTTCCTTTTGAAACATTAAATGACTTGCAGGACAGCAAATCCACAGAATATATACAGCATATTTCTCTTCATGAAAAATCTAAAAAAATGCAGTTCTAAATGTGCTCTGAAAGAATAGCACCTTATCACCGTGTTGTTCTTTAACCAGACAAAATTATATGGAATACCCACCCCTGCCAAATTTAATTCTTTCACTGCTGGGGAACTGAAATGGAAAAATATGACTTAATTTGGAATCAAGCAAAACTCAACCAAACAACATAGGCAACATCAACATGGAACTGAGCTATTCACTACACCATAGACCTAAACAAAGAGGAATCTAAGGCTCTCAAGGGGTGAATTATTGTTATGAGGATGGTACTCTTAAGCCCAATAGTTACTAATGCCTAACCTTGTAAACTACTTTGCCAAAATACAACACGCAATCTCTTCATTTCTATAGAAGAACCTACACTATACTGAATTTGGATAAAAGGGATGGGATTGTGTGAAGACTGACTTTATTAAATACACTCCAGAAACCTGGCTAAAATCAAACTTATTATGTTTGGTTGATGGGTTCTATACTTTTCTCTACAGGTTCTTGTATCATGTTCATCGCTGAAGTACCTGAGCACCTCCACATAGTGCATTAAGCATTGTAGCTAACATCTGTTGCATATTTTCCCTTCTTTTCTTTGTTGAAATTTTTTAACATATGTATTTTTTAACTTATTATACACACACACTGTATATATATTTGTGTGTGTATATCTAAGAACATGTGCTGTGTGTTTGGATGAAAGAAAGCTAAGTAAAAAAAATATGCATTGTTCTGAGTGGAAGTTTTTGACAGTCCTTAGATCCTGTGGGAAATTCATTCTACTATTTTGACCCAACACCCAAAAAAGCTTTACCCCTAATATGGAAAGTTCCATTGTGCCAGAGGAGTGGATTATATTCTTAACTTGCATTAAGTGGAGAAATTGATCATAGAGAAGAGCAGCTCATGGTACATTCCACATTTGATTAGCTGAAAAATAAGGAATCTGTTTTGTGAAAGGGCAAAAGCACAAATAAAAAGCAAATGGATCTGCTAAATGGTAGAGGGGAAACTGCTGAAGCTACGAGTTTGGATAGGATTGGCTACCTGCGCTAGACAAGACTGGCATAGTAACAATGGGAGGGTGCCACAGGAAACTCACAGAGGCCTGCATGACTTCTTGCCTTGTATAAATAAATGATGTTTTAGTGAACTTTGCCAGATGGCAGGCAAGGCTATGATCTGGGTGGCAGTAAAAGGGGCTCCACAGACTTAGATCTAAGAAGGTTCCCCATATGTCCTGCATCTGCATGTGAACTCTTGGCCATACTGGATCTGTCTGAAATAAACAGTTCTTTCTCAGTGGAAACAGCAGGAGAATCCATCCTTCCTCTATGCAGAAGTATAGATCTATATGTTGGGGGATCAGGATAGATAGGATAAGGGAAAGATGGAAATAAATGGCAGGTGCTGAACATGACAACTCTGGGAGTACTTGCAAAGTAAGGTAGCACTCAGCAAAAGTGAAGAGTAGCAGAACTGGGCCATGAGGGTCAGATTCAAATCCCAGCACAGGCAATGGAAAGGCTCCCATTCATTTCAATGGGATTAATGAATAATGAATTATTCATGAAATGTATTATTCAGACAATAGTAGGTGAGCAGTTCTATATAACAGGAATACAATTACAAACGTGCAGCCCCAGAATGCATACTGTGCCTCTTTTAAAATATAAATCATATTGCAGGAAGCCTTTGGTCTTTGAAATGGGTCCTGATCCTTTCCTGACCAAATCAGAATATTTATGTACAATAGAGAAAATAATCCTTTGAAACCCATGATATCTGGCATGCTACAGTGGTTTCAGCCACAACCCAGATACAAGCGAGGAAATGCAGATTAAGCTACCCCTGTTTATTTCTAAGCTACATACAATAAGTCTTCTTTTTCAAAGAAGTCATATTAACAAGAATCCACATGACACATCAACTGTACTACAAGGATCATTTGCATCATCCGCAAGATCATACCATCTGCAGGTCAGCATACCTCATATAACCTGCTCAGGAGCTATGATGATCAGGCCATGTTTTAAATAAGAACACTTCTGCTCCTGAACTTCTGTTGATGGAATCTGAAGAATGCAGGACCTTGACTTTCCGCAGTATGTAAGCCACAAGGGACTCAAGTATATGCCTTGGGGACCAAATATATCAGATTAAACAGGAATTTAAATATTTTTTTCTCTCTCAACATTTGGGTCTTGGTCATGTCAAGCACCGAGCATTCTGGTCCCAGTCCAGCAAAGCACTCAAGTATGCGCTTATTTTTAATGTGTATTCATGGCTCCACTGAGATCAATGGGACCTCTTGCGTTCCTTTAGCTAAGAAGGCAGACAAGGTTCTTTGGGTAAATCTGATATCTTTTATTAAACCAACTCAAATAGTTGAAAAAAATTCTTCAAGCTTGCAGGCACTAACATCCTTCATCAGGCTGAAGAAGCATCTGCAGTTGGTCTGTGCTCTTCCTATTTATCTAAGAATGTACTTAAATACATTGCAGGACTGGAACTTTGATGCTTTGCAGGCTGATGCACAAAATGAACAATGAGCGAATCTAGCATGAGCAACACAGATCAAGCTGTAGTGTATGCTGCTAATTACAACACATGCTAAGAGTGTAAGATTTACAGCTGTTGAAGGTGCAATAATTAGCCAGCCAGATGATTAATTTCCATATTTATTATCTTCCCTGACCATGTCTATGTTAGCATTCAACTGAGCCAGGAAGCCCACTTTCCTCCAGTAAACTGGTTATTGAGAGGTCAATTCTGCACTGGGTACTGTTAATGGTACTAAAGCATGGGTTATGTATTGTAGCCATTTTCTGTGATGCTTTGCATGCTTGTTGTGGAACCCCCAATCTGGCATTTTTGACTTATGGGTAATGTTACTAGCTCTGAAAATACTCCTTTGAGAACTGCTCACTCAGCCAGTCTTTGCCAACTGTTTCTGTAAGGCCTAGTTATCTTCTCAGGCTTAGGCTAAGGAGTAAACTCTAATCTGTGTTAAAGTTATTTTTAAAATTGTATCACAAATATTTATTTTAAATCTATCATAGAGGGCATGTCTACACATGCTGATTTAAGGCTCATTAGCCATTTTTAAGGCACGTTAAAGGTGTGGGTCTAATTAAGGGTGTCACCCTTAATGCGCCTTAAAAATATCAATTTTAAGCTATTTGCACCTAAATTTGATACCTGCAAAAGCAGGTATCAAATTTAGGTGCAAATAGCTAAAGTACCTTAATGCACTTGTAGAAGCGCTAATGTGAATTAACACTGTGTATGCTGACCCACTTGGGACAACTTTAGTCCCAAGTAGGTCCTTAGTGCATGCACATGTAGATACATGCCTAAATTGCCTTAATGCACATTAGGCAAATGTGCATTAAGTTTAGGTGTGTATAAAAGCACATGTAGAGACATCCGAACTGTGAAAAAATTGAGTTTTTTCTTAATCTTTAAACATATTTCAATTACTGTGTCTAAAAAGTTCTAAGTTAGTGGAGGAATCTGTTTCGTAATTGGTATGTTAACTTTCAAAATTTATTATTAGAGCTCTGTGAAATATTCAACTCAAACTCAAGCACTTGAAATTTCCCATTCATTGGTATTTCCAGAATTTCCATGAAACTAGGGATATTGCAGGGAATTATTTTCACATATTCTAAAGCTTTACTTTAAAATGGTGAATTGTCTTTGGCTGTCAGCAAGTTATTAAAGTTTTATTTATAAATGGTTAATGAACAGCTAATGAATTGGTATAGAAACCAATAGGTAAATATGGGGGCACAGGGTTTAGCTCATGGGTACTCATGTTTGTGCATTCTTATCAGGTTGCTAATATAACTTTGGAATAAACAAGTTTCCATTGGAAAATGCAGTTTTCTCAATATGTCTGGTAATAAATCATTTTGATTGGTTTTATTTTGTTTTGATAATGTCAAAGCTTTATAAAAACAAAGCATGCTCTAGAATGCTATTCTGACTTTTATGTTAAAATTCTTTATAAAATATTTGTGTATAAACCTGTTCCTGGTTTCTGCCTTTATTTAAATGATTATTTTGGAATGTCTATGGAACACTTTGACTTTTCATCCTGATTCGGAACAAACACTAACATTTATGAATGGAAATCTACTATGTGGTATGAGGAAAATTTCTTCTCAGTTTCTCATGGTGTATTCTTTTAACCTTTGACCAGGGCTGGTTAGATTTCATTGTATGTCTGAAGTGTGTAAAACTCAACCAGTAGGTACAAAGCCTAATATACCTATTGTACACAGGAAGTTTAATAGAACGTTATGCACAGAAGGTTTAGTGAAACCATTTTTTTAATCTTTTACCATTTTGATATAAGGAAGTGTTAATGATTTATGTTCCCAAGAAAACCACAAAGAGGAGAATGGTCCTAGGGCTTTGAAAGAAGTTGTGCTCACCTGCAGAAAGACAGGTCTGTGTTTGTTTTCAAAGGTGTAGTGGGCTAATTCAGTGCCCAGAGCAGTAGGAGGGGGAGGAGGTGTATGCCAACCACTGTAGACAGGGGGAATGGGTGGGAAGAAAGGAAGCTCTCTGCCTCTGAAGGAAGCCACTGCTGATGCTGTCTGTTACTGCTGCTTTAGCAGTGTTGACTCTGGTGGAAGCAGCCCCATGGTGTGATCTCCCTGGAAGCCACATCTGGTGCCTCATTCACTCATCCTACCCCATTTATGTTTATTTTTCCTATAAAAGAGAAGCAATCAAAAATCCTTGGTCTACTGGACTTTCATGTTTTCCAGGTAGTTAAAACTGAGTTAGAAAATTTGAATCTAAATCCAGACCTGAATTTCCTCAGCTTTATGGCATTTGATTCCAAGGCTTTATTCTATGCCCTTTGTTTAATTTCTATTTTCTCTTTCACTTTTTTTGTAGACTTGCTCAGCACTGGATCTTGTCCATTGTTATCTGCAGGAATAAACCAAATGACTAAAGAATTCTTATTACTGACATAAATGAAAGATGCTGTCAGAATTAAAGAAACTTTTTTTTTCATCTTACCCTTTCCTTTCTGCTAATGAGGACATGCAGAGAATGAACAACATGACATGTTAGTAGAAGTAAGCTGGTAAATTAGGTAGGATGGTAATAAATGCATATTTTGTGAGCCAGAAAAAACTGAGAAGGAATTTGGCATATCAAAACAGGCCCTAGAAGAGAGAATTGGAGAGGGAAATTCTCCCCTGTGCAGAGAGGTAACTCAAGGAATAAGTACTGCCACACTTCCATAGCTTTAAGTAAAGTGTAATATAGGATAGTCTGTCCCTTTAAAGCCCTGTAGCTATCCAGCCCTGAAAAGCACTGGAAGAAATCAGCCTAATGAACAAGAATCTAAACTAGATCATAGATGAGGTGTCTGTTTTTTAGAAGGGACAGGCAATAGCTTATGGGACACAATTGCATTACCAGAGGTGAGGACTCCAATGGATAAGGATAGTCTCTGTGTAAAAGGATGAATTTTACCCAGTAAAAAACATATCACCAACTAGAAGATAATGTGTGTAATGCAACTCATTCTAAATTAAAATAAGATAGACAGGAGGTTTCCATAACACTGTTTTCCATTAAGCCTGTCATTGCTGTTCATCTTGGACACTAAGATATAATATTTTTTGTCAATATTAATTAATAGTCATCAAAAATATGTTAATAAAAGATCTGTAATTTCTTGCATTACCATATACTTGCAAATAAGATGCTCACCTTGATTTTGGGAAGGCAGAACGAAGAAAAAAGATTCTTGCAAGTTATGGCAGCATAGACCAGGAACAGAGCCTAATTTTTAGATCAGTTCCTCTTCCTCTCCTGCTCAGGCAAAAGCTATAGTTTTAACCCTTTTCCCAGCTGAATTATCAACAGTTCTTGGCTGCTTAACTAAAAGCTGAAACTAGATGTGGCTGAAAACTGGAATCCATGGGTGGACCTAGGATTTAAAAAAAGAGCTAAAAATTGTCTGCAGGACTGTGAAATAGCTACTCCTGGTCTTTCTTCTCCTAACTGACAGCAAAAGGATAGCTTGATTAGTGGAACATCAAAACCATTTAAAAGGCAGAGGAGGTCATTAACATTTGTGGAGTGAAAAGCAATTAATGGAAATCAGGTAGGTTATCATGGCCCATGAAGTCAGTTGACTCCCTCAGCACCATTGAAACCCCCCGGATCTGCCTTTAGTGGACTCCATACCTCCCTCCCTCCATGCAGCTGCTGGAGAAAGAAAATAAGCAACGGCCATCTTACAGCATCACCATGCCTCTATTCTGGGTAAAAAACCCACCTTTCTCACTTAAGACACGCACGCCAAATTTGGAAGCCTAGCTTGGGAGGGGTGTGTGTGTGTGGAGTAAATACAGTATATGTTTGTAAGGTTGTTGCAGAAGATTCTTGTCCTGCATATCTGAGTCTGAGTCACAGTCCACTTCCTTATATTTGTCTGCCATGCCTTGATGGAAAAGAAACAGGGAAGCTGATTGTTAGACGCAAAATAACATGGGGATGTGACCACTTCCCACAAATAGGTCCTCTTTGTGGCAGTGCACCTGTGGGGGCGCCTGAGAAGGCTGTGAGGCAGCCTGCAGGTGACTGCAGTGCCAATCAGGAGGGTGCCATGGCAATCAGGAGACTGCCTGATTGGAGCAGGGCTATACAATGGCAGGATAAAAGCAGGCCAAGCAGGCCCTAAGTAGTAGAGCTGGCAGTTCCTGCAGGGAGCCAGAGAGAGAACGTCACCAGCTGGAGCTGCTGTTCCCAGAACCTCTGAAGGTTCAGGGTAAGAACTATGGGGAAAGAGGAGGAGGTTCCTAGGGACCCAGTGGGGTCCCAAGCCCTGGGGACAAGGCTTTGGGCCTAGGGAGAGCATGGCCAGCCTTGCAAAAGGGGTTTAGAGTTGTGGGCCTACATGGGGGCTAGGCAAGCCCCTGATTAGAACTGGCAGGGGTGAGGCGGGGTGCTCAGGTGAGCCCAGTTGAGTGAAGGGTTGCTTCATATAAGATCTCTGGGGCTCTTGGCAAGCCTAGTATGAGGTATGGACTTATGGTGGGGCCCATCAGGGACCCTTATTGAGGAAAGGAGTCAGCTGCTTGCAGGATTGGCCTGGGGCTCTCAGGTGGCCCAAGCTGGGGCCAGAGTGGCTGAAAGGCAAGCATTCCCTCCGTGAGGGGTAGGCCAGGGTAGCAGAAAGCCCTTGCACCCTGATTGGCCGGAGAGCGGGTCCAGGCTCAAGTGAGTGAAGGTCTCTCACAGAAGAGACCGCTCGTGAGAGAGCAAAATAGGTTGGTCAGCAAGCAGGCTGGATTGACAGGGGCTGAAACCCAGCCTCCTGATGGGAGGAATCCAATAAAGGGGCCTGAGAGTGAAGGGGCCAGTGACTGAGAGTAGGCCATGAGGTGGAGGATGTATCAGTCAGCAGGAGTGAGCAGCTAAGAAGGAACATCTAGGAGCCTGGTAAGGGAGAGTTAAGACCAGGGCAGGTAGGCCTGCATGGTCCTGGGGAATGACCTAGAACTACACTCTGCTGGGGAGGATGGTGTGGTGGGGCTGCTGATGGCGGGGCAGTCCTCAGGAAATGTCACACTAGTGCCTCCCTAGTGAATGGCAAGTATAGGGCACTGGAAAGCCTCAGCCTCTGCTGCCTTTTGGGTGACCCTATGGAGGGGAAAGGCTAAGAGAGCACACCCTGACATAAAAACAACAGGCTTGGGCAAGATCACAGAGGCCAAGAGGGCCTGAGACCTGAAGCCTGAGAGTAAGGCTTGTGCAACAGCACAGGGGCCAGGAGGGCACGAGGCCCAAGGTCTAAATGAAAGTGAGGCCTAGTGAGAGGCCTGAAGGAGCGTGAGGTCCAGGCACATCAACAAATGCCTGAGGCCTAAGGGGCCTCACTGAGGGGCGGAGTAGTGACCCCCGAGAGGGGTAGAGTAAAGGGCTAGGAGCCTAATGAGGCAGGAGGCCCAGAGTGAGGGGGCATGAGTTGAGGCCCCAGTGAGAGGTATGTGGCCAAGGTAAATCTCTGGATGCCTCAGGCCAAGTTTTGGGCCCGAGGCTGAGTGCAGCCCAGCAATGGGCCAGTGGACTTAGGAGTGATTTGGGTGCCATCTGCAAGGCATGGGACACAGAAAAAGGGAGATCAGAGTAATGTATTATGCCCTTGACATCAGGGCATTAAATGGGCAGCCTCCTGCCTAGAAACATCTATTTATTTTACAACAAAGGCATGGTAGGTGAGTTAGGTGGGTGGACTGCCCTAGACAGGTGGGTGAGCCAATACTGTGACAGGCTGTGGGGATGGCCCCCTGTCATACTCTTCACAGAGCTCCACTTCCCTTACACCCTGTCCACACCACCTCATATGGTGAATATAAGATCTTCCACAACACCTACACCCCAAGCAGTCAGCTCGGGAGCAAATCCTGGCAAATCATGCCCTCTCAGGTCCCACACATTCTCTGTCAATTGCAGTTCCAGTAAATGCTTGGATGTGATCCTCCAGGTCAGCACCCACTTTCTCCCAGTCAGCCCTAGCAAAGTCCTTCGTAGGGGTCTCCAGGACCAAATCTCATAAACGGTCTTACCACAAGTCCAGAGTCCCAAACTGGATGCTAATGGTCAAAGTTCCTTATGCTGGCTATTTCCACTCCGATGTTTCTTCAGCCTGACATCTTTCTCCGATGAGCTTCAGTCCTCAAGCTGCGCAGCCCGGCAGTTCTAATTCACCACCGCCAGGCCTATTTGTGTGCCTCTGCACAGGTCCGCACAACTCCTGGCTAGGAGGTAGTAATCTTTATCCCCTCTCCAGGTAAGAGTGAGCCTTTAGCCTCATACTTTTAAACAGGTCAGCTCCTGTGATATCCAATTACCTTTGGCTCCTTTCCCCACATGACTCCCTGTAGCCAGGGAATATTCAGTCCCTGGCTTCAGGCACTTCCAGATTCACTCCAGGTCACCTGCCATGGCTGTCAGGCACAGCCAAAGACCCTCCTGAGTTGGGAGAGGATCCAGCCAACCCCTGAGACCCCCTTGCTTGCCCCAAGGAAAGGAACTGACTCTTCACTGCCCACAGTAAGTCTCCTAGTGGGGAAAATGGAGTCCCAGCACAGGTCTCCAACCCAGGAAGCAGAAAGCCCTGCCAGTGCCAGTCTCCTGCATGTAACAAAGGCCTGGGATTGGCTCCCTGTTATATTGGCATATTTGGCTTTATGGACCTTAGAAAGACAAGTGTTAGTATGTAGTACTACAAAACTATTATAGTTTGATGCGTCCTTGAGTACTTTTAATAATGTAGGCTACTTGCAGATGTTCAAAAAACACCAAAAATGGCACTTTACTTCAAACTTGGTGCGTTCCCACGCTGAGCCCTGTGCATGCTCAGAAGAGGCAGCGCCTTAGTTGGACCCAGCTTGCCTAACATCTATATATATTGAGATATTTAGTTGGGTTTTTTTTGGCACTTTTATCTAATAGCTGATCGAATCAGCTATTAGATAAAAGTGCCAAAAAGTCCTGTTGAAATGCCTTTTCTATACAGCCACTGCAGAGCTGGGTCAAAGTAACACGCTGCTGCTTCTGATAAAGCACATTTTTTTTCGAGGGGGAGGTAATTAAGCAGCAGTAATGCTTAAAATAAGCTATAGTAAAAACAGAGAGAGGAAAAAACCAAAAAGAGTACAGAAGGAAGAACAATGTTTCTTGGCAAAAGAAGGATGAGCAATGTCAGGTAATGGTCCATGCAGGACAATGTCACTAGTGAAATGAATAAAAGTGAAAAGTGAAAGAGAGACATAAGAAAGGTGGGGTGGATATATGTTTTGCCTGCTGTCATTAACAACAGTATGTTGTTGAAATCAGTGTCTGACACTCAACACCGGGAAAAAAACAGAGTAATGGACTCTCTTGTTTCTTCCTGGTAACAATAGGGTCTTCATCAAATACCAGAATTTCTTTACTTCATGCAACCACAACTCTAGAACAAGAATCTCTGGCTCATATAAGTCATCAGCAATCCCTCAAGGTTGAGGATGATTGCCTTCCATGATAGCCTTATCTGTGGGTTCAAAGATGGCTGACAAGGTCTTTCTGGGATCAATAGACTCTGTTGAAGCTCAGGCACATTTCCATCTTGGGTAGGTGGGTCTGAGTTCTTAGTTTAGTCCATGACATGCTGTTTTTGCTCCCATTTTTTCCATCTCCTGTTGTCACTGTATGGGTTCAAAATACTGAAATCCTTGTGACAGGTTCTTCCTTCATTTGGGATGGTGAGTCTGGCTGATAGTCTCCCATGAGGTGATGTTGATGTTGCATTTTTTCAAGTTGCCCTTGAGGACATCCTTGAAGCGCATTCTCTGCCCTCCTCTTGCGTACACCTTGACTGAGCTGGGAGAATAAAACTCTCTTCGGGAGTGGAGTCGGATATCTGAATGGCATGGCTAGCCCAGTGAAGTTGAGTTTGGATGGTCATCGCTTCGATGCTCATGGTGTTGGCTTCCAAGAGGCCGTTAATGTTGATACATTTTTCTACATACTAGATTCAAAGGATCTTCCACAGGCAGCATTGATGGTACTTCTCCAGTGACTTGTCTCCTGTATGCTGTCCATGTCTCAGCTCCATTCAGTAAGGTAGGGATCACAACTGCTTGATAAACCATGTGCTTGGTTTCGGATCTGATTTCACAATCTTCAAACACCCATTTGATCAGAACATCAGATAAGTATAGCTAGTAATGACAGAGAAAGGTGTGTCCAATCAGCTTCAAATTTGTTTTCTGGACTGAAGCCATCCATTGTTTGGACTGTTCAGATTTTGGTACGGCTGCTGGATATCTCTGGAGAAGGCTTTTGCATAGGTTTGCAAGGCAGAGAGCAATGGTAGCAGAATGTGAAATGGCTAATGAGGAGTCTTGGCTCATAGGCAGGGGCTCCAGAAATTGGATGAGTTCTGAAGCTGAAATGCCAGGGTGCTTTGCAGAAAATAGAAGGAACTGGAATGCTTTGTAATCTGAGAGAGGGATATGACCAGCCATGTGCTCGTAGTCAAAATGTCTTGGAAACTCAGGATAATTTTCTAAGACCTTGTCTACACAGGAAAATTGACTGACATTATTACAGTGAAATAATCATGCAGCTACAGTTATACCAGCCTATTTCCCAGTATAACTATGTCCTCCTTTATTGGTCAGAACTGCGAAAATTCAGCAGCTAGGAATGCTTGCAGTTCTACTTCTTGGTAAAGACAGTAAAACAACTCCTGACAGATGGAAGGAGTTTGAGTTAGGAAGCATAAGTATTTCTGACATACAGACGCTGAGACAGGATTCCACATGTTATGTTAGTGGCATTCATCATTTATTCAGGTTTGTGCCTATTCCTAATCCTTGCTTTCATGGTATTTCTAAATTGCTGTTTCTAAGGAAACACGGGAGATCTTTTTTATGTTTTTGGAAATGAGAGGGTGTTTAAGTACAGTTTCAGAACTCAAAAACTTTGTGATCCAGTGCTTGGTAGGTGCAATTAGAGGTCCTTCAGTGGACTGAGGTCTACTGATACCAACATAGGATGTAGCTCTTCCAAGGGTAAGTACAAGACAAATCTAGAAAGAAGTTTAGTTTTGTGTCCATAAGTTATACGATCAAGTGACACCTAAATTCTGCTGTAAGATTCCTGTCACTATGAACTAGAAATGATGTGGCAGCTTGATTTCAAGAATATTAGTCCTTGCAATACATACTGTAATATGGAATTTTATTTGCTGCACCTGTGGTCCCCTCCCCGTTTGTGTTCCATCATAAGTTAGCATTACCACTCCTGTGCTAGCTGGAGCTAGCTGGCCATCTTATTAACTGGGGACTGTCTCTCCTGGAGAACATAAGAGCATTCTGGAGTTATGGAGTAAGGGCAACAGTTGGATGTTTCCACTGAAACGATCACAATAGAAATGGTTTTAAACATTAATTAGAGCTGAGTTGCTAATTTTCAATAGTCTGACATTCTGATTGGAAAAGGAGACAATGTTGTCAAGGTACCCATTTTTGGACAGCCCTAATGCTGATGTTTAAGATTATCAAATCCAACAATGACAATGTAACACCCTATTAAGATGAATGAGACTGTACAGACCTCTCAGAACTATTGTTCTGCTAACTCCAGTGGAGATTCCTGCATCAGTTTAGTCTTAATCTGCATGTTAAGAGTTTCTCTTGCATTTAGGAAAATAAGTTTCTAGCCTGTACAGCTGCAAGCTTAGAGTCTAGAGCTCACTTGAGAGCAGTGGTTTCCAACTCAGGGTCACAGCTCAAATGAGGGTCGCAGGGGCAATGCCAGCGGCACCACACACAAAAAACGAGCTGCGTCGCATGTCGGGAGCTCCCCTGCCCCGGGGTTGCCGCCACCACTGCACTTCTCCCAGCACTGGGTTGCAGAAGAATAAGGTTGGGAACCACTGCTCTCGAGTATACAAGGCCACTCATATGAGGTGAGATCATGCTGAGATTTGAAATGATGTGTCATCTGTATGGTAGTGACACCCATCCCTACCTCTCTCTCTCATCTGACCTGGGCCTACAGTCACTGTCCTTTCTCAGTATCTGGCTGCAGTTGGGGATTGGATGTGGGTGAACCAATTGACACTGGATCTAGACAAGACAAAGATGATGATGTTGGGCAGTCTGCATGATCTTGTGGCGGGGACTGGGGCACTTATTGCTGTGTTCCAGCCTCCCCTTGTCACTCAGGTTTGCAGACTTTGAGTGCTCTTAGATCAGGGGTAGGCAAAATATGGCCTGCAGGCCTTATCTGACCCCCCAGTTGATCCTATCTGGCCCACCAGCTACCACTGGGAACCTGAAGAGGAAGGGCTGTACTCCACGCTGCTCCACTCTGCCACAGCCAGGACAGGGCTGAGCCACGCAGCATGCAGACTCGCCCCCCCACACCTCATAATCACCCCTGCTCAGATTCCTGTTGGCTCTGAGGCTGCACAGTCCTGACACCCTGGATGCCAGCAGCCTACCCACCCTCTTCAATGAGCTGCTAGTGCTCATTGTACAGCTAGGAGATGAGTCTGCTCATTGAACCACTAGAAAATGAATCTGGGCTGGCTACACGGGTGGGGCTAGGCTCAGGGAAGCTGCCTCTGACTTTCCTAGTGCAGTGTGGCAGCAGCAGCTCATTGTGGTGGGTGGGCAGGCAGGACAGCTACTCAGTGTGCTGCATAGTGCCCTGTCCCATGCAGGTCCAGCTGCTGGTGGCCACAGCACCAACAGGAAGCCAAGTGGAGGGGGATGGATGCAGGGAGACAAAAGAGTCTGTGCACTGTGTGGATCTGCCCTGGCCCTGGCTGTGGCACAGCAAAGCAGCACAGGGTGCAGCCCTCCCTCCTCAGGCTCCTCGTAGACGATGGTGTAGGGTTACCAAATTTCCAGGTCCAAAAAAGAGGACATCTGTCACAAGAGGGTGAGGGAGGCAGAGAGGATATAATTTTGGGGGGGGGGGGGGGGAGAGGGCAGTGACATGCCAGTGCCCTGCCCCTGCCCATTCTGTTGCCCCTCACTGACAAGCCACACTCCCTCCCCGCAGCCCTGTTGCTGCCCCTCACTCCCAACCCACTGTCCCCAGCCCTGCCAGTGCCCCTCACTCCTGACCTGCAGCCCCCTGGCACTGCCAGTACCCTGCACACCCAAGCCACAGTCACCCATCCTATCCCCCCTGCCCCCCTCCCAGCTCTGCTGGGGCCCCTCACTCCTGACTTATAGCCTCCGCCCCCGCAGTGCTGCCAGTGTCCTGCACTCTGGACCCACCGCCTCTGCCCTGCCAGCCCTGCTGGTGCCCTCACTCCCGACCTGCAGACCTCTGCCCCCCACAGCTGTGGTGCCGAAGCAGCTCCCACATTGTGCACACGCCTGCTCACTCTCTCTCTCTCTTTCTCTCTCTAGCTAACTATCTACCTCTACCTGGTTTGCTGGAGCCTGCTCAGGGAGCACACGACTCCCGATAGTCAATCGCCTTGCCCACTGCTCCCAACCCAAAGCAGCCAGCCTGGGAGAGCGGAAAACCTGGGCATTTGCTCTTATTTTGAAAACCTGCCCAGACACAGCACAGGGGTCCAAAAAAGAGGACGTGTCCGGGAAAACCTGGAGGCAGGGTAACCCTGTGCTGGTGGGCCAGATTATGATTACTGGCCTCTCTCCTGCCCAGCCTTCAACAGCTCACCAAAACTCCTTTAAGTGGCCCTTCAGCCCAAATAATTACCCACCCCTTTCCTAGATTCTTTGCTGCACCTGCATCTTAGGATAGCAACAGTAGCTATGAGTACCTTTCACTAATTCCATCTGGTAAAAAGGCTACAACACTTTCTTTTAGATTTGTATTCAGACCTGGCCACCATCACCCATGCCTTTATAATCTCAAGGCTAGACTACTGCAGTCTACTCTATGTGGGGCTGCACTTGATGATCATGCAGTAGCTGCACTGGCACAGAATTTGACAGCCAGCCTGCTGACAAGGGAAGGTCACCAACAGCACATAACTCCAGTGCGCCAGAAAACATGGACACATGTAACACTTAGATTTAAATGTGGTTTAAACCTGAAATGGACATCTGTTAAACCAGTTTAAAAATGCCTGGAATGACTCAAAGGTGTACCTGGAAAATCAGGTTTAAAGTGGTTCACAGTGCAGCAGTTCAGTGTCACATGTAGACATCAAGTGATCCATGATGTTGGTCTGGTGGGTCCACCAGGCATCCCACATTGCATCATTCCTCCCCCTGCCACACACTGATGCAAATGGCCACTTTGATATGCAGTCAGAACTCTGCTGTTTCCTTTTTTTACCTTTTGTTGGCACTTTTTATCAATGAGCTCCCTTGCACACCCAATCAGCTGTATCTTCATTCCCTAATCAACTATGGCCCCTCATTTTGACTCCCCATTCCCTGGGAAACCAAAAGTGTGGGTCCAAGCACTCCCTCTGCTGCTCCCTCCACTCCAGCCGGGTCAAGTCAGACAAGCATAAAGATGGTCATAATTTAAAAAGGAACTTTCTATGTGCGTGTCAGAATTTGCCAATTCAAAATCAAAACATTTTGGAAATACTTTGATCTGGTCCAAATTCTAAAGAAAACCTTCCTGGCTGCCTACTTACTTGCCCACCTGGCTTGTTGGCAGAATTTTACCTATGTTTCCCTTTCTAGTCTAGGCTCTGTACAGAACCTAGTATTGTTGTGGTGCCTTCTGGAAGGTTGAATAGCAAACTCTTCTTCTACATGCTGTTTCCCTGGGGTGAAATACACTTTTGCGAAATACTTGCAATATGTTCTGATAGAAACAGGTTTTGTTTCATGAAAAGTCATTGAAAGACCTCTATGAAAAAAAAGGAATTTTAATTAAAGCTTTTAGCAGCAGATTTGAAATTTGGACCCATTGGAAACTAAAGACCACATACCTAATTTTTAGCAGTTCTTTCACACCCACTAGCCTGGGGGTAGAGCTGCCACCATCCAGGGACGGGCTTGATTCTAGCACGGTGTCCCCTGGGAACCACAGGCCTAGTAGCCCTTGAGGGTACTTGACTCACTTCAAGAACTTGGGATGCTTCCCTCAGTCGGAAGCACAAGTAGTGGTCTCCCTTAGTCAGCCAAACCAAGGGGACCCCAAGGCATAATCTAGACCCACTCCCAATAAGTCTCCCACGCTAGGTACAAAAGAGAACTTTATTGGTTACAAGGATTAGGTTTGGAATAGGGTACAGAGTTGAGTAGTATCAGAGAAATCCCATAGAGAGAACAGGGTGGCTGGAGTAGCCTGTGATCACACATCTGAGTTACTGCAAGCTATATATGTAGTTAGGTCTCAGGTAACTTACTCACAAGTATCATCCAGAGGCAGGTGAAGATTCCCTCTGGAGGCAGGCCATTCATCGATCATGAGTTCTGAGAGAGAGAGAGCAAGTTTCAGATGGTCCAGCTCTTCTCTCTGAGTTTTCATCATGGCTACTGCCCCTTCTCCCAGGCAGTCCTTAACTTATATAGCCCTTATGACCTCATTTACATGGTCCAATGGAGGCCAGCACCTGTTGGCTGTCAGCCAACCAATTTGAAATGCATCACTGGTTGCTGGGCAAACTGGCAGTCTCTAGCCCACCAGGGAGCCCAAGCCCTCACCCAGGTATGTGATGCCAGTCACATAGGCAGAGGGAGCAGGTTTCCCCCCTCCCTCAGGAATGTATCTAGCTCAGGTTACCTAAAGAGATACGGTAAGGTGTGTACCCTCTGCAGGGCCCATACTTGCAGATGAAGATATTAGGAAGGTAATTGCCCACGTGACTAATCAGTCCAATTGCAGAGAGGCAAATCCTGCTGCAATGGTTACACGTGTATGGCTGATAGCTGCTAAATGAAGATGTACCTTTCCTATTTCTCCTCTTCTCCTTGATGCTGGCTCTGTGCTGACATTCAAAGAGGACTGTTGCCTTTTTAATTTGGAGCCTCCAGGCATCACAATCTGCAGGCTGTGTTTTCTACAGTTCGTGATCAATACCACAGGCACAAAAGGACTTCTTCAGAGTGTCCTTGAAGCACTTAAGTGGGGCCCCTCTGTCATGTTTCCCAGTCATCAGTTCCCTGTACAGCATGGCCTTTGATTAGCGGTTGTCATCTATCTGGGCCACATGACCTGCCCACCACAGCTGAGTCTGCAGGAGAATCACCTCGATGGCCCTTTGGTCACCCTTTGGATGACCTCCATGTTGGTGACATAATCCTGCCAGTGGATCTTCAGAATGGTGTGGAGGCAGTGCTGATGGAAGCACTCAAGGATTTGTACATGGCGGTGATATAAAACCCATGACTCAGCACTGTACAGCAGGATGGAGATAACAGCTGTGTACGCCTTAAATTTGGTCTGTGCCCATAGACTGTGACTATTACAGACCTGCTTGAAGAATCTACTTTTGAGAGTCTGTTGTCTACCTTCTTGTTGATCGTGGCATCATACAAGATGACGCTCCCCAGTACCTAATTAAAGGTATGAAAAAGACATGTTACTTCAGTTATGACCTGGATGTATCTCCAGAGATGCAAAGGTGGATCCATTAAGCTGTCAGAACCTATAGTAGACAGCAGCAGATGGCCTCATTGCAAATGTTGGCTCATTAAGGGCAGATGTCTGTCTACCATTACATCTTGAAGCGCTCATTACAGGTGAGGACTTTTACGTGAAGGCAAAATAAGATCTTGACTTGCCAGCTAACATGGCTACGAAGTTATGAGCCAACTACTCAAGAAGCTTTGGGAGATTTGTAAATGTTTAAGGTCAAGAGGGACCAGTAGATCATCTACTCTGATCTACGTGCATTATAATGCACTATAATGTGCCATTATAGTTACCCAGTTACCCCCATACTGAGCCACATATATTATGTTTAGCTAAAATATATCTAATGGAAAGGAGTCCACTCTTTGAAGTCAACAGGAGATGGATAATCCACTCCTTCCCTTCATAGTTTGTTCTAATGGTTTATCACATTCACTGTTAAGAATCTTTGCCTAATTTCTGGTCTGAATTTGGCTTTTACTTCCGTATATTTATTCTTGCATGCCTGGTTATTTTTCTCAGTGCAGCTTATACTTTTTAAGTCTCTAACCATCAGCCAATTCACTTTTGTGGCTGTTTTTCTGCACCCTTTCCAATTTTTTCCTGTATCTTTTTACAGTGAGACCCAGTAGCCAGATGCAGTGTTTCAGCATCTCCCTTACCAATGCTGTACACAGCAAAAACACTTCTTTCCTCCTATTCATTGCTTTCCTATTCCTACATCTGAAGATGTCCTCAGTCCTTTTGGCTGCAACATATATCAAGTGCTCATGCTGAGTTTCTTGTCCATTATGACCCCTACATTCTTAATTTTGCTCTACTCCTCATCTAAAGAACTGCATCCTTAGTTTTTCCTTCAACTCTTCTCTACATTTACATTTGTCAATAGAACAAATCTTGACAATTCTTCCTGCATGTGCCCATTTCACTTCATGCCCAACCTGTAAACCTTTGGCCTAAGTGTTTTTTCTTTTTGGTACATTATCCATTTTGCAAGCTTTCCAGACTCCCACTATGCACTCTTCAATCTGTCCAAAATAACTACTGCCAAAATTTGGTCTGGCATTCCAGCTACATCTCGGCCCTCTCTTCCGTTCCCTTCGCTGGTTCCCACTCAGTTTCTGCTTCAAATTTAAACTTTTTATCCTAGCTTTCAAAGCTCTATAAACTAGCTCTTTCCTACTTCTTTTGATCTTCTATTCCTTTGCTTTCCCATCCATATGAGTAGACAACACTCCAGGTCCTTCTCCAAGTCTATTTGTATTACAATAACAGGGAGAGACACTAAACTGAGATGGGAGGCTATTGTGCTAGGCTTTAGACAAATGTCATGCGCTCATTCATGCAGCCCCTTAAAGCCAGAGCACTCTCCTCTAGTATGTAAGATCTTACCCCCTCATAGCCATGCTTCTCCTTAGAATATCTTTTTCCAAGCCATCTTTAATGCTTACTTCTCCGAGAACAGAAAAAAAAATTATTAAAGTGCCGAAGCAGAAATCATGGGACTAACATATCTGCTAAATTTCTGTTCAGTCACATCACTTTTCATTAAAGTCCACATCAAACCTTTGATGTTACATAAGCTTTATCGTTAAACTAGCAAGCACCAAAGTGACCACAGCAGTATGTTATAAGTCTCCATGGTTAAAAGACCATCAACCACTAGCAACTGTCAAATCTCAGATGAATTAGTTCATTATTGAAGAAATAATGCCATTTTGCCATTTTCTATTGAGTTAAATTCAAATGTTAATGTAATGAAAGGACATGAAACATATACATGGAGACTCATTAGTATGAATAATTGTTATCTTACTGACAGCAGTGGAGTTTGTTGCAATACTGGTGCAACTGTAGACAAGTTTTTCTTCAAGTACACGGGTTCCATTTTTTGGATCTTCTTTTAGATTAATTACAATCTTCCTTGCTTGTATTTGTCTTCATCTTTTCTTTTCCTTTTTTAACTGGATCCATCCAGTCACTTGCAAACTAAAGATGGAGAATGAGTTCCCATAACGCTGTCTGAATTAGGATGTTTGCACGCTGCTGGCAAATGCCTTTGAGACAGGTTAATGTGGAAACTTTACCATGAAAAGCCCTGGCAAGAGTTTAGATTATAATGGCTGCAGATTGTTCTAAAGAACTGCTTACCATTAAATATGCAGTATTTTGTGTGGTTGTGGAACTGTCTACTTAACTTGCTCATCAGTTCATGAGTGCTACTGTAAAGATGGTGGTATCATTATAAAAGGTATCTTTTTTTAAAATCACAGCTACTACATCACTATAGCACTGTCACATCTTTTTTATTTAATTTCTATAGGATATTCCAGATAACTGTAAAGAATAGGACATGAAACATAATGTCCACTTTGTGGAAATTATACATACAGTATACATATGGCAGCAACAGGATATTGTAGAAGAAGAAAACAGATTAGGAACTTGATAGATGGAAAATACTTATTGTGGAGAGAAAATCAGTAATGGAAATTCAGTAATAAAGTGAGAAAACAAAAAACAGAATAAGCTTATAAAAGGGAAAACTTGCCAGGAGAAGAGGAACTTGACTTTAAAAATGGAATAAAGAAAACTTCAGTGAAGAAAGACACATTTGTAATTTCAATACATCATTATTTACAAGACGAGATATAAATTAATCCCTTCTACTTAAAGTAATTGGTAAAGATTTATTAACCCAATTAGCCTCATGAACCAGAGCATCAGCTGGTACAAACTAGTAGTCTATCCATTGAAGTCAATAGAGCCTACCAATTTACACCAGCTGAAGGTTCAGCTGATAGTGTGCAGAATCGAGAGTGAAAAACAATTATGCCATAAATACATAGGATAGTAATGGAGATGCCAACTTTAATACAGATAAAGGGTCAGATCATCATGGGTGAGAGAGACCTTGGCTTGTGTCGGTCATAAATTTGAGATTGTGACTATGTGAGATTATGGCTAAAATAAGTGTAGGAGAGTATGGTTTTAAGCAGTAATCATAATTGTATCTGGGTTAAAGAAATCTATCTTTAATACTGAAATTGTGTTTTAAAAAAGCACCATTATTATAAAGCTAAGAAATCTCTGTCTCATTCACCCTTTAGGAAAGTGCAGCTTTTCCAAGTTGTCAACTAAATGCTTACAAGAGAAAATTAATTAGAATTGAGCTGCATGTGCCATATGAGGGCTAGATCAAAAAAAGCTGGGGAAGAACCAACATATTGGTTACTAAGAAATGTAAACCGTAACTTAACACAGTTCAAAAGAGGTGATAAAAGGTACTGTTTCTTAGTACAAGTGCAAAAATGCAGTGAAAAAATAATCTGTGATCACAATGCTTCAAAGATGAAAGAAGACTGAAAACTTCCACTGAAGGTGCCCAAAAGACCTTGAAATTTGGGATAAACACTTAATATATGTATGAATACAAATATTCTCAAGTCTTGTATATTGAAACTGATTAGTTAGCATTATCAGGCACTCCATGTGGACCAAAGTGTCTTGCTCTTTTTCATGGTAGGTTTAAAAACACATATATCTCAAATCTATTGGAGGCTGTATATAATACAGGTAAAATATACTTTAAATAATAAAATAGATATAAATAACATAGAAGCATACATTAAAAAAAGCAGGAAATAGCAAGTGTCAGGTTGTTTGAAGGAGATGCCATTGCCTATGCTGCATCCAAATAAAAAATAATAACAGAAAGGGAAACTTGTTTTCTTTTTCTAATATGGTTAGACAAGCAAAGACAATTGCACCAATGTACATGTGACTTCCGAAACATTCACTAAAAATTGCCTTTCTAATTTGAGAAGAAATATTGTTGAATAGTGATTACCAAATAGAGCCAGAAAACAAGAGAACCATAAAATCCAGCCATCTGAGAAACTTCATTATTCCACTAGTCATTCAGGGTTCATCCATTGCAATGGAAAAATCTAGCTCCTTGTCTTGCTCCCTCTCTCCCTAGCAGAATCTTCTTGTTGGGGAGTGCATGGTCATGTTGGGATAGGGAATGTTCAGCAAGAAATTGATAGCCAATATCATGATCCTGAAAGTCAGCTGTTGTAAAGAGTTATCACAATTTCAATATTACCAACTCCATCTAAAACCCTTTGAAAGGCATATCTAATTGAAGTGTTAGTGAATCTAACTGCGTAGTTCTGAGAGACTGAATTTCATAATAATTATTTTGCATTTATCTTTACAGAATATCTTTAATCTAAAGCTTGCAAAATGCTTTGCAAGCTTAAGTTTTGCTTTTCTGATCACTGTCTCCTGTATAGTCAAGAGATGTTTCTGGTTGCCATAAATTCTTTAAACAATTTTTGCCACATAGATTTCCCAAAACCAAGTTTGTAATTTCTCCCATAATAAAGAATAAGCACTTCTGCAACTGAACATTTTTTAAACTGGGTTAAAATAGGATTTGAGAAATCCCATTAAAATAGGATTTGAGAAATCTTGGCTGTAATTTGGGGAATTACTTATTAAAAATTGTGAGCAATTTGTGATTGCTGTCATGATTAGAAAGAGCACAGCTTTCTGTTAGGTTACAATCTCACTCCCTTCAAAGTCACAGAGAGACTTTACATTGAGTCTAGAGGGAATTATTGACCTTTAAGAGCCAGATTTTATTCCATGTATTAGACACATAAGTGGACTTAGTACTTACATGTGATCTGATTCCATCCTACTTGAGTCTCTGAAAATCACATACCTCTGCAAAAGGTAGATGGGTCCTCCTCCTTCTCACTATTTTTTTCTTTGACTCAGTCTTAAAGATAAGATGATGGTATTTTACAAAAGTTAGATACATGAATTTTCAGGACTTACTTAAACAAGGTGGAATAACATTGCATTTAGACACCTAAATCTTCTTCTTAAAGGACTAACAGGCAGAATATAATCTTACTCCAAATCCATATTTCCTACAATTTGGAGGGTCTATATTTACAAGTTCTGGAGAGGAAAAAGTGACAGCCTTTTATGCGGGCAACACTGGGTGTGTTTACACTGTCACAACCAAATTAAGTAGTGCCCATGTCACAAACAAGTAAAACCATTCAAAACAGTTTTTTTCTGCACTAGGTTAACTAAGGGTTAACAATAATGATAGTAACCGCTTTTTTGCTGCGCGTGTCAAAAAGAATTTATAACTGCGACACCAACATGAAATAGAACTTAGCCTTCTGTGCTGTACATAAATCATTGTAATTGGTTGGAATGACAGGGGAGTGTCCGGGAGTGTCCCTATGATAACACCCTAGCAAAGACCGCTAGATAATTGGCGATTCTAATTAAATTTATGACATGGCGAAAAGCAATTGGCTATTACACAAATAAAACCCGTCTTCACTTCCGTGAAGAACGGGAGACCTCCGCACACACACCTGAAAAATCTCTGAACGTATGCGTGAGAATAACCGACAAATTGATCACTTGTCAGTCTCCCCTGTCTCGACCCAATTCTCAGACGTAAGTCAACGACCTGCCGGCCCGATCTTTTTCTCCATTTATCTGCCCGACCGACGAACTCTTATGCAGACCGACATACGACCTACGAACCTTAAGCTGTAACTAACCAAATATCTCTGACCTCCGCTATTCACCACCTTGACGGCATAAGTAAATAATCTTGCTTTGCAACCTATAAGCGTCCGCCTAATTAATTCCACTCCAAGCATCACAAGTACCCGCCTGACGGCCTTCTAAGGCCCCGGACCCTTATCTGCCCAGGTGGGAGTCAGGGAGAGCTGCTGGCCGGCTGCCCTGGGTCCCGACATACACATGCATTAATGTGCCATTGCTACTGTGCATTGTTTAGTACCTCTAGTATTAGTGCATTAGCACAACTTTTGCCATGACACACTAATGTGCAGTAGAATTAGTCTACTGCTAATTAAGCATCTCATGTAGACGTGCCTACTGTCTCTTTAGGCATGCCTACAGTGTACTGGACAATGCTAGAGAGTACCACTGTGAAAACATGCTCCATCCAATCACACATTTCTCTCTGTGTACCACATGCCAAAACTATGTCATGTATCTGCTATTATAGCAGCACTAGTTATATCAAGGGTATAGGACATTTTTTTAAGCATCTGTCCCAGGTGGAGCAGGAGCAAGTAAATTTCAAGGTGCACTCCCTAGCCTCATCCAAAACAGTTAAGACCAGTGGGTATCAACCTGGGTGCCACAAAATCCTGTAGCACCAGTACTATTGTTGCTGCTGCTGCCACAACCAAGTGAAACTGTCCTACACACCTCTTTTTAGGAGGTGTGTGGAGCCAGATTGGGAAGTGGCTGTGGCAGGCGTGTCCACTCTTGCTGCATCCACTTCTCGGTCCCACCTACACACACCTCTGGGAAACATGATACAGTTTCACCTGGCAGTGGCAGCAGCAGTCTGGAGAGGCAGCTGGCAGCTGGTTGAGAACCACTGTTCTATGGATTTATTTCCATACTGCAGCTGTCATCACTGTGGCCAGGTGGTACTGTCTGTCCCATGTGCCTCTGTTTTCAGGAGGCATGTGTGGCACCAGACCAGAAAGCAGCTGCAGTAGGAAAAGGGGTTTCTGCCTGCATTCATTTTATTTATAAACTAGGTAAACTGAGACAGTACAACCGTAGTTCTCAACCATAGTGCTGCTTAATTTAGAAAGGTTATGGAGGGGGTGCCTTGAACCTAAAAAAAGGTTGAGAACCATTGGTGTAGACTATTATTCCTGTGGTTCCTTGTCTGTCTGTCACCATGTATTGCCCCTTGACTTACATTAATATTGGAAATTCTTTGGGGCAGGGACCATGTTTTAGTTGTTGTATAGCACCTAGCATAACATCTCCTACCCAGTCTTGTCTTCTGGTTCTAGTCTGTCTGTTTGCCAGTGGGATTCTGGTCTAGGCTTGGGTCTCCTAAATTAAATGAATAATTGCTTAATGGTCTAAGCCAATGTTTCTTAACCTGTGGGTCACGACCCAAAAGTGCGTTCCCACACACTGGGGGGTTGGGGCCTAGGGTCACGGGGCAGAGGGTCAGGAGTGAGGGGCACTGGGTTGGGACTGGCCATTGATGTTTACAAATAGGTTCTGGTAAAAAAAAGGTTGAGAACTACTGGTCTAGGCTTCAGTAGAGGATACCAGGGAAGAAAAGGTCATTTTCAGAGCAGGACTGGGGAGGACTTAAAGGGCATGTCTACAGGACACGCTTAACTGCGCAGTAGCATAATTTACTACGAAGTAAGCATGTGCGTCTACACATGCATATGCTTACTATGAAGTAAACCTTGCTAATAACAAATAAATTTGCTACCAGCAGATGCAAGTAGCAAATTAACTTTCAATTAGTAACGGTGCAGTAGCGCTCGTATAGATAACTGACCGGGAGCATATTGGCTCCCAATCTGCTGTCCACCAGGGGGTGGAAGACTGCTCCCTGCCCCAGGGAGCTGCCTGCTGCTGGGGCAGACGCTGCCACCAGAGCCTGGACAAGGACATTGTCTCCCTGCCCTGGCTGCAGGGAGCTCAGAGTTCCTTGCTCTGAGATAATGATTGGGGAGTTGGGGCTGGTCCTTATCTCCCAGCACCTGCCCTGCAGTCACAGAGCTGATGCTGGGACATAAGTGTCTCCCAGTGCCAGCCCCATGGTCATGGAGCTGGCACTGAGTGATAAGGGTCTTCCAGCCCGAGCCCCGTGACCACGGAGTTTGGGCTGGGAGGTAAGGGTCTCCTAGTGCCAGCCTCACAGTGTGGAGCTGGTTCTGGGAGCTCCCTGCTGGCAGAGGCTGGGGAGCCTGTTCCCCACCCAGCTCCATGCTTGCAGAGCTGAGCAGGGAACAGGCTTCCTAGTATCCACCCTTTGTATGGGGCGGGGGCTTGGAACTGTTCTGGTCCCAACCCCATGCACTGATCAGGTGATCAAGTCACAGGGCTTGGAAAGAGCTGCAGGGATGGGGTAGGTGCCAGCAGCACCCTGCCCCAATCTGCCGGTGGGGCAGCTAGCAGTGACCTAGCTGCTAGCTGCCCTACTGGCACATTGGGGCAGAGGGCTGGGACCTGCCCCTTCCCTGCAGCTCTTTTCAAGTCCTCTGCCCCGATTGGGGAGCGAGGGCCAGGAGCTCCCTGCTGCTGGATGCAGGGTATAATATCCCAACCCTGGCCAGGAGACAACTGTTTCCCTGCCTAAAGCTCCCCCTGCTGGCAGCAGGGCCCATTGCAGGCCTGCAGGAAGCAGGACCAGTCTGCTGCCATTAGCAACATATCTGCTCCCGCTTCCCTGCATGTGTAGATGCCTGCCTGGGAGCATTTACTCACGACTAGTTTGCTCACAAGTAAACTAATCCCAGATCAAATGCATGTGTAGAAGCACAACTAGTTTAAGATAAGCATGTTCCTCTGTACCTTTCCTTGGAATAAATGACACTACTGGATCAGTTCTCTGATGTAGAGAACTGGAGACCATAGAAGGAAGCTTTCTGAATTGGGCAAAATGAGTGCTGTGGCCAAATTTTCTACTGAAGCTGTATTTTGATAGAAATTGGATGTTTGATTGAATTAAGGTTTCCAGTGTATCTGGTTTTTATAGTAAATTTGAGGGTGACAGGGGTATTTTGTTTGCTTGTTTGTTTGCTCGGACTTTGGTGGTAGTGGTAGTGGTGGTTGGAAAACTGAAGTTTTTGGCTGATAACTAAAAAGTCCTTTCTTTGAAGGGGAATAAAAAACAATTTCTGAACAGCTCTCATGACCTGTAAATCCTTCACATAGTGAACTATCATCAACCGCCATTTTGATACCATTCCCTTACATGAGGTTTTCCTTACGAGCTTCCTAATGCTTGATAGAAAGTAGCTTGCTCTGCATCTGAAAAGTGCTTAGCATGTTTTGAGATGACTTCTTATAAATAATCAAGACCATCAGTGATTTTATACCAGTGGTTTTATAACACTTTGGCCCAGGAAAGGGTTAGAATAGCATATTTGTAATCTTCCCAGAGCTGAGAATGAAACTTATTCAGTAGCCAGAGAACACAATATCTTAAGTGGAACCATGATACTCAGGCCTTCAGTGAATAAGATCAGATGCTTGCATGTCAGTTGAATAGATTGGAAACCTCTACACTTCTTAGATACAAAGGTCCATAAAAAGTATTGTGTAAACAAAAATTTCCTGGATTTCCTCTCAAATTCATGCTGACCATATTTGTGAGAGAGGGCATCCTCAGCTCTGCAGCTGGAAGACTATTAATCAGAAATTAATGCCAGAACCTACTTGCTACAACAAATTAAGAAAGTAACTGTCATGGTTGTCCAACACAAGAATCAGATAATCAAACTCCTCAGCAGAGAACCAGATCCTCAGAAAAAAATAAACTGCACATAATATGGAAAAACAATTTGAGAGTATTTTCCAAACTGAGTCAGAATGAGTGACATTCAAATAGTGTATGGATTAAAAAAATCAATTGCATTCTCTCTTCAAAGGTCTTTGTCTACATATGTAGTATGTTGAAGTGGATTGGCAAATGTGATGAACAGAGAAGGTCTATGAGTGCTTGATTCACTAGTGTGCTACTCCAGTCTTATGTGGGTTCTGAAAAATTAAGAATACAGGTTGCCGTATTGGTCTACAGGCAAAAGGAATCAGAACTCGTGGTAGAGGTGATATCTTTTAGGCCAACTGAATATTTGCAAAAAAGGGTTTGGAGCACAGCTACAAGGAGTCTGAGCTGAAGTGTGTAAAACCTGCCTTATAGTGAGAGACCTCAAATTCTTTATCTATTTAATTTATTGAAGACAAGGTTAAGAATTCACTTGATCACTCTACGAGTCCCTATTAGGGGAAAAAAACTTCTGATGTTAGATGGCTTTTTAATCTAGCAAAAAAGACTTGATGAGATACAATGGCTAGAAGCTGAAGCTAGACAAATTAAGACTAGAAAGAAGGCTCACCACTTTTAAAGGCAGCAGTAATTGTTGCAACAGACTGCCTAAGGACAAGGTGGATTCTCCATCATTTTCAGTCTTTCAATCCAGACTGGCTTTATCTCTAAAAAGATACATGATCACTCAACCAGAAGTAATGGGTTTCACACAGAAATTAGTGGATAAAGGTCTATGCCCTGCATTATACAGAAGATCAGACTAGTTGATTATGTTGACCCTAAAATCTCTGGATTCAGATACTTTAACAACATTCACTCTTTTGTGGATCCAGCAGATTCCCACCTGGTACTAGTTTAGAATATTTGAGGAGTGTCTGTATGTTCTCAGATTGCTTTCCATCCATAAGTTTGTCTCTTATATGAAATACTGGGCATGGAATACCAAGTACATTAATGGAATATATTAATATACTTTTTTCTCTTAATGCACACAAGACATATGAATCACACTGGCAGGTCACTCTGGCTTCACATAGAGATTATCTTTCTTAAGTAGATCAGTAGTCCTATGTATTCCAATATCCTGTCTCTAAAAGTAATCAGTGATAGAAGTGTCAGAGGAATGTATTAAACATCTCATGAAGAAAACCATGCCATAATATGCCCTTGTGGGGGGTGGCTGGTAATCGGTCTATGTTCTAACTATTTTATCTTATCAGTGAAAATTCTGACAATTATGTAAATGTCTAATTTTTTTCTTAAATACCGCTGTATTTTTTTTCATTGCTATTATCTGGTAGAAGTGAGTTCTACAGACTGATTATGCACCGAGTTTAGGATGCTCATTTAAATTTGTCTTCTAATTGACTGTCCCTTTCCTTCATCATAGGAGAGAGGCAGCTGATTGACAGCCATGATCCATTACCCAATTCATCAAAATTTAATAATCCTGATACGTACACACACACACACATATATGAATATATATACTTTTTATATACATACGTTCACACACACACACACACACACACATATGTATGTATGTATACGTTTATATAGGTTCTCCCATCCCACAGAACAGAAATAGGAAAAGTTCAGTGAAGCGCATCTATATATATATATATGCTTCACTCAACACGTTTACTGAAACCCCCTTCTCAAGACTTCCTTGCTCGCTTTATGTTATTGCTCACTGCTGCAATAACATAACATGGAGTGGTTGTTCTCACCAGGTTGTTCACAGTGCACCTAGCTTTCCTAACTAACAGTAGTGTAAGAGTGATGTTGTAGCTAAGATGGTCCATAAATTATGTAAGAGACAAGGATTTCCTAGGGTGGTCTCTTTTATTGGACCAACTGTGTAGTTGGGATAAAGTTAGACAAGCTTTTGAATACAAGGCATTCTTTGTCAGGTATTCTACTCCTAGAGACCTGACAAATAATGCCTTGCATTCAAAAGCTTGTCAAACTTTATCCCAACTATGTAGTTGGTCCAATGAAAGAGATCTCCCTAAGAAATCCTTGCCTCTAGCTAACAGTAACATTTGATGTAGAATCTCTATATAAACATATCTAAAAACCGGGACAGTATGAATGACCTTGAACTTCCTTTAGTGTTGCTGCTTGGCCACCTAGCTTTTGGTCCTCCTCCTCCTGCAAGGTCCATTGCAAAATTTCTCTTGGCTGCCATGGTGAGAAGAAGAGTGCTGCAATGTTAAGCCATGGATACAGGAATGGAATTGCCTTGAGACAGGGAACATTGAAGCCTCTGCCTGGGGCATCTGTGGGCAAAAGAATAACTGTACTAGAAAGACCTTGATGTGGATGAGTGATCTGGATGGATGAGCCTGGATAGGAACTGGAGTTAGGACACATTTGTCTTAATTCAAGGGATTGTGTTATATGGCTGCAACTTTTTTTTCTTTTTGGGGCCACTTAGTCTTTTTGGGAGATGCCCTGCTCATATGTGCATTGTATTAATAAATGTTCAGGTGAAACATGCTGTAAGCTGTAAAAATGAACAGGAGTATGTTTGAAATTCTTCATGGAATTACATGGTGATAAAAATATGATAGGGCAAAGAATACACAACGTAGAGATCTAGTGTCTTCTAACAAATTTAGCTGCTTTATACAAGCTCCAAGAATTCTTCTTCTTTAAAGTTAAGCTAGTTCTAGATTCTTTGGTTGTCACCTTAATAGTGTATTTGTTTACATTGTGGAAGTTGTCTTGTTGAGTCATCAGAGACAAAATGCCAGCACCAAGAGAAGTGCAAATTTTCCTCATTCATCTTAATGGGCTGTTAACTTGTGAGACTAATTAGGATCATTGAGGTGTTAACACAGTTAACCTCTTTATTGCTGGTCACCACACCTAAAACATTGCACTAATATGGTCATCTTCTATGGTGGAACCCACCTGTCACCTCTTGACACTTACTTCATTTGAAACTCTAGGACTGCAACTAACCTTTGTCGATCAGACTCCCTTCCCTTTACTGTACGTGGGGAGTTTATGAACTTCCTAATGTCCTTTTTGGATGGGCTGCAGTGTCTTGAGCTAAAATGGTGGGACTCCGGTGCATTTTTGAGGTAACTAGATCCTGGAGCCCCACAGAAAGCTCAGTTAATACCTATGCAAAAGTACACAACAAGTAACCCTACTGCAAATCTCTGCAGAAAGTCAACAGACTTCGTATAGTTCTTTTTAGATTGTCCACTGCATCCAGCAGTCTCTCCCTGGCAGTGTCCAGCAGCTGCTGCTTCAAAGAAAGGTGGAAGAACCTCAATCAGAAGGAAGTAAAAAATTAATCTTGTCCACAGGTAACAATTCCTCCTCACACCCATCAGTGTTTGCTTAAGTGGAAGCACGAAGCTTTATACCCCAGCCACCTCAAGAAACTTGCAAAGCTTGACCATGTCTTAGAGAGGCTCTAATATGTGGATCACCAGTGTATGTGATATATTTATGGCAAGCTTCCCTTTTCAGTCCTCTAGTCAACCTGTGGCAAAAAGGGGGATGGGGGTGGGAGGAAAGAGTGCAGTATCCTTCTGGTACATCGCATCCCAGGACCACCCTCTTTTGTGCAGAGAGGTCACAAGAACAGGACTCCTGCTTTCTCTTGGGGTGCTTCACTCCAGAAAAAATCTAGTTCAATGCAAGGAATTTTTTTTTTTTTTAATTTAGCTGGCAGGGCAAGAAGGAGGTCAGAGGGGGGCACACACTTCTAAATAAAAAGGAGAAACCAAGAGACAATCTCAATGAAGATTTTATCTCAGACTTGATGTGCAGCCCTAACAAGAACCTTCATTTTGAAATACGATTGTTATTTTCCTGGAGTCTAGCTTGACAGAAAAAGTCAGATCCCCCCCCCCCCTTAAATTAATATTAAAGACAAAGAGGTAAATTATCCGCTTCGGCGCTGAAGGTACGTCAAAGGCTCTGCACAGCCCTGGCGTTGCCTTCATGAGAGGGGATGATTTATAGAAAATTGCAGGCAGAACACATGCACATCCTGGCAGCCATAAAGACAGTCCCTCCCTTCCCTAATGTTCTTTTATCAGCTTCTTAGGAGGTGTCCGCTTCGTTTGTCTGCATGAAGCCATGAGAGCAAGTATGAATTCCCGGGATTTCCCCCCCACCCCCCCTTCCAGAAGGATTCTCTAAGTCCAACACTGCTCCTTCTGTCCAGAATCTCCTCTCCTCCTATTTCCAGCACTTGTTGGAAATGTCTGTCTTAGCTGTTAACTTGCACGGCTCAAGAGAGAGATTTAATGGGAGATCCTCCGTGTGTGTTTGTGCGTGTGCGTGTGCGTGTGCGTTGTACGGCGAGCAGGATCAGGGATGAGATCATGGGAGACTCTATGATTTAAATATCTGGTTTGTGCATGGCACGGTTTCGACTCCCCTCCGCCCCCCCAATGCCTGCGTTTGTTTTTCAGTTGATCGGCTGGGATAGCTAAAGTGAGCAGAGTTGCAAATTGCTGCCTCCTACATCGCTCCTAAAATCTTGACGCCCTTTAAGAAGATCATCTCAGCTTCACCACTCGCATAGAAATGCCTCAACTCACGGCCAGGAACTTCCCGTTAGCCCCAACCCGGGCGCGATGGAAAGAAGCTCTCCGGTTCTAGTCCGTCTCCCATCCATGCAAACTAGAGGACTAGGGATCAGGCACGTCCTTGAACTCTGATTACTTTTTTGTCTGACTACTAGGTGTTGATTTTTCGAGACCTCCGCCGCCCCCCCCTGCTCCCGCAGCCCCAGACTAAAGCCTGGAAGGTATTTGACTTGGCATGGGAAAGAAGCAATATATATATATATATATATATATATATATATATATATATATATATATATATATATATAGCAAAAGAGGTAGCTCCGAAGGACTCTTGGAAAATGACACTACGTTAACAAAAATCAGGGTAGAAAAAGCTTCATTTTTGCTCTCATGCCTTCAACATCGTGACACCTGATCATTCTCACTTCCCAAGGGTTTAAGCGAGCAGACGCAGAACTGCAGACAACTTGGGGTTGGAAGGTGGAAAAGTTATTTTAAGTGGGGTTGGGTTGTTTTTTCTCCCGTCCAAACATTTCCTAAATCTAGGAGGTGCTCTTGGTGCTCCGCCGTACAAGCTCTCTGTTCTCCTACCTGCTTGGGAGAAATAAAAAAAACGGAAACGGCCGTGTCTCTCTTTCTGGGAGAAGACTTCAAAATACGTGCCAGAAATGGACAATTCCAGCCTCTTGTCTCCACATCAAACGCGAACTGGAAGGGGGAATTAAACGCCAACCACGTGGTAGATCTGGTTTTATACTTTGCAACCTCCAGCTCCATTTATGTTCTTTATCCTGCTCCGGGAAGATTAGCCTCTAGATAGATGTTTCTGAGGGATCAGCTCGGGGGCACATCTGCCTGCAGGAGCGGGGTTTTGCCATGGCTGGTAGAAAGCTATGACCCAGCAGGCAAGATCCATCTGAGCGGGCTCTCCCGGCAGCGCCAGGGCTAATGAGTGCTTCTGTGCAGGAGGCTTTGTGAAGGCAACAGCTTGGAAAGGGAAGCTCTTCAGATCGCTTCCCCCCCTTCCTCCTCCTCCTCCCTGGCCTGTGAGTGACTCAATGTCCCAAACCTTAACTTTGTTACCACCTTCCCTCCTCTCCAGCTCCTCCATCTTCACCACCTCCTTCTCTATCAGCATCATCTTCTGCTCCATCTCCCTGCCTCCTGGAGCTCTTTCTTTCTGCCTCCCTCCCTCTTCCTTGCCTTTCCCCTCTTTCTCTCTCTCTCTTTCTTTTCCTCCTCTTCCCCTACACGTTGTTGTTGTTGTTAGAAAGGCTTCTTGCACCCCCTGGTGCTCTTGCGTTTTGTGTGGTAGGAGAGGAAGATTGTCTTCTTTCTCTCTCTCTCCCTCTGGTTGCTCATTATTCAGAGAGAGACACAGAGGGTGAGTGAGAGAGAGAGAGAGAGAGACGGATATCTCAGGTCATCTGCAGCTGCAGCAAGCCAGTGAAGGAGAGAGAGAGAGAGAGAGGGAGAGAGAGGGGGGGAAAAAAAGCAGGGAAAGATGGCGATCCTCCATTGCTGAGACCTGGCAAGGAGCACATGAGACTCACAAAACAACTTCCACAACAATAACAAGAAGAAGAGCTGGGCAGAGAGGAGGAGGAGGAGAGGAGGCGGCGGCAGCAGTGGCGGCGGCGGCAGTAGCTCCGGGACACCACTGTAAGTTCTTGCCATGAAAACCCATCTCCGGGTTGGCATGGGCAGGATCATCTCCCTCTCTCCTTCTCGGCTTTCTTCCGCTCTTTCTTTCTCTCTCTCTCTCTTTCCACCACCCCGTCTTCCTCGGAAACCCATTCATTCAGCCAAGGGAGGAAGGAGGAAGGGGAGAAAAAAAAGAAAGGGGGGGGGTGTTTTGTTTGAGAGAGAAGTCTCTCTTGCATGGAGGAGGAGAAGGAGGAGGAGGTGCTGGTGGTGGTGGTGGTGGGAGGAGGAGAAGGAGGAAGGCGGCTAATTAATTTTTTGTTGTTGCATTCAAGGGGGGGATATGGGGAGATCAGTGAGGTAGCAGCGGGGCTTGGTGGTGCCCGTGTGTGTGTGTGTGCATGTGTGTGTAAGGGCTGGATGGTGCCTGTGTGTGTGGACTTGGAGCAGAGACGGGAGAGACACAGAGGAGAGAAAAAGCTCCGTGCTGGCACGACCCAGGCAATCGGGTGACCTCTTTCTTTCTTTCTCTCCTTCCTTCTCTCCCTCCCCCCCCTCCTTTTTTCTCCTCCCCTCTTGCGAGCTGGTCCATCACCCAGGTATTTGGCTCCTCACCCCTCCCTCCCCACCGCCTCTCCTCAAGTTGGGATGTGGGGGTCTCTGGCTGCGTCTCCGGGCGGGGGGGGGTTTCTGAAGGGGGTTGCTTGGAGGAGGACAGCGCTAGCTGGAGAGCAGAAGCCATTACACACACGCTTCTGCTCTCTTTTGAGAGAGAGCGCGAGAGAAAGGGGGGGAAAGGAGGGGGCAGGAGCCCCACTTTTTCTCGCTCAGCTCCCGGGTTCCTCTGTCCTCCTGGCACGCCGGCAGGAAGGAGCTTCCCCCCATTCAGAGCAGCTTTGCTCTATCTCTTCCCCCTCTTTCCCTTTCTTTATCTCCCTGTCCTCCATTTGCAAGCTGTCTGCTTTGGTTCCAGTCCAGACTCCACCACACAAAGCTTCTCCTCGCACACACGCAGTCTCCAGGCTCTTTATGTCTTCTAGAGTAACCTTCCTTTTCTCTGAAGCATTGTAGTTTCTATCCTGCGGGGAGAAGGAGAGGGATCCTACCAGAGCTTCTGGTAGATGTGATGGGATAAGAGACCCCCCCCCCCCCCTCCTCCCCACCTCCCTCTTTTTTTTTTTTTTTGTTACTAAAAGTTTCATTCGTTTTTAATGTCTGGGATTGGAAAGACCTTCAAGTCTGGGGGCTTTCTACTGCTGCTTTTTGTGTGTGTGTGTCTGTCTCATGAAGCTGCTTGCATGTCTAAGAGGAAGTGACTAGTTTGGCAGAGAGCTGTGATCTGAGTCAGGTAAGCCATGTCATGTTCAGTAGCTCCACCAGAAAATGGAGGAGAGAGAGAGCAAGCTTCCAGTAGACAAAGCTGAGATAGGAAGTGCTCAGAACATTATGGATGCCTCTCCATTTTTTGTGTGTGAAGCTTTGCTGGCAATGGCTGGCTTGCTCATGGTATTTTTTTCCCCCCAAAGGTTTCTTCAGCTTTGCACTGTGCAAGATTGTTGATGGCTCTCCATTCTCTTAGGAAATGGAGTGGAGGAAATTTCTTAGATCCTTCTCCACATAGAAGAGCATGTCCTAAGGGGTTTCTTTCTCCAATTTTCATGTTGAGGTCAATGCTTTAGACTTTTCTCCCTCTGAGTAACCTTCATAGGAATTTAGGTGTTGATGAGTTGACCAGATGCATCATTTTTCTTTCATATTTTGAGGCAAGTTTCCATAGCTGGAGGCTGCTCGGGTTCTTCTGCAGAACACCATGAAACATCAGCCTCGAAGGTGATCCTGGTAGCCTTATTTTTAAGGTATTTTCTCTTGTGTTGCTCCGGAATGTTCCTTTTGGATGCATTTTAAATTGCAGTGGAACATTTTCCCCAGCTAACTTTGTTGCATACTGGAAAGCTTTTAGAGGTGCCCTGGGGCTGGCTGCTAATAGGAGGTTCTTAAGATACCATAAATGATAAGGGTTTTTTCCCCTCAGATTTTTAACCCTCAGAATATTTTTCATGTTCTTCAGTGACCCAGACTATTTATTTCTGAAACTTTTAATGTCATTATGGAAACCTAAGAACTTTAAAGTATGATGGCAGCTGAACAGAAGGCTTTTCTCCCCCCTGCTGCCTTTTTATTTGGAAGAGCTTAGGGAAGTCTCAAAGCCAGGAGACAGGAGTACCCATCACACTTTGCTAATCTGTTGTTACAAGTATATGCTTTCTCAAATTATAACCCAAAATGAAGTGCTGCAATGCTTTAGGATTCCAAAAGGACCATTACCATACTGGTTGAAGAATGGGTCAGCAGAGAGGTGTAAGCCATGTGCTTTCATATATGGTGTTTAAAATATCTGGGAGAACTCAAGAAAGGAAGTATGGTGTATGAAATATCTGAGTGAAATGAGTCTTAGAAGACCAAGTGAATGGATGTTAGCCATTAGCAGCTAACACAAGTGTGCCTGTGCAAAGGTAGAAAGACTTGTAAGATGGTGGTTGGAGTAGAACTTGATGATTCCAGCTGCCACAAGATTAAAAGCAACATAATTGTTCTATTTTCATTTCTGGGGGAAAAAAAAAAGTGTGTGTGTGTCTGTATATCTGCATGTGTGTATATAACACTGAACAGTCAAACCCTTGAATGCACACTGTTCAAGGGGTTGTGTGGTTCTAGAATGGTGGCTGCAAATTGGTCTTATTCAATTGCTTGAAATATCATGATCGGCTTTGAAACAACACATGTGGGATGGACCTTGGCACTTTTAACTTTAGATATATTCAAGCTTACACAGCCACTGCATGAAAGAGAAGGAGTCTTCATCTACTGTCTGATCAAAGGTGATCAATGTTTCATTTTGTCACCCTCCATATAAGCCTGATTTGGTGACTCAAGTTAATGAAAAGGCCCTTTACTAAATTTTGCAGACTTTGGATCAGGCCCTTGATGCATGTCTCTTCCCCTTGATACTGATTTCAGATGTAGAAAATGGCCAAGAACACTGCAGGTTTCTAAATGAGAGAAACCACAGGGCTATATGACCGTCTCCTCTGTCTTCTCTGATCTTAACACGGAAGCACACAACCTACTCTATCTGAGCTATCAACTCAGTCCTAGCAGTATAATTTGGTCTATAATTCATTGCTATAGAAAATGACACATGCAAATGGACAGTTAGTGTGAGATTTAAAAAAACTGAGCATCTAAAGGGAAGGCCTCCCCTACATGTTACAGTGATGGGCACTATAGAAAACCATAACTGTTACTATAGATGCACTATTCTGCATAATGTTCTCCATATTTGGATGAGTGTAGACTAGTTCTCACAAGTATGTTGGTTATTCAATGTGAGATTGAAATCCCTTGGGACAGGAGTAGTTTTGCTAATTAAGCTACTTTGGGTATCAGAGCAAGAATGGAAATTTATAGTAAATGGACTTCATAAGTGTCACTTCTGATGAAAAATGATAGAAGAATGATCTCTTTCTCATGAAGTACTGTTTATTCACAGGTATTTATTGAAGTTGATACTTGGTTCATTGGTTTAAACAATGAATTCAGCTCATTGTTGGGTGTTGTCATTAAACTTGTAGCATGCTATTGAAGGATGTGCAACTTGAAAGGCACCACTGAAACTGATAGAGAAAAGAGACCCCAAATAGCAAAACAGAAGTTATTAATTATGTTGTGCATATACTGGGTTGAGAATATGTACAATCTGGTGTGGCTGTGTAATCTTATGGTTTATGGGGAAATAAGCAAAAGTAAAAGGCTTTTTCGTTTTGTAACTGATTTACAGCAATGAAGTTAAACAATGAAATGGTTACTGTATTGGTTTGACTTAAAGCAAGACTGGTGTTTGCAAGCCATCAACCCATTGTGAGCGAGAACTGATGGGTATTGGAAGAGAATCATGCTCTACAAAGATGCTTGGACATCTGGCAGATGCTGGACCCTAAGGAATGGACAGTTTAATTTTAGTGTTAGAAAGGAAATGGGAAGTACTAAAATCTTATAATAGTACATTCTGCAGTTTGAGGAAGGTTACTCCAAAAACACAAGCATACTTCTTGAAATTCTGAGCTCTCAGAAAGAATAGTGAGCTAATAGCAGGGTGGTTTTTTTTGGATTATTTACAAACAACACATGTAGTGTTACAGTATGAATTAAGATTGCTCTAGTCTGCTGTAACAGTTGCTCTGCATGTTGTTGCAGATAATTTCTCAAATTAAGCTAAAGAGCACTCCTTTGTAGTAAGAAGCTGTGGAAAAAGGGCTTAGATCTGTGAAATTGGTGAATAGCTATGTAATATTCATTAACCAGTTTTGTCCAATTCTAAAACCATAACTAACCAAACCCAGGGAGGAAAAATGCAGGTAACAAAGTTGTTGAAGAAATGCTAAAATGTTGCAAAGAGAAAATTGAGGAGAGATACTGGTTGTGGGAGGAGACCCTTTTTGGCATATCAAGGAAAAGTCTACAGAGCAGGTGTTAGTTGTATCACTTATGTCTCTTTTGCTTGTTTGTTGTTCTGGACTTTGCTTTGTAGTTCTGTTACCTCACTGTATCTGCAGGCTTGCAGTGGTCTCCTGCTCCGATTGAAAAAATACAAGTTATAAACCTGTTCCAAACTGTCTTTTCCTGCCACTGTAGCAGGGTTGGACTGTTGTAGCTGTGATGATCCAGGAAATATGCAAGACTCAAGGGTGGGTTTTTTGGTTTTTTTTGGTGATCTCATCTACTGGATTAACCAACATAATCATTTAAGTTTGTCATTGATCAACTACTTTCACTATTAATCAAACTTCTCATTGGTGAGTTCCCCCCAGAATATTTGACTGTGTCCATCTAGACACATTTTTTTTTTTCCAGATGCTTGTCTCTGTGTTGAACTGCAGAAACCATGAAGTTGCTAAATGATAGCCAGGGTGTCTTTTAGAAATCTCTCAGAATACCAAATTTAGTATGAACCCATATAATTTGAACAGCAGTCTTGAATGTGTTAATTAAAGAATATGGGAAGGCAAGTCCAATTTACTGTTCAAAGAGTGAAAGTAGGTTTGAAGAAAAAGCAGGGTGAGATAGGAGTTAAGCATGCTTAAATTTTTTTTTTTTTTTTTTTTTTTGAGAGGGGGGGAACACAATTCCCTTAACCTAAAAGGGCGTTTGAGAAGGTGGCGATGCAAGTCTTCAGCTGCTGGCAGAGACACAGTTAACACTGTAAACGGTTGAACTTCAGCATGGCACTTCTCCAAATGAGTTGACTGTTGAAAATAAAATGTTCCAGAAGAACTGGGAGAACAGGAAAGAAGTTAAAATAGCATGGTTTGTATGCCAGTGCTGAAAGAAGAAAAGGGGGGGGAGGAAGAGAGATAGCTCAACTTATGATAATTATCTTGTTGGTTATAGTGAAAAGGGTTGAATAGAAGTTTCCAAATGAGGAGACTTGATTTATATAAATTCAGATTTCATTTTTGTCCTGTATTTTTTGGAAACGCTCTGTCTACTTGGCTGTGTTTGAGAGGTTGAACACATGTGCAAATAAAAAATAAATGAAATTATATTTATTGTTTTGGTGTTTATTTTTTAAGACAGTTCCACAATATTTAGAATTTACCATTTATCTCAGACTTCTATAAAGCTATCCTAGAAGTTGCAGTATGAACCCAACATTGGAGGTGTTTTGAGATATGGTAAGAATAGCTCTTCATTTCTGAGAATCAGTACTTAAATGGACACAGGCTTCTTGGCATTTTTTTATTTTTACTGTATTCTGTCTTCAACAAGAATAGTTTCATTGGCCAAATTGCTTTGTTCAGCTTGAGACACTTTCTAATTATTGCAATATCATCACTTCTTGCCTAATTACGAATTGAAGAAACATTTCTTAAGCTGTATTTAGAAAGAACTCCCCCCACCCCTCAAATGAAAGTTCATGATGATTTGGTATTCATTTTCTAGGCATCACCTGCTTTGTTTTTCACTGAACTGAATGTCAGGTCCAGATCCAGCAATTAAAATCTGTGCCTACTCACTTCCCTTTTTCCTTTTTGTCCTGAAAACCTCTGCAGTTTTGGGTGGCCTTCATGAATGCATGCGATGCAACCATGAAAAGATGAACACACAGGTGACTTCTGATGGAGTGGGAATTCATTAGGTATTGGGTGATGTCTGTTGATCTAAAGGTTTATTTTGTGAAGAGGGTGGAGATCCCTTGAGGAAGTTTCATAGTTAAGAAGCATTTCAGAAATTTTTTGTGTGCTGAAAGACAGTACAAGCTAGAGATCTCAGAACACATATCCACTGTGCTTGAATTGCGGGTCAAGCACTATTTCTAAGAACATACACTTGATAAAGCCAGTGCAAGGAGCTGTAGGCACAGGAATGATGTTGTCAATGATTAGGAAGGACTTGGGGAGAGCTTATCTGGATAGCAGTCACTACAGGGCCAGTGTAAGACCATATGCTTCTAGATGCACAGGATTTACAAGACTCCTCCCTTATGGTGAAAGTAGTTAATTTTAAGAATCCAGTTGTTGCTATTTAGATCTTCCATGGTGAAGAAGATAAAACAGTATTCTTAGGTTTTTGTTGAAATCTGTAAGACTGTTTCAGGATCTTGTGGGTGGAAAATTTATAGATCTTTATCCATCATCTGTTGCAGTTCTTTGTATGCAAATAATAACTTATTAATTGCTAAGCAAAAGAATGAGTGGCAGCACAGTATGGACTGTTAGAACAGCTTACAGATAAAACTTAGTATTTCCATTTGAAGATCAAGAAAAGATGTTGAGGCATTGCATTGCTCTTGCTAATTGGAAAAAAAAAAAAAAAAAAAAGCTTTGGAATGGACCTGGGAATTAGAACCCCAGCTGTTGTCATGAATGAAGAAGTCAGGCCTTCAAGTGATGCAGGGATTAAAATGTCAGGAAAAGGAAACTACAGCATCAGCACAAGTAGAAAATAGGCAGGGCTATTTAGCAAACAGAAAAGTCACCTAAGACATGATATAACTATGTGGAGAGGAATCTTGTTGGATAGTTATTGCATGAGGTGGAAAGGTAGTAGAATGGTTGGCAAGCAAAAACAAAGCAGAAATTGCAAAAAATGACTCTGTATGGTGGTTGAGACTGTAGTTTGTTCATGAATGTATTTTTCAATAAAATCTTCTCTCATAACAACAATGGAATTTTGTGACATGCATGGGCAATAAGAGTATCCATGATCACTGCTCATGCTGAATGAATAAATTCCCTACCCACTGATAGCTCCCAGGGCCTTGCATGGGAAAAGAGGGTAAGTGCATCTCACCTCCCTAATGTTGTAAATGGAGAATGAATGGGACACAGCTAGGAAATAAAATGAGCTGGACATTAACCGAAGGACTAACAGGTCAAAAATAGAGTGGTTATTTGTTACTGTGGAGGTCACACTTCCTTTCATTTCAATATCCGGTTATTTTCTAAGGGTAGAAGGAGGTGGCAGGGGGAGACAAAATTCTATATTTGTACCTGAACATATTTTAATTATTTGATGAATAACGCAAACAAAGGGGGTGAGGAGGTGAGGGGACAGGGGGGACACAAGGCTTTATGTGCCTGGAGGTTCAGGTCAAGAGTTGATGTCACTTAACATCCAGGACAGTGTATTTACCTTTTAGTGCCTTGAAAATTGGTTTACTGAAGACTTTAGCTGGGAAAGGGATCATTAAGACAGAGCTCATTGCAGTCTGAATGTCAGAGTTCAGCAGGGCTGCTGCTGAAACTAAAAGCAAAGTAAATACTTTTTCCTTTTAGCCTCCTTTCTCCTGTTGTTAACACTGACAATTCAAAGAACTCCATAGTTCTTTTGCTGGGTTAAGCAAAACTTCTAGAATGACTAGGGAGGTTGGTTGATTCATCAGGTTTTGGCTAGGTTTTATGTAAAGTGGATTCTCCATGGCTAAAAATGAAGGTTGGATTTCTCCCAGGATAAAGGTTTTTATCCTGGTATCCTACAACCTGGTACAAGCAGGTTGTTCCACTTTAAGTACCTGTAAAGTACCGAGATCATACTTTTTTCCCAGGACTTGGGAAGTGGGAGCTAATTCAGTTAACTTCCATGGGCAATCAGAGCCCAGGGGACTTGGGATCAACTGCCTGTTTTTAGCTCAGATGTGAAGGAATGGTTGTTTTGTGATGAAGGCATATTGCTGAACTAGACATGGATATTTTCTTTCCAGTTCTGTCAGGCTTTTCTAGTATGAACCTAGGCAAATCGCTTGTGGCCACAACTTTAAAAAAAAGTCTGGGGAAGGGGTTAGGGGGAGGGTTGCTGATATTTGACTTGAGATGTTTTTGTGTGTTGCTTTCTGAGAGTGGCTGAATTTGAGAAGACTAGCTCTTTTGAAAACTGGGCTTATATGTGGCTCTTGGCTGAGCATCCCAATAGTGAGGATATAAAATAGGGATAATAATCAAGTCAAAGGGATATTGAGAAGCTAAGACCTTTGGACCAGTTTCTGTTCTTCCAACTCATTTTGAAATTAAGAGCATTAACACTTCTCTTGCAGTTAGAAACTATTCAGTCTGTGGCAGAGAATGTCCCATTGCCTTTTGATTCTGGGATGTTGAATGTCACCATAAAAGCCTATAGATTTTATTATTTATCTCTTTACACTGTTGAGCTGCCCTGATGACACTTTGACAATAATTGCCTTTGGTTGACTAGTCACCTTTCTTGGACCTGTAATGGTTTATAGTAGACAGGGCTAAAAATATGCATACTATCTCTGGAGTTTACTGGTTATTGGCTTGGTGAGGTGATGTGGTTCAGGAAGGAAGCAGCCGCAAAGCAGTTATCTGTAAGCAAATCTACCATTCTTCTGGAATCCATTTTCCTGCATGTGTGAAGTACAGTGCTCTCAGTGGAGAGGAAAAAAAACTCAGCTGTAAAGTGATTAGAAATACCAATACTTTTTCTTGTCCTGGTGAACTGAAAGTTCTTAACATACATTTTAATTTTTGTCTTGCTTGTCTTCATTTTGGTAATATGTTGTGGCTAAAGGATGTTAGCAAGCTTGGAAATCTGTGTTCGTCCAATCTGGTTTGGATGATTTGTTTCCTTCTGATGAAGGATGATTTGTTTCCTTCAAACCAGATTTCGGTCGCACACAAAAGCATTTACAAATTGTTGACTGGAGGGTGAGGGGAGAACTAGAGTATGTAGACAGTTGCCTAACTAGTAAAATTGCAACTAACTACTAAATTGTTGCTATCTAATTTAGTACAGTTGCAAAAGGCAGAAGATTCAGTGATGGAAGAAAATGCTTCGGTTCCTTGCTGGTAGTGCATCTGCAAGTTAAATCCATGTAATTTCAAGGCTACATGTACCAATTCCTTTTGGTCTATTGACCTTTTATCTTCAGTTGGGGGGTGGGGAGAGGAGAGAGGGCATATCAGCTTTCAGCTATTTCAGGTCATCTGGAGGTCAAGTTCACTTGTCTATGATCCAGCATATTGTGTAAAACAGCATTGTGTGTGATAGTACAGTGACCTATGAGAGAGTATTTTACCAAGTCCTTGGGAAGTAAATACCACTTGAGGCCATTGTGTGAATCAGCATATATGATACCTCTTCTGGCCTCTTGGCCTAGAGGTTGTTATGCTTTAAAAACAGAGAGCGAAAGAGAGAAGGAAATAATACCTCTTTTTGGAGGTTGTGTGCTTTGTCTAGGGAAGCCGTTATTTTATCACATTCTATTAGACAAGGAAAAGTTGCTTCTTGAGGTATATTGACCTCAAGAGGTATATATTGTTGGATACACTATGTTCGTATAGGATCTAGTAGACTTTTGGATTCCTTTCAGTCAAATGCATAATCTCACTACATATTGAAACTGTTAGAGGAGCAAGTCAGTGTATTTTGGTTACCTAACTACATGAACACAATAAATAAAACCTGTATATGTTGTTTTTTAGTTTAGCACATTACATAAAATAGCAGAGGTGAGAGAATGAAATATACCTCTCTGCCATGCACCTCTCCTAAACATGCATGGCTCCCACCTAGGCAGAGAACAAGGTAATCAATATACTGTGACACCATGAAATTGCAAGGAATTGTGTCACAACTATTAATATTTTAATTATGATTTTATAGTCAGAAAACTTAATTAAAAAAAAAAAAGCCTTGAACCAGAAGCTGAAATGGCAGGGTTGTACATGGATTGACTTGAAGTGAGCAAACCAAATGACCACAGAGTTTTTCCTGGTAGCTACCTCCATTTAAACACTAGTTGTCCTCCAGGGCTAAGTTGCTCTTCATAGTGCATTCAACTCATTTCAGTGGCGCACAGTAATGTAAGGTCTGCTTGCCTGTGTCCTGGTCTTCTCTGTGGAGATGTTTATTTTAAGACTTCATGTCTACTTAGGCTTGCTAATGCTATCCTGTAATATCAGATGGGTTGTTGAGACCTCAAGGGGTGAGTATCTATTTTTAGTGTGTTTGAAGGGTAGATGATGTTTCAGATTGTGGAATGACTTTCTGGAAGGCTTGTTACCATATACTGAAGTTTTTTATGCCATGGCAGTGGAGTTCAGTCATATGACCGATGAAGCAGTCACTTAAATGGCACATACAAAAAGGTGTACAGTTCTTTCCTACTCCATGGGAAATTTTAAAGATTGATGGAGCTAAATTGCTACACTGGCTTTTTCAAAGTCATGAAGAAGGCCAGTTTATCTTTACAGGTGAAGTAAGCATTTTCATGATTTGCAAGATGCAGGTTTGCACCCAAATCAGAAGATAATATTTCTAACTGGGATGTGGAAAGTGGACTTAGAGAGGTAGTTAGCCATGTCTGAAGTCAGTCAGAAGACAGGGTAGATCTGCACCTTTATAGACTAACTAAATAAGATAAATAGTAGAGCACAAGCTTTCCTTGGCTTAAACGCACTTCAGCAGGTGCTGTGAATGAACCTGGAGAAAGCAGATTATAAGAAGAAGAGAGAAATTAGAATACAAAAGACAAGGGTGGGGGAAGTGAGGAGGAGGCAGGGCAGTATTAGGAGGGACAAGCAAACAAGTGTTAAACCCATAGGAACAAAGGGGTCACTAAAACTAATCCAGGTAATGAGATAAGAATCCATAGTCCCTGTTTAAACACAAAACATAAAACATCAAACCACTTAACAGTCCAGTTTGCAGATTATTTCTTGTTCTTCAGTTTCCTATTCAAGCTGGTTTTTAAAAATGTTATGCCTCAGGTCAATGTTGGAGTGTCCAGGGAGGTCCAGGCTTTTGTATCTTTCTGCATTTGATGTCAGATCAGTTTTCATTCATTCTTACACACAGCAATTGCTCTCTCCGATGTAGACAGCAGATGGACGTTGTAATCAGGTGATGGTGTATATAAGGCTGATAGAGTTGCAGGTAAATGAAGTTTGGATTTTATACTCCATTAAGGCAATGTGATAAACTCAAGCGCAAATTGCATCAGTTTATCATGGCACCTTAATGGCACATGTTGATACTCTAGCTGCTGCAGTCCAGGGTGTACTTCTAGATGGTGTGCTTGGGACTGCAGCAGTTCGAGCTGGCAAGAGGCTCAGGGGTCAGCCCTGGGCTCTGGATGCCAGCATTGGGTGGTAGAAGGGCTGTCTGGGACACAAGGGTGCTAAAGTTCAGGGCTGGTCAGCAGGCAGCCCCCACACTTTTGCACCTTCATGCCCCAGTCAACCCTGAATACCATCTACACATGTGCTTCGGTGCAGGAAGTAACTGTGCTCTAAGATAGTAGTGTCCCCGACAATTAATCTACTGCACTCTAATACTGGCACGTGTAGATGGTGATGCTCTACTGACGAGCTAATTAGTCAGCTCCACAGTGAAGTGTACATGTAGACACGCCCCTTGTTTATTAGGTCCAGCAGTGATGTAGTCCAGTGTTCTCCAACCTTTTTATGGTGAAGATCACTTGTAAGTAAATAGCATGCCAGGATCTACTGCCTCGCCTCTCCACACCATACCCCCGCTGCCTCCTGGACAAGCTGCCCGGGCTCTGACCCCACTCACCCAGCCGCTGGCCCGGGTGGCAGGAGGCGTGGCTCAGCCCAGCCACACGTGTCATGCTGCTCCCAATCGTAGAGCCTCTGACAGACTGAGATAGACTGTCAGAGCCTTCACGATTGACCATTCGATCAAGATTGACTGGTTGGTGACCACTGATGTAACTGGTACTGATGAGGGGACACTGGGCATTTGGGTCAATTGCAAGACCCAGTGCCTCGGTGAGGATGAGAGTTCATTAGCTTGTTTGAAAGACGCCAATTTGAGTTTGGGTGGTTGTCTGTAAGACTCAACAAGTGTGTCCCCAAAGCTGACCTGAAATTATCATCATATTCCAGTAGGGGTTAGACATCATCCATGATGTATCTTAGGTATTCAACTAGGGGGCTGTAGGTGATAACCAGAGAGTCTGTTCTTGTTCTGGAGTTGGTATTGTAGTGGGTGAATCTGAGGTCTGAGTCTGGCTTTGTTGATTTGAATGGCTACAGTTTTGGGATTGTATTGCAACTGTAAGAATCCCTTAAGATGCTCATCCTAGTTAGGGGGATCAAAGAAGATTCAGTTTTAACGTAGGGCTAAGTGGTGGCTTGCCACTTTTCATATTCCCATTTAGTAATATGGGAGAAATGGGATAGTTTGCAACTCTGTGACACACATCTGAGAACATTGGCAACCGAGGTTGGAAATTCTGTGTTGAAAAGATTTAGTGTAACAGATTATATATGATAGGAGATTCAGTCTTGAATACAAGGCTCCTTTGGCAGTACTGTAGGGAAGTGGTAGCCACAAAGAACATATTTAATTTTAATGATTTATTGTGGTTAGACTGTTATCTGCTTTGGCTTCCTGTTTTCTTTGGAATACATCAAAATTACAATTTTTATAGGACTCTTCTTAAATTCCATATATATGTATATAATATGTCTTTACTGCCATTGTTACGATGATTAACAAAGTCTTTTTAACAGGTCAGACCTCTTTGCTCCCATTGCATGTTCTCGTTACTATGTTACTTTGGCAAGCAATAGAAGATGAGGACTAAAAGCAAAAGCTTATCCATGTGAGTAGTGCTAGGAATTTGATTTGAATTTTATTGCTGTTACTCCTGTGAGTAAATGTTTGGAAGATCACATTCCTAGTTACACAGAGTGTTCCTCTTGGGGGTTGCAGCAGTGCAGTTGGAAATTATATTAATGTACTTAGTTTTTGACAGCTACTCTCTAAATATATAAGGTGCTCATTTGTGGTTCTGTATGGAAACACGGATGGACTTTGTTCACATTAGCCAGCAGGTGCTAATATAGTAGATGATTTTCACTTTCATTCATAATCTCCTCACTTCTTCATTCTTATATTTTGCATTTTGGCTGGAGGAAGCATGTGTAGTACATACTTAAGTTAGATTTCATTAGTGTCTGCATGCTTCTGAGGTATGACTTCATAGAGGATGAGGCTGTACAGTCTTTAGGTGTTCATTTATCTTATATCACTATCACAGAAAATAGTGTGTGTTTCTTGAAGTTGATGATTTTGCCTTTTATAAAATAGGTGGTTCTGTGTTATGAGGTAGTTTTGTGTGACAGGCAATGTCCACTAAAATTCAGTTGTCTTGGATCAGGAATAATGCTACCAGTGAAAAAAGAACATGCATTGGTGTGTGTGTACAAATAATACAAGTTGCTATCCATGTGGTTCATACTGCCATGGTACTTTATCTGGCAGATCATTTAAATATTTACTCCAAAAGATCTTGTTCTCTGTTGGTGTGAAGCAGTACTTCCAGTTATTTTTAGGTCATTTTCATCTTAGCAACCCTGTTGGAGATGAACCAGACATGCTGCTCTAAACTGTCCCTGCGTTTTGATAGAATTTAATAAAATAAAGTTTAATGGTTTGATCCCAAGGGAAGGACAGACCATCTGGTTAACAGAAGGTTAGGCCAAGTAATGTATTGCTGAGAATGCCATAAACCAACCCAAAATATCTAGTAATGTCCAGTTACTGCATGTATTAAGTATTGAAATGGTGCTTTCAGATCTGCAAAGCCAGCAGTTCTGTTACCACTGCTGTGACGCAGGAGATAATTCTGTTGGGCAAGCAGCAGCATGGGGGTGGATCTACAGTACAGGATGTGTAATGTCAACATGAAGCATTGGAGCTGGCAGTAAGAAGGAAAGCAGCCATTTCATGCCAGTGCAGGAAGCCTAAGTAGATTTTTCCCCTCTGCATCTTGTCCTTTTATGTTGCTTTCATATTCTGTATTAAATGATTACCTTGTGCTTTGTCATCTGAAAACTTCAGCCCAGCAGGTTTTCATTGCTTTCTCTTTTTGAACCTGTCTTTTTAAACAACTGAAGTGTACTCCAAAAGCATGCATACTGGATTACAAAAAGAGGGGAAAAAGCGTTGAGTGAATTTGGAGAAAGAGAGGAGTTCGGTCATGTGAGTCTTGAGCTTCAGATGAGGTTTCATTGTGGATCCTTTTGGCTGTAGTGCAGAGACAGTTTGTTCAGAAGCTGCAATCATTTGAGAACATTGTGCTGCAGCTGTGAAATGAAGAAAGGTACAGAATATACTGCAAGTGATACTCCATAGACTTTGCAATTATGTAATTGCTAAGGAACCATAGAAAGCTATCACAATGGTCTTTGCTTTCCTCTCAGGTGGAAGGTTCTACAGCTTAAGGTTTTTCTCCTTTTTGGGGTGGGAGGTAGCTACAAGCAAACTTACCATGCCATCAACTTTAAGCCAAATACAATCACTAGAGTTCCTAAATCTGTAGGAGGGAAATTCTTACCTAAACCTGCTGGACTCTTGGGATTGTGAAAACCCAGTGACTTGTAGTGTTGTAGATTCTTCTGTCAGATGAATTGGAAGTCTATCTTTGTAAAATTGGAGACACCTTCCCACAGTCACAGCATGGAGCATGCCAGAGCTTACTCAGTAATGGGAATGGCAGAGCTACACTTCATAACCAGAGCCTTTTCAATTTCTCTTGCCTGTTCAGCAGGATTTTCAAAGAGTAATATTACAGCCTCACTTGAATGAATGCTTCTCTTAGATGCTGTTTTGCGGTAGCACTGCAAGGTACGACTATCTTCAGATGTTCCTAAGGGCTGAATGACCGAAGTAGTCAGCCCACAGGTATGTTTTCCCAGTAGCAATTTGGGGATGGGAGGAGGGGATGGACATAAAACATGGTTTGTCTATGAAGACTGTTCTTGGCCAGTAATAATTTCAACCCTTCACTCTTGCTCATTCCACTGGCCCCATTCAGACTATTTTTTGATTCAGGTTCTGTAAATCTGGATCTTGTGTATTTGAGACTATTTTCAAGACCTAAGTAGAAGCGACACTGAAGAATTACATGAAACTTGACTGCCATCTCATAGTGAGGAACATTATCTTGGTTACATAAAATCCCCCCATATTTCAGTAGCTCCTTCTCAACTAGGATACATCAGAGTTGAGAGAAGTTATTTTAATAGTGGAGGATGCAGTTCCTTCGTTGTCTCTCCTTGCGTACTTCTTTTGACACTCTCTGAAAAGCTTTATTTTCCATGGGCTGGCAATCTTGTGTTTTCGGTGTGGTTTGATAGCTCTTAGCTCATTTTAGGTCAGTTAGCATCAGATCCGTTTCCCCAGAAGTAATGTTCTGTTTTCACCGGTATTTTCTGTTCTTTGCATTTAAACTTTTATATATGGAAGAAGAAAATTCTTTTTTTTTTTTTTTAAATCAAGAAAGGTGTTATTTGTTGAAGATGGTCTATTATAAATAACTCCTCAGACGATCTTGCCACTGCAAGCTTGGCAGCTTTCCACTGAGTTAGCCTGTTTCAGTAAGGAGCTATCGCTTAAGATATAAAGCAATCTGCAGGGACATATGATCACACATAATGATTGTTCTTGGTGTCATTGTGGATACATCATTGTTTCCTATTTCTGATGACTGAGCTAGAACCACTGTCTGAAAAATCAGTAGAATTTATGGTACATATCATTGGAGAAGCAGCACTGAGTTCTTGCCTTTGAAAGTATTGGGTGAGAAATGTTTGGAAATTTTAGGTATCACTGTGGATTTGCCTGCAATAATGTTATGAAGAATTCCAAATGACTGAAATATCCCAAGTGATATTTGGAAGTAGATGTCATGCAGATGCATTATGTAAATTCCTGTAAGAACACGTACTTTCTACATAACTGCTATGCCACCTTCCAGTGACATCTCATAAAATGAGCTTCCCTATGATTTTTAATGCCTACAGTGGTGGCAGTGGTGTAGAGCAAATAAGGCATTTTGTATTCTGTTTATTCATTTATTTTAATAATGACCTTAACAAGACAACATACAGTAACATGGAACTAGTTTCCAAAAGGAAATGGGAATTTAATGACAATGGAGTCAATATCCATGATTCTGAAGATGTCATAAGACCAATGGTAATGTGTTCTTACATTCTACTTCATGCTTTGCCTACAGTTGCATTGCATGGTAGTCATGTCATTTAAAGATCTTAAAGTATAGTATTGGTTTCCAGTACATAGTAGTCCAGAAGCCATATTGTGACATTTATCTGAGGCTTCTCAGTAGCTGTTTCATGCAAAATTGATCCTGGAGTATAAGCTAGTCAGGAGATACTTGGCAAATTATCCTTTTAAGTTGCATGAGGAGATTCAGCCAATTGACTTGTTTCTACTCTGGTGGCACTGCATGCTAATGTGGTGACCTCAATAATATGTATTAAAACCGAACCCCATATTAAATCTGAATGTCTGTGTCTTGAAACTAATAATAGTTATAAACTTCTAAATAAAAAAGCAGTATTGATTTCTCTTCATGGAATTTTGGCACACTATGGTGCTAGTATTGGACACCTTTTAAAAGAAAACCAAATAACAGGACAACAATATTTGTCTGGAATTAGTGTCATGAATAGTTATACAGTAAACTTTAATTTGCCATTAAAGTTTTAATTTATCATTGCTCTGATATCATTCCCAGCTAATGCAGCTTCTCCCCCTCTTCCTCCACGATTTACCTGCTCCTAATTATTGGTTACTATTGGATAACTTGCCTTTCCACTGGAATGGCAAAGTAACCAGTGTTTACTGTAGATGTTCAGAAAGTAATTTCTATGGCTGCGTAGGGTCAAATACAGATTGAAGAAACCAACAATGATGATGGTATCTCAAAGGTATGATGCCAGGTTAATAGGAAAGTCACTCATGAATGCAAACCTTTAACAATATTTTATTTTTTACAAATGCAACTAGTGTTCAGAGATGACTAATCTGGGAAATAACGTGACCCCTTGTGAAGGGTATATGCGACATAAGGGAAGGTGAAGATGCATGCTGCCCAGTAATTCAACACTACGAATGCTACAGTGAGAGATGTATGTTGTCCAAGATGAAGTTGTGGGAAGGAGATAAAGATGGGATGGATGGGTTGTGATCACCAAAAAAAACCTGAGGAAGCCATGGGAGCCCATTCCCAGCGTTCTCTGAACAAAGGTAGAAGGTTGGCAGTTGGGCCAGTGCTTCATCTCTAATGGCTGGCCAGGCTGCATTTTGCATTTAAGAGTGAGCTGGACCATTCTAAATCTGACATGTCCAGAAGCCTTCTAACTTGGGTGACCTTGCAGCTTTGAAGAAAACCATTGAAAGTGTTAGCTTCAACCTTACTGAAGGACACATTCTGAAGAGCTAGCTCATTAAGCAAGCTTTTGAAGGGTGTGCTCTGCAGAGCAGCTTCCTGTTATTTGGTTAATGGTTGACCTAGTTCTATTGCCATATGCTTCCTGGAACGCATTCTAATATAAAGTATGTGCTAAGACTGGGATAATAGCAGGAAAGTCAAAGGCTTTATGAAACAGAAAGCATGTTACTGCTATTTCATTTTGGAGCATATTATAGTTACTAAAAATGGCAATGTCTTCTCATGCAACTATTTGTTGATTTTTTTTTTGATTGCAAACCCTTGAGTATTAATCAATCCCATTTTACAAGGAGGGTTCCCCCCCCAAATCACCTTGTACTAAAGATTTGCATCAGTGTTTTCTTCTTTGTGTGTATGCAAGGCTAAACTTAGCAAGTGAAGTGCTTGGAGTAAAATTATAGCCGGAAGGTAAGATTATATAGATTTGGTTAAAGGTAGGTGATTCTTTTTTCTGGGGTGGGTTTTTTATTGCAAACCAAGGATTAACAAATCTTTTTGCTCTTTCAAGATTGGCTAGGAGCCAGATTTGGAGATATTAATCTTTTTACCTGGGATCAGCTATACAAGAGCACATGCTTTTAAATTTAGGGAAAAATACAAGCTGCCTGGGGATGGTAGACAATGTCAAATCTCCAAGCTGAATATCTACTTTGTAACAGATCGAGGTTGTGAAAACCTTTGGGTCTTGTTTTTTTTGGTTGATAGGAAGACACCTGCCATAATGATGGCAGCAGTGGTATGTAGCAGGCATTATGCTGATAGAGGTGAAACAGACATTAAAACACTGATGCATAGCCTTCTGAGAGCTTTTAGTAGTATCAAGAGACGTGGTGATTTATTATTCTGCTGTCAGTGTGGAAAAATCAAGCTGCTTGAATATTCAGATAACTGGTGGTTGAGGAAAGGAGATCCTTTTTGCAGTTCCCCTTTGTTCTTCTTAAGACTGTAGGATTAATGCTTGTATAGGATAGTAGCTGCTGTGAAACTGGTCCATAGAGTAGTGGAAAATAGTGGGTCTTGTGTGTTAATTGTACTGAATGCCAAAACCCCCTTTTTGTGAGGATTTCACAAATATGGTGATTAGGGCAACTTGATCAAAACAAAGGAAAATGTCATTGCTGCTTGACTTGAGAGGTGTGAAACTTCTACTTCCTGAGGAAATGTACAGGGGAAACAATTGTTTTCTCTTCTTCCATTGTCTTAAAGGTGCAGTTTTATTAACAAGGGAGGGATCTCTCCATTCCTTCTTTTTTTCCTCTCTCCTCTGTCAAGTGAAATGAGTAGTGTGAGAGTGATGTCATCCAGCAAATATGGAAGAGGCAAGGATTTCTTAGGGTGATCTCTTTTACTGGAACAACTATGCAGTTAGGATAGTTAGACAGACTTAGAATGAAAAACATTCTTCTATGAGGAAAGCCAGCAATAGTTTCTGGATGTTGTGGATACTCTTTATAGGGGCACATAAACTGTGTTGTAATGGGAAACTGTAGCAATGGACTAGTAGTATTGAACACGTCCTCTTTGTTTCTTCACTTTAAGACTTGCCCAGAACAATGTATTGCTTTTGAGAACATGGTGAAACCTTCCAGACTCATTAATATAGAGCCAAGCTTGTCTTGAAGCCTTGGGGAGAAGTTCAGTGGGCTTGAAAATGCATTAATTAATGGCACATAGCTGAGGAGCAGCTAAGACATTATCTGTAAGAGAAAATGACTATCATAGCTGTTCAGATATAAATTAGCTAAGAATAATTCCCTAAGTTCTCTTCCACAATGGAATGTCCATACAGGGCACTTAAGCTAGAATAGCAATGCTGATCTATTTCCTGATGGACAAGCCATGAGACTGATGATTAGAAAAGTTGTTATAGATCTCCTTGGTCATCTTGTTCTGGCAGAGGGGTTGCTGCCTTCATTGTGCTAATGAGGTTTCTACTCTTGGCCTCTCAGACTCTACAATTATTATGACAGTTTTCACTGAGAAGAAGACCTGTCCTTAATCTCCTTAATCACAGGTCACTGATGCTCCTAGTTGCAGGGAGACCTCAGTCATACACTTGGGACTAAGATCAGCGCCTCCTGAAGAACACTTCTTATTTTTACATCATATTTACATTGAGTGTAATATAAATTACATTGTAGATAAATGATGTCATATTTGGATGATTAAATATAAAACATGATGTACCCTGCCTATAAACACAGTTAGACCGTCACCTTGTAAACTATCTACTTACTATAAGAGCATAGGGACCTGGGGAAGGAATCTGCTTGCCATGTCCTATATTACCTAACATTTGTTTATGATAATAAGATTCTCAAGAGCTGATAAAATAGCTACAGAGAGAAACTGGAAGGCTTTTCATTTTGAAGAGGACTAATCTGCACCTGGAAACACCAGTACAGCAAGCCATGGATGTATATGGAGAATAAAGGTGTCCTGCAACTTGATAAGTTGCATGAGGAGGACTCATGCAAACTAGAAAGGCCCTTCTTCCATCCCGCACTGCTGCTTACAAAGCTTTGTAACGAAGTGATACTTTCTCTGATGGAAATCTGTTCTGTTTTTTTTATGAAGAGGCAGCAACAATCAGAGTAGCAACCGTAGACTATGGTCCCATTCAGGGATTACAAAGGAATACGATTTGACACTATGCAAGCTGACAGCATAAGAAGAATTGCTGTTTACTGGGTCAGACCATAGGTCCATCCTGTCCTCTATCCTGTGCCACACAGTGACAGAGTGGATGCTGAAAGGGAGAGTGAACTGGCTATGACCAGGGTTTTTTTTCCACTGTTCCTCTCTTACTTGCAGCTTCCAGCATTTAAAGTATAGGAAATTATGACTCAGAGGCTATATCCCTAACTCCCATGCTACTGATACCCCTTTCGTCCAAGAATTTGTCCAGTCCATTTCTGAATCTATCTAAACTTGTCATCGTCCACAACATCTGGTGGCAATGAATTCCACACTTTAATTACATGCTGTGTGAAAAAAACCTTCATTTTGTTAGTATTAAACTTCCTACCTACTAGTTTTATTTTAGGACTCCTAGTTCTCATATTGCGACTAATAGTAAATAATAAATCCCTATTTTCTTTCTCTTTGCCATGGCTATCATGCAGATGGATGTTCCATAGGTTGGGAACAAATATGTATTGACTTTGATGACAGATCTATATGTATTGACTTTGATGACATGTCACCCATAGCATGGAAAGGAGCCAAATTACCAGCCTTTCACGAGAAGAACCTGATGCTAACCTCCCTGGCAGGGAGCCATTTCAAGACCCTGTAAGAACTATCAAAAGGAGATCCCACCTTGGCAGCAGAGAGCAGAAAAAATCAGTGGATTCTTCAGAAGAGAAGCCTCCATGTGGAAATGGTGCTACAGTTCAGCTGGTGATTGACTTGTTTTGCAGCCAAAAGCAGTGACAAAGACCTGTTGTTTTCCTAAGAAGATACAATCAATGGATTGTCTCTGTGGATGTGCCATCCTATATATCTGACCACCAGATGGTTCTCTGTGGATTTCCACCCTTTCTGAACTGGAGAAAAATCAAACGAGAGAACAATGATGCTACTAGTCATTCTTTGCTGCCTGAGAAGTCCACTCATTCTCTTGACTACCCTTGAGTCTACCTTTTAGTCAGCACAGAACCTGCTGTCACAAGAAGGGCTTTGGGCAGGGTAATCAACAGATGAATTTTATCTAGAATATAAACAGAGTTCACCCACTTCTTGGACAAAGTTCAAATGTGGGGTAGGGACATGAAAAATTCTGCCGGATCAGATCATCCACCGATTCATGAATGTTCTTTAAACTGGCAAGTACTTAAGCCATAAGGCCATAGAAGGAAAGTGGAAAGAAAAGTATATACGCCATAGGAAGAAAGTCATTTTAATATCAAGACAGACTCCAGGGCTAGGGACAGAAATTGCACAGAAACTGGTGTAAGTGGTCGGAAACCAGTTCAAATCTGTAATGCAGCAGAATTTCAGTGCACATAAACCACTCTCAAAATGGCCGAAAGAGGTTTAAGATAAATCTGGATGGATGTAGTATCAGAATTAACTGATTTAGGTTAAATCAGTTTATTGAATTTCTGTCTACATGCCCTCCAGATTCAAATTAAGTCACAATCCCCGAGCATCCCAGGATGCTTTGCACCTCCCCTGCAAACCCCCCCTGTCAGGGTGGGTGGGCTAGTTTTGGCCCAAGCTGCCTGCTCCAGCCAAGCAGGGAGGTGTGCTCTAGTACCCCTGAGTTTCTGGCCTGGGCCACTGCAGGATGTGGCTGCATTTACAGAATCAAAAGTGAATGTCTGTTCACTTGCTTATCAGTTCTATCTAAGCAGCTTAGACTAACCTGCGAAAATTGAATTGATTCAGCCTCAGGCTTTTTCATTGTCTATACTTAGCCCAGGATAGTTTGTAATGACCTTTTTCAGTGACAGAAATTCAGACTGCACTGCATAGGATTTTGGCCTGTTTTTTGAAGCTCCTCATAAAGCCATCCTTTGAGCCAATTAACAGCTCCAATTAAGTAGCATGGATTTTTGTTGTTGTTTAAACCAAAGCTGTTCAAATGGGCAAATATTGGAGCCAAGGCTATTTTTCAACAGTCACAATACTGTACATGTAATGTAGATAAAGGTGTACCAAGACAGACATAGGTTTTGCATCAAAATAATCTAAATACATTTTGCACTGTCTTTATTACTTATTTCGGCTTTCTAGTTCAGTGGGTCCATGTTGTTGGATAATTGCTTCAGATGACGCTCTCATAGCTTTAGGTTAATGGAACTGTCTGTTTTTGCTTGTATCAAAAGAACAGAGGAGACCCAGTCATTCTATCCATCTTGTTCTGTTGGTGCTAGTGCGCATCTCTGGCTCTATAGGACAGAAGTAAACATTGACTTTCCTTCAGCAGCTCAAACAGAGACTATGAATGTGCTTGCCTTAAGGGCCTTTAATCCAAGAGAGAAAACCAGATGTCTTCCTTTTTTTTTTAGATCTGTTCCACCTCAACCGCATCCTAAGTGTCATACAAAAATGTACCTTACAAAGTTCAAAGATACATTTCTGATCTTTCTTTCAGTCTTCTATGCCAGTAGTTTTATATTTAGAAATAAAATAAACTTTTCCAGACATAGATGCTACAATCCTAGGATCATCCTTGGAGCATCACCCAGGTGTCATGTTTGAGTTGTTTATAGCCTCTTCAACAAGAAGCGAATTGTGTCTTTATTCGGTCTATATTTGTAATGGAAGCATGATTTGGAAGTGAGATTATTCCATGACTCATTCGAGAAATGACTTTGCTTTACATTCTTCCTAGATCAAGTATCCTATCTTCCTTTTCCCGCCAGATGTCAGAACTATTGTTCTTGTGTTAGCATACAGTTCCCCTTACAGGTCAGGGGAAACTTGTCCTGGAAAGCAGTGACACTCAAAAGAAGGCAGATATAGATAAGCAGCTAAACATGAGCTCCATTTGTTAGGTTGTGGCCAAAAAGGCTAATGTGATCTTTGGCTCTGTAAACAACAGAATATTCAGTAGGTGGCAATTTTACCCTAAGTAATGGGAATGGTTATATTGCTGTTGGAACTTTTCTTCAGTTCTAGAATCAACTCTTTCGAACAGCAGTTCCCAAATTGACGGACTGAGTACCACTAATTTAAAATGATACAGCCTTAAGTATCAGCAGCAAAATTTTCATACACATAGGCAACAGACTATGTATTAAAACAACATCAAAACCTGTAGTAATCATAAAACATTGTTTTTATCAGTTATGGTAGCCATATAAAACAGTTGTAAATTGGAAAAAAGACAGAGTAAATTTACCTATCCAAAGATGCTTTTGGGGATGTCTTTAGTGGGAGGGGTGATGCAGGGTACTGTGGGTCAGGAGTGAGGGGAAGCAACAGGGCTGGGGGGGAGGGGGCTGTGGTTACACACACACACACACTCTCTCTCTCTCTCTCTCTCTCTCTCTCTCTCCAACAGGTAAGTCTGTGGAAGGGGAGGGGCAGAGGGAGAAGGGCAGATCAAGGCCCCCACAGTGAGTGGGGCAGGGGTGAATGGAACCCTGAATCATGGGACAGAGCAGCGGGAGGCTCATCCAGGGGCACTGGGGGGAGGTGTGGCTCCCCACCATTGTGCGTACCCTGGGTAGGCATGGGGGCATGTGCCCTCGTGGATCTGTGTGTGGGGCAGAGGTGGGCTGTCTGCTGCAAACTGGGCTCTGCACTCCGCTGCCACTGGCCCAGGAGCCTCGAGGGATGCCATGTGCCTGCCGCACGCTGGCTACACTGTGTTCTCTGGCTGCCCACCAGTGGCAGGCACATAGTGCCATGTGGCACCAGAGAGAGCGGTAGACCACTGCTCCCTGGGGATTTTCTCCCCTTGGGCTGGCTCACCCTGTTCCTGCAGCAGGGCTGGCACAAAGATGGCCTGCGCCTTTCCAGATACACAGGGGGGCTCCCCCACTGCTGGGCACACCCTGGGGCAGGCATGGAGGGCAAGTGCCCCCATTCTGTGCATGGATGGAGGTGGGCTGCGCACTGGGCTCTGCACCATGTGGTGCTGCCTCCAGACCTGTGTGGGACACCATCTGCCTGCCTTCTCCAGGCAGGCAGAGGCACTTAGCCAGCATGCAGGATGCACGTGTTATCCTGTGGAGGTCCAGAGGCAGCAGCAGCAACAGCATGGTGCGGAGACCAGCATGCAGCACATAGCCCACCTCCGCCTGGATCCAGGGGACATGTGCCTCCCATGCCTGCCGCAGAGTGCACACAGCACTCCCTCTCCCACTCCGCCCTCCTCCCCCCCACTCTGCTGCCTCCAGATCTACGTGGGATGCTGTTTGCTTGCCACCACCAGGAAGACAGTGGCGCTCGGCCAGCATGTGGCAGGAAGATGGCATCCTGCGCAGGTCTGGAGACAACGCCACATGGTGGAGAGCCCAGCGGGCAGCCCGCCTCCAGCCGCACACAGAATGGGGGGCATGTGCCCCACATGCCTGCCCCAGGGTGCACCCAGCAGGGGACAACCCCCCCTGCCCCACATCCCTGAAAAGGCCCATGCCACTTTTGTGCCAGCCCTGCCACGAGGACGGGATGAGCCAGACTGAGGGGAGAAAACCCCTAGGGAGCAGTGTGCTGCTGCTGCGCTCTGCACCACACTACCGCTGCTTCCATAGCCACATGGGATGACATGTGCCTGTTGCCACTAGCTAGGGAAGAGGATGCAGCCAGTGCAGCCAGTGTGTGGCAGGCACATGGCATTGCTCCCAGGGCAACAGCAGCAGCATGGTGCAGAGCTCAGCATGCAGCAGCAGCCCACCCGTGCTTCACGTACAGATCCAGGGGGCATGTGCCCCACATGCCTCCTCTGGGGTGTGCGCAGTGGTGGGAAGCCCCTCCTCACTGCCCCTGGATGAGCTGCCAGGGCTCTGACCATCGCCCCACCTGCCCTGGGGGCCCATTCATCCCTGCCTCTGCCCCACTACCTCCCTCACCGTGGGGACCTTGATCTGTCCTCCCGCTTCTCTCCAACACACTTACCTACTGGGTGCTGCTTGACATGGTGCTGTGTTCCTGGCTGTGTGCATCAGGCTGCTGCTGGGCACTGGGTGTGTGTGGCCCCTCCCCCTGGCCTTCCGTCTGCCACTGCCAGGTCTTCTGCATACCATTTGTGGTATGCGTACCAGTTTGGGAACCACTGCTTTAGAAGGACATTAGAAAAAAACTTTGACTTTGGAGAGCAATAAATTAAAGTCTAAAAAATGTGTCTCACAGTAAGAGCCTCCAGGAACTCAGTCACTAGCTGATCAAAGAGAAGATTGTGGAGGTGACTTGACCACTAAAGGTATCTCGCTTTTTTGGAAAAAGTATGTGCTACTGCTTGTGCAAGGGATCGGAGTGGATTTTTAAAGTGGTTCAGGTTCATGTAATTGGGGAATCTCCTCTAATTCCTTTTTATTGTCTAAGCTGATGTGATCTTGATAACTGTGACTGGAAATAAGACACTCATACATACTACCTGGGTGTTTGAAAGTGTACTTCAAGGGAACTTCTTTATATCTGGTTGCATCTTCTTTGTGTGGTATGCCTGATCATTTATAAGAAACCTCAGCTTCACTTTAAATGCTTGAAGTCCACTGTTTAGATCTTTCTCTTCTAGAGGTCTGCTCAGATAATCATCTCTTAGGGACAGCAGCTCATAATCATGTTGGTATTTTGCACACATGCTGAGTGAGCATTACATGTTATGCAAATGACTTGTTGCTTCTAACTTATTTGAGATTGGTGCCACAGAAGCTATTAGCAATACCACAGTACCCGTAATTCGCTGGTTTCCCAGGAATCATCTTGCAGTCTGTTTAGCGACAGCTAGACAGCAGTGGCACAGGTAAATTTCTTAGTAGGAACAAAAAGCATGAAGCTGGACCATAAAGTTACCTTCTGGAGAAGCAGGACTTATGATCCAGAGCAACGTGCATCAAAAGGTAGGCAAAGCATTCAGGCTGCTCCTGTTGTCAGTACGTAGCATATAAGTCAAATGCTGTTTTATGACATTTCTGACATTTCTGACTATGTCGCGACTGTCCTTTTTGTGTTTTGGGTGTTTTCCTCTGCATCCAGACTCAAGCATAATGCAAAGTATTTGCATTTTGTTCTCAGAAATTGGGATCTCTGATCATGCTTGATAGAAGCTTCTTTTTTTTTCCATTTCCCCAGTTCTCATTTTCATTTTAAGAAGAGATGAGACGGAGTAGCTGCAATCCTGGCAGCACTCAGACCACAGCTGCCTTCTTTGGGAATCTAGAGAATGTTCCTGAGCTGGAAACTTCAGATTTTCTTAAAAGTCTCCTTCCTCACTAAACCAGTTCCTCAGACCTTCAGATACAGTTTAACACCTTGGAATTTGAAATTTTGATCCTTCAGTTACTACTGTGGTGGTCATAAGAGCCCAAAAAGAATTCAGCAGCATGGCTGTTCCTGGAAATTGGCTAATTTTTTAATAGTCTCAGAAACCTCCTACATAACCAGAACATTTCATGAAGATGAGAGAGACCTGTTCATGCATTTCCATCCAAATCTGATCCAGTTTTCTGTGGGACAGCTTTCGAAGTCTCATGGATGGCCTTCACAGTGAAACTACATTTCAGTTGCTTACAGGGTCCCTGTCATCTGTGAATAGTTTTAGTATTAACTTTGACCTTGGCTTTTCTGTTTCTTTGTGGCTGCTGAATAAACGAATTTCCTATCTGGAGAATGGCACTTTTAACTTTAATTTCACTAGAGTTCAGTGTAGGTCTTGTGGTACATGCTTTTGTCTCCTTTCTTCTGCGGATAGTGTGAATGAAATGAGCTGGAGTTCTCCAACTGAAAAGAGGATTTTCAATTCTTAACTTATTTCAGGGTGGGTTTTTTTTGCCATCCATTTTCATGGAAGCCCAAGTACAGTGCTGCATAAAAATAGTTGGGGGAAACAGAACTCAGTGGTCGTGTTTACATGAGACGCTGACTGTGCAGTAGCTTGTTACTACTGCGTGGTAGTGTCATGTGGCACAAAGCATGATATGACGCTACTGAGCAGGCAGTGTTACCTAAAAGCCATTTGGCGATGCTACTGCGCAGTAACTCCAGTTACTGCACAGTCATTTAGTACTTGTGTATAAAAAAAGTACTAAATGACTGTGCAGTCAGCATCTTGTGTAGATGTGGCCAGTGGGTATAGGAAGGGGAGGAAATGGGTTTGAACTGTTTCCTTTCTCTTGTGTGTAGGTGTGTTTTGGGCTTTGTAATAAGCAAATCTAGTCCACAATTAATGTCCAAACTGGTGGACATCTTCCATATGAAAAACTAAAAAGGTAAATTTGAACTTTCTCTCTCCTGTGTTTTTAGTGCTTTGAAATTCCTTCACAACAAGATTTAGAATTAGGGAGTAAGAAAGGTGTTTTGCTTGTTTGTTTTTGTTTTTGGCCATTCACCTAAATGTTTTGTTTCTTTTACTGTATAGAATCAGAATCCTTCTGTATTTGGCTGCAGAGGAAAAGTTGTTTTGGGGGTTTTTTTGGTTTTTTTAATTTGGCAGTAAAGCTTCACTGCTAAAATGATCTTCTGTTGCAGATGACCAGACATACAAGATACCAGTTAGAGTTAGTTTGTTAGCTTTGGAACGTGCCTTTCAAGGGCAGGCTTTTCAGCAGGGGTGAAGTTTAGCACCAATACTGTGATTAGCTGGCTTAGTTCTGCCTCCTTCAGCTACAGAGACCTTGATAATGTATTACAAGTTGTGTTTTCAGGTAAGTAACAGCTCTCCCTCCCCACCGCCCCCCAGGTCTCCTCACTCCAGATTTTAACTCTCAGTTTTACTTTAGGGGATGTGGTCAGTAGCAGTGCTGCTTGAGGTTTGATCCTCAGCTAGTGGAAATCAGAAGTCCATTAAAGTTTCTTGATTACAAACTGGAGGAGTTTCTGGAGGTATTAAAAGTATCAGGACTTGCACAAAAGTCTGTAGCTAGTAAGACAGAAATATGGGAGGTGGGCATCATACTGGCAGCTTTGTCTTGTGTTTTCATGTTTTAATAGGAGGATCTTTAGGAGAGGACTCTCCTCCTGTTCTGCTTTGTGGCTGTGTATGGCTTTTTGAAAAATGATAGCAGAAGAATATCCAGCCTTCAGGAGGAAAGCCTTTACATGTGGCCCATGTGACAGGATCCAGGGTTTAAAAATAAAATGCTAAGCTGCCTTCCTGAGGATCCAGACATTGCGTGCACATCCACACACACACACACACACACACACACACACACACACACACACACACACACACACACACACACACACACACACACACTCTTGACTGATCACAGCACTGTCATTTATAAGAACAAAGGAAACTACAATGGGAAGCAAAAGGGAATCTTTTCTCTTAAAGAGGGGGGGTGGTAATTTAGCACTTCTGCACCCTCAGATACCTTTTGATGCATGGGATGTCCCTCCTCATCAAATAGCTGAAAGATTGCAGAGCCAAATGATTGCTAGCCTCCCTTGATGGTATTTGTTTGGCTCTCTTTCCCTTTACCCTGACCTTCCCACTTTTCTCCAGTTCCCTTTTTCTAACTGGGTGATACGTCTGAGTTGACCAACTCCTTCAAAAAACATGTTCCTTTGTTTAACTTGAGTAATCAAGTAAAAAAAAAAAAAAAAAAGGCAGAAGAGGATCCTGAGTGGATTTGGCTTAGTCCTGACTATTGTAGGGCTATCAGACTAAGCATATGCAGAAGAAGAAATCAAGGAGCTGTCTCATTACCTTAAGAATGCATGGGGATAAGGGCTGCCTCCTTAGTCTGCAGTGGTAACAAAAGACTGACTTGCACCCTCCTCACACATCCAGGAGAGGGAAAACTATACAGAGAAGAAGGAAGGCACTCTCTGAGGGAACTTCTAACTGAAGAAAGAGAAAACATAGGCTAAATGCTCAGAGGGATGAGCTGTCTTGGGATTTTAAAATGCTCTTTTAAAAGGGAATGAAGATGCTTTAAAAACAGGACTGGACAAAGTTTAAAAGAATGCCAAGGTGCAATTTACCATTGGTTGGGGTGGATCGAGATGAAAAAAGATGGTGGGTCCTGTGGCCTAACATTTATGGGTCTTTAGAGTTACTGTGTAGGTGGTAGCCTCTCTCCTTCATGCCTGCTTTGCCCCACGAAGTTGCTTCCTTTCTTCTGGTGCTAGGCCTTGTCTGGTGGTCATTGTGAAGGGGACTAACAAGGAGGGGTCTTCATGCTTTTATAATAACTTTCCTGAAGGAATCATGTTTTCGCACTTGAGCATCAGTAGTTTAAGTCAGCTGACTTAACTGACTTGGCTCAGTGAAACAGCAACAAGATGTCTGAGCATGGAGATGCCTTCTTGAGTGGCATCTCTTCAGCAGGAGGGTTAATGAATCAGACACAGCTCTCTTTTCTTGATTTGTCCCCTTAACTGCATAGATTATAAAGAAGCAATCTCTCTGTGGCCACATCTAAATGAGACACTGACTGCACAGTAGCCAAAGACTACTGCACAGTAGGGTTGCATGGTGGAAACCGGGATGCAGTGCTAGTCTTGAGCTACCGCACAGCGTCACAAAAAAGCCGTTCAGCAACGCTACTGCTCAGTAACTTCAGTGTTAAAATAAGAGCATAAGAAATGCCACACTGGGTCAGCCCAATGATCCTTCTACCTCAGTGTCCTGTCTCCGACAGTGGCAGGCAGTATCCTGTCCTGAACAGGAAGGCTTCAGAGGGCGAACTGAACAGGTTTTCTGGTCTCTTGTGTTCTGTTCCTGAAACTCTGTATGTTCCAACTCTTGGATAGAAGGTGCTCACCTATAACTCCTCAGTTCCTCTCACTTCCCTTCTCTCTCTTTCTTTTCCCCCCATTTCCCATTCCTTTTACCAACTTGCCCTCCTTGCAGTGTTGCCCTACTGTAACACCTAGAGGCTTCTCCTCAACATCTCTTCATACCTCTCCCCAGAGGTTAGTTCCAGTGTCTCTCTGCATTGTTGTTAGACTAGGCTGTGGGGCCTCTGTTATTATCATGGCCAAAACTCTCTGGGAAGAGGCCTGGATTCTGTATCATACCAGAGAAGCATACTAGAAGTTCAGTGACAACCACTTCAAAAACAGAAGGAATCCTGTATTTGAACTGAATATACAAACAAATACCCTTGTTATGTTTTAAATAGTGATATGTTAACTTTTCTTTTCCTTTTTTTTGTTTGACCTGTTTCTAAACTTTTATTTTTCAATGGACGACATGATTTTGTATTAAAACTGTTGTGGAAAATGGGAGCAGGGAACTGAAACTGTTGGCAGCATGGTCTGATGGAAAGAGCACTGGAGTGGGAGTCTGGACTCCTGTGTTCCATCTCTGGCTCTGCCACTGTGCTGCTCTGCAGCTTTGGGCAAGTCGTGTCTCCGCTTCTGGGTGTCTCTGTCTCATGTCTTTGGAACAGAAGCTGTTCACGGCATGAACTGTCTCTGCAGTTTGTATAGGCCTCTCCCAGTTTGCCTTCAATCTCTGTAATACAAATAATTGGCAATTGCACAGAGAAAAGCTGGAGTTCTGGGTACAGGAGTTGATCATTTTAACCCTCTGTTTCTATCTCTGATATACCATAACCAGGGTAGGAGCTTTCTGATTATGTTCACTATTCCAAATTTGTTTGAAAAACATAGGCAAATATTTCAGTCTACAGGCTAGTTGTGAATTAGTCACTTCTACTGCATGACTGTCTTCAGTGAGATGTGCATGAAATGTGGCTAGTAGTCTCAGCAGCATGGTGTTGTTTCTTCTTCCTTACTAGAGTCTGCGTAAGTAGGAGGAAAATGAGATTTCAGCACATCCATGTAAACAGTTCTGACATGAACCTTTTAAGCCAGTGGAGTCACATGGATATGAAAGTTTTTGCTTTACACATACCTACATTTCAATACATACTTTCAGGAAATGACTGAAAGAGATTGCATAAGGGGCTGCACTGTCCCTGCTTTTATTCACAAACATGTTCACCACAAATTCTTGGAGTGTCTGTGCACCTCTAGAATAGACATCTTAGTTTTGATTATGCTTTCTCTTTCCTGAAATTCCTTTTGGTATAGAGTTAAGGAATGAAATGAACTCCAAAATACTGACTGCTGTCTTGCTTTTTAGGTTTCATACAATTCACACAGTAACTTTGCAATGAAAGAACAGTGAAGAGGCTAGCCTGAATAGAAAACAGTGGTATTGGAAATCGTGTCTGACTGGCAGTGCAATCACTTAAGATGCTATTTGAAATGGATGCCCTTGATGATAACTCAGAGACCTATTGTCGTTTCCTATATGGGATCATCTGCTGCTCCTTTTCACTTGTACTTGGAAGCATGCAGCCAGAACCTCAGCCTGAATTGCTTCAGTTTACATCATTTGAGATTGTGCCTCTCCTCCATACATCCCCCCCTTCCAAACTATATTCTTCACCTTTTTTTGGAGAAAAATGGTTTAAAAAATGCAAACATACCTCAAGTAAATCCTAGGAGAGCCTGTGCATAATGCATGTTTTGCTACATGGTGGTGCAATATGTATTATAAACTATCACTGCCTCATCCTGGAGCCTGTCATGTGGAAGGTACTTGTGCTTTGAAATCTTAGTTTGCCAAAGGAGATATATGGTGCAGCTCTTGGGGAAAACAGTTCGATGGGAAGTTTGGGGGTTTATTTTCTTTTGGTGGAACACTTCATTTTTCAACCAATTGTTTAATCACTAGGGATTCCAGAAATACATTTTCCATGGAAAAGTGCAGAAAAAAGCAGAATTTGTGGGGTTTTTTTTTTTAAAGAGGATCTGTAGAATCACTTGGGGGGGGGGGGGGGAATCTTACTGAAAATAAAATGCTGGTTCCCTAGTGGGAGCCAGTGGTTCTCATGGCTGCTGTGGCAGCCTGGGGGGAAAGAAGGTGTCAATAGGCAGGGAAGCAACCAAGATGGCAGCTGCTGCTGCCTCCCTCTGCCGCTGATTGGACAAAAGGGCTGCCTGTCACATGGCCCCCACCTATCAGTAGTGAGGCCGCATGAATGGCAGTCTTATTGGCCAATCAGCAGCAAGGAGTGGGCTTCCACAGGGCCCCTCAGTCAATCAGCATTGTGGGTAAGGTTGGGGGGGGAGGGGGACATCATTGCAAAAAAACATGGATTTTTATGGGGGCGGGTTTGGAGAATTTGGGGTTGTTTGTCATGGAAAACTAGGATTCCTATAATCACCAGTAAAACCAATCTGTTATGTTCCTTTATCTTGGAATCCTGTTTGTACAATTTCTGCATTGCTACCAAAGCTGAAGGTTGTGTCTTGTTTAATCTTTTTTTGCTTTAGAAAGACTCTTTTGAGGTTTTTTGCTGGGCACGTCTAAAATATTATGCGCTTTGCTTTTTGTTTTGTTTTTTAATAATTTAAATTACCATCTTTGCTATGCAAATACTTTGATATTGCCTTTACCCATTTTTTTGTTTGTTTTTTTTGTTTTTTGTCCCTACCTTTTCTGTCTGCAAAGAAAACTTAAGTTTTCCTATGCATGGTTATTTAGGATTGGGCACTTTAAATTCCCAGTCAAACTTAATCCAAGTTCATATTCAAGTGTGGGCAAGCCTTTACTAAGAGTGGTTCTGGTAAACTTAATTTGGTGTACTCAGCAGACTGAAGAATGGCATAGAAGAACATGCTAAGGAGACCTACTTAAGACTGCTGCAGGGGTTGTAGGATGTATGAGACCACACTGAGGTGGGGAGGAGGGAGCTGAATGAACAGAGTGTGAAAGAGAGGGAGTGTCTACCATGTTAATGCCAGCTGGGTGTTGCACAACCACGTCATGCAGAAACACCCGCATATTGCTGTGCTTCTATGAAGAACCGGGATAATGCTTTTGGCAGCCAACATCTTGTTTTCTTCTTTCCTCATTCTCTAAGGAACGCTACAACATCCCCAGGAAATAATATGCCAGTGACCACCACAGGCATTATTTTACACAGAAAAATAGTAATGTAGCAGCTGAACATGAAGAGAACCAGCACCCTGTGCCACCCCCCACCCCTCTGGCTGCCCTGGCTTATGTGGACTGGAAACAAACATTCACAGACCTGCTGGTCTATCGGGTGACAGTACAAATGTCTGTTCTATGCTGCCCCAATATATTTATTATTATTTGCGCTTTTGGAGTGATGTTAAAGAGAGCAAGACTACTTCTGGACATGACCAGTTTTTCCTATTCTGGGCACTTTGCATAGTTCCTTTCCTCAAATTTCTCTTAATTGCTTTTCGATAATTACCTCTGAAAACGAAATCCAGGTGTAAATCTAGGGTTTTTCTCCCTATCACGTTGTATAGGGAAGTAGAAGGCAGGCAGTGCTTTCCTTGGATTTATCTGGATATTTTGGAATTTTTTTTCTTGGCATTTTTTTTCTTTTGGATAAATTCCCATTGTTGATTAAATACATTTGTGAGAGCTTTCCAAAGAATCCTCTGAGACCCATTCGTGTATTCTCTATTGTTAGGGGAGGAAAAGTGAAAATCTCTTTCTACATTCTCCTTGTTTTAGAGAGATAGAACGTGATTTGTTGGGAGTCATGGCTTTTTGCCTCCCTGTAGAAAAGAAAATATAGGTTTATTTCTTGATCATTCTAATTTCCTGTGGTTAAGATAACTGCAAGGGTGATTCAGAAACTAACAGCAAAATGGCTGCCCACTCCATATGTTTGTCACAAAGTGGGAAACTGTATCACAGTGGGGAACACTGGCGGTGACACTACGTTGAGAAGTGATGTGATCCAGTAAATGATCATTACATACAAAATAGTATTATTTAGAAATTGGCATTAGGTTCTGATACAACTTGTTAATTAACCAGCCTTTTTCTAAGGTGGACAGTCATGCGATTTAAATTTTCTATAAGGCTTTCTCCTAGCGGTATACGCTTTGAATAGCATACAAGGACCTGTTTTGCAACTGGTGATGACTCAAGGTGACTAGTCTAATTAATGAACCATTAATTATTAGAAGTTGTTACTTTAATTCACTAGTAATGCAGAAAGAACTCTGCATGGAAAATATCATGGTATCCAAGATAACTCTTTTGCTCTCTCGCTCTCTCTTTAAGCACATCTTATGTCTTTTTCCAGTTGACTTCAAGAGTGTTCAGTGCAAAGAAGGCAAATTAAGTAAATAAAATATTCACACGTGGTCTTATTTCCATATTTAATAGCAGGCTAATGGTTTTGTTAAATGACCGCAAGCTTCACAGTATTACCCCAAATTCTATCTTTGGATCTTGGTAATAAAAGAAAAAAAAAATGTTCTGCTGTATTCTCAAAATGAGGGAAAGCTAAAGACGATAAAAACAACTTTAAGCTAAAAATGTTTTTACTTATTTACATTTTAGGTTCAAAGTTGAAAAATTTGAATTCCTCTACAAATACAAGAAAAAACAAGGAAACCTCATCTGAAAGGCTTATGCTTTTTTTCTCTCCTATACTACTATATTGTCTACAGACTTGTAAGGTTCATGGCTTTTCAAGAGTGCAATCCATATCATAGCCTTAGTTATGGGATGCATTTTCAAGCACGGCCTTAGTTATTTTTCTTTCTTTCCTTGGTCCATTTCCTGTTTGGATATGTCTTAACAGGAAGAATAAGAAATTGGATCTCTGTGGCTGACCCTCAAAGAGATTATTTCAGGAAGAAGAACACCACTAGAATTTCATCTACTTGCCAATTTTGATACAATTCAGCTTCAAAATTTTTTTTCTCACTTTAACTTGAATATAATTGGAGTGGGTAGGGAGTAGACATTATCTGGTGGTATGTACTGATGATATGACAGCTGCTTTTGCGTACTTTAACCTTATCCAACAATGCTTTGGTTCAAAGACTTGCTGGCTAGAAAGTTTCCATGAGCCTGGCTAATTGGCTAGTTAGTATTTTGTACTTGTAACGTTGGCAGTTCCAAACTGATGATACTAAGGTTCCTGGCCCAGCTTGCTGCTGGGCTCCAGCCTCCTCACTCTTGCTTATGGGCTTGCTGGGCCCTGCCCCCTCATGGTTATCTTGCCCACCACTTGATGTTATAAATTCATAGGGGAGCTGGCCCAGGAGGCAGATGCAAGGTTTGGCATGGTTTCCTGTCTGAACTCGGGCCCTTCTAGGCCTTGGCTCACTTTTACTCTGGCTGGGTCTTATGGCCTACTGCACCAGAACAGTAGGGTCTTGGGCCCCAGCTCCAACTCAGCCCTCTGGACTGCTCCGCCCCTAGATATGGCCCCTTTTGCAGACACAGGGTTTACACTCCCACCCGGTCTTGTTGCCAGAAACCCACCCTTTGACATGCCACAGTCCTCCCTGTTTTAAATTTTATTTGGGCTGCTGCCCTCGCACAACACCCCAGAGCTTTGCCCCCTTAGGAGCATGTAAACTGAGTGCCTCTGCTGCACCCCAGTGGCCTCCAATTTGCCCCTTTTACCCATCCCAATCCTCTGGTGCAAACGTAAATCAAAGTATGAGCTTCTGCTCTCAAAAACCAAGCTTGCCAAGTGCAAGCTTTCCTATCAGGGTTAACTCTTGCCATGTTGCTTGCTATGTAATGTCTTTTCCACCCATCTGTGGTACACAGTCCTTGCCTTACCTCCAGGCCGTCCAGACTGGCTGTCCCCTGGAGCTTTGCCTCCAGCGGCTCTTACAGCTAGATTGCCTATGAAAGACTAAATCTTGAGTCTCTTCCTGGGTCATCTGACACTCAACTTCCACCCCAGGCCTGCCAATCACTGCCTACACCTGTGGTGGTTGGCCATCTTTATTAGATTCCTTTCACCATTCTGTTCAAAGGGGCTGGGCTGGCCAGTAGGTCCTGGCTCCCTCCCTTCTTAGTAATGGGGCAGGGGCCCTGTAACACCAGCTTTTCTATCTTTATTTCTTCTTAAGTATGTTTTGGAGTTCCTGTTTAGCTTTGCCTATACCACATAGGATATTTTTGTGTTACACCAGTTAAGAAGGCTGAGCCAATAAACTTATCTTGTTTCAAATGCTTTATGTGCAATCTTCTACAGCCTGAAGAAAGTGCTGTTCACTGAAAGGAGATGGAGCAGAGAGACAACCCAAATAACCCAGCAAGATTCTCATGCAGCATAAGAGTCTGATGTCATCAGAACTGAATTTTTTTCCATCCTCCAAGGTGAAGGCAACCATTTGCATTTCTAGTCTAGACTCCTAAGTGAAGCCTTCAGCAGGAAACAAGTAAGAGCCATGAAGAGCCTCTCGAGATGTTTTCTGTAGAGTTGAAGTGTTCTACTCTAAAGGCATAGTTTCAGATTTTCCAATGACAAACACATATGGCATTTAAGTTATGAGATATCTCTTTCCTCTAGAGGCAGATTTTTTTTCATTTTTTTTCTTTAGGACTAACAGTGGTTACTTTTTCAGCTGTTCCAGTCTAGTCTACTGTGTTGCTGTTTGGTAGAGTCAATAGTGAGACTTGACAGCAGATTGTAATCCCATAAAAACAAAGGAACAGATTTGGTGGCTAGGTCTTAGAATCATAGAAAATTAGGGCTGGAAGGGACCTCAGGAGGTCATTTAGTCTAGCTTTCTGCTCAAAGCAGAACCATCCTCAACTAGATCATCCCAGCTAAGGTCTTGAAAAACCTCCAAGGATGGAGATTCCACAGCCTCTCTGAGTAACTTCTTCCAGTGCTTTACTACTATCGTAGTGAGAAATTTGGAATAATTTACTATCTGGCCTAAACTTCCCTTGCTACAACATGAGACCATTGCTCCTTGTTCTGTCATCTGCCACCACTGAGAACAGTCTAGCTCCATTCTCTTTGGAACCATCTTTCAGGTTGTTGAAGACTGCTATTAAATACCCTTTCAGTCTTCTCTTCTCCAGACTAAATAAGCCCAGTTCCCTCAGCCTCTCCTCAGAGTTCATGTGCTCCAGTCCCCTCACCATTTCTGTTGCCCACTGCTGGACACACTCCAGTTTGTCTACATCCCTTCTGTAGTGGGGGCCCAAAACAGGACACAGTACTCCAGATGTGGTCTCACTAGTGTTGAATAAAGGGGAATAATAACTTCCCTCGATCTGCTGGCAACACTCCTACTAATGCAGCTCAGTATGCCATCTTGGCAACAAGGGCACACTGTTGGCTCATATTCAGCTTATTGTCTACTGTAACCCCCCAGCTCCTTTTCTGCAGAGCTACTGCTTAGCCAGTTTGGCCCCAGCCTGTACCAGTGCATGGGATTGTTCTGTCTAAAGTGCAGGACCTTGTACTTGTCCTAATTGAACCTCATCAGATTTCTTTTGGTCCAATCTTCCAATTTGTTGAGGTCTCTCTGAATCCTAGCCCTACCCTCCAGCATATCTACTACTCCCCCAGCATGGTGTTATCTGCAAACTTGCTGAGGGCGCACTCCATTCCACCTTCCAGGCTGTTGATGGAGATATTGAACAAAACCAGCCCAGCGAGACATTGCACCATTGATTACTACCCTTTGAGCCTGACAATCCAGCCAGTTTTCTATCCACCTTACAGTCTTTTCATCCAACCCATACTTCTTTAGCTTGCTTGCAAGAATGTTGTGGGAGACTGTATCAAAGGCCCTGCTAAAGTCAAGGTATATCATGTCCACTGCTGTCATCTCATCATAAAAAGTATTCAGGTTGGTCTGGCATGACTTACCCATGGTGAATCCATACTGACTGTTCCTGATCACCTTCTTTTCCTCCATGTGCTTAGAAATGGATTCCTTCAGGACCTGCTCCATGATTTTTCCAGGGACTGAGATGAGGCTGACTGGTCTGTAGTTCCCCAGATACTCCTCCTTCTTTTTCTTAAAGATGGGTACTATTTTTGCCCTTTTCCAATCATCCAGGACCTCTCCCAATCACCATGAGTTTTCAAAGATAATGGCCAGTGGCTCTTCAATCACATCTGCCAGCTCCCTCAGATGCATTGTGTTCAGCCCCATGGACCTGTACATGTCCAGCTTTTCTAAATAGTCCCTCACCTGTTCGTTAGCCACTGTTGGCTGCTCACCTTCTTCCCAAACTGCTGCCAGGTGCGGTAGTCTGGGAGCTGATCTTGTTTGTGAAGACCGAGATGAAAAAGACACTGAGTATTTCAGCCTTTTCCACATCATCTGTTACTAGGTGCCTCTCCTATTCACACTCTTCCTGATCTTCCTCTTGTCGCTGACATACTTATAGAAACCCTTCCTGTTACTGTTTATGTCCCTTGGTAGCTGCAACTCCAATTGTGCTTGGGGGAGCAAAGGCTGTTGTAAGAAGCACTGGTCCCAGATTAGGGCCAATGGCAGTTTGTCAATTGTTACACATCTTAAAGTGCACAAGAATGCAGGTGTTCACTGCCTAAGGCAGTACCTAGGCAGAAATCCGTGCTGGGGTTTTGCCAATAACTCAAATAATATCTTGTGTTCAGTGTTGCATTATAAGCTGGTTAGCTGCATGTCTGAATTTACCTGAGGAAATCAGATGGCTGTTACTGTGCGCCCAAGGAACATAGTCTGTAGAAAGGGAGTTTAAACAACTAAGAGAATAAAATATTGCATTTAAGTAGTAGGGAAATCAAAAGTGGCTCCCAAAGTGAGGGATACATTTCCTAAAATGGGCTGAATAATGGAGACATCTCTGCTTCTGACAGCAGATTCAAAGCCTAAGACAATGTTCATAGATTTCTTTAGGGACTTTCTGTTACCAAAGGAAACTTTAGCTACTGTAATTACTAGAACATAAGAAGTGCCATATTGGGTCAGACCAATGGTTCATCTAGCCCAGTATCCTGACAATGGCAAGAGCTGGATGCTTTAGAGGGAGAGCATTGGATCAGATAAGAACGATCTATCCCCTATTCATTATCCAGAGAATTTGGGGCCCCCGGACTCTGATGGAAGTGGCCATTGGTGGAAGATTCCTAGCCCCATGCTGCCCAAAATGAAGCCTTGCACTACTTCCTGAGTGTGGATCACTGCAATTGCTGATGGCCCTGTGGATCTGGCCTGGGAGGAGCTCCCGTGATCCAGATCTGGCCTGGTTTGAGTTGACATCCCTACTTTGAGGGAAACTTATGACATGAGTTAAGTTGCAAAGAATATAACAGGCCTTTAAAGCTATATCTTTGCTAGCTCTAAGCAGTGCTTCAGAAAAAGGCTGATGGCTGGCAATGCTTTTGGCTTTCATCAGTTTGTTTCTGGACATAAAGCAACATGAGCAGTTACAGGGTTAAAGCCAGGCCAGAAACCACCCTTTTTCATTTCCATTATATGCTGCATTTGCATGGTCAACCAGTAAGATGGAAAAAATTTGCAAGTACTTAAAGCTTTGGGCAGAATAAAACAAATCACTCCTTCCTTTCCAAAGTCCTTATGTTGAAAGTTTATGCTACTGAAGAAAGTCATCAGTGGAGTTCAGTCTAGAATGGATACTGTTCTAGGAATTCATTTGTGTACTCTGGGTTTCTGACCGTGCTTTAAATTCCATTTAGCTGGGAGCCTAGAACTGTCACCCAACTGGACATTGCATAGCATTTGTTAGAAGTGACCCCTGGTAGTAATTTAGTAATTTAGAAATTTTGGCAGGAATCTTATGGTATGACTGCTGCCATATAATTAACTGGAAAAAGCTATACTTTGCTTTAGACCAGCTCTTAGAAAATTCCAGTTCTTAGTTTTTACTTTTCTGTAGTCAAAAAAGAAGAAAAAAGTAGAACAATTTTTTTGCTGCAAAGAACACAAAAAGACTACAACAGACCAGAATACTTTTAACACTATGAATTTCCACTTCAAATCCTTGATTAATTTTGTATGTCCATGCTTGCACACCTAACAGTACTAAAGTTTCATGGTACCCTGTCATACCTCTGAAAGGATCTCAGGGCACCTTATGGTGCTGTGGCACCCTGGTTGAGAATCACTGCTTTTGACTCTTAGTTAGGTTGGTAAATGTTTCTGCTTGCATTGTTAAGGATGGGCATGTTCCAGATACTCTGTTCTAATGTCTTCAGTGGCTGTTTTTTTCTCTGTCTTTAGTTTCCAAGAAGTATATCTCTTTATTATGCTGTGGCCATGTCTACATGAGACCCTGACTGTGCAGTCTGACTGCACTAATCAGAGCTACAGCTACTGCGTAGTAGTGTCACCGAATGGCTTTTAGGTGATGCTGACTGTGCGGTAACTCATTTTACTACTGTGCAGTAGCATTGCGGCATGCTTCCTGCCATGCAACACTACTGTGCAGTAGTAACAAGCTATATGCAGTGAGCAACTCATGTAGATGCAGCCTGTATTCACTCTTCGGAAGATTTAAGCAACAGGTCTGATTCAGAGCTTTCCTTTTTGGTTCGAGCCTAATTTCTACAACTGTGATCTTGGGGAACCTCTACTCCAGTTTTATGGCCATATTAGGTACTGTGAACTGAGCTGATAAGATTAAAACCGTGGGCTAGTAAAACAGTCAAGCATTTTACATGTTTGCTAATTAATAGAATTCCTGAGTTAGGGACAGAAATTACACACAAACTGGTATAAATGATCAGAAACTGGTTCAAATCTGTAACACAACAGAAATTCAGTGCTGAAACTGGTTTAAGGTAAACCTGGATGGAAGGAGTATCAGACTTAGCTGATTTAGTTGAACTTGTGTCCTAGATCACCTCCAGATTCAAGTTACCTCACAGTACCCCAACATCCCAGGATACTTTGCAACTCCTCTGCAACCCCCTCCCTTGCAGGGTGGGCAGGCTAGCCTTGGCTCAAGCCGTCTGCTCCAGCCGAACAAGGAAGCTTGCTCTAGTACCCCTTGGCTTCTACAGGCATGTGGCCGCATTTCCAGTGTGAAGCATATAACCACCATACTGCACTTGGCTTATGCTCACCTATCTGATTGGGTACTAAAATTGGTCTTCCCAGAAGCACACCTACAGCTTATGGGCAATTGCACCCTAAGCTGTCAGACCTGATAGAAGTGCATGCTTACTGGAACAAACGTTTAGATTGCTTGTTTAAACAGTGCCTGGGCATGTCTATTTTGAACTGGGCTTGATGCAAGAAAGTATCTGGGGATGAACATACAGAATTGTAGAGTACTGTTTCTTCTTTCAATTTAATGTATAGTGCTGCAGGGAGCATGGTCCTGCTAGCCATATCCAGTTTGCCAGAAACTGCAAGGTCTAACGTTGGATCTCTTTTGACTTTCTTGGCAAGACAGAAAACTTTGTAATGGTATTTTGCCATACTGTGAAGCGTGCTTCAGTGGGCACATCTACATGAGCTATTTACTGCGGAGTAGACTAATTAGAATTAGTTCCGCAGTAAATGTCTTGCATCTAAATGTGCAGGGCTGTTAGGCTGGAGTAAACTAATACATTCTGCAGCAGGGTAGTATTTTTAAACATGAGTACTATCCTGCTGGCTGGGAAACGCTGGCTGGGGCACAAGGATACTTCAGTGTGGGGGCTGCCTACTGGCTAGCCCCACCCTGGAGCAGCCTTGTGCCCCAGCCAGCTACTCTGTAGCATGTTGAGTTGGGTCAGAGCTGCCCCAGGCTGGCTGGCAGGCTGCCCCCCCTCCCCCAATCCCCCTGCTACCCAGGGCTGCTCTGACCTGACTCAGTGTGCTGCAGTCCCAGATGTACATTCAAATGGCATGTCCAGGAGTAAACCTCCAGCATTTATTGCTTTGAATGAATTTCATGTGTAGATACGCACAGTGAGGTGGAGACTTCTTTAACCATGGATCTTGTTCTGTTGTGCAAAAAGTTCCTAGAAGAAGCAATTTGCAGCTCACAAGGGGTTATAAAAACCAGGAGTTATGCTACTATGTTCTTGAGCTCCATCTACTGGCACCTTTATCTTCTATTAATTGTAAGCACAGAGAGCTTATTCCAGCAAAGTTTGTAAGATGGAAAGTGGTTTATAATGGCAATCTCCATTTTATTGTTTTCAGTATAAAAAGAAAAACAGCCTGAATTTTTGCTCGGGAGACTAGTGCAAAAGCAAAGGCCCTTGACTCTGATATCAGAGTTTTTTATGGGAGGGGCTAGGCACCAACTTCTTGAAAGAGGATGCTTATTTGTGACAAGGAGAGGGTGCAACTGAGGTGGTCATTTTTTTTTTTTTTTTTTTTATCATCTAACACAAATCTTTTATCTTCCTAGAGTTCAATCATTGTGCTCTTATGCCCCTTCCTTTTTGGGATCTGACAAAATGTATCAGGTTAATGTATCTTTTGGAAGATGGTTTTGTCTAATAGTATCTTCCTTGAAAAATACTTCATAGAATCTCAATTGTGGTCTAATAGAATTATTTCCCCAGATAATTTTCTTCAGGAAGAAGATTCAACGGTCTTTTTTCCCCCTCCCTCCTCTTTTCCTTCATCTGCTGCTCAGAGGAAGTAAACCTTCTTGTCTTGGCTTGTGGACCTAAAGGAACTAAACTAAGAAGTTTCTTTAGTAAATGTCACATTTTTTTAAATATATGTTCAAAGAAGTATTTAAGTGTTTAACTGCTAGAGCTTTCCTTTAACCCATCAGAGGAGTGTCTGCTTATACACATCATGGTCATTTGATAATGAAGTTAAGGAACACACTAAACTTAAAGTAAAAGTACATTTCTATCTGTAGTTTAGCCCAGGATGACATTCCTCATGTCTCTCCAGAGCCGCCTTGATTTTTGTGAGGATTGCAGTCTTGCACATGACATTCCTCCAAGGAGAAATCAAGGGATTAAAAGAAGATATGGAATTGATGATTGACATAACAACTTTTTTGGGCCAGAACATCTCTTTTTAGAGGATTTGAAAATTGTATTTTTATGTCTGAGTTTGTTTATAATGTAGTCTGGTTACCCCCAACATCAATCTTCACTTCCTAGCAGCTGAATTTTGATAAATGAAGGCAAAGAGAGAAGTTCAGAATGCTATTTTGTAGTTTTTTATAAACTTCCTCAGTTAGTCTTTGCAGATAACTGCTGTCTCATCTTAAATGTCCCTAACTTTACACATTTGAAGTCTGAAAGTATCCTCCAGGAATGCAGACATCTTCAGCTGTTTTTGACAGGAACAAGACACGCACCTTTTTGCATCATAAAAATATGAATGAGGAGAGAGTAAGTAATTGAAAGGAACCATATATCATCACATCCATACGACCATGGCCATGCGATATATGGTTCCACAGATTTGTTTGTGCTGCCACATACTGCACATTCAGGCATTTCCCATACTGCTATCTTGCAGTGCAAGTGGGTTTTTTTTGATCCCAGGAGATAAAAAAAAAAAAAACCCACATAGGGGAAAAAAGCGGGATGGTGGCACATAGAGGTGTAGTGTGTGCCGACTGAAACCAGAACCTGATCAGCCAGAGTCACGCTCCAGCTACTAGTGAGGCTCCTAGCTGCAGGAGTGCCATGGCTGCAGCTTCCCCAGCCCCAGGTAAAGCTGCTGGGACCAGCACAGTTGCTGGCCCCAGTCTTCCCTACACCACCCAGGGTAATCTGCCACGTCCCAGAGGGCACGTAACACGGGCATTCCCCAGGGACAACTAGCAGCAGCACAAGGTGTGCCACTGCCAGTTGTTCCTGGGGAACCAAACATCTGTGCTAGTCTGGATGTGGCTTATTAGGGAGGCTCTTTCTCCTGGTCCAGTTTCTTCCCAAATAACACTTGAGTTCCAAATGACATAATTTTGATTTTTGTCTTTATTACGAAGAAAATGTTGTGTGTTTGTGGGATAACTAATGCTCCTGCAAAACTCCATGGAGACAAGGCACCAAAGTCAGGAGGTAACCAGGCAAAATCAATACTGTACTGATGTACTCTGTCCATGGTTCGCTTCGCCAAACTGCCTTGTGGTAGAAAGTGGTGTTGCTAGTGTGTGGTGGTCTACTGTTAAACAATAATCAGGAATTATAGCCTTGGATGACAGGTTGGGTCCAGTAGCATTGTAGCTATCCAGTGGTTCTGTCTGCAATACTAATTTGTGTTTGTATGCCAAGGACTCCAGAAGAAAATATCACAGCTTTTGTGAATTCAGTTTCTCACTTGAACAGAGAGATCTCTGTATTTTTTGTCCAGCTCCCAAGATTACCTCTGTAAAGATGACCTTTTTATAAAAAAGCAACACCACCACCACAGTACTAGTGCAGGTCTATTTGTTTTTTTTTTCATTTTTAAAGGCTTGGAGGAAAGGCTTTGCAGGCTAAGAGCTTGAAAACTCATTTGCATGCATGCATCTTATATTGCAACAATATAACTAACTATATATGCCAGTTTGTATGCATTTATATATAACTTTTTTTTTTTGTTTTTTTAATGGATTCACTCACTGTAAAGTGTAACAGAAAACAGTGGTGTAAGCAGGTGCAATGCTAAGGATATCTTTTGAGTTGCAGCCCCACTTTTACCAGTACAGAATCTGGTTCTGTGCATATATGGGTGTGTACACATGCACATTTCTCTCTCATTGTAAAGCCTGGAGTACTTGGCTTTCATAACAGTCTAATCAATCGAAAGTTCAGCAAATACAATATAAAGAACGCTCGCTTGCAAGACTTCATTTTGTGGAATTTGGCTTGAAGGTCATTCCACATTCAGAAGATCACCCTTAAAATATTTATGTCCAGATAAATAGGTGAAACTTTTTTAGATCTAATTGCCGCTGTTCAGATCATGGTTTTATTATTAATTATGGCATGGAACAGATCCCTGATCTATATATTCTTCCAGAAAACTTAGTTTTGTAAAACGTCTGTTTCTTTGTGAGAGAATTTTATTTATTTGTCCTATCTAATCCATTATGTCCTTCATCTGAATTAATTGGGATCTTATAGTTAAGTGAATAAACCCTAATGGAGGAAATATAGGGATAATATATAGACTTATTTTATCAAATCATATAACTGGTATGCTATTTAACTGATGGATGCAACTGTTAAATTTTATTAATTTTCAAATTTCTTTTTAAAGTAATGCAGAAAACTTGACCATTGGAATTAAATACAGAATTTGACTCTGAAATCTATAACCACATACTAATGTCAGAATTTAGCCTTAGATTCAGTTGTACTTAGGCTGGAACTTCAAGTAAAGAAGTAATGGGCTGACAGCAAACCAGGTGAGACCAATCAAAACTCTCAAAACTGAAGGTTAAGGCAAGAAAAAATACACACATTTTTCTCTCCTTGTTTTTGTTCCCAGGTAGAAAACATTCCAAAACCAGTTCAGGGAGAATTTGAGGTTGCTCCTAGTTTGGCCAGAGGTTAAGTGGAAGAAACCACTGAATCAAGTGAGATTGTTATGGGTATGACTGAGGACAGAATTTGGACTTTCAATTCCTCATTATTAATGGTCTCTGAAGTTTACAGATGACAGATGCACCTGTTTGTTATAGAGTAGCCTTTAGGCTTCCCATTTCTCACACATGTCGGTTTCTCCATTGCTAGAAAGTCCCATAATTTTATTCAGCATGTCTCTTATTTTTGGTGTCTTGAACTGAAAAGATGCATTAAAAAACCCTCAGCAAGTTGGAACAGAAACTGCATGTGCATGAACCTAAACAAAGTGTTTCACTAGTAATCCAATCTATAATTGGAGAAGGTTCTTGTCTCATGCTGTGTAAACTCTAGATTTCTGTGGCAGGAGAAAACACATGCCCCGCAGTATTAGTTGTGGGATTTCAGGTTCTTCTACTTAAAGATTTTGTAAGGTCTATAATTAGTTGCTGGTGAATTACATTGTTGTAATGTTTATTTCTGGTAATCTTCAGCAGAAAACCAAGTGGATCAATATTGAAGCTTCCTGCATTTTGTTAAAGGATAAATTCGCTGAAATGCATGAGTCTAATCCACACACACACATTTTATGTTGATCTACTTTGGCCATGCACAGCAAGTCTTCAAAAGAATTTTGTCAAGTAGAAAGAGACTTAGCAGTATTTTCTCCGGTAAAAACCATACTACACTAGTGTAGCTTAGTATCAGATTCACCCCAGCAGTAATAAATCTTGAACTGAACAAAAAGAAAGCTGAGTGTGCCTTCTTCTTCTGTGTCTAAAGAAGCTTCTGATTTTCTGAATGTTGGGAGACTTGAATTGGAGCATTCGTTTTAAAAGGTGGTGATACTAAAATTGAACTGGAAGTTCACATAGTGTGTGGTCTGCATGACCTTTTCAGTTGTGGTTGTTCGTGTGCATATTCTTAACTTCTAGAAGCACTGCTGACTCCATCTCAAAACATCACGGATGGGTAGTCAACCATAGAAGCTCAATTTTGAGGTCAATGCTTTGGGCTTCACAAATAATCTTGTAATTTGCAATATCAACATTGGATCTAAAAGCAAACTTTTGCACCATACCTTTACAGTTGTTGCCACATCTAGTGTCTTAGACTAATCTCCTGTCTTGTGTTTTGTCTCACATTAAAAAAAAAAATTGAAGCCTAAAACATTGGTTCTTGGTATTTTAGCCATTTTATGGGTATTTCAAAGAAAGGCAGAGTATGAGACTTCAGGCTGAAATTTTAAAACTGCAAGAACTTGAGGAGAAATGTTTATTCAAGTTCTTCTTTTTCCTTCCCCAGTTGGAGAATCAGAATGCCTTTTCTCTACAAAATGTTGGAACCATAACATTTAAGAAAAGCTTGTATTCTACATAGACTGAGCAAACCTAGATAGTGGTGCATATTGTATTTCACTTTATGCTTTTTTAAACCATCTACATACTTGATATGAGCATGGTTATTTTAGTAGTTAGATTATCTATAGTCAATGTGGTCTCAAGGGATAGAGTATGAGTATTTTAGACTTGCTGATTTATGGATTCATTTCATGGTTATTTTTTTGGGGTCCCCTGCAACTTCCTGTTCTGCTTTTGATTTGCTGATTTGGTCAACTCCCTTTCCTTCTATACATAATCCACTCCCTCTACCCTTTTATCTACCTCCCTCTCAAATCCTGCTATCCATAACATTTGGATAGTAGATTGTGGGTTTTATGAAAAATGGAATGGAGAAGCACTGGTGCTGTTTCTACCAATGGACAGTGTGGCTATTTCTGTTTGATCCTCATGGAGAAGAGTACAAACTTTGCTCTTTGTCTCTCTTTATTTGGTGCATGTCTTGACAGAGTATTAACATCTGCACTGAAAATAAGCTCTTAGTCGGCTAATAGATGGGTCACTCTTAGTTGCGTGACGTTTGCACACGCGCACACACATGTGCACACACATACGACACGCATCATGTTTCAGTTTCTTTTGATAGCTTTGACCAAACCAGCAGTTTCTGTGCTTTGTGGAACACCTGAGTTTTAAAGTGAAAAGTGTGAATAGTGAGACAAAATTTCTCAAAAAATAAGATTCATCCTGATTTCAATCACGCTTGGTGAAAACTTCAAGTTGAAGGCCATTCAGCTGTAGTTCCTCTACTGCAGTGAGATTAGCTTCTTCAATGACTCAGTGCTGCTTTTGTGGTACTGACATTTTAGCTAGAAAAGCTAGAACCCATTAAAAGTGCTCTTTCACCATTTAAAAAAAAACAAACCAGAAGTTTTTTACTGTGCTCATTTCCCCCCCCCCCTTTTTTTCCCCACTATGCTTTATAGTTGAAGGAAACTAGGTTTGAGATTGTCCAAACAACAGCCAGCATCCTTGAGGATAACTTCAAATAGTGTCGACATCCGAAAGAATTGTCACCATGCATACAATTGTTGCTGTTATTGTGCAATACTGAGGCTGTTAGGCATATCCTGGTCAGAACCTCAATTTGTCTTGCCTTTGGTTTTTATTTAGTGACCGGGTCTAACAGTTTCCAAAAGGCACACAGTGGAAAGATTTTTCTGGTGGTGTTTCTAAAGGCACTGAAGTTTGAAGGGAAGAGAGGTTTTTTGTTTCTTGTTTTTTCCCTCTCTTCTGCACAATGGAGCTTTCAGAGAACCTCTTTTAAAAGGAATAGCTACAGCCTTTGTGTTGAAGGGTGTGTCTCTTGGCAGGATTTGCTGAGGCAGACAGGCTGGCTGGTGATTAACAAAGGTCATTAGACTTTGGAATCTGGCAAGCAGAGTCAGATGGTCTGTCTGTCTTCTGTGCAGAGAAGGACAACTCCCAGGAGGCTGAGGCTTTCTGGAGGATCCTGCCCCCCATCTCCCCCTGCTCCCATTTAAGAGCTTACACTGTGTGGCTTCAGCCTGTAGGACAGTTTGGACAAGTGTCTTGGTTCCTTAATTCTGTGTTGCTGGAACTAATCAACACATTTATCATTCATGGATAAAAGGACCTTCAGAGATCTTTGCAAATGATCTGTTTGGAGGAGGGGGGTGCTGGTGTGACAGCACATGAGAACAGCCACTCCTTTGTTGGAAAAGGTAAATCACACAAAAGGGGAGAGTATTGCTTTCAGAATGCTGATTTTTTTTTTTTCTAGCCTCAACCCAGCAAAAAAAAAAAAAAAAAAAAAAAATCTTGTGTGCTTCAGATGAAGCTGAGATAAGTGAGGCCATGTTGTGAGCAGGCTAGAAGCTCTGAGCCTCTGAGTGCATGAGTTGTCTGAGCTAAAATGGCTGCTCCTAAAGCTCAGAGGACTAGGGCAGCTTAGTGAGTCTTAAAGCTTCAGTGACGCAGGAGCTCATATCTCTTGAAAGTGTGATAAACACATTCAGCAGAGCTGTGGCTTGTTTGGCTGAGATGAAAGGACTAAGCTTGGGGGATGGGTAGTGAAAACTGGATGATCTGCTTTTTGTGAAGTGCTCTAAATGCAGGAGTCGTCTGCTCCATGGAAAAATTTGTTTTCAGGTCTAATGGACTGTGCTAAAGGAGACGTGGGGTGGGGCTTCACTCACTGCTGTAATTTGATCCAGAGCAGATAGCAACCTCTTCCACACAATTTGGCCTGGTGCTTGCACATAAAAGCTTGAGTATCTCGATTATTGTAACTTTGTTAGCTGCAAAGAAGCTGGTGCAGTGTTCAGTTTCTTTCTTTGGGCGGGAGAGAGGGGGAAGGAGAGAGAAAGGACAAATTGCAGCAGAGCAAAGTAGACTAGGTAAATATCTAGAGTGTCTGTGTGCTCAGCCTGGCCAGAATTTGCCTTGCCAGAAGTTTATTTTAGCAGGCTATCAGAAGGAACATTCTTTTCTGCAGAACCCTGATGCCACACACCCTTGTGTTTCGTTGACACAATATTATTGGACTTGGATCTGGCTGTAGGAGGACTTTTATATTCCACAAATAAAGGAAATTTGTAAAGTATTTTTGGCTGTCATTCCCTTTCTCAGACTTCTGCAACTCCTAGATTAACTTGGCCCAGAGAAGGAAGTGGGAAATGTTATAGTAATTGGTCTAGTTATAGTAATTGGTCTATAATGTTATAGTAATTGGCCTAGTAATTGGTTCATTAAGATAGTAAGTTGCTACTGTACCCAAGAAGCATATGGAATAGGTGGGCCTCTACCTTTTTTCTTTTTTCTGAGATCCTGTTCCTTGTTCTACACCAGCGTCCAAAAACTTTGAGCCTAGTGATAAATTCCTCCCCAGAATTATGTGATGCTGCATTAACTAATCATGCATTGAACAATAATGTGTCATGTTACTAAGCTCAGTTTACTACTTGGTATATTAAACTAGGTAGGTTTATGAAGGTAACAAGGAAGTCAAAGTTTTAGGGAGGGGCCTTTTTAATCCTTGAATACTGTTGCAATGTTTCTATCAAAAGCAGCAGAAAATGGCCCATTTCTGTATTTTATTTTTTTTTGTCTCTATTCCTATTCCATGAAAGACATGTTCCTTTAAGGAGGCTATAAACCATGGGTATAATCATAGGAATTCTAACCAATAATGGACATAATCTTGGAGCTTTCTGGAATTGTTAAGTAAATGTCCAAAAATCTATGTATCCAGACATCACCTTGCCACAATGTCTATTTTCCCCACTGAAGTCAGTGTTGACAGAAGGTTTAAAATAAATGCAAAGGTTTTTGGAGGTTTTCCGTTTCAGGTGGTAAGGCAATCACTAACCTTCAGAAAGGTTAGTGCTGGATGAAGAGAGGCAGAAATACCCTTTTTTTTTTTTTTTTTTTTCCCCTGCTTGCAAATTTCAGTGCATTCACAGCTGGAAATTCCAGCATATGCTTCCCTGAGTCTTTGTGTGAGACAGGCTGCCAGAGGAACAACAAACCCATATGAGAAGAACCTGAGTAAGGAAAAAGCCAAGAGGTCAAGGTCCACTGAATCAATATACATTTGTCAGAAGGCTTCAATGTTTGTAGAGTTGAGATCAGCAACTTGTGTGCTATTTAGGTAGGACTTTCTGTGAATTTGAATGCCTTGATGTGCCTCAAAGTATTGAGCAAAGTTTGAGTTGTCAGTTGCAGTAACTATAGCATTTTTGGAGCCTGCTGAACCACGTGGGAATAGGCTTGGTTTTCTATATAGTCAGTTCATTGAAGAGTCTCTCTAAAATAGGGTTTTTCCTCTTCTTTTCTTTCAGAATTCTCTAATGTGAAAGATCATCCCAGAACCATGGAGGTGCTGCAGTGTGACGGCTGCGATTTTCGAGCTCCCTCCTATGAAGACCTGAAAGCCCACATTCAGGATGTTCACACTGCTTTTTTGCAGCCCACCGATGTTTCTGAGGAAAGCCCTAGCCAGCCAAGGTCTGGCTCCATGAATGCTAGCAACCAGACTGAGGTTGAATTTTCTTCTGTAAAGGATGAATTTGCAATTGCAGATGAAATAGCAGGTAAAAGTCAACCTAAACCTCTCCTCCATGCTTGTTTCTGCATATTTTAATGGTCAATTTTAATGCGATTAAAAAAAAAAATCCTTTATCTTTATTGCCATGATAGTGAAGTGAATTTTGCCTAGCTACTAGTTCTGCTTGCCACTTTTTATGTGATCACTAAAATAGGGGGTAGATTTATCTCTCTGCTCTTCTTCATTCCAGTGTTTCTATAATTTTTTGTTTTAATGTTGAGTTTGAAGAAGCTTTCCTTTTTAAAACTTACTGCATTTTTGTTCAAAGAAACTTAATTTGGAAGTAACATTTTTCCAGGTGATATATATTGTTTGCCCATGACCTATATTGGGTGCACAAGCATGTCATAAATAAGAATGTCCAGTGTAGTATTGCATGCTCTGCAATCCTGATATTCCCAGTGCCTTTCATGGACATGGCTGTTCTTGAGTATTATGATGTCAGTGTGATGGGGGAAGAAAACAATTGTGCGTGTTTTTTATTTTTGTTTTTTCCCCCCACCTTTCCCTTAGGGCAAAATGCAGCAACTCAAATGGGGACTGGAAGTTATTATAGCCATAGCCAGAGTTTTTATGGTCAGCACATGGCCCCAAATCCTAAACCAACAAACAAATTTTTCCAGTGCAAATTCTGTGTGCGATACTTCAGATCCAAAAACCTGCTCATAGAGCATACCCGAAAGGTCCATGGAGCACAAGCTGGAGGGAGCTCGGTGGGGCTGCCTGCTGCCGGATCATTAAATTACAACATCATGATGCACGAGGGGTTTGGCAAAGTTTTCTCTTGCCAGTTCTGCACTTACAAATCACCAAGACGAGCAAGGATTATTAAACACCAGAAAATGTATCACAAAAACAACCTGAAGGAGAGCTCAACTCCTCCTGCTGCTGCAGCTGCTATATCTGAATCTGGGTCTGCCTCTATGCCAGTGCAGGAGCCCTGCAAGGAGTTGCCTGCTGAGGTGGTAGAGCGTAGCATTTTGGAGTCCATGGTGAAGCCCTTGACAAAATCCAGGGGCAACTTCTGCTGCGAATGGTGTAGCTATCAGACGCCTCGAAGGGAGCGCTGGTGTGACCATATGATGAAGAAACATCGGAGCATGGTGAAAATATTGTCGAGCCTGCGGCAGCAGCAGGATGGCACTAGTCTGCCTGATATGCAGAATAAGAATGCACAGAACCCCTCCCCAAACTCCAACTACATCTCTATGAATGCTGCAGGACGTGAGATGTCAAATGCTAATGTTTCAAACTTCAGAAGCTCTATGAGCAATTCCCTTATCAGATCCAATTCTTCTACATCCTCCAAGTTTCCTTCTGTGTCTTATCCTCAAATGAAGCCTAAGTCACCTCATAACTCTGGCATGGTTAATTTGTCCGACAGATCCCGCTATGGCATTGCTGACATGACAAATTCTTCTGCTGACCTGGAAACGAATAGTATGCTAAATGACTCTAGCTCGGATGAAGAGCTAAATGAAATGGACAGTGAGAATGGCTTGAACGCCTTAGATCACCAGACCTCAGGAATGTCTGCAGAGCAACTGATGGGATCTGATGGCAACAAATTATTAGAAACCAAGGGGATTCCCTTTAGAAGATACATGAACAGGTTCCAGTGTCCTTTTTGCCCTTTCCTCACCATGCACCGCCGAAGTATTTCCCGCCATATTGAAAACATCCACCTGTCTGGGAAGACTGCTGTATACAAATGCGATGAATGTCCTTTCACTTGTAAAAGTTCATTAAAACTTGGAGCTCATAAACAGTGTCACACAGGTACAACATCAGACTGGGATGCTGTGAATTCTCAAAGTGAAAGCATAGCTTCCTCTCTGAATGAGAGCACTGTGTCTTATGACAGTGGAAATATAAATGGCAGGAAGTCAGGAGGCATAATGGAACCTGTGCAGCAACAGCAGCAGCAGCAGCAGCAACAGCAGTCACCACAACCCCATTCACAGCACCCCTACAAATGTACCATGTGCAACTATTCCACGACTACTTTGAAAGGCCTCAGAGTTCATCAGCAACACAAGCATTCATTTTGTGACAACCTGCCAAAATATGATGGACCGTCATCCAACGCACCACAAGAGAGTGAGGGGGATGCTCACACCTCTTCCAGCACTGTGAAGAAAAGCCAGACCTCCATTCTGGGTTTGTCATCTAAAAATAACTTTGTGGCTAAGGCCCCTCGAAAGGTGTCAAATGACTTCCCCTTAGATCTATCACCAGTGAAGAAGAGAACTAGAATTGATGAAATAGCAAGCAACTTGCAGAGCAAAATCAACCAAAACAAACAGCAAGAAGATGCTGTGATTAATGTAGAGGATGATGAAGAGGAGGAAGACGACAATGAAGTGGAGATAGAGGTAGAATTGGACAGGGAAGAAGAACAAGCAGAGCCAATGATGGAGGTATCCAATTCATATGCACCCCAGCAAATGTGGGGAAGAGATGCCAATGATTCTCAGAAGGAGGCTAACTTCAGAAATATGCAGCATGATTATAATTCCACCAATGGGGCAGAAATTGAGCTCACATTATCAGAGGATGAGGAAGATTATTACTCTTCTGTCAGCTTGAAAGATCAGCAGGGCCCTAATGCTTCTGTTCTGGGTAGCCAGTCAAGTCTATATGGATCTGAACAAAACAATGAAAATGCAGAGTTTAATGACTCTGGGAGGCTTTATTATTGCAAACACTGTGATTTCAGTAACAAATCTGCCAGGAGTGTTAGCACCCACTACCAGCGGATGCACCCGTACATTAAATTCAGCTTTAGATATATTTTGGATCCTAATGATCACAGTGCAGTGTACAGATGTCTTGAATGTTACATTGACTATACAAACTTTGAAGACCTACAGCAGCATTATGGTGAGCATCACCCTGAAGCTATGAATGTACTCAACTTCGATCATTCTGACCTGATCTATCGCTGTCGCTTCTGCTCTTACACTAGCCCGAATGTGAGAAGCCTGATGCCCCATTACCAAAGAATGCACCCAACAGTTAAAATTAATAATGCAATGATCTTCTCAAGTTATGTAGTTGAGCAGCAAGAGGGGGTAAATACAGAATCGCAAACACTGAGAGAGATCTTGAATTCTGCTCCCAAAACCATGGCAACATCAACCCCTGTGGCCCGTGCAGCTAGCGTGCCTAGTACTTTTAACAAAAATGCTACCAAAAGTTTTAGTCCAGAAAATGAAAATCAGAAGGAGCCTTCAGTAAATACTGTTGTAGTTTATGACTGTGATGTATGTTCATTTGCAAGCCCTAACATGCATTCAGTTCTGGTTCATTACCAGAAAAAACACCCTGAAGAAAAGGCATCATACTTCAGGATTCAGAAGACCATGCGCATGGTGTCTGTTGACCGGGGCTCTGCCCTGGCTCAAATGTCATTTGAGATGGGAACCTCTGTGTCTCCAAAACTGTCCAGCCTGGCTTCTCAACCTCCACCTCCCCCACCGCCACCACCAGACCTTGCCACTGAACTCTACTACTGCAAACACTGTTCATACAGCAACCGCTCAGTTGTGGGCGTGCTTGTCCACTACCAGAAAAGGCATCCAGAAATAAAGGTCACTGCAAAATATATTAGGCAGGCACCCCCTACTGCAGCAATGATGAGGGCTGGTGAGATACCACCTGGTATTCAGAGACCACCAATGTCTATGCAACAGCTGAATAGGGGCAGCTCTGAGAGTGCTGTGACTCCCCCCGAGAATGAAATGTTCTTTTGCCAGCACTGTGATTATGGAAACCGGACCGTTAAGGGTGTGCTCATTCATTATCAAAAGAAGCATCGTGACTTCAAAGCTAATGCAGATGTGATTAGACAGCACACAGCCACTATTAGAAGCCTCTGTGACCGTGGCCAGAAAAAACTGACCAGCAGCCTGCCTGCTCCCACTTCCAGTACTGACCGGGACAAGGCTAAGCTACGAGCTCTCAAATGCAGGCAGTGCTCCTATACATCCCCTTATTTTTATGCCTTGAGAAAGCATATAAAAAAAGACCATCCAACCCTGAAGGCCACTGTCACATCCATTTTGCGATGGGCATTTCTGGATGGCTTAGTAGAAGCTGGTTATCACTGTGAATGGTGTATTTATTCGCATACTGAGCCCAGTGGTTTGCTTGTGCATTACCAAAGGAGGCATCCTGAGCATTATGTTGACTACACATACATGGCAACTAAACTCTGGGCAGGTCCGGATCCTTCCCCTCCAGCTCTAGTGCTGCCATCAGAGACAAAAACCTATAAATGCCGTGACTGTGTTTTTGAAGCATCTTCCATTTGGGATATTACTAATCACTACCAGGCTTTTCATCCTTGGGCCATGAATGGTGATGAGTCTGTGCTGTTGGATATCATAAAGGAGAAAGATGCTGCTGAGAAAGCTGGCATGCAGCCTGATGAACTGGGGGCCAGGATTAATTCTGAAGACCAGATAACAGCATCACAGATGGAGCAGGATGCGGAGTGCACTGAGGACTCGGGTCTTTCCCAGGAAAAAACAGTCCAGCTGGCCTCTGCAAACCCTGCAATCTCTTCCACGCCGTATCAGTGCACAGTCTGCCAATCTGAATATAATAACCTACATGGACTTTTGACACATTATGGCAAAAAGCATCCTGGAATGAAAGTGAAAGCTGCAGATTTTGCACAGGACATAGATATTAACCCAGGGGCTGTGTATAAGTGCAGGCATTGTCCATATATTAACACGCGCATTCACGGTGTCCTTACACACTACCAGAAACGGCATCCGTCAATAAAGGTCACTGCTGAAGATTTTGTACATGATGTAGAACAGTCTAATGACATAGCTCAGAATGATGTGGAGGAAACAAGTAGGATTTTCAAACAAGGTTATGGCGCTTACAGGTGCAAATTATGCCCTTATACCCATGGCACTTTGGAGAAACTTAAAATTCACTATGAAAAGTACCACAATCAACCCGAATTTGATGTGTTTGCACAGTCACCACCAAAGGTGTCTGCCTCTCTGGAGCCAGAGATTACTCCTGAAATCAAGGCTTCTCCAGAAATTGCTCCTGAGGACATTGGAGAGATCACAGTGCCGGCTCCTCATTTTTCCAGTTCTCATTTAGTGTCTCATACGGTGTTCCGATGCCAGCTCTGCAAGTATTTCTGCTCCACCAGGAAAGGGATAGCTAGACACTACCGCATCAAACACAACAATGTCCGGGCACAGCCAGAAGGCAAAAACAATCTCTTCAAATGTGCTTTGTGTTCCTACACCAATCCCATCCGCAAAGGACTTGCAGCACACTACCAGAAACGGCATGACATTGATGCTTACTATACCCATTGCTTGGCAGCCTCCAGGACAATTAGTGACAAGCCCAACAAAGTAATTATTCCATCTCCTCCCAAAGACGATGCTCCTCAATTAAGTGAGGAGCTGAGGAGGGCTGTGGAGAAGAAGAAGTGCTCGCTTTGCTCCTTCCAATCTTTTAGCAAAAAAGGTATCGTCTCCCACTACATGAAGCGTCACCCTGGTGTTTTCCCTAAAAAACAGCATGCAAGCAAGCTAGGGGGTTACTTCACTGCTGTGTATGCTGACGAGCATGAAAAGCCAGCCCCACTAGAGGAGAGAAATGACTTTGAAAAGCCTGAGGTGGAGAACGAGGCTCAGGAAATAGAGTGGCTTCCCTTCAGATGCATTAAATGTTTCAAACTGTCTTTCAGCACAGCAGAGCTGCTGTGCATGCATTACACTGACCACCACAGCAAGGATCTTAAGAGAGACTTTACCATCCTGGGAAGTGGCACCCGCTCTCAGAATTCTCTCTACCAGTGCAAGCACTGTGATAGTAAATTGCATAGCATGGCAGATCTGACCTCACACTTGAATAGTCACAATGAGGAATTCCAGAAGCGTGCCAAACGTCAGGAAAGGAGGAAACAGCTTTTGAGCAAGCAGAAATATGCAGATGGTGCTTTCGCAGATTTCAAACAAGAGAGGGTAAGGGAATGTGTGTTCATTATTTTTCCTCCCCCCTCCCCTACTCCCTCCATCCTTCCCAGGCCCCCACTGTTCTCAGTAGGCTGCGTATAACTAGTGCTTACATGCATGGTCTTTGGCAGCCAAAAAACAGACTAACTAGTGACTTGTGCCAATGAGCTCTGTAAGTCAATTTAAATATTCTAGTTTGATACTATCATCTTCTCCTTTCGTTTTCCACCTCTTCCTAGAGTTCCCTAGAGGATTCCCAACATCTTGTCCTCACCCTCAACAATTATCTAGCTTTTTCTTGAAAAGTTACTGTGCGCTTAGTTTTTTTCAGTAAATGTGTCGTCTGCCCCATGGTTCCCACCTCCAGGGGTCATTCTTTTGAAATAACACGCAAATCTTTTTTTCTTCAGGAAGGCATGTGATTGATTGATTGATTGACACTTCTATGGTAATAACATATCTTGTCATGGGTCTGATTCAAAGTTCATTGATATCAGTAGGTGTCTTCCAAGGACTTCAGACTTTGGATCAGTCTCCATGTGGAATACAGAAAAAATTGTGTTGTGTACCACTGTTGTCAATCTGGAATAACTCTGCTTTTGAAAGAGTTATTGACAGTTTACCCTGGTGTCCTAAGGGCAAAATTTGGCCTGTCAGGTTTGAAACCTGAGTTATGGCCTGTTACCATCCAAATGCACAGGGTTCCTGAGGATGAAAACAAGGCAAGAAAATATTTTTTTACCAATAGATTTTACAGGCATTAGTGGAGGCCAAGTGAAAACTTGGGTTGAAATTTTGGAAAGCGACCTTTGGGACTTAAGATCACATCCATTTAAATTTTAATGGAGATGCGTTTAAGTCTCTAAGGTTGCTTTGCCAGATCAGCCCTTTGCCCTTTAAAGTGCCCAGATAGTAGATTTTTTTCCTTGTCTTTCCTAATTTCATTTTGAGATTTGTGCTTGTCTGAATCTATTCATGATAACTTAAAAATGTGGAAGCACATTTCAGTGCATGAATTGATTTTATACTTGTGTTCCAACAGACTTTTGGTCACTTGGAAGATATGTCAAAACTTAAGGAGAGGAAAGTTGTTGGATATAAATGTAAATTTTGTGTGGAGGTTCATCCGACCCTTCGAGCCATCTGTAATCATCTTCGCAAGCATGTTCAGTACGGGAACGTCTCTTCAGTGTCAGCTACAGTAAAGGTAAGCAATCTGAGATCTGTCTGCTACGTTGTCGTTTGAGGCTATAAGTTCTGGTCCAAAGACCAATGAAGTCTGTGGCAAGCCCTCATTGAACTCAAAGGGTTTTGGAACAGGTAAGGTTAAGCACATGATTTATCTCTAATGCTTCAGCTTTCTGTAGTATGTCTGGCTTATTTTAAGATACTAGTTTTAACTTTCTTCCATTCTTGATTCAAGGGCATGAAGACTATTTTCCAGAACATGTCTGATTTCTCTACTACAAATGAGTTTATTTTCCTGATAACAGAATGCCTAGGTCTCTGAGCAAGACCCTGTAGTCCAACTATTGTAGGGTACTTTCTAACACACTTAAAGCAAAATTTTTAGTGGAGGAAGCCAGAAGCACATAGGTACTAATGTGCATGAAAATGTGTATTTTGCTTATTTTTTCACAGTTACCACTGCAGTCTACTAGGGCTTGCATCTGCAAATCCCCATTCAAATAACTAATTAGTCACTTGCTTAGCTGGGTTCAAGTGGCTCATTGTCAATGCACTTTTTTCTGTGGGCGTCGGGACTTCCACTTCTAGAGAATCTGGTCTCCAAGAAGGATCTCTGTCCTCCACTCCCCAAGCTGGTTCTTCAGGATATCAAGAGCGGAGTGTGTACACAGTAATGGAGCAGGAGCTGGCAATGCATTCTTCCTGCTGCTGCTGCTGCAGTGAGCACTTGGATTATGTTGAGGAAAAAAGATGCCACCGCTGTGCTCAGAACTTTACTTATAGCGTATTTCTGTTCGATAATGCTGACTAACCTGCCATGAGGAAACTGAATCCAGCTGGGTCTGAACAGCTCCACGTGAGAGGGCTTAGACTGTTCTGCTGTCCTCCCCTTCACATATGTGATGATACATAAGTGATCAAGTAATTTTTCTCCTATCAAACTATGGCTGTTTTTACAAGCAAGAAAACTGCCACATTTTCTCTCTTTAGTTTTTGGACAAATAGAAATTGAGGGTACTACGTTGATTTTAAGTTCTTGATTGCATCATAATACTTGCCATAATGAATAACACTAAGGAAAAGGAATAAAAACTAACAGGTTTTTTACAAAGAGGGTTATCATTTCCTGAGAGGGCCTGTTTCTCTTTTGTGACATTAGTGTTGGTGAAAAGTGTCCACTTGTGAGTTTTGGGAAACATAGGTATATATTAGCCTACAGAGCAGTTATTATAGTAGTTGATAGCAATGATAGCTTGCAACATATCATGGCATTAATATTCAGTTAACCTGTTCTGAAGGATCTGTGTCCAGAGGTTAGCAGGTAGGCAGTTCAGTTTCTGTTTTAGTTGTTTGGCCTTGTTTCTGACTTTGTTCAGTCTGAACACTGCCAGCTGTGAGACGTGGTCTCTTTTAGAGTGCTGCTGCTTCTTGTGGATTGCCACTAGTGTTGTGGGACTTGTGTAGAGAGATCGTTAGAACTGTGAACGTAGTGGGTGTGTCTACACGAGATGCCTACTGCGCAGCTGTTACTAAATGACAGTACTAAATGACTGTGCAGTAACTGGTGTTACTGCACAGTAGTGTCCTGGCACGGTTGCCTAGTGACATTTACTGCGCAGTAGCTCGCTACTACTGCGCAGTAGCATTGGGTCATAGGTTGTACCCAGCGACGCTACTGTGCAGTAGTAACGAGCTACTTTGCAGTAAGCATCTTGTGTAGACATGGCCAGTGGGACTCCTGGGTGAGGTCTTATCTGGCTTCCTTCCTATCATGCTTCCTTCTCCAACATCTGCCACTGACATGATAAGCACTGCCCACTCACTTCCACTGAGGCACACCTGGACACTGACAGTTAGGCAGAGAAGAGGGCTCAGGACCAGCCCTAAGTGGGTCAGCATAAATCTGAGCACCGCCTCCCCTCAGTGCTGCTTGTCGAACACAACCTGAGCCTAGGTGTGGGGTGCTCAATCAAAGCCACTTCAAACCATGTAAAACTCTGCCTAAGAGCCAGTCTCCAAGTTTGAGTGGCAGAGAGTAGGTTGGGTTCATTTTGTCAACTCTGGACTTACAGTCCGGAGGGTGGCCATGTAGACACGTCCTTTTAGATGTTGAAGGGAATCTTAGATCTTAAAATTAAGACATGGAGAAGACTTGAGGGCAGAAGGGAGAGAGAATTGATGGCTTTGGGGGGGTATGTGTTTTTTAGCAGGAAGCTGAAGATTCTTCAAACACAACTTTGGAGGGTTTTGAGGGCGTCAAAGACCCTGGCATTATGGAATTTACAGAAGCTGAATCTGGAGCATCCTTGGAAGATGAAACCAGGCCTGGGGGCTACCACTGCAGCCAGTGTGACCGGGTTTTGATGTCTATGCAGGGTCTGCGATCTCACGAGAGGAGTCACTTGGCTCTGGCCATGTTTACCCGGGAAGACAAGTACAGCTGCCAGTATTGCTCCTTTGTCTCTGCTTTCAGGCACAAGTAAGTTGTTTGTTTGTTTGTTTTTGAATAAAAGCACAGACTATAGGTGCTGCTTTCGCATGTACCAACAGATGAAGAACGTCATATTCAAAAGCTTGTCTATCACAGCTATGTAGTTGGTCCAATAAAAGATATCAGATTAAGAAATCCTTGCTTCTGACATTAAAAGGGGCTCTGTTAGCTTGGAATCTAGGCAATTTTATTTTTAATTATGTTTTTTGCTTTCTTGGTTTTCATGTATTTCCATGCCCTGCAGCCTGGTACTATTGTCCATGATTATTTTTAGAAATTATCATGGATTCCTTTCTTTTTTTTAGTACACCTGCTTTTGTTGGCTGTGGGGAAAATGCACACAAACAAAAGGTGAACATTTCCTACATGGAGAGAATGATAAAACTAATGATCTACAGAGCACTGTCAAATAAGTGAAATAAGCTGGAAGGAGAAGGGGAAAAGATTTTATTCTGTAATCTTTTGTGCATAATGAATTTGAGTGTTGCACGTAACAAATTTAAGTTGATTTAGAGGGATTTAGTCTCTAATGCCAAGCAGGTCTCAAAAGCTAATCTTCTTTTTTTTTTTAATCTTTTTGAACAAGTTCCTCAACATATTTGACTGTCTGATGCAACAAAATAAAAGTGTTACAGATAGTTGTTATAAATAAACAGACTCCCTGAGAATTTGCCCAAGTGGGTATTTAAGACTCCAGAGGTAAGGTGTTCGGTTTTTTTTAATTAACTTTTTACCACAACTGCCAAAAATGAATGGGTTTGTGGTACATGATTTCCTTAAAGACAGACATCAGCATATGCACATTTCCTTCTTTGCCTGGAAGAGAACTACCTCCCTACCTACTCACGACCTTTAAAAGAGAAAGGGAGATCTGTGGTGTGTCCTGCCTTCAGTGGGACCAATCAGGTTTAAGTTTTGACTGCTCAGTGTTGAAATCCCATGTATGAGAAGAAAGGCTGTATATGAGTGCATTCAAATAATGCATGCCAGAAGGGCAAAGCTTCCACTGGCACGACGAGTGCATCCATGCAGGCTATAGGCTTAATATGGTGGGAGGCTCTGAGAGTTGCAAGGATTTGAGCAGCCATCAATAAGTGTGGTTTGGAGGAGAGGAAGCGACTGGTTAGTTTCAGGGACTTTCCCACCTTTGACTGGTGGGACCATGTGGACAATGTAAGGCTCTACCACCTTTAGAGTGTAACAAGAACTTCTGCCCCCATGCAAAAATATTTTGCCCCCAAAACCACTCTGGCTCTAAGGTTGTCTTGCACTCTCTTTCTTTTCAGTTGTTACGTTGGTTCTGTGGGTATAAAAGATCGTGGAACCAATAGTGTGGATGAAGGGAGAGAGCTATAAACACTTTGGCTGCAATAGTTGGCCAATTTAGAAAGACACTGCATCAGAGATTGCCACACAATCTTCTTCTTTTTCATAACCAGAGTAACCCTAAGAAAACCCCAAACTTAGCTTCAAAGAATCTGACTGATTGGCAGGATGTGTGGCTTAAAAGGTATACTTGTACATGCGCCTGTGTAGAACTCCTACTGTTAGGAGAACAGAACTTCTATATTATACAGCTTTGGATTGGCAGGATAGTTTAATTTGTAAGCAAATTAATTCACTATTGGCTTTTAACATGGAGTTTTGTTGTGTGGAATATTGATCCAATCTGATAATCAGCATTTTTTTAATTAATTTTAGCAGATTTGTTCATTTCACTAGACCAGCAATAGTTATATTCCATCTTAGATTCCTTATTGGATTTATACTAAAATGATTTTCCTGTGAAGTGGTCCTGAAAAAGACAGACGGGACATTTTGTAGTGTTGCTATCATTGGGCATTTGAATATATACTGAGAGTACAGCTTTTTTTTCCACTGATGGACGGACATTTTCTGGTAGTTTAGAACTCACAGCAGCATGAACTTTTTTGTTTTATGTAAAGACTGTAGTGGACTCCACTTGAACTGGAAGCTGATATTCAGTAGTAAAGGGGAAGCAAGCTTGCATAAAATAATTGGAACCAAGAGCCAAGTGTATGCATGTTTTTTAAAAAGCTAATTTTTTCCTTTTGTTACACTGCTATGCACATCTCCATATTCAGACTCAGAGTAGAACTGGATTCCAAAGTGCTGGCATGCTAGAAGGAGTTGTACAAGAGATGTTTGTAGCTCAACCTAAAGTTGGTGCCTGCTCTCCTGAGACTGCCAACTTATGGGGATTGAAGTTCTGCCCACTTACTTGTTGAGCTCCCTGCACAGGCCTCCAACTTGTATGTTGTACCATCATTTTTCTTTCTTTCTTTTTTTTTATTCTGAAACTCATTGATTGGTTCTTGTATAGTCTGCTGGCATTGTCCCCAGAAGAGACTCTCTAATTGTTTTTATTCCCATTACTAAAAGAAAGCTTCTCCTTAGAGGTGGTCAGGAAAACAAACAAAACCCTTTTTTGACTGGAAGGAAGAAGGGGGCTATACGTCTCACAAAAAAATCCTTTGTTTTTCATTTTGTCTTTTATTCCCCAACCACATTTATTCCTGAACTCTCATCTTGTTAGTTTGGACCCTGAGTAAAGAAGCTAAAACTAGATTTTTGTCCCATTAGCCTCTTTTAAAGTGGCTAACATTCTGTATAATAGTTTTGGTGACTATTCTGTAATCATTCTTCATACTGGATATTACTTCACTGTGCAAGTAATTCCAGGTGGTTAAAACATTGCCCAACATGAAGAGTAGTAGATACTGTCCCCAATATATATTTTTTTTCACATTTGTACCTGAACTAGTAGCTGAAATTCTCTAATATTTTGTTTCCTTTTTTTTTTGCCTTTTCCTTGCCAAGTTTGGATCGCCATATGCAGACTCACCATGGACACCATAAACCATTCCGTTGCAAACTCTGCCCATTCAAGTCCTCTTATAATAGCCGCCTGAAAACTCATATACTCAAAGCTCATGCTGGTAAGTTTCTCTGTTTTACAGTGCAGCAGGCATAACAACCCTTTGACTTTTTTCTTGTTGGTCAGTGCTGTTGATTTGAGTTAAACATTTTATCAACTTTGTGTAGGATTTTCAAAGGTAAAGCATTGCTGCAGCTCTGCTCTCATTGTAATCAATGGAAATCTTACCACTGATTTCAAGAGGAGCAGAATTCAGGTCATTACCAAACAGTTTGGGAAATTCCATATGCTTCTGAAAAAGGATTCAGTCATTCAGCTTCTAGAGACACTAGCAAGACAGCTTGGTACTGAGAAGTTTGTTTTCACTTAGTTTACTCTGTAAATGACTTGAGAAAATGATTGAGGATCACATTTTGGTTTCAAGCTGTACTGTCTTAATGTTGGCTTTAAGATTCAAATTTAGCAATAAAGTTTTGGAGCCAGATCTGCAGCTGGCTTAAACTGGAATAACTCCATTGACTGAAGTGGAAGAATGTTTTATAGACTGCCATGCAGTACAGAGTTATGGACAAATAGGTATTTATGGTGGTTGGGAATTGAAAAAGGGACAATGAGAAAAATGATCAAGGCAAAATATTGCATGCAACTTTTATAAAGGACTGAGATGGAAGATTTCCTGATCCGGATGTGATCATGACTTTCTAATTTCAGTTGTATTGCATGGTTCCAGGTTTTAAAATGTATCCTTTACTTGGGATCAGCAGCCATTGGTGATTGTTGCATCTTTTTTTTTTCTTTTGAAATGGTCAAATGCATATTAACCAAAACTAACCATCTTAAGCTAATCCAATTTATGTTAAAACCCACAAATAAAGACTTGTAGAATAGAGGGGGATAGGGTGCCATATGTATGGTAAAAACTAACCTCTCTGAACTCAGTGGCTCTTTGATCACATGATCATTTCTTGTTCTTAGAACAGATGCTTCTACAATGGCCTGTTTTATGCTGGGGCTCAGAGGTGCGGGGGAAAGAGGGGTATCAATTGTAGTCCACCAATAAGAAATTGAATCTTTCCTGTTTAATTCCAATAGATCAAAACTAACCTTGGACCAAGGGCAACCAGACATTTCCTTCGTATTCTGTTTCCTATATTGATTGCAGATTTCACACTTGGATGCCTTATCTTCAACAACAGCATTCATGCCAGACTCTGTTCTAACACTTCTCAATACTTGGATGGGCACTTTGGATTAGCTTAACATTTCTGACCTCATGTTGTATGTAGCTGGGCTATGACATGGTCTACTTTCTACAGAAACCCATTGTATGCATCTGTTTCGTTTCTATACTTGAACATTTTAGGTTTTTAGACGTGCCAGAGATCTTTTTGTTGGCCTTCCATTAAGAATTGTTTCTCAGGCTGCTATGTATTTGGGTCATTTTGTATGTCTTTTCTGAGCTTGTCAGATTTTTATGTCAAAATATGTATGCAAGCCATATTTATACTGCAAATTTCTTTTTTCCGTAGAGCTTTGATTTTTGGGTCTGCCCCTCCCCCTGGTATATAGGTGTTCTTGAACAGGTCTGCTATCACAATATGTTTACATGGCTTGTATCTCGCATTATACAAGTATTTCTGCAATTGCATAGTCATGTTTTGGAGATTAGGTGATGCTTTGCACAATGGCTTCTGTATTAGGGTTTTTAAAAGTTTACAGTCTGTTTTTGCCTCAACTCATTTCTTCCCAACAAACATTTATGAAACAGAAATAATTGCTTGAGCATTTTTGTCTGGTGTTTGCTCTGTTGTGTTTTAGTCGGTCCTCTAGAAATATATATTACCTTGCAGAAAGACTATGCCTAAACCATGTTACTTTGAACCTACTGAGATCTCGGTAATTCTAAAAGCTTTTTGCCTACTAATCTTGTCAGTGCTATTTTTATGCAAATTTAGGGATGAAACTGCATAGCATGTTCATGCATTTCCTGTGAAATCTTCTTATTCCAGGGTTGTCTTCCAGTGCAATTGCCTCCCTCATCTTTTTGGATCTGTTCAAATTCCTTTTTCTGGTGGAGTATGTTCTCTACATAAGTTAGCTCTGTTTACCTGATCTGGTATCCATACTCCCATTCAATATGTTTCTTCTTTGGATTGTGGCAGTGCCTTCCAGTGTGTTGTCAGTTGTTTTTACCCTGAATCAGTACATTTGTAGATTTTGGGACAAGATTTCTTCATACATCTCTGATGCTCAGGCAGACCCCAGGGGAAATCAGTTAAATATTTATAATATACAAAATAGTGAGTTGAAAAAGTTAAACACTCTTCTACTTGGTAAGATTTATTAAAACTATTTCCTTGCATCCAGAATTGAAAGTTTGCTTGTTGATGCTCATTTTAGTTGCTGTGATAGGGTTTGAAAGCCATATTTAAGTCTTCTTGATCTCTAACAGTACTTTACTTGTGTGAGTTTAGTATGGTTGCTTTAATGTTAACAGTCAATTGCTGCCTGTCTTTATTCAGAAACATCAAATTTTACCATATTGTGAAGCTTTATCTCTTTATCTTACCAGTGTCTACATCAGTGGCATGTATTTTATCTAATGCATCCTGTTCTATTAAGCAACTCATCATATCCTGTAAGAAAATCATTTATATCCTCTCTGTAAACAAGTGATATACCTGTTTGATAATACGCATTTGCAGAATGCCATTTGACACAAGAGTGCATGGGACCTCTTGTTCCACAACTTCAGACTGTGCTGTGCGGTCTGTTCTTTTTCCAGACACATTGGTGTGGGTTTGCCAGGTGGTCACATTTTGTGTCTGTTACATTAAAGAAGTTTAGGTTTTCATTTTAGGAGAGGATGGATGCAAATCTTTTTGTATGTGCTTGCCGTGATTACATTGCTTTCAGCTGTAGTACAGACCTTGAAATTCTCTCTTTGTTCATTTCCAGTGTCACAAACCAATCTGTTCCAGAACCCTGTTGTCTGTATTTGAGAAACCAACCAATTTTTTCCCCTGTATCTTCATTATTAAAGGAATTGTTTTCCAATTAACATTCATAAATATTTTACTCTTGCATTGTTTTTGGCAGATTGTGTGTAACCCATGCTTACTCAGTTGGGTGCTTTGTTCTCTTACACGTGAAAGCAGAGTTTGAAAAAATTGATTGCTTTTATTGCATGCATAACATCACACCATTTTGTGTTCCAATTGCCTTCATGCTTACTGCAAACAAATCTGGTCTCTGCCATTTGTTTACCCTTGATTCTCTCTTTGCGGCTTGGAACATACTTAGAATTACATTTGCTTCTATTCATTCACTTCCATAGACTTTTACTTTAGCTTTACATCTACCCACAGTCCCTAACATGGTCATGTCCATTTCTTGTTAAACTTGCTTTGGCCTCAGTAATCGTAATAATGGTCTCAGCTGCCAGGCAACACCATTGCTCACATAAGGAAAATATGTACCTTTCTCACATTGGATATATCGCAGCATTCTTGAAAATTCTGAAGGACCTTGGCTAGGATTTTGTCATTTCTTTCATGCTGCTTCTGGAATGTGTTTAGGCTTTCCACATGTAGACGTACAGAGGAACTGAGCTCTTCCCTGTTACCGTTCTTCCAAGAAAACAGGGAAATGTGCCACCAACATCCTTCAGTTCTCTTCTGGATTCAAATGATTCCATTTTTGCTGAAGATTCAATTAGCTTCCAATACCATGAAATAAAATTGTGATGCACAGGAGTGCTGCTTAGAGTCTAGCTTCTCTTGTTTGGCCTCAATCACATGACAAGCAGCCAGGGTTACTAAAAGATGATGCCACTGTCACATGTAGGTGTTAAGATCCACAGACTCCAATATTCCAGCAGGAAAGCTAAATAGCTTGTTCTCTTTGGGAACAGTCTTTTACTAATGGAGAAAATGGGAGTTTTACCACCAAATTCTGTAGGAGAAGGATAGGGGACCCCTTTGTTTCTTCTGTGAGCTGATGACGTGCCTGTATTTCGCTCACCCAGGTGAACATGCCTACAAATGTTCCTCCTGCTCATTTTCCACCATGACAATCAGCCAGCTGAAAGAGCACTCCTTGAAAGTGCATGGGAAAGCACTGACACTACCAAGACCCCGCCTTGTCAACCTTGCAGCCTCACACGCCCAACACACCTCCAAGAACCACACTCCTGCTGAAGAAGTGGAGGACTCTAATGGTAAGTGGTGCTTTAGAGCAAGAACATCACTGTCTAAGGTGCCACTTATTTTGATTTTTTTTGAAGGCAACAGCTTGCCCTAAAAGAAGTTTCTTAAGTCATTTTGTAAATGCTTCTTAAGTTGTCAAAAATCAGAATAAATTCGATGCTTTAGGATAGTCTGTAAAGCATGATCACTCACTCATACTCCAGCAATTTGCCCAGCTGACAATTGGCCTTCAGTATGTGTTAACCTTTCTTTCTCAAAGACCCACTCATTAGGTTTTGAAAGACGTGATTAGGTGTCTGGATCTCCCTGAAAGTCGATGGGAATGAGGCATCTAGTTCACAGAGTGCTCTGGTGAGGTGATATTGGGGAGTTCAGTTTAACCTTTTAATGGTGGTTAAAATAATTTTCCTTCCCCTGCTACAAAGGGTTAAAAAAATATATAGCTAAAAATATGGGCTATTCCTGGGTAGTGGGTACAGGCAGCAAATGACATATAAATAGCATTTTTTTTCTTTCCCTGCTGACTGTTGTATGTGTGCAAGAGCAGTAGGCAGCTTGTGTCCCTGGTATTTTTGCAATGGGTGGTCAATCAAATAAGGTGCAGATCCAGAGGAGAGATGTGGCTTAGTGCCCTGGTGTGCTTGCCAGAAGCAAGTGCTAGTAACTCTAGCTTTCTCTTCAGTCTTGGACCTGCAAACCAGAAAAAGGGATTTGATAGTCAAGAAGTCAGCATGGTTGCTGGGTAAACCATATGAAGGGAAGAGGATGGGTTGGGGAGTTGAAGCTCTGGTGGTTTCTGTCAGTGTTCAAAGGTCTTACTGGTTTCTCTCAGATTTAATATTCCAAGGAGACTTTTAGAAAGAGACATTTTCAAGTTGTCCAAGCAATTCCATGGAAAAATTGTTAAATGTTTTGTTGTTGCTGAAATGAAAAATTGAACTTCTGATCACTTCAAGAAGTGATCAGCATTCAAGCATTTTGGTCACTTTTCCTCCCTTTTTTCCCCATTGGGCAAAGGGGGAGGGGAGGAAAGGAGGGACATACCCAATAAGGCAGAAGCCAGAATAACTTTGACTAGAATAGAAGCTATATTATATAGCTTTGACTAGAATAGAAGCTATATTATATAGCTTCTATTCTATATAAAATATACTATATTCTGTATAATATAGCTTCTATTCTAGTCAAAGTTATTTTGGTTTCTTTAAATGAAAACATAAAGTATTATGAGCAATGCAAAAAAAAATATTTGTGCAATTCAAAAAGCGATTTTTGGTCATAATCTTTCCAATTAAAAGGTTTTGAACAGCTTAAAATTTTCCCTTCCCTCACAGGACTATCTGGAGCTGTGGATTTGAATTTGTTTTCACGGAAGTGTTTTTGTTATCATGAGACTTTTGATTATTTATGCTAAAACTAGCTTAAAGTAGTTGAATTAGCAAAATTCATCTTTGGATGTGTTTTATTGGTTTTTGAAAAATGTATTCCCTCATTCTCTAGTTTTCAAAAGGCAGAAATTTTCATTGGGTCTCCTAGTCTTTAATATTAATTAGTACCATTCTACTAATACCGAAAGTATTAAGATGTGTACAGAGAATATTTTGGGCTTTGGCAGGATGATGCTCGCTTCCTGTAACTCATCCTAGGAGACTGAAATCATGATTATTACAGCCCAACACAAAATGAAATTCTGTCCTGTAGCCTAAGTATTCAGCATTGTGGGTTTTTTTAAAGGACCACATATTAATATATGCTAGTTTAACAAGTTTTTACATGCACTAAAATACAGCCCTTATTGGGATGTCGCAGTTAACCAGGTCAGAGTTGCATTCAGAGGTTAAAGCAGGACTTGTCCAAAATTGCGTGATCACCTTTAAATAGGGTTAATGGTTAAATGACATTGAAAATAATAGAAGCTACTCACTGAGGAGGTAGTCAGAAGAGTACAGGGTAGCGATGATTATATTGACATTTTATGGCTCTCTTGTGAAAGAAATACCTGGGGGGGTTGTTTTGTTTGTTTGTTGTTTTAAGTCATTTTCTTGACATAATGGATTTGGTTGCAGACCAAATTAAGGAGCACTTTGCTTTTATCATAGTTCACTTTGGGTTTTAGAAGGGAGCAAATAAAGTTCCATGTGACCCAGGCCTGTAAACTACAGGTGTTACATAGGAATAGATAAAAGACTGGTTACAATAATAGAAAATAGGGAGTACATGTGAAGCACTGTTATGCCCAGCTGGCGGGAAATATTAAGTGGGGTTTTCACAACACAGAGTAGTTGGACCTCTGCTGTTTTAATGTATATAAATAACTTACACCCAGGGTTGTAATCTAGTTAATTCACTGATGACACAAAATTGAATCAGGATGGGGGAGAAGTGGCAAGCGTGGAGGCTATGGCAAATGAACTTGGACTTATTTCATGGATTGGTTGCTACATGGCAACATAGTATAATTAAGTGTTTGTAAATGAGAGCTATTCATTTCTTTGCACATGCACAGTAGTTGGAATAGAACTTAAGCAGGATGGCTTGAAAGAGATTTGGGAGTGAGTAGAATTCATCCTGGAAATATGGAACAAGTAAATATAAAGAGGGGAGAGGAAAAGGAATATGCAGCTAAAATACTGAAATGCACATTTGATGAAGGCTGATTTGAACAGAACAGTTCAGTGTGGAGAGACCAAAGGAAATTTTGTCTCCAGTTGCTTCAGAATTTGTTTCCAAAGGTACCACTGCTAAAGATGCAACAAAATGCACTGAAGCTGATCTGTTTATTATAACATAAGAAGAAGATTCTCAAATTTGTATGTCTCATTTGTTTTAGCTCTCGGTCAGGAGCAATTAGTATAACTTTTAATGTACTCGGAAGATGGGAAGTATTGGTGGGGCTAGAGTTAAGATGAATCTCTTGACCATGTTAGGTAGGCATATCCTTGGTAGTTCTGTAATTCTCAAAACCTGATTATAAGTAGGGATCTACCGAACTTGAGAAGGCAGCTGGCCAACTTTGTGAGCAGATTTTGGGACTAGCCACCATTTTCATGGGCTGAGTGCAATAGGATCCCCCACACCTGGCTGAGGGGCCCCAGGAGTCCCGCCCTTCCCCACAGGTTGCTATATGGCCTGAAACCACATCTTAATTACTTAGATTAAATTTGGGGAAGCCATTAATCCATGCATTATTAAGCATGAATTAATGGCTTCCCCAGGCTTAATCAGTGTAATTAAGCCATAGTTTGGGACCATACCCAACTGGTTAGCTCTACGATTTTGGTGGGCTTGCTATAAGAAAACAAAAAAAATGACAAGCAGAAGAAAGGGCGGGAAGCCCTATAGTTTTGGGGCATCTATACATGTGGAGGGAGAGGGGGGCAGCACTTTAATTAGTGTGACTCTGGGAGCCTCTCTAATTAAAGCACCCACAGCATCACATGTACAGGCAGTCCTTGGACTTGCAACACAACTGAATCCTGAAAACTTCATCTTAAGTCGAAACACTAACTCAGAACCAATATTCCCATAGGAATCAACGTTATAAATGGGGGATTGGTTCCTGAACTACTCTATTTTTACCAAAAATAACCCAGAATTTTATACTCAATCAATTATAGATGAGTAATATAGCTACATTAATGTATTTATATTGTAAATAGCAATGAGAATGATTTGGAAGGACTTCTTTGAGGTGACTTTGCTGGACTTTATGAAGGGCTCTCGGTTGGACTTTTTGAAGACTGGAAGTCTTCTCAGGAGTCTTGGTTGCAGGTTTTTTTGGAGTCCTGTATGCTTTCTTAAAGAAAGTATTGAAGGAAGTTTGGATAGATGTTTTCCAGGGAGATGGGCAATGCAGTGAACTGGTTTGCTGGCATGGCATTGGATCAAACGTTGTAAAGTTAAAACTGACATTAGAAAGTTGAAACAGGGTGTCAATTTCTAAACGTTGTAAGTGCAAAGTGTTGTAACTTGAAACGTTTTCAGTCAAGGACTGCCAGTATCTTGTGCTCCAAAATGTTAGGGGGTATGCTTGAACTAAAGCTCATTTCACAAGTCCCGCTGCCATTTTAAAGCACAGGGATGCTGAATAAAGATGATGAGGAGGCTCCTGGAGTGTGTTAATCAGCACACTCCAGCAGACTCGATTAATTGAGTCTGTTCTGATGCATGCTTATTAGTACATGTCCGGCATGTACATAGGTGCCTTTGGAGCATGGGTGGGGGAGGGGCAGGGACAGGGTGGAGTCGGGGGCAGGGCAGGGCTGCTCACAGCAGGATGTGCAGAGGCTGCAGGCAGCTCCTGCTGTGAGCAGCCCTTGCCCACCTGCTCCTGCCCCTCCCCCCACTTCCTGCCTCATCCCTCTGCCCTCTCCCCCTCCATCCTTTTCCTTCTGCCTTCCTCTTTAGGCTCCAAGACTGCAGGGCTTCCCACCTTTTTCTCTGCTTGCCAGGAAGTTTTTTTTTCTCTTAGTTTTTTGCAGTGAGCCCAGCTGAATTCATGGTATCTGCGAAAATTGCTCAATCACAGATTTGGCAGGTCCATAATTATAAGCCTTCCCAGGTCAGCAGGGTCTGGATGTTTAGCAAGACTGACAACTTATGTCCATCACTTATTTTACATAGGCAAGCCCCTGGTAGACATTAATTTAATCTTGTGATAGAATCTGAGGAATTTTATCTCGGATCCCAAAAATGATGCATCCTGCCATGCCAGAAGTTCAAGATCTAAGAGACTGGAAAGTTTGGGCTAGAGCTAACAGGACAGTGTTAAATGCGGGCAAATGCAAAGTTCTACACTTGGGGAGGAATAATAAAAAACATGGTGGATGCATTATGGAAAAGGACTTGGGAGTCTTGTCGTGCAACCTCTCAAAAGGAAAATGTGGTTTTGGGATGCATCAGTAGAAGCATTAGGTGCAAGACATGAGAGGCCTCTCTACTTAGCACTGGTTAGGTGTTCTCTGGAATCCTGTGTGCAGTACTGGGCTCCATATTTTAAAAAGGAGGTGGAGAAGTTAAAGCGGGTTCAGAAGTGGACAGCACAGATGACAAAAGGGCTTGGAAAGCAAGGAGGCTGAAGGAGCTAGGCATGTTCAGCTTGCAGAAAAAGTGTTTAAGGGGTGCCATGATAGCAGTCTTTAAATACCTGAAGGGCTGCCATAAAGAGGGAAAAATACCTTTTCTGTCTTGCTGCAGAGAGGAGGACATGGACCAATGGCAGCAAAGTAAGTTTAGATTGGATATCTGGAAAAGCTTCACTGTGAGAATAGGAAAGTAGCTGAATAGACTGCTTAAGGAAGTTGTTGACTCTCCATCACTGGAGGTGTTTAAGAAGAGGTTGGGCAGCCACCAGTCAGTGATGATTTAGGTGCAGCTATACCTACGTTCTACCATAGTATTTCCAATGCTTCTGTGCCTTGGTGATTGTCCCCCCACACTTTTTCCATTATGTGTGTCGGGGTGTTTTTAAAGCCTTCCCATAGGCACTGAGTGTTGGCTATAGCCAAGAATGGGACTTTGATTGAGGTGTGCCAGTGCTTTTGCTGGAATCAAAGGTTCTTGCCTAGAGGGTCTTGCTCCTTCACTCTGGGTCAGACTGATCACCATATTTAGGATCAGGAAGAAATTTTACCCCAGGGTCAGACTGGTACAGACCATGGGCATCTTTGCCTTCCTGTGTAGTGGGAGGCATGGCCTTCTATCCAGGATCTCTTGAGTATATATTGAAAATGTTTTATAGAAGCAGGACTTTGGCTGTCATGGTTCCTCTGCTTTACCTGTGGAAGGTTAGGGTGTTAGGTCTATGTTGTGTCAGGGTTGATGGTGATCTTATGTAGAGTTTAAATTATGGTTTGTATGGGATTGTTTGGATAGGGCTGATCCTGCTTCAGGTAGGTGACCTCTGGAGGTCCCTTCCAGCCTTACTTTTCTGTGACTCCATCTGCCGTGGCAGGACGCATGATTTTTGAAACTTCCTCAGAGATACTATTGTGTATCTTTTTGGGTTTGGGGAACCCAGCTACACAAGGTGGCTCCCTGATGCTCTGCTGCACATCCGTCCTTTTAACTTGCCTGTGCATTGGGAGCTGGGGAGCTTCCCAATCTCCAATTCCCCATGACCTAGACCTTAAATGGTATGTGAAGATAGAGATCAAGGAGGTCCTTGATTTCACCCTCCCCGTCGCTGTACCCATACCTTTTCAAAATGTTGGTGAGTGGAAAACCAAGATTGGGAAATGGCTGTCTGCCCATGTGCCACTTTACACATGACAGTACCCAGGGAGCCTAGCATCAGAGGTCTCTGGCTCTCTTGTGCCTGGTGTTAGGCAATTTAAATAGGTGCCTTTAATATGCCACATGGTAAAATTAAAGCACATTGCAAACCAGCTATTGAGGAGTGTTTGGTTTTCTTCCCCACACCCAACCAGCTACAAAAATGTTCCGCATCAAATGTGGAACATTTTTGTGGTTGGTTTGCCATTTTTATCATGTGATTAGTTGAATGTGGGACATTTTACAATTTATCACATGATTAACATGCTAGTAATATAAATGTAATATCTGCCTGGCGCCAGAATGGTCTGCCGGCCAGCATGGAGACTTAGGAGCAGGACTTATCCTATACCTGTTGCATAAGGGCCTTGTTTATGTCTATAATATTTTGTTTATAAGGTGTCTGTTGTTGTGGTGTCTGAGTTTCCTTAGAAATAGATCTTGTACCTTCTGTAAGCATCGGTTCTCTCTCTAAAAACCAAAAATGACTGGCCCATTTAAATATTGTACATTAATGCATCTGTTTTTTGAGTTCTGTGTGTAGCCTAACCATATAGTGTGGTGCTGTTCAAAACATTTGTATCCATCTAAATTGAAATAATAAGGCTACCAATGTTCCCTACTATGGCAGTATTTTCAAGGATTTCTCCTCTTCCAAAAGGAAACCATTTCCTCTGTATATTTTTAGTCAGGTACAAGATTTCCAGGGGTTTGTTAACCTTTTTGTGATGTGCTGGAATTTGGTATAAAGCATTTTGAGTTCTCACACCATGAAGATCAAGCTTGGATTGAAATTTGCCATACTGTTTTGTCATGGATTAAATGGCTTCACAGATGAATCTGTCTGTTGTGGTTTCATAGTTTTAAAGTATGAGTAGTGTCTACATCAAAGTATGTAAGAACTGAATATATATGAAGTGCAGATTTTTTCCTGCCTATTCTAATCTTGCAATCTAAGTAAGAGCCAAAAATTATTTTAATCTGCTTCCATCCAGCCTGTATTGTATGGCACTGCTAGTGCTATAAAATATCTTGAGTAATTAAAATGCCACTGTATGAGTTTCAGATAGTGTTTTATACTTTGTTTAACTCTTGGCTTTAGTGGAAGTAAAAGTAAGTCAATGCTGAGAACTTTTGAAAATCCCACCCTCCACAATGTCTGGTTGTAGGAAAAGAAAACTCTACATAGAGAATAATCAAAATGCCAGTACAAACGTATTGCAGGATGTGGAAGAGTCCATTTGGCAAGCAAACTGAAACAATCCCACAGAAATCAATGAAATGAGAGATCCACGAGTGGGGACCTATGACACTTAAAGTTCATAACAATTATTCAACAGACTGATGAATGCTGTCTCACATTTACTATTACTTCCTGCACTTCAAAACGTATTTTCATCATGTTACTTGCCCCAACAAGTTGTTACGGCTTGCATCCCTTGCTTCATTTCTTGGGCCCATTTTTCAGAGCAACAGATTTCTCTGTATGAGCAAGGTTGACAGAAAGTTAGAGGTTTGCAAATTATTTGTATCAGCTTTGGGCAACCATTCAAAATAAGCATTAGTGACCTTACTAATTAAGAATATTTGATCAAGAAAACCACACTGAAAACATGGTGATGCATGCAGGAAAAACGAGCAAATTGATCTAAACTACCATAATGTAAGAATCTTTACTTTTAGACAATGGCCAGAGATACTCGGTGAAAGAGTTTAAAATGAACTGTGTTTCTTCCTAAACACATCCATGAAGCTTGGTAACCATTCCTAGTCCCCTTGCTTGCCAAAAAATGAAAATAAATTGTCTACCATTAATACAGGCACATATTAGAAAACACATGTAGTTAATAACATTCATAAATTGAAGATTTGGAGCTTTCTCAGATAGCTAGGACTTGTAACTTTTTTTGAGCAACTGGAAAAACAAACAAACTCCAGTTTAATAAAAACAGTATGGGAGTTGCGATTAAAATAAAAGTAACGGTAACCTGAGCTCAGTCATTATCCAAAACTCCCAATGCCATCTATTCTAGCTCTTCCTGAACTTTGTTCTTTTCCCTTTGATAAAGGCCATCGCATCATATGGAGACTGACATATAAAGACATGGCTGCCTTGATTCACCAGAACCTGGCTGGGTACAGAACTGCTCAACTGAGTCCCGTCTTTTAAGCGGTTGCCTGACAGGTGCAAATCCCTTCCCTCCAACCCCACTTTCAGAAGCTATGCTGTATAATCAGGATAAATGCCTATCTTGCGCTCCTTGACAGTTGAAATCCTGTTGGGCTCAGAGGGCCTTCAGAATATTTATTAGAACTGTTTAATGTGCCACCAGAAGCCTGAAGAGGCTTTTAGAACCGAGCGTCTGAACTGACACCAGAGAGACAGAAACAGATGCATTATAGAGGTCTGTTATATCAGCAAACTACTTTCACCCTCTCCAACAAATATGCAGACCCTAAAAAAAGAAAGGGGTGGGATGTGGGCAAAGTTTTCAAATTAGATCCTTTAGTGCATTTAGGCTTCAGTTAATTTCTTAACTTACACTGTAGCTCATCTTCTGTATTTTTTAGCTACAGTGCATTAGAGCTGTTTTGATAGCCTCCTATCAGAGCAGAGAACCTCTAAATCTATCACTTATAAGGCCAGGCCTTGAATGCTTACTTAAAAGAAGAAAAAACAATTAAACACTTAAGGGTGCTTACAGATATGGGCGGGGGTGGGGAACAACACTTTTACTTCATTAGGTGCGCCCCCCCCCCCTGCCGAGTGCAGCACGTGCCCAGAAGAGGAGGTGTGTCAGTTTGACCTGACTCACCAAGCATCTGCATAGCTCATGCAATTCAGTGGGGCTTTTTGGTACTTTTATCTAACAGCTGATTGAATAAGCTATTAGATAACAGTGCCAAAAAGCCCCTCTGAAGCTCATGCGCAACACAGACATTGGGGAGCTGGGTCAAACTAATGAAGTTCCTCTTGTAGTAAAGCACTGTGTGTGTGTATTTTTGTTTTCCCACATCTGTCAGCACCCTAAGGCCACGTTCCTATGAGCAGGGGTGTGCAATTGCTGCTGGGGAAAAAAGCAGCAGCATTGTGCTGCTTCTTTTTGCCTCAGTGCACACCCTTGTTAGCACGGGGAGTTAGCATGAGGAAAAGTGCTCCAGGTGGTGTAGGGGAGGCTGGGGCCAGCACCTGGACTGCCCCAGCAGCCTTACCTGGTGGCCTCCTGGGACTGCAGTGGTGACTATCCACGTGCATAGAACCAGGCCAGCAGCTAGAGCATGGCTTTGCCTGGCCAGGTTCTGGTGTTGGGTGGCACACTGCTGCCATGTGTGCTGCCCTGCTTTTTTGTGGCACAGGATTTTTGACACCAGAATCTCCCAGTGTCAACCCCCCCCCACCATACTATAGATTAGCAGTGTGACAAGTGCTTGCAGGTGTGATGCATGCAATTTACGGTGCTGCAGATGGGTCTGCATTGCCATAAATACACGTGTGCACTTGTCTGGATGTGCCCTAAGTGTTTATAGTGTGCTATCCAGCCTTTTTATATGAGGATCCCACACATGTATTTAGATTCTGGAAGGCTTACATTGAAATGGGTGTCTCATAGGAATATTGTCAGTGAAGAAACATGAAAGTAACCTTAATGAAGCATGGACCACATGTTTTTGAAAGAAGTTAAGAGTCCTTTATTTGGAGTTTGTTTGGGGAGGCAGGGAACTGTAGGTGATAAGTGCAAGTTCAAATAAAGCTTAATAGGTAACTACTTAAATGGCAAAGTAACTTGTATGCACAACTGCACAGAACATTTGTGGGAATGGCATACCAGGGAGATGAGTAACCTGGATGTCTTCATGTTTACAACCTTGCTAGGTACTTTTGACACCATATAACATTTTGACATTGTTACACTGCATCAATATGCACGTGCATTTGTTGTTTACTATAACCCTGCTGGTCAACAGTTACTGCCCTTGCTTAGTAAAGTTGCTATTTCAGTTGTTACTAAGTTCAGCCTCAATTCAAAAAAGCACTATATACATTTATACTTAAATTGACACTCTTGTTGAGCGGATCCCATTATTGCCTATGGAAGAAGTATCTGCGTAAAGTTAACCACATATAACATTCTTTCTATGGATCAAGACCTTAATTTTTCCCATTTATGTGTTTGCTTTTCTTTCACCTACAAGGACTGGTCTTAGTGTATACTCTACAAACTAACTTAATTATTTTAAGACAATTCTAAAACAGGAAACGATTGCTTTTCTGACTTAGCTTTGCATTGTTACATCCTAAAATGCCAAGATAAACATTACTTAAATAAAAAGAGATGAAACTTCATCCAGTAAAGGATGAAATTTAATAGAAACAAAAATTATTTCCTCTTGAATGGCTATATATATGCAAACCTTTTGCTTTCCATATTTGCTCTACAGTGTTTATGACCAAGTTGGAAATCACTGAATACTGGGTTTGTGGCTTGATTAAGAGATGAAAGACCTTGACCATAGTGCTGGTAAAGAGCACTGATGTACTGTGCAATTCGTCTACACATTCTTATTTTTTGTACCCAACTGAAAATTCTAATGGAAAATAAATCTTTGCTAATATATTGCATTATAAATCTGGAAGGATATGGAGACACAATTTTTTTCCAGGTGGTCACCTGTGAAATTGTACATGTTAACTTGACATGTTGTCCCTAAGGAGGTCATAGGAAGGTGTTTCCAGAATATTTTATTGAGGAGTGTTTGGTTTTCTTCCCCACACCCAATAAATGTTCTTTTGTGGTTTTCTTGAAACAAGCACATCATGAAGATGTTGTATGAAGTTTGTACAATGCCTAATACTTAAACATTTCTCAAAGGACAAAGTCCAATATGTACATACTGAATCTAGAATCATTAGAATAATTCATTCTAATTTACATTCAAAGAGAGAGGTGGGAGCCAGGCAGAGGATGGCCTGATGGAAGAAGGGGGGTGGGGGCAGGGAGTACAGATAAAAAGATCCAAACTGTGAAAAAGTAAGGTGAAATTTTTACATAGCTTAGCCTTTGTTTAATTTTGCTCTTAATTTTAAGTCACTGAGAGTTTTTTGCCTTTGACTTCAGGGGGAGTAGAGTTAAACCATTGTAGAAACCTTTGTTACTTATAAAACATGCATATTCCGTAGCTTGCTCACACCCCACAGTGTGTGGTTGTATCTTGTCTGTCAGTTCTTCTGTGTACTCTCTCATTTTTTCTTCTGTTTCTTGTATTTCTCAGCACTCGGTCCCTTCTCCCTGGGCCTATATCTTCTCCCTCTTCATCCTATCATCAACTGCACCTTTTTTCTCTGCTAAAAAAAAACCCAACATTTCTTCCTAAGGTCATATTCCTTTCCTGTTCTTTTGATTTTTTTTTTCACCTCGGTTAGGACTTTATGCTAAGGAAGGGGAAAAAAGCGTAGACAGAAGATGCCACTTGTGTTTCTGTCTTATTTATTTTGTGAAGACCCAGTACTTGGTAAATGCGATGCTTGCACTATGCTTCTATACTACTATAAAACAGTGGTGCTCAACCTTTTGGCCCCACGGGCCAAATGAGTGGCACAGAACCTGCGCCTCAGGATTGGGCCCACATGCTCAGCTCTGCCCCCCCCCCCCACCTTTGCCCAGCCCCACATGCTGGAAACAGGATCCCAGGACTCCTCACCATCTCTGCTGGGATTGGAGCCCTGGGGTCCTGTACCACCTCTTTCCAGTCCCTTGAGCCAATTTTTCAGGGCATCAGGATCCTGTACCTGGCCCTGCATACTGGGATTGGGGCGCCAGGACCCTGAACCTCCTGGGACTCCACACTGCCTTTGCCAGGCTCCATGCACTGGTGTTGGGCCCAGCACTGTCCTGTGTGCCAGATCTAGTACACAGGGCTATGGCCTGTGGGGTTCTCCATGGGCCTGTAGGAAGCCCAGTGGGTCAGATGACAAGGTGCCAGGAGCTGGATCTGACCTGTAGGCGCTCCTTATTTGTGTAATTTTTGCTTGAGTAAGATGACCTGGAAAAGAGCTGGTCCATGCCATCTCCATCTGTTAGTAGAAATGCAGGCAATTATTTCAGCTGGAGGACCGCTTAACAAGTTTTGGTGAGCTGTCGAGGGCCGCAAGGGTAGCTCTGCCCCTTGACAGGTACCCTGCCCCGTGATCGCTGTTTTGGGACCAGAAGTCCTGTCACCCAACTCCTGATCTTTGCCACTGGAAGTTCCTTCCCTTGTCGCCGGAAGTATTCCTTTTGGCAAGGGGGTTTGCCATCTTGGAACCAAAAAAAAAAAAAAAAAAAAAAAAAATATATATATATTCTAAAAATCAAACATCTACTATAACATACATTACTTTGATTTCAAAAAATATTTTTGTCCTGATTTATATATGCTTGCATAGTATACATAGAGGTGATTGCATAATAACTTAAAATGAAATCTTACTTTTGTATATTGAGGGGGTATGGAGGGGTGTGGGTGGGTGGGTACAGCATTTGTGGGGGGCTGTGGGTATGTGTTGGGGGGTATGTATGTGGGCTGTGGAGGATGATGTGTGTGGGGGGTTGGATAGGTGGGTCGGTGGGTGAGTATGAGGTTTGTGGGGGGTATGCCAATGTGTGGGTGGGTATGGGGTTTGTGGGGGCCTGTGAACGTGTGGGGGGAGGATGGATGGGGTGTGTGAGGGAGTGTGGGGTATGAATGGGGGGTGTATGGCAGTGTGGGGAGGGTATGGGACACAGCTCCCCCCACATGTCCTCCTCCCTCTTTGGGCACAGTCACTGCCACAATTGGCTGCAGGAGGCAGCAAAGCCTCAGGGTGCTCACGGCCTACAGCAGGCAGAGACCCCTGACGGCCAGCAGAGAAAGGAGCGGAGCCAATCCGGCTCCATAGAGCCCCTGCCAAGCCTGGGCTCTGTGCTCCCGCTGCTGTGCCCTGGGTCCCTGCTGGCCCTGGCTCTGGGGCACTGGCGTGGGCCCCATATTGCCACCTGCCTACTTGCTGCCACTTCCCCCACTCCTGCCTGCTGCCACTGCCCTTCCTCTACCACTTCCCTAACTTCCTGCCTGCTGCTGCCCATTCCCGGTTGCATGGGTGGGACTCCAGAACGCAGCAGGAGCCAACCCGGCCCCCATGGTTCCTGGCTGGCTCTTGCTGCACTGTGCAGTCCCAGCCATGCAGCTGGAAACCATGCGCTGCTGGCTAGGCTGGGTTAGTTCTGGCACCACACAATTCCTGGCTGCGTTGCCCGGCCTGCTGGACATAGCAGGAGCCAGCCTGGCCTGTCTGGCACCACACAATTTTTGGCTGTATGGTTAGAGCCACACGGTATAGTAGGAGCTAGCTGGGAACCATGAGGGCTGGGCCAAGCTGGCTGTTGCTGTGTCCTTTGGTCCCAGCCATGCAGCCAGGAATGATGTGGTACCAGTAGGGCTGGGCTGGCTCCTGCTGTGCCAGTGAGTTCCCCCTCACTGTTTGTTCTTATCTGAGTTTCCACTCTCAAGTGGAGGGAGGGCAAGGGAACAGCTCCATGGTTGCCAGGCCAGAAGCTTGTGCTACACAGAAGCTTCTGGTTGGGGGCTGGGGGTGGGTTGGGGCTGGGCAGGCCTTGCCGCTGCCACCAATAGGTCCTGCTGCTGGCTGTTCCTGCTGCTGGCGTCTCATCAGGTTTTAGATAGGTACTCACCGGCAGGTAATAATTTTCTAAATTTTAGAGGGATCCTGCAGGCCAGATGCAATGGCCTGGTGGGCCTGATCTGGCCCACAGGCCATATTTTGCCTGCCCCTGTATTAGTAACTTTTGTTTGTTAGCAGCATTTAGCTGTTACTGTCCCTCTTGCACCTTCTATCACAGGATCTCAAAGATGGTGGCAAAAGTGGGTTAGTGTTGTGTCCATTTTTATGTACAGGGGATCCAGCCCAGGAATGCAGGTATCATTCCTTTTTTAGGCTAAGTGCCTGTTGCTTGGTATCTAAACCCATGTTTAAGCCTCTACATTATGCAGTTTTGTTTGTTCCTCAACTCTTGTTTGAGCATTGCATTTTGATAATTAGTTGTGAAGAAGCTGGCTTAAGACATCACACAGCCAGTCATTTGCAAGGTCACACAGCCAGTCATTGGCAAAGTCAAGAATAGAATTTAGGTCTCCTAATGCAGGATAGATTGGCAATAGTGTTGTCAAGGTGTCCATTTTTAATCTCTTATTCTTGAGATGAAGTTTGGCAGCTATTATGCTGCTATAACTTGATTGGGTTACACTAACTGTCTATCAAAGCCAGTATCCACTGCTGATAATTGCCAGTTCTAGAAGTCTTGGAAGAGCATGCAAAAAACATGACAGATAATGGCCTACTCCAGGGGAAAGTGGGTTTCCTTCCCTTTTCCTCCCTAGTTAGAGGCTGTCCAAAACCCAGGAACATGGTGGCTTAAATGCAAGAAGTGCACCTCACTGCTGAGTACAGACCACTGCCAAGAAACAAGGTCCACCCACCCATTCCTGTTTTGTGTATAACCAAGTCCATCAGTTAGGTAGCGTGTAGGGCTTAGAGCAGCATTGGGGTAAATACTCTGGACTACTTTGAACTCTATACACTGCCTGATTTTCAGGCCTGGGTGCACATGGAGCAGGTGTAAGTGGGCAGAGCTTTTTTCTCCATGGCATTCGCAGGCTCAGCAAGGAGGTGGTATAGACACGGTCTTTGATGACACAGTTCTTGATGGTGTCTGCGTATACATAGAACCACAGAGCTAGAGTAACAATGGCAGCAAAGCTGAAATGCTGCTTAATGTGTCTGATGAAGTGCGTGTAAAATTGGAGCACAATCCCAGAGCAACAAAATATGGCTGAGATGGTTACAAATTCAAAAAATAAACACCAACAAATTAAAGTCTGAATGAGATGTAAATGGAAAATTTATGCAAATTAAGAGAGTATCTATTACTATTTAATCCCAATTGTTGAATGGCCTAATCTGTGTCTTGCTACATTTGCCTGGCATATAGTCACTTAGCCTTTGTCTTCTTTATGCAGATATAACTCAGTTTGTCCCTGATGTAACTGCATATACCTTCATTTTAGTTGTACCAGAAATTAAACCAGCTCAGTAGATAAAAAATTGTGCACATATTTAGTATATTCATTTTTTGGCAGTTGCAGACCTATTGCAGTTTTGACATATGAAATAGAAATGCCTTGTTTGTATATGTCCGACTCAATATTTAGACTGTGGAATATTATCACTGGAATAAAGCTAATTATGAAAATGCCTGGTTGAAACTTGACCTATGTATTGAATTGTTCAACCAGTACATGCAGGTGGCAGCAAACTCCCATCCAACTAAAGGGCCCATGCTTTAAACAGAAGTCACTGAGTAAACATAGATGCCAGAAATGCAAACACTATGGGAATAAAATTCAAATATGTAATGTTGCTTGACACACATTGACACTGTATAATGAGGAAAATCACAGTATAGAAAACAAATCCTACTTTAGACTGTTTTTCTGGCCTGTAGTACACTCAGAAGGAAGCAAGCTAGAATAAAGGATTGTGCTCAACCTAACTATAATCATATTTGAGGCAAACCAACTGAAAAGTAGAAGAATAACTAGCTTAAAAGTGAAACCAAGAAAGCAACTTTGGGAAGGCACTGTCAGGAAGGAAGGCGGATATTGGGCATTAAGAAGTAACAGAATGAATGGTCAAAGACTGAATGGATACACAGAAAGAAGTGTCCTTTCATCCTTAAAATGAATCATTCCAAATAAACATTTTTGATAGTGCAAAAAGGGATGCAGGCAATGATCTTGGTCAGCAGGCCTGTTGAATGTCTCTGGGTTAGGGTCAGAGGGGAGAGCAACAAGGATGATGTTGTGGTGGGTGCCTTTTTCCTCAGGAGCCCTGCACTGGCCATGCATCCCCTGCCCACCTGGCAGCGGGAGGCATGACTCACCGGCCCTCACTACTGCTGGGCAAGCAGGGGGCACACAGCCAGCTCAGAGCTCCTGAGGGAAAGGCAAGAGAGCAGAGGGCCCTGGGCCCACAACGGGCAGCCCTCATCTGACCCCATGCAGAAATCTGGGGGGACACATGCCCCCCTGCCCATGCCTCCCCCGGTGGGTGCAGGTCGTGGAAGGGAGCGCTCCCCCACCCCCCCAGCAACTCCTGGATGAGCTATCTGCAGCTTTGTCCTGCTCCCTACCCCAGCCCTGGATCCCATTCACTGCCCTGGCTGGGCAGTGCCCCCAGACCCTGCCTTTGCACCTCCCCCTACTCCCTCCCTCACCATGGGGTCCCAAATCTGCCCCCCTCATTCCCCTTCCCTCCCCCATGCTCCCTTTCCCTCCACAGCCCAGTATGCTGTTAGCCTTCTTGGCAACAAGGGCATATTGTTGATTCATATTCAGCTTATTGTCTACTGTAACCCCCACATCCTTTTCTGCAAAGCTGTTCCTTACTAAGGCTGTGCGAAGCTTTGGTTTCCGATTCAATTTGGAGGAGATTCAGCCCGATTCGGCAGCTGAATCTGAATCCAAATCGAATCAGGAGACACATTAATCATTTTGAATCGAACGCTGAGATGGTGAGGCAGATGAGTGTCCCATAGGAGCACAGAGGGGTCCTCCTGCACGCTCAGGAGTGGACCCTGAAGTGGACCAGCAGTACTTCCAGTCCACCGTGGAGCATGGGGGGACCCCCCCAAAGCCTGGTGATTAGTGCCTCCTGGGTCAGGGGGAGCACCCCAGGGTCCACTTCCAGGTTCACTGCCGAGCATGCAGGGGACCCCCGCCATGATCCCATGGGACGCTCCATCTACCCCACTATCTCAGCGCTCGCAAGCTGTACCTTGACGTATATAGGAAAAGCATATAAAACTGTCTATAGCCAAATTGCTGGTTCTCTGAATCAAAATCGAATCTTCACATTCAGATTTGGCTGAACTGAATCAGGACAGTGATCTGAATCAGCAAATTGAATTGCTATTCCCCAAATCAGGCTGAATCCGAATAGAATTCTATTCAGGCTGTGTTAGTAGGAGTGTTGCCAGCAGAGTACTATGTCCAGTTTTGGGTGCCCTACCACAGAAGGGATATGGACAAGTTGGAGAGAGTCCAGCAGAGGGCAACAAAAATGGTTAGAGGGCTGGGATGCATGATTTCTGAGGAGAGGCTGGAAGAAATGGGCTTCTTTAGTCTGTAGAGGAGAAGACTGAGACGGGATTTAATAGCAGCCTTCAACTGTGGCTCCAAAGAGGATGGAGCTATGCTGTTCTCCATGGTGGTAGATGACAGAAGGAGGAGCAGTGGTCTTAACTTGCAGCAAAGGATGGTTAGACGTCATATTAGAAAATGCTTTCTCACTAGGAAGGTAGTAAAACACTGGAACAGGTTACCCAGAGCGGTGGTGGGATTTCTGTCCTTGGAGGTTTTTAAGTCCCTGGTAGACAAAGCCTTGGCTGTGATGATCTTGTTGGTGATGGTCCTGCTTTGAGCAGGGGGTTGGACTAGATAACTTCCTGATTCCAACCCTAATTTTTTATGATTCTGGGATTCTCCGTTGTCCGTGATGTACTTGCTCCTTGTATAAACAGAAGCCTTGAATGCTTATGTTCACAGAAATTCATGGCAATGTTGGAAATCTTAGGACAGGAAGCTCACGGGTTGGTCTTCCTCTTGCAGCTAGAAATAGTATAGTACAACTTCTTTCTTCAATTGCTTTTCTCTTTTCTGAGACCCATTGCTTTATTTTATACCTTATTATATAGCATATTCTTACTGTTTCGTACCTGATCTGCAGGCCATAGAAAAATTGATTATAAAACTCCCATGCACTTCAGTGGAGAACTGTATGGTGCTTCTTGCTGGCTTGTGCATGTTCATATGCATGTGCCCTCTGCCTCTCCATTTCCCTAGCTCATGAAAAGAATCTTTGGAATTTCATTCTTTTTTCTTCAGAATGTCATCTTCTAAATTCCTTTATTATTTTTATCTACTTAGATTCAGTACGTGTCCCATCTGTGTGATATTTGACACCAGCACAAGTTGTATAGCACATATCATTCTTCTATTCTATTCAGAATTACGTGTACCTATAACTCAAAGCAAAAGAGAAGACTGAAAGTCACAAAGGAGTGAGAATATAGTCTCTCAATTCTTTTTCAAAAGGTTAAGATCCTGCAGTTCATGTATTTTTCTGGTTGAGCTCTTCTCTGTATACCTTCGTATAGAAATAATATCTTTATTTTTAATGCAAAAATGTCCAAAACAGATCAAAGCATTCTAAATGAGGCTCAATAGACAACACTTGGATTCACATCTTTGTTTAGCAATCCTTCCTTTTTTATGCATCCTTAAACATCACTAGTTTCTCTTTACCATAGGAAGCACTGTGGGTGGTAGTTTTGTTTTTATTTCCCTACTGGCACTAAGATCTTTTCCCTGCTCTTCCCTTTTGCAGTGTATTAATGCTGATGGCATAGTTCGCATCAGGTAATGGAGAGGTGGCTAACATGAATGAGAATTGGCCCAATATTAGGTTATTTTCTTCTTTAATATGGATTGTATTCAGTTCCTCAACATTCACAATATTTCCATGAGCTGTTTATACTTCAAATCTGTATTGAATCCTCCTGAATCTTGTTGCTGTTTTCCTTTTTTCCTCCCTTTCCCCACCCCACCTTTATTTTGCCTTCAGAATATTTCACCCTCCCACATATTCCACCTTCCAAGTCAATGTTATGCAAAAAAGTGAACAAATGTGTAAAGTCTTAGTGATCTTTGTGAATCTTCACTTAGTCACCTTCCCACTTCCCTAGCTGTTGACACCCGTGAGAAAGAGATCCTCTCCCACAGCTGGGTAAGCTGGTGCTATTAGTCCTACTGAGTTTGGCAGAATTTGTGCTGCTAAATCTCAAAGGCTCATTAGAAAATCCCATTTTACTGATCTTGGTCTGAACTTGGTCCTGCATCATGACTTAACTGTCAAGAAGCAACCAGTTATCTGTAATTATTCTTCCTCAGAAGTTTTTTTTATCTGACTTTTCCTCATTGTTACCTTCTCTTGCTGAATCTGTGCACAGTAAATTATATTGTATTCCAGGTGTTTAGCCATTCTAATGTCTCTCCTTGTCTCCCCTAATGCTGAAGTCAGTTTCACTGTAATGTCCTGGCTTGTCTTCTTACATTTACTTACTTCCAGTTCATCATTTCATTTTCCCCCAAACAGGCTTTTATATACACGTTACAGTTTCCCAGTCTCTTCCCATCTTTGCTCTAAACCTGGAAGCTACATATTATACCTTCCTGAATTTCTGATTTTTTTTCTTTCTGTCTTTTTTTATACATAGCTGATGCCTTGTGACTTTGTGTTTAATGTTTCAAAATGAATTTCATAAAGAAACAACATAATTAATTGTTATCTGTTTCTTCCTTTGGTTGCCGAGCTATTCTTTGCTGTCACTTAGGTATAATACTCTTGTGCCTGATGCACTCAGACAGTCTGTTCCTTCTCTTAGGCAATATATTTATTTTTCTCTCTGCCTCTGATTTTACAAACATGTAATTTTAAGTATGCATTTAAATTTTTGTAGTTCCATTGATTTTTACAGAGATTGGGTTGCTAATTTGTATTTTTTTTATTTTCTGTAATTTTCCAGTTGCTCGACTGTGCCTAATACTTACACAGTCACAGGTGTATCTTCTGGGTTAAGTTTATGTATATTTTCTTTTGTATCTTTCCATTGATTAATCTTCGGTTAGCCAAATGTATGATATTTTAACTTGATTTCTTTTTTGAGGATATTCAAGTAAATCCACATCTTGTTAGATGAAAAACTAAACTTGAGTCTTTTTTTTTCTCTCAAGTATTCCATTTCCCCTTCTTTATAATATTTTTATTTTCATTCTTTTCCATCATTTCCATTATTTTGGTATATGTTTTCACAGTATTTTGGTTTTCCTGCAATTCCCTGGTTAAGTAAGCATTTTCTGTATTGCCTTTATGTCAGTTACTTTATTTCAGATGAGCTTTCAGTCTTTTGGAGTAAAGGAATCCTGCTGTGCCTTAAATATTTATGTTTATTGTTTTATATGTTCTGTTAATGCAACATTTTTATCCATAGACTCCTCACAGTGTAACTTTTAATGAAGTCTGTGAACAGTTAGTGCCTCTGGCTTCGTTACTACACCATGCATTGCCCTTTCCCATCTAAAGGGAGGTCCATGGCTGTTCTTTGATAATCATTCAGGGGTGCTGCTGCTTTGTGGTAAGATCCTTTGAACTAGTTTGTCATTTAGTTCAGCCCTAAAAGCTACTATTGAAATCTACAGTAAACTCATAGACTTTAGCAAGAACAGATTTATGCCACTAGTAAGGGCTTTAGGATAGCAGGGCACATATACACGTGCCTTTTTAATGTGCCTTAGGGTTACTGTGCCGGGTTATAAGGTGCAGTAAGCTTTCCCCGGGAACTCATTGATGCACGTGCCCATCGGGAGCAGTTCAGTGCAAGGCTGTTTCTGCCCTGCTCTGTCTCCCTACAGCAGCCAGGAGGAGCTCCGGGTTCCCTTGGGTGTCAGCCCCAGGCTGGCAGGGGGCCCAAGGGTTAGGCCTGGGCTCCCCGGGTGTTAGGGGAGCTGTCCTGCCTCTGGGGAGGCTGCTTGCCAGCCTTACGTCCCGATCTGCATCGGGGGTGGGTGGGGAGAGAACAGGAAACCATCCAGCCTCCCAGGCAGCAGCTGTCCAGCTCCGCATCCTGATTTTCAAGGGGTGGGGAACTGTCAGGTTTACCGGACAGCTGCCTGCTAGCCCCATGCCTCAAGCTGCATGGGGCAGGGAGCTGTCCTGTCTCCTGGGCAGCTGCTTCCCAACCTCACACCCTGATCTGGGCAGGGACAGTTCCCTGCCCCCCCCCCCCCCCCCCCGTGCATATAGGGGCGTGGGGCTGGGAAGCAGCTGCCCAAGAGACTGGACAGCCCCCCACCCCATGCAGACTGGGGCACGGGGCTGGCAGGCAGCTGCCTGGGAGACCAGACAGTTCCCCGCCCCCAACCCCATGCAGATCTGGGTATACAGCTGAGAAGCAGCTTTCTGGGAGACTAGACTGTTCCCCTGATGCCTGGCTGCCTGGGCTGACCAAGAGTAATTTTGCTCCTGATCAGCTGTCCCTAATGCGTGATTAATCTAGGACCTGTACTACAGGTCCTAGATTAACCATGCATTAGACTAATTTACTGGTCAGTAATTGCTGCACATCTGTAGATGGTGACAATTTACTACACATTAGATTAGTCTAAAGCTCAGTAAAGTGTTTTGTGTAGACATACCCACAGTATAGACAGGGGCTAGGTGATTTGTTTTTTGATGTTTCTCCTTCTGTGCAGATAGCCTACAGGAAAATCTCAGGTCTTAAATTTCAGGCCACCATTTTTATGCTATCTCCACTGTTCGCTCCACATTTTGCAGCCTCAGTTGCAACCAATTCTTCCTTCATTGGCAAAATAGTAAATGCAGCCTTTCCTTTTTTCTATTTGTTTTGTTGAACGTTCTGTATTTTGTCTTGCATTTTTTCTTTATGTGGTAGTGTTGTCACTCACAAAGATCCTTGCCTCTTGCAGTTACAAAGTACAAAAATTCCTAATAAAACCCATCTTTTTGGTAGAGTTTCCCCATTGGTTAAACAACAAATCAGGCTTAAATATTCAGACTTTGGTCTTGGTTATCAGGTCTATGGGCATAAATATCTTTTGTCTTTGTCATACTTGCCTTTCTCCTCTTCAGTTTGTTTAAAAAAAAGTAGTTCTCTTTCCCTCATACACTTAGCTCTAGTTTCTTGGTTGTTGTAATATTTTTCCCGTTTGAACCTTCTATAGTTTTTCTTTTGGTATGATTTATTTCATTATCAAAAATATTTTTTCTAACTGTTACTCATCTGCTTATTTTAATGCCTCTTTTCTCCTTGCTGCCTTTGCAGATGTCTTAAGACTATTTTTCTTTGTTTCACGCCTAGATTTCTAGGCTGTCTTTCTACTTTGGGTGGAGATTGGTAATAGGGGTGTGTCTAAATGAGACACTACTGTGCAGTAGCACCAAGCTACTACGCAGTAGTGTTGGCAGGCACTAACTGTGACATGATGTTGTTGTGCATTATTAATGAGCTCTTGCTCATTTGGTAACATCTGAAAAAATCCATGCGGGGACACTATTGTGCATTAACACCAGTTACTGTGCATTCATTTAGTACTTGGTTATGCAAGTACTAAATGACTGTGCAGTAACAACTGTGTAGTCCACCGCTCGGATAGATGCAGCCAGGTTTCTTGAGTTTGCCCCATCCATTTTTTTGTCTGGATACAGTAAAAGAGTAGGATGTAATTTCTACTATGTGCCATAATGACTCAAACCATTGGCTTATCCATTAGTACCTTCCCCCAATGTGCAAAATCTTTTTTTTGTTCTATAATAAAATAAATATTAAAATTAGTATTATGACACTGCTGGGAGGCTTCAGCCAGGAAGGAGTATCATTGTGTTAGGCACTGCACAACATACAATAAAACAAGGTCTTTGTTACAAATTCTTGTTACTTTTTGGCCTCAGGCCAGCACAATGCTGGAGTACACACCCAACTATAGGAAAGAGAAACACATACCTAAATGGTCTACTGAGCAAGGGTGGTATTATAGTATGTATGCACATTTAAGTGTTTTACTGAGCTGAGGCTATACTATCTTTTGCTTTTTCTACCAAATTGCGTCTTTTGCTTACAAAACCTTACAGAACCTTCTCTTGTTATTATACTATGTGACATCCTGTTCTGGCATGATTTCTTCTTTTGCCTTTACCTGCTCACAGGGCTTGCTGCACTGTATGCCCAAGGCAGAGGCTTAGCAAGGCAGGTCCATGCCTGGGGCAGCCACTGACCTACGTCGTACTTTCAGTTCCTCCTATGCCAATTTCAGTGACATATTCACACCCCCCCCCCCATGCCCCCCGTACGAACACTGCCCAGGACAGGTGTTTCAACCATGTTTCCTCTCCTCCCTCCCGCCCCACCCTCCAGTTCCACTGCTGTGCTCAGGGTCTGATTAAAAGCCCTATAAAATAAATTAGTGTCTTTTTCTATTGACTTTGTTTGGGACTGGGTGTTACAGTCCAAAGCCCATTGCAGGCTATTGAAAAACTCACATTCATTTTGGTAGATTTGAATGTGGTTCCAACTGTTCTGGGCCTAGCTGTGTCTCTGTGTGCCATCTGTGAGCTAGAATAGTAGTCTGGCAAGTTGAGTCTCAGAAATCAACAGAAGCTTCATACACACTTGTTAATTTGGGTTGTTCTCCCTCAGGAAGTGCTAAACCTTGCATTGCTCCAAGCCATCCATATCAATGGGGAAAAAAGGGGGGAGGGGAATACCTCTGCAAAACCATAAGCACTAGGGCTTTGTGAAACTTAAGCAGCCGTTTCATTTTGGAGGTGTTTTGGCCTGTTTCGGCACCTGAAACACCAAATCTGAAACTAAAAGGAAGGCTCTGAAACGTTTCCAAAACAAAATGAAACCATCCAAAATGTTTTGGAGGCAGGCTTGTGGGGAAACAGAAACTTAGAAGAGGGAGGGGAGAGCGGGGCAGGAAGGATTGCTCTAATATTGACCATATTGCTGGCCAGTGTCTGATCTGTCCCTGAGGTCCCTTCCAAACCCAGTGCTCTGAGGAAGGGCTGGCAGCCTGCTGTCATCACACGCACAGATCCGGGGACCTGTCCCCCCTAGGGAGGAGTCGGGCACAGGCCCCCAGATTTGTGTGCGGGATGACAGCAGGCTGCTGCTGTTGGCTGGGGCCAGTGGCAGCACCAGTTATCCCGGCGCTCAGTGTGGGCTGCATCAAGCACTGGTTGCAGCCAGCTTCGGCAGCCTGCTGTCATCCTGTGCACAGATCTGGGGGCTTGTGCCCCCCCCCAGGAAGAGTCCGGCACAGTCCCCCACGCTCCTTGTAAAGTGCCGGGAGGCTGGGGCCAGTTGGGGGATGGGACTGGGCAGGGCAGCCATGGGGGCTTCTCCCGTGGTCCCCTGCCGGGGCAGAGGCAAGCACAGCCAGAAGAGCCACGGGAGAAGCCCCCATGGCTGCCCCACCTGGCCCCAGCCTCCCAGCACTTAAAGCAAAAGAAAAAGCCCCACACTCACCAGTTGTAGCAGCAGTGATCAGAGCCTCTGGGGGCTTGTGGCAGAGCCCCCCCTGTGCAGCACAGAGTAGTGGGGGGCATCGGGGATGGCCCCCCCTGCTTGGTACCCGCATGGCAGTTGTTGCCTCACGCAGGTACAGCGCGGGTCAGCAGGATGCTGCACGCTGTCTGGGAGCTGGGCGGCACCGCTTTTCATCAGCCGGAGCCCAGCACCACTCAGCCCCAGCGGTCCCAGCTCCCAGACAGTGTGCAATGCCCGGCCGAGCCATGCTGCATCCGTGCCATGTGACAGCTGCTGCCTGGGTGCCAGGTGTGGGGGTGGGGTGGGGCGTAATCCCCACTGCCCTGCGCTGCACGGGGGGGTGCTCTGCCATGAGCCCTCAGAGGCCCTGGTCGCTGCTGCTACAGCCAGTGAGTATGGGGCTTGGTGGGGGGTTTTTTGGGGGGTGGGGGGGTTGGTTTTGTTTTTTTTTTAAGTGCTGGGAGGCTGGGGCTGGGCGGGGGATGAGGCCGGGCAGGGCAGCCATGGGGGCTTCTCCCGTGGTTCCCCCCACCTGGGGAGAGGCAGGCACAGCTGGAGGAGCCACAGGAGAACCTACAGTCACCTGGCTGTGCCTGCCTCTGCCCGGCTGATCCAAATCTCTGAATCAGCGCTGAAACAACGTTGAAACTCCAAAACGGATTTGGCTGAATTGAAACAGAACAGTGATCTGAAATACCAAAACGAATCACTATCCCTCCAAAATGGCTGAATCTGAAATGGAAACAAAAACATAGCCGTTTTGCACAGCCTTAATAAGCACGTGTTAACACTGTTGAAACATGTGACTGTATTCACCACTTATAGAGCCATGGTTCTCAACCTTTTTAGATTCAAGGAACCCCTTAGAAAATGCCAGCTCTTACTTTTCACTCTGTTTATGCCTATGGAAAACTAATAATCAGTTTTTCTGTTGCAGAGAACTCAAAGACCACAAATGTGGATTTCTGTTTGAAATCTCTGGGTTTATCTTGTAAATCTTATTTGTGAATCACCCTTGAAAGAGCTTAAGGCATCCTAAGATGCTGTGGCACCTTGGTTGAGAATCACTGATATGGAGCATGTTTGATTAACATGCTTTTTTTTAATAAACACTGAAGTTCTGATTCAGTGTAAACTATTATATTAAAAATATCAAAATGGAAATACTAACCAGCACAAATTCAAGCTGAAGAAATAGATTCGAAAACAATTTATGTATTTTTATTTTTTTTTAATATCTTTCCCAGGACATGAAGTTCATCTTCGGGGGCGGGGGGGGGCGTTGTTTTGTTTTGAATCATAATTTGGTCAGTGTGTTTCTCTTTCTGCAGGTTTTGTGTAGTGGGTTCCATATAAATAGTAAATAGTGAAGGCTTTTTGTGTAAGGCTTTTTTATGAGAAGGCTGGAGTTATCTGCAGCGGACTTTAGGGAAAAGAAAAATGTGTGAAATAAAGTAGACTGGATCTTCCACAAAACACTTCTGGTTAAAAGCTTAACATCATTTTTATTAATAGTTCATATCCAAAACATTCCTGAGTGAAATAAAGACTTACCCAGGCCTTGTCCTGTATCAGGAGAAATGTGGACTAGAGCTCAGATGGTATTTGAAAAAACCCGAACAAACCAAACAAACACTGCAGGTATACTGCGGCTGACAAAAGTTGCATCCATTTATCTTAACTGAAGCTCTAGCTCAGAACGGTGAAAATGTGATAGAAATTGTCTATTATCTTGTTGCTAAGGAATGGATCAAGTAGCACCTTTGGTTGGTTTCAGTCAGTGTTTTGCAGGAAGCTTAAGTGGTTGCATACACAACTGTCTCCTGTAACATCAAAATTGTTAAGATGCCAGGTCGTGGTATGGAAGGCTGTGTATAACTGGGACTTCAGAGTTGTTGTGTCATAGCCCAGGCACTAGGCCGCACCTTTGGAGTTTACCAAGTGTACAGTGAGCTGTGCATCATTTTTTGGATCATAAATCATGCAGTAAACAGGGACACATGCCATTGTTGTCGTAGAGGGAGAGCAGGCTTTCAGAGGAGTCTGTTCTTCTTCCAGGTCCAATGCTTACATGGAGGGAACACGGGAACGTTTTTTCATTTATTTGAAAGAAACATTTGAGATTTTTATGGAGAAATGAACAGTGTAAACAACCTTCAAAAAGATAAACAAACCTGCTTTGGAAAGAACGAGTGCAAAGATGATAAATGCTGCATTGTAATCTGGTCTTGGTTCATGAGAGGTGGGTAGAAAAACAAAGGGGAGAACTTAATTCATTTTACCAGAAACCTTCATGTCTCTGCCTTTGTCTTCACTATACACCTGGTGATGAATCAAGGGGTGGCTGGAGACATTATTTAACTCTTCTCTGTGTTTTGTTTTGTGTCTTTTGTTGTTGGTTTGTTTATCGTTTCTAAAGCAAGTATACCCCCCTTTGTGGCAATGAAAAAAGAAAGCAAGCATTTTTACTCTTTTGAAGACAGGTGGAGAGAAATCCACACACTGAGTGCTGTATGGTACTCCTTCCCTTTTGTTTGTCTTTACTAATTAGTTAGAATGGATGGTATTAAGTTCCAGTGACTATGGGTGTTAGAATTCCTGCATATCCTGCCTCAGGGAATTATACTCTGGAAAATTAAGTATCCATCAAAGCAGGAGGTGGCTTGTACAGTTTGTATCTCAGCTTCTTCTTTCTTTCTTTTTCTCTCTCTCTCTCTTTTTTTTTTAAAGGCTTAAGAAAAGAGCTTTTTGTCTTCTTTTCAGGAAAGTTACACTGAAATTCATCTGTGCTTTATTCATCTGCCTTCATTTCTGCCATTCATGGGCAGCTGTGGGTTATTTAGGACAAAGCTGATGAATTCCTAACCTCCGTGTTCAAAACAGCATATTGGGAAAGGTTCAAGACCTTTTTTTAGTACTCTAGTTAGTGTGCTGAGATCTTTCTCCCCTTCCCTTCTCCACTATCTCTAGATTGAATTTATGTCTTACTGTTTAATGGCATTTAAGTTTCTGTTGGATTCCTTCAGACTCATGTGTCTGGATATAAAATACACGGACATTTTTTCTCACTATGGCCAAGCTGCAGAAATAACTTCCAAGACAATCTGGTTGAAGATTCATTTGCATGGTGTTTATTAATAAATACCATTTTTTCGAATGACGACTCAGTTTTAGACATCAGCTGCTAGAAAAATGTGTCTTCATTTTATATTTTTTGAAAATTTGAAATAATTTGGAATGTGAGGATTGGGACATGTAAAATTTGTAGGCTTTTGATGTGGTTTGCTTAAATAATTCCATGAATTTCAGGGGAAATACCATATCTTTTTTTTTTTGGTAGGTTACTCACATACATCCTGTGTCCGATTAGGCTGGTGTAAATCAGCATAAGCCAGTGGAGAAGCTCTCATTTGATTTGTCATATGTATAACAAGAATGCTTCTATTGCACTGATTTGTATTACTTGAGCCATGCATTACAGATGCCTTGAAATCAGGCTCCTTTTTAAGCTTAACCCTGGAACTCCAAAATCAGACTAAAAGCCCTCATTTCATGCACCTACCTTTAATTCAGAATATAAAATTAATTTATAGTTAATCAAGTATCCTTCTTCATCCCCCACCTACACCATTTCTGAGAATGGAGGGCTTCATATTTTTAGGCTTCCTCGAGCTCCCTTTGTAGTTAACAGAAGCTGGATCAGTTCTCTTTTGTAACTACCCCTTTCTTTCTTCACAGATTCTTCATACTCAGAACCTCCTGATGTTCAGCAGCAGTTGAACCACTACCAGTCAGCAGCTCTGGCCAGGAACAACAACAACGTTAGCCCTGTACCACTTTCAGGGACTGGGGAGAAAACAGAAGCCATCCTTAATTGTGAATTTTGTGAATTCTCCTCGGGTTACATTCAAAGCATTAGGCGTCATTACCGTGACAAACATGGAGGGAAGAAGCTCTTCAAGTGCAAAGATTGTTCTTTTTATACAGGCTTTAAGTAAGTTCTTTGCAAAACAGATGAACTGAACTCACTTTTAAACAGTTCTTTAAAAGGCAGGCACTTTAGCTCCTGAGATCTCTGGGGGCTGACTGTAGCAGAAGGAAGCAGAGCCCAAGGAGACCTGGGAGAGAAAATAGGAACAGCCACCCCAGGTCACACCAGGGTTCGTGTAATCCATTTTCCTGTCTGTGACGCCAGCTTGTATCATTGACTACAGAAGAAAGTGTAAGAAGTCCTTGTAGTAGATTCTAACAAAATAGTCTCTGTACAAGAAATTAATCTTGCTCTCCATCATCGTTAGTGAGAGGCAAGTTTGTGCGATAAAGAACAAGGATTTATATCATGCCTAAAACTGTTGGGATAGCTTTTCTAGGAAGCTCAAAACCAGCTTGAGGCATGAGAAAGGCAAATGTCTAGTGAGGTAGCAAATTTCCCATTGACTAAAGAAATCTCTACCCGTGGGACTTTATATTCTGCTCCCCTTTAACCATCCAGCTGAAACAGCAGAAATGAAAGGCATTCCCATAAGTATTTGATGGCATATTGGAATATTTCACCCAGTCAATTAAACTTCCCAAACCAAAGGAAAAAAAACTTATTTCCAGGAGTGCGTCTCTTTCCGTTACACCCCAGTTCCTGATTACTGTTTATCACAGGTCTTATGCTGTTACGCTTCCCCATAGTGTTAGTGCAACTCTTGTTCGCATTTTCTTCTCCATCCAGTACTACTGGTGGCAGCCAAGCAATCTTAAATTAAGATGAGGCTAACTTTGACAGTTGTGGCAGGGAGGCTTGCATTCTTTTATGTGGTATGTCAGTCTTTTGTGGATGAGGTAGCAGAGCTGTCAGAAAATCCCATCCTCCACTCATTAGAGAGTGAAGAACATGTATTGAAGTCAATGAAAAAGTACCTATTGACTCCAGTGGCTATTGGATCCAGCCCAAAAGCCAGCAGAGTTCGTACATTCCTTTGCTGTCAAGCTAACCCGCTAGTGGAGCTTGAAAGGGATCCATAAATTCCTTAATCAAGGGCTAAGCAGCCTGCCTCATTCACTAATTGCACCTCTTCCTAAGCCAAAATTATTGAGCCCCTTTAGTTTACAAACTCCTCTCATTTCAGTAGCTGAGCTTCTAGCCAGGTTAGGTGCGTAGTTAGTTTCCAGTGCATGCTGATGCCCTGCATTGGTGTTTGTAAGCATGTAACTATGGTGGTATCATGAAATCTGTTTGTAGAGTTACTGGGCATTCATGGAGTTTTTAGACCAGCATTTCCAAACTTACATGACTGTTGTTTTAACTATGATTTGTTTTTAATTTTGGGGGACACTTTTTTTTTTTAAATTATAAGGCACTTGTTGCTAACTAAAGTCCATTTACATAGCAGATGTGGATGACAGAATTTCAGCTGCTTTTGAGTTAATCCCACAAAGGAAAGGTACTATCAGAGTTAGGTCTGTCTTCACCCTTGTATCTACAGAACAGCCAAAGGGATGTTTCTTAAGCTTTCCAAAAACATCTCATTTTTGGCTGAGACAGAACATGGAAGATTTCAGCCCAAAGACATTTTTAAATAACCCGCATGGGGAATGAAAATTGTTTTTCTGTCTTCCATATAGCACTAAGACATGTAAAATAATGTTTTGGCCCATATGTGGTGGCTACATAAAGGTACACATCTATACACATGAAAATTGCATAAGAAGTCCCACTAAAGTAGCATGTGGCCTTATAGAGACAGGAGTGAGTAGCCTCTGCAGTATTTAATAATAGCTCTGTAGGAAAGCTATAATACTACAAGTGTGCAAAACTACAAAATCACTAAGTTACCACTTCTTCCTGTCTTACAGATCTGCTTTTACTATGCACGTGGAAGCTGGGCATTCAGCAGTTCCTGAGGAAGGACCCAAAGACCTCCGCTGTCCTCTCTGCCTCTACCACACCAAATACAAACGTAACATGATTGACCACATAGTTCTGCACAGAGGTAAAGTCCTTTATGGTATTTGTTTTTTGACAAAGAGCTGACTGAGCAATAACCTTTTCTTTCAGACTGGTGAAACGAAGCTCTTTTCTTCCAAATGTGAGCATTAAAACACATAATAGGCCAGCAGACCTTGTGCCTTTTTTTAATGATACATTTTGTTTCTGTCCAATGAAATACAGCAGATTAGACTGAAGTTGAAACGGGTATGATTGGAAAGTGCTGTTTAAAATTTCTGCTAGGAAGGTTTACAGTCATCAGGCACCTGTTCAGCAAGAGCTACACTACCCCACTGCTCTGTAGAACAGAGAGGGTAGCACTTGCTGACCTCTGAGCATTTTTTTTCTCTCACTGCATATGTATTTCTAAGATACCTACTGGTATTTCTGTGTTGCGTATCTTCTCTGTACAATGTTAAAGGATAAATCACTTCTCCCAATTCCGTTCCTTATCCTTGAGGCTCAAGAAGAGCCTCAACTACCTGTTTTCACCCTGATGCATCACCTGTTATTAGAGCCAAAACAAAAAATATCCAATTTTTATGACTTCTGTAAACTAACTGAGAGCCGGGTTAGAGATTTTTATATTCTATTAACCACAGGCATGCAAGCTCAGAAGAGACAGCTGTTTGGACTCCCTGGGCTGGGATTCCTGCCCACAGCCATCACACTTGATGCTTATAGATGGTCTGTTGGCTGCCTAGCTCCAAACCCATGTGTTAGGATGGCACTCTGCCTAGCTTGCAGGTTGGGCAGCATCTCGCAGTGGGTTATTGCTGGTGAGCAAACACAAGTTTTCATATGCCATCTTTTCCTGGAGGAGATCCTTGTGTGACAGCACTGTCATGCTACATTGTAGCATGCCACTTTCATCCGCCAGTTGCTTTAGTTCCTCTCTATACCTGAGCAGTGAAGTAGACAGAGCTCATATGTATTTCTGACTGTTGGAAAGACTATACTGAAAGAGCATTTGGGGAAGTCGTAAAGACCTTTCTGGGATTCAGAAGGTGTTTAATACAACCACCTCACTGAGTATCAGAAAAGCTAGGCAGACGGTGACAGTGCTCAGCTTGTCTTCCCAGGGTGTTATAGCACAAGGCATACAGAGCCTGTCAGTCTTCAGGGCATGCCATAGGGGTTACTTGTCTTATCAGAAGAGATGGTTTGGAATGGTGCATGTCAGCTTGTTGAGGGGCTGTCTATATAGAGTTCTGGCCCAGTGAGCAGATGAAAATAATTCATCATTCCTGCTATCTTGTAAAATTTATTGTTTTTTTTCTGTTATGGATTTATGCCCACATGCAAAGGCACAACTTTTAAAATGTGAATAAACAGAGATGGGTAGAATGCTGTTTTGTGATGCTAGACTTGCTTGGAAAGTTTCTGCCAAAGCTAGTTTGTTTCAGGAAATTGTGAGCAAAAATGTTCAATAATAAACTTGTGTTCAGAGTAATATACAAAGATAGTTATGTCTCTCAAAGGCCCTTGGAAGTAGGTGGATCTGGGGCCAGTTCCTTAGCATATCTATAGCTGCTGCACAATATTTTGAGAGCACAGAGTGGCTTTGAGCACTGGAGCAGGTAAACCCTTGGGTTATGTAAACTTGCTCTAACCAAGAGTGTGGTTCAAGGCAACTCTTACCCAGTTTCCAAAACAATGTGTCAGGTGTCATTGGCAGCTGTCAAATGATAGAGAACAGACTGATGCCTAGACAGGCCTGGTGGAGGGGGGTGTGTGTGAAGTTGGCACACAAGCACATTTATACTTTCTGAGCTGCATTTCTATTTCCATTTTCCAATACGCTCTGTTAGATACTCCTTCATTTTGGTTTGTACCTGGTCCAGCCAAAAGAGATTTATGTTTATTTTTATTTTTCCCTCAATTCATCTAGTGCTCCTGTCACAGACTTCTAGACATACCAAATGAAAATCTAAAAACACGGGCCAGAAAACCAAACTCTGCTGACAAAGCCAACACTAGTAAAAAGCCCTTCCAAAAAAGGAAGACAATCTTCCCAGCTCAACCTCTCTCTGTGTTCTCCTTAGATAATGCTTCATTGTGCATAGCTTTTATGAACTTGTTGTAAGAAGTTCTACAGAAAATACATGGTAGAGTTTGGGTCTGATTTCTTACTTACACTGTGGTCCCTCTAGGCCCCACTAAGACTGCTCTGATTATGAAATGGAGCCTTAAACTGGGTGTAAGCTGCAGTTATGAGTAGTGTAAATGAGACTTGGCCCTGCAGAGTGTCAAAGACGTTGGTTCCTAAGGGTTTTCTCAAATGCACAGCACTTAAAACATAAAGGATGACCCATTCAAAAACTGTGCACTGTTCCTCTTAGGTCACCCTTCCTAATGAATTATGATTACTTCAAAAACCTCACCATGTGTGTCACTAATCATGGCATCTGCAAATTCATCGAGATTTTAGTGCATGCAGGAACTGAAATACTTTCCCATCTTTAGAAGTGATCTTTTGACAGGGTGGAGTCATGCTGAGCATGGTCTGGAGTAGTCTGCTTTGCTTTGGTTTGAAATGGCTGTGTCCCTATTCTGTTGATAGGATGAGGGCTTTGATCTTAAGCGATCAGTTCAAGTGCTGTCATTTTGCAGGGGGTTGAAGTGAGGCATAAAATCAGTAATGCTACACTGATTTACACTAGCTGAAGATCTGGCCCATTTAAAAACAAAACAGAACTCACAGCTAATTAGTAGTAGGACATGACCCTTTACTTGAGAGTTTTCATTAGGTACATGGTACCAAAGGAGGAAAATGTCCTATATCTGTGTTTATTTATTTATATGCTGCCCTTCCTAGAAAAGGCTCAGGGTAGCAGTAAGAGACAGAATAACATATAAAGGCAAGTGGAATATTAAAATGAAATATGAAACAAAGATTCCTTAAACTAGGGCTTGGCAACCTATTGCCTGCAGGATGGATCTGGCCCATGAAACCATTTTATCTGCCTGCAGATGTGGGAGGCTTCAGTGATGGTCACCACCATGGAGAGAAGTGGCTGCAGCAGTCGCTTTCTCTGTGCTGCCGGACAGAAAAGCAGTGGTTGTTGCTGCTGTGTCCTAGCACCCACCTGCCTCTGACATGAACTGGGTAATTTTGGCCTGCAGCCTAAAAAAGGTTGTTCAGCCGCTGCAACAGACAGACAGACAGACAGACAGACAGACAGACAGACAGACAGACAGACAGACAGACAGGCTCTAATACCCTACTCTAAATGACGTTAAACATCCAGCATGGAGCTGAAACTAACAGCTTCTTGACTTCTCTGTAACCATGGTAAATGGATGGCTAGAGAAGCAGTAGTCCATACTAGACTAAATTCACTATGAGCTAGCATATGGAATGGGTTGCCTAAGAAGTATGACAAGGAGTATGCTTCCCATTAAGGGTTATGGTCAGCAGAATGTTGTCAGTTTGTTTCTGAGAGCTCTCTGCCATGTGTCACCTACTCAGCTCCATCAGTTACGCATTGTCGTAAGTGTGGTTTAACTTCCCTTATATGGGCACAGAGGGAGCCACAATTTGTTTTCCTGCCCTTCAGTAGTCTGGAGATGGAAGGACTTTATAAAGCCAGAGCCTATTTTGCAGTCAGGCAGTGCTGAGGGGACGTTTGGCTACTGAGTTTCTCTTGGCCCTTGCAGCAGTCAAACCCTATGAGCTCTTGGAAGTTCCATAGCTGCAGCTCTGCACTCCAGTGCTGTGCCCAGAGGAGCTGTTGGCCTTTAATTTAGTCCAGACAGTGCAATTAGGTTTTATTGTCCATTCCATTATGTTTTCCCATCCAGCATGTTGAAATGCCCTGATATTTTTCCAGGGTTGAATGCAGTTTACCAAGACTAATCGTGAGCCTTCATCCTTGTTTCTTTAGGGTTTTTTTAAATTACTTATTTTACTTGATTCTTCTTGGTCCAGGCCCAAAATGGCAATTTAATTTTCATGGAAAGGGGCACAATTTCTCAAGAATGTTGTTTGCAGGTAACAAGGCTCAAATATTCAGAACCCCCAAAACAGCCTTCACACCCAGTTTCTTTGTGCATGGATATTCTCTGCACTGGCTGTTGCACATATAATTTGGTCTATACGTGAAGAACCAATTTATGCTTCGTTTTGTGTGTGACCAAATATATACATACAAGGGTTACAGCTGGTCCTGTTGTGACCATAGGCAAAAACAGATGCATGCAAGTAAACCTATGTACTGAATAGCTTCTTGCTAAGGTACTGGGAACGCTGGTCCAGTGTTGCACTGCTTCATTGGCACTTGACTTGCATAGAAGCAGAGAATGATACGCAAAGGTTTTTAGGTGATATCATTTATTGGACAAACTGCATAGTTAGGAGAGATGTTAGATGAGCTTTTGGGCACAGGAAGAGTTGGTCCAATAAAAGAGATCCCCAAGATACGCATCTCTTGTATTTCCTGGATCATTACATCTACAACATCACTCCAACCTACCACAGGAAAGGAAGAAGGAAGGAACTTGCATATAATACTGAAGTGTTTTGAAGAGTAAAGATTTACCACATTTCTTTGCGTGCAACATACCCATGTATATAGTATACACCTTTCTTTTGAAGAGGAGTCTGAATGAAAAAAATAATGTCATTTGTGGTAAGCAGGGCTCCTGGTTTTCTCTATTTTTATCAGAGAATTTTGGATTTTTAAAACCTCAAATTCTCTGACTAAAAACTGCAAAATCTGCATTTTTCCATGATTAAAATGAAAGGCCACTGTATGTATATAGGTATGAGATGAACACAATGTTTTATTGATATATTTACAATTTTAAAGCAGTTTGAAAGGCTACCAGTGTCTCAATCATTATAATAAAATACTTTCTAAATACCTATATATTTTGGTGTTTGATTTTGTTTTTTTATAATAGAAAATCAGAGCTCCCCCTGCCCCCTTGGCTCACCAGGACATGGGTCCAGCTGCAGCTGTTCCCACACTTGCTTTGTGGTGCTGAGCAGCACTGATGTGCCGGTGCCCTGCCCTTGCCCATGCCGTTGCCCCTCACTCCCAACCCACAGCCCTGCCAGTGCCTCTCATTCCTGACCTACAATCCTTGCCTGCCCCCCACTTGCTCTCTTCTGGCAGTGCCTGCTGCTTTGTGGCTCTGAACAGTACTGGCCCCTGTTATTCTGCTCCCCACATCTGTGCCCAGACCTCAGCAGCCCCCTTGCTCTTCCTGGGAAACCCTTGACTCGGGCTCAGAGACTGGGCTGGCCCTACCTCTGGCTGGGCAAGTCCCTTTCCTCTCAGGCCAGCCTCCCCCTGGACAGGTTGTTTTAGCGGGCCAGGGGAGCTCCAGGCTTTGCTCTGGAGGCCACTTCTACGTGGAGTGTGCCTCCCCACTCCCGTCTCTGTCTTACACCCGCCCCCACCCCCCGCCCTTGCCACCCCCTGCCCATCACACATACACATAGACCCTACTACCACCCTGAGGACCGGGCAGGGCAGTATGTGGGCTAACAATGTTGCTCCTCTCCTCCCCTTCTTGCACCCCTCTGCACAGTGCATTCTCAGCCACCACCTCCAGTGCTATCCCCAGCTGAGCTGCCAGTAGCCATCACAGCTGCAGGCCAGCGGGATGTGGTGCATTAGTGCAGTGATCAGGGGGGCAGTGGCCACTGGCACAGCGGATGGGCAGTGCTTGCCCCCAGAACTCTGGCTCCAGCCCTGAGCACCACCCTGGCTGGACAGCACCCTCAACCCTGCTCTAAAGGCACCTCGTCTGGTGGGCAGGGGTGCAGTATGCCATCCCTCCCTCCCTCCTGCACTGAGCTGCTGCCACTGCCGCTCCAGCTGGGCAGCACCCCAATCCCCAGCCTGAGCCCAGCCAGGATGACCCACAGCGGGATGAGGCAGCCTGCACATGCTCTGGCCTTGGCCCGTAGTGCAGAACAGAGTGATTGCCACCCACACACCCCTGCCCTTCCCCCTGCCAGCTCTCCTTGCAGGCCTCAGTCCCCCTGGCAGCATGACAGTCACCCAACCCACAGGTCCCCCACCCGGTCCTTGAGGGGGCCCCCAACTGTCCCTCATCCCCAGGGCCTAGCTCCCAAAAGCCATACTTACTCCAAAGGCCACAGGAGGAAAAGCCAATCTGAGCCAGCCTTGGCTGACTCAGATTCTCAGGCCTTGCCCTGGCTCCCTGCAGACAGGGCTTAGAGTTTCCTGACCTTCTGCAAATAGTTTGTGCAGGCTGGAACTCTGCCAGCCTGCAGAGAGCTGTTTGCAAAAGGGGAAACCCACGTTTTCCTGCTTCAAAGGGGAACATGTCTATTTTTCCTCAGGAAACAGAAAACCCATATCCCTGGTGGTAAGCATGTAGCAGCAGGTAGAGAACTGAGCCTGCTGCTAGACCCAGGTGCCAGATGGGGCCCAGGAACTGACCTGGCACACCAGGTTCAGAGCCACGTGCTAAGTCCAGCCCTGTGTGCTGGCTCTGGAGCCACGTTCCTGGTTGGGCCTGGTATACCAGGTTCAGGGCTGTGTGTTGGCTCTAAGACCATATGCATGTTCTGTGTCCAGGATTGCACCCTGGGTCTGGAGCCACACACTGGCTATGTGCTGAGTCAGGCCCTGTGCACTGTCTCTGGGGCCACATGCCAGGTCAGGCCTACTGTGCCAAATGTGGAACCTTATGCCAAATCTGACCCCATGCACTGGCTCTGGAGCCATGTGTTGGGACCCAGTGTGCCAGGTCCAGGGCAGTGTGCCAGGTACAACCCCATCTGCTAGGTCCAGCCATAGATGAACTCCACACACCAACCCAGTCTACCACATGGGGCAATGTTGTCCAGCTGAAGGAGACCCCCACGGGTCCAGAAATCTGGTAGTGATATGAAAACACTTTATTTACAGGAACTTGTATAAAGAACTCCATACAGTAAAGGGTCTTACTGCTCTCCTTGCAAAGGCCTGGGGCCTAACCTTGTGTGACAGAGTAAGTTCTTCTGGAAAAATGGTGTGTCCAGGAAGTGTGGCATCCCAGAAGTCCTATCTGACATACTGGGAAGTCCTATGGGGCTATCTCCTAGGATGCCACACTTTCTGGACATCCTGTGTTACCCGGACGACTTATTCCAAGTCATACAGTCATCCATGACTCTGGAAAAATCTTTTTTTCTACACCAGGGGATGGCAACATTTTTAAGAAGAATGCCAAAAATACCTGCAACCTCAGCTTGTAAGATGTTAGTGTACCAGGGCTAGATGGCAGGGGAGCCATGAGGGCCCCAATCCTTGTGGCAGCGCAGCCTTGACCCACCATCTGCCCCAAGGTGCACGTACCAAGCAAAATGCCTTTAAGTGCCACGCTCTGGCACCTGTGCTGGGGGTTGCTTACCTCTGTTCTACACTTTCCCTTCCAAAAACAAAATGCATATTTTATTTGAGGGCACAGGGGTATTGTGTGTGAGAGAATGCAGGAATACAAACACTCATCTATTGCTAGGCCTGAATTTCTTCAAATGAGCTGATGCACTTAGCTTTTATGTACCAGTGCATGAAATGAGATGGTCATTGGACTATCTTTTTTTTTTATAGATTTATCTCCATTTTTTAGGTTTTTAGGGAAGCTTCTACTATGGGAACCACTGAACTTTAAGAAGTGCTTCATGGAGAGGAAGGCTACATTTTGCAACCCTTCCCTATGGCCTACAGTTTGCTCTAACTTTGTCAATTGCTCAAATAGAACTAGTGTGTTTCTAAATAGAGATTTGGGGGAAGTGACTGTTGGAATGACCCCCGTTTATTAAGATGCAACATTCTTGTTGCAACAGATTTTTATAACTTTCAGAATTTTGCCACCATAAATATATTTTAAATTGCAATATATGAAATCAGAATTCATCAATTGAAAGTTACTTTGTGTTTTTCTTGCCTTTCTCATTTTGTTATGTGGGCTAAATATTATGGAGAGTATGTCTGCATGCTAATAGATTCTTTCCTACGTGCGTTAGGAAATGTAGCATTATTCAGACGTGACAGATGAAACCTTTTTGCCACCTTGCATTTCATTTGGTTTTCATTCATGCCTTATATTACAGACAAACTAATTTTAAAATATTCTACATAGTCAATGTACAAAAAAGATAGGGCTTCTTTCACGTTTTAAAGCCAGATGCTTTAGATCCATGAATCTAAATGCATGGAGCTGTAAAACCTTCTAAAATATTTCCTGTGCCCCCCAAATGTTACAGCTTTAAATCCTCTTCTCTTCTAATCCTTTTTCTTTCTAACCCTGAAGTGCTGTAAGTTGACTTACTTTCATAGATGGTAGAGCTGTCCCTGATACAGGGCTGCCTCTTACAGGATAGCTCTGGGAAGAATTCCACATTTGTCAGGAGTGGCAGAAGGAAATAGCTGAGGTTGTTTGAAATTTCCTGATTCAAAGGAAAATGCTTGAAGGGGCTGAGGGTTTTAGGGTGTGCTCAGAATTCCCAGAAAAATCTGTTAATTGGCAAGAGAAAAAAAAAAAATTTAAAGGGCATGCAAGATAGTCATGGATGCAGGATAAACAAATGTGCTATATGGATATTGCCTCTTTATATGCAGAGGATGTACATAGTTGTGATTCTTTGCACTTGTGTACCTATATATCACTGGGGAGCTTTTAAACAGAGTTAAAGGCACTAACAGAGCAGTAGCTTAATAATACTGGACAGTAGCACGTCACAGCATAAACAGCAGTAATATGCTACTGCACACTATTATTAGGCTACATTAAAAAGGCATTTGCTGGCACTACTGCGCAGTATCTCTGGTTACTACACGTTTATTTAGTATTTCATTATACAAGTACTAAATTAAAGGTGCAGTAACCACTGCACATTAATGAATGTGTAGACTTGCCCACTGAGAGGTTAACAAATGGTGTCCAGGGAGGAGCACCTAAAGGTTGTTACAGGAGATGTGCAAACATGATGCATAAGTGGTAACTTTAAAGAAACTCCACTATATAAATGTGATAAGCTTCAAGTGATTAGTCATGCAGTAAATGACTCCATATAGTTCTTCCCTGGGGGAATAACAAAACTTCATAGGGCATACCCTGCAGATCTTTACTGATTATCAAACCCCAACCTTAGATTATAGTTGCTGCTTATCTCCATACAGGAAAGGCATTAGGGACCTTGCTTTATTTTAATTCTCCAAATTGGAAGCCTCAAACTCACCAACTTGCCAAAGAATTGGATATAATGGTTCAGATCCTTACCTGGTATAAATTGCCAGAGCTCCATTGAAATTCCTCGGCTGTCCTGCACCAGCTGCGAGTCTGTCCCTTTTTTAAGCAAGTTGCTGTTAGTTATGACCTATGTTAGGAACCTCAAACTCCATCTTTCCCCCTTATTACACAGGTTAAAAGGAAAACTAGTGCTAATTTCAATATGGTAGCCCAGAGGGGCAGTTGAATAACCAAAGAACTGTAATGAAAACTTTCCAATAATATTATAATAAAAGGAGTTTCCCTGTATGCATAATACTCTGCAGCCCAGAGTGAATGAATGTAAGAAATATCAGGATTCTGGGCTTGTTGGAAATGTAAAAATGACTTGTGGCTAGAGTATTGTTGCGGCCATGGTGGCCCAGGAAATGTACAAGAGGCAAGGGATTTCTTTGTCATATCTTTTATTGGACTAACCATAGAGTAGAGAGAGACATTAGACAAGCGTTCAGGCAAATATTGCCCTTCCTGAGGACCTGGGAAAGGGAAGTTTGAGTTGGAGCTGGGGGTTGGACTAGATCAGTGTTTCTCAATCCATGGGTTGACACACAAGTGGGTCACAAGAATATATGGAAAGATCACAAACAAACTTCAAAACTGGATTCCCCTTTAAAAGAGAAAAATGTGGAAAACTATGGATTTCCCCTTGCAGGATAGCAGTTTGAGCCAGCAAGGGGTTGCTTTGGGCTGGGAGGAGCAAGAGGAGGGTGATCAGGCAGGAGGCATGACATGCATGTGTGCAAGCATACATGCATGTGGCAGCCAGGCAACATATGGCATCTCTTGCAGTTCTTAGGTAAGTTTAGGGGGTAGGGAGGGCATAGATGATGCATCAAAAGGGGGAGGGGGCAAAGGTGATGTTTCAGGGGGCCATGGGGTGACACATCAGAGGGCCAGCAGCATGAGAAGTAATGGACGGTGGGGGGGGGGGGGGGGGGCGGCCTACTGTACTCTTACCTCTTCCCACCAACAGTTGCTCACGTGCTGGGCTGTGGCTCTACCCTGCCACAATGGCTTGGCTGTTGCCACCTCTGCTGCTGCCCTCAGGCTGTGGCTCTACCTCTGAGGAGAGGTTAGGTGGGGGGCAGTGCGGGCAGCTTGAGAGAAGCAGCAGGCAGTAGGAGAATATGAGGGCAGTGTTGCCCCCCTGTCCAGTCTGTAACTTCTTGCACTGCTGGCCGTGTGGCTGGCATGGGGGTCGCAGTGGCAGCAATGAGTCTTGCTGCCCTGCTCCACTCTCCTGTATTGGGTCCTGCCTGCTGGACCACAGGGGCAGCTCCTGCTAAGCCGCACAGATGGCTCCTGCCCATGCTGGTCCAGCCAGGCTGCAGCCCCATGCCTGCTGTGGGCACACAAATCTTGGAAGGTATGTGCCCTGCCATACCTTCCTGCTCCACACATCCACCCCCTACCCACACACTGGGGAGCTGTATCCTGAGGGCTGGGGCAGCAGGTCGGGAGTGAGGGGCACCAGCAGGGCCAGGAGGCTGTTTTCTACTTTAATTATTTACTGGGTCTGGACTGGCCATCAATGTTTACAAATGGGTCCTAGTACAAAAAAGGTTGAGAACTGCTGGACTACATGACCTCCTGAGATCTTTTCTAGCCTTATTTTTTCTAATACATAAGCCTGGAGGGTTCATCTTACCTCTGTGAGAGAAAAATAGTTGCATTTCTTTTTCATTCTAGTTTAGTTCCTGCTCCCTGGTAGATAAATTGCATAAGTAAATTAGCAAAGCTTGTTCTGTATGCTTGTGTGTGTGTTGTATGTCCATTTTTTCCCTTTAATAAACACTTTCATTTCATTGTGCTTCTCCCAACAGAAGAGCGAGTTGTTCCCATCGAAGTCTGCCGTTCCAAACTGTCAAAATACTTGCAGGGAGTCGTTTTCCGCTGTGATAAGTGTACCTTCACCTGTTCCAGCGATGAGAGCTTGCAGCAGCATATAGAGAAGCACAATGAACTGAAACCTTACAAATGCCAGCTCTGTTACTACGAGACCAAACACACAGAGGAGCTGGATGCTCACCTTCGAGATGAGCACAAGGTGAGTTCTCAGTTTTATTTGCAGCTATAGACCTCTTCATATGTTCTTCAAATGGTGAAATTTAGTTTGCCACATGTATACGCTGATGATTCAGAATCTGATTGGTCCCCACAGCCTGGAATTTACATTTTCTGAAATCCCATATTTTCTTAAATTATGGTTTTGAGGGGTTTTTCTTGAATTGTGGATACATCTTCTGGAATGTATCTACCTATGAATATACAGAATGATTACCTGAAAAGGAAATTCATATAAATACTTAGATAAATATTGTTTGGATTTTTTGCTTTGATGTTTTGTTTGTTTGTTTTCTAAATTAAGTCATGAAGCAACATGAAGTACTGTTTGATCCAGCCTCATAAAAGTCAGGAGATTCCAGAAGTTAAGACTGCTTTGGCAACTACAGCACATGCCGTGCATATTTCAGTAACAAAGAGTGCCATACATTCCCATTTACATTTCACAAGGGAAAGATCCACAACAAATAGATCATGTGCACAGCATGCTAAGTTAGGGCTACTTTGGCAACATCAGCTTTTGGAATTCTCTGACTCCAGACCTGCTCCAGACCCATAGGAGTCGGTAGAAGCCTTTCCATGGGCTTCTTTTGGCTTTAGGGGGTGGGGACAAAGTGAGTATCAACAGCTTCAGCCAAATTCATTTTGCTTTGAAAGGTTACTCCACTACATTTTTTAAATTCACACTGTGAACTGTAGTGCAATTTCATTTGCTCATGTTGGCCTATTGGCAGTTTGCATGCCTGCCTCCCCTTTTCCTTGCTGGTGCTTTACACTCTTCCTATGCTTCTCTGCTCTGCTATTTTAGCTGGAACATAAAGATCTCCCATTTCCCCTGCTGTTTGCAGCTAAGGTCCCAGTTGCATGAAGAGGTGGAGGATTCCTAACCTGCTCCTGAGTTCTTCAGGCTAGGAAGGTTTAACCCCATTCAGACTCTCACTGGAGATGTGTATTTCCTTCTTCTCCAATAAGAGTCTGCAGCAGTTATCTTACTAGTTACTCTGTTTTTCCCTCTCCTAGCTTACCTAGCTTAAGTTTCTATGCATGATTTATGTACCTCGCAGTGCTTTTTAGTTCCAGCTGCTCCTGTTTCACTCTTGTGCTCATTGTAGTTTGCCTGTTGGAAACCACGTTGCTTAGTAAAAAAATTCCCTGTTATGAAATGACCTGCGCTTTAGATTAATTCCAATGCCCCTCCCTACAAACAGCTAAAACAAGGTCAGACAAGGCCAGCACTTCATTTAAAGTGCTACAAGAGGGATTCAGCCCTCTTTTAAGTCCATACTGGATTGGTTCCCTGGCATAATGCTCGTGCTGCTGGAACCACTGTCTTTTTGGATGAGATGCAAATCCAGTCCTGACTATTAGCCTGACTGAAAATCACAGGGCAGTTGTTAAACAGATGATATTAACCTCAGTGTCATGGCAGCATTCCACGTTCTCCACCTGTGTCATAAACCTGACCTCTGCCATCTCCTCCTACTCTGTAGTTTGTGTTGGATGCAGTAGAGTTCTTCACTTGTGTTTACTGTTCCTGTGAGCTGCTAAATAGCTGATGAATTTTACCTAAGGGTTATCCGCTGGGTGAAGTGTTCCCATTATAGTCTGTAAATCAGTTTGTTAAGCACTCTGCAACCTTCATAATGAAAATTAATCTGTTATTAATGAGTGCAAGGGAACATGCACAGGCAGCAGCCATGTGCTTAGTAAAAGACCCATCTCTTCACAAAAGAAATTGAATGAACCATTCCCAAAGGATATTTTTACACTGGTGTGGTGCTATGTTACTGCTATATTGCATCAATTTAGTGTTCCCCAGGCTAACATGAAGGGGCATAGAGTGATCCTGGGGGTAAAGAGTGCTATTTAATTTTGGGGGTTTTGTTGTTGTTCTTGTCATTGTTTTTAAAGTCATGTTCTTAATATCTGAAGAATCTTTCTTGTTCTATGTTCAGGTACCCAGATCTCTGCAAGGAGAAGCAGGGAGAAATGCAGTATAAACACTGAAGAAAAACAATTAGCTGCATTTCTAATTGTGTTTAAAGTGATTGGGTATTAATTTGACAGGGTGTGTTGCCAAGTTTTCATTGTCAGGCTTTACTCTGCCAGTAGAAGGTTTTTTTGGTAGATGGTGATGTTGTTAATGTTAATTGTCGATCGCATTGTTTCTTTTAAGGTGAGTCGTAATTTTGAGCTGGTTGGACGGGTTAACTTGGATCAGCTGGAACAAATGAAGGGGAAAACAGAGAGCTCCAGCAGTGATGAGGAAGAAAAGGAAGAAGAGATGAGCCCCAAAACTGAAGATAGAGGTCAGTCTTGCTTCCTTTTTTATGCTATAGATCTTCTAATCTAAGTGCCCACTATCAAGCAAAATCTGCTATTGACTCAATGGCCCTTTACTTCAGGCATGTAGAGGCATCACAGTGGAAAGAGAATGAAATTTTTTGATGGGTCACTTCTACTGATGCAGTTTCCAGGATTACTTCAGAATTTTGCCCAAAATGTTTTTTGGGAACACCAAGAAGTGTGTTGGGTGCTCAGAAAAACAAAATGATATGAGAGTGACATGTTGAGAGAAAAGCAGATTATATTTATAGTTGCATGTATGAGCAGTTGTTATGTAGCATGGCTGTCCATTCCATGACTTCCAGTTATGTGCTGATAACTCATTTGCAATTTTATTATGACATAGTAAACTTCTTAGGTTCAAAGTTAGGAGAGAAACTAATTTTGGAGCATCATTATTGATCTGTCTTGCTATATTTTGCAGAGGAAGGGTGGGATTGTGCATTTTCTGCCTTTTTAAGTCTCATTCTGTCTGGCAACTTGGGAGTGAGGGTAGGACCATATTTTGTCTTGGAAGGGCACTACTTAGGAAGGCCCCAACTGAGTAACATACTAAAGCATGTCCCTAATTTTAAGCATGTGAGAAGTTCAAATTACTTCAGTAAGACCATTCATGTGCTTGGGCACGTGTTTAAGTACATTGCTGAATCAGTGCCCGAGTGTGTTGTAAGTTTTAAATTACCAAGGCTATGTAGAACTAGTCTTAATAGCATACTCACTCTTAGGGGAAACTAATTATCAGGCAAAGAATAGCATCATTCTTGTTTTACAGCTACAGATCCTTATTCGGCCAACATTGGTTGGGTAGGGAGAAGAAAGGGAAAATCTGCTGCCTATCTTACCATGGGGGTTTTTTACCCTTCACTGTTCAAATCAATGCACACCAAGGCCCCTGAGAACTAAAGAACTCCATGTAATGCATATTCCCATCCTGCCATCCACCCCACACAATATAGCAAAGACACTTTTAGTCACTGCTAATTGGTTCACTTTGAACTGATGATGCACAGAAGTCTGGCTTTGGGTATCCCATTACCAAAACCCTGAACCATCCAGTCCTTCAGTCTCTTCTGGCAGCTTACTGGCTTCTACACCATTAACTAGAGGATCGCTATGATCTTTTTGTGGCCTCCATCTCTCTCTGAACCTAAAGTCAGAGTTGTATTGAAAAGGGGTTTTTTCCAAAGAAAACAAAACATCTACTCAAGTTTTCTTTTTTTTTCTAATTTATACAATTGACAACTTGCTGATGACTCACAGGCAGCATGTAGAACAGAATGTGGACTTAGGTCATGCCTTTCTTCCTAGTGAAATCCCAGTGTGTTGGCCATTTGTTTAGCATCATTGCACCATAAGTACTTGGCGCTTTTCTTAGTGTATGCTTTGTGATGGCTCACACAGAGTTGTTATTTAATGAGAGGAGAGACATGCCAGACAGGAGACCACTTAACTCCCACTGAAAAATAGTGCCAGGAGATCTTTGCTGGTGGCCCTAGAAGAAGTGAACAGATGAACCAAAAGAGATACGTTTCACATATAGTCCATGCATACCACAGTTTGATATCTCTAAATGTACAGCCCCCACATAAAACTGCACTTCTGTGTCCTTATAAACAGTGTGTTATCTGATCAACAGTGGCGTTTTGAACCTTGAAAATTCAGCGCTGAAAGAATCAGCCTATACTCCTTTTGCTAGAAGACCAGTTTTTTTAACTTGCAGCTGTAGCAGACTGATTAAAGCCTTGCATAGACCAACAGTAAGAAAGGAATGAAGAGGCATGTTCTCCTATGGATTGCATCAGTGCTACGTAGGAACCCAGGTGCTATTATGATGCTTGAAACCATGGTATTCAGACCCAGAGGGAAGAGTGCTGCCAGCTGAGCCACTCAGAATCCCTCTACATTCTCTATGAAAAAAGAAAATATCCATAAAAATCAAATTTTTGTTTTCAAGATTCTTAAACCCCTTGACACTTATGAAATGTTAACACTCCAGGATTTTACTCAGCAGGGCTATCAAACCAATATACTTTCTTTGGACTGGTATTACAATGCAGACGGTATCTTAACTATTTAATATTTTTTTCACTGGGAGCTGTATCATTACATGCGAGTATCTAAAGAAATCTATATTCAGTCATTAAAATGGTGGGTCCAAAATCATGCTTCTTCCCTCTTCACTTCCTGACCCTTTCCAGGATCAAAACTGCCTTGGTACTCTGAAAGGAATTTGGGCAAACATTCCACAATCACCTACCTCTTCCCCTTTATGGAATAAGTTAAAATAGCATTTTAAAAGGCCAAGCTAAAATAATTTTTTAATGGGACTTAGTCTCCTGTATCACTTAGGCTATTAGGACAATTATAGACTCAATCATGTGCTGGAGAATGGAGATCATGTAAGAGGTCTTCTCTCATCTCAGTGCCAGGGATGAAATATGGCCGTATTGAAGTCATAGACTTTAGCCATTGTGAATTCACCCCAGTAGTCCCGCTATGGCCTATATTGTGATTTGGACTACAATGCTGGGGGGCAAAACACTTCTTGTAACAATACATGGTCTACTGAGACACTGAATCCAAGCCCGCAGGAGTAAGCACAGCTATGTACCCAATTGTTTCCTCTCCAGAGAAAATGAGTCATGGAGGGGACATAGGTGTATCTTCATACCATAGCAGTAGGCCTGTGTGAAGTGGCTAATATTCGCTTTGGATTCGGATTCGGCCAATTTGGGGGACAGTGATTCGATTAGGTGATTTGAATCACTGTCCCGATTTGATTCGGCCGAATCTGATTTGGAGATTCGGCTGCTGCCGAATCTCCAGATCAGCCCGGCAACGGCTGCCCCGCCTACCCCAGCTCCTGGCTCTTTGGAAAAAAAAGCCCCAACTCAGCAGGTGCTGCCAGGCAGGGGGCAATCCCCACTTCCCCCACTGCCCCATGCTGTGTGGGGGGCTCTGCATGAGCCCCCCAACCTTCCCCCCACACATGCCCCACCTGGGCCAGCTCTGGCCCTTTAAGAAAAAAAAAAATGAGGCCCCCCCCGCCAGACTCACTGCTCCTGCTAGTGGGGGGTGATCCCTGCTGCCCCACACTGCCTCATGCCACGTGGGGGGCTCTGCACGAGCCCCCCAAACCCTGAGGCCACTGCAGGAGCGGTGAGTCCTGAGGCTTTCCTTGCCTTTTTTTTCCTTAAAGGGCTGGAGCTGGCCCAGGCGGGGCACCCATGGGGGGGCTGGGGGAGCAAAGGGGGGCTCGTGCAGAGCCTCCCATGCAGGGCAGGGCAGTGGGAGGCAGCAGGGATCGCCCTCAAACCTGGCAGTACCCAGTGAGTACCGGAGATTTTTTTTTAACTACTGAGCTGGGGCAGGCAGGGACACCCATGGGGCGGGGGCTGTGGGAGTGGAGGGGTCGAGGGGACTAGCGGGGGTCCCCCCATGGTCCCCTCCCCCACCCCTAGTACTTACCAGCTCGGAGTCAGCTGCAGCTCCCTACTGCAGCCACTGGTGACTGCCCAAATCATCAAAGCTCTCCAAATCTTTTCCAAAGATTCAGAGAGCTTTAAATCAATTCGGACCTTTAAATTGGTCCCCTGATTCAATTCGGATTTAGAGATTCGGCCACCAAATCGGGCTGAATTTCCTCCTAATTGAATCACCACCCGAAGCTTTACACAGCCCTACATAGCAGTATGTAGGGATGGAGGAAAGGGATAACTTCTTGCTAGTAAGAACAGTGACTAAGGTCTGTATCTGGGAGCTACAGAGTGGGGAAAGGATAGGGAAACCATGTTCCTTCTCTGGGATACTTCTGGAACCCCTTGATATGGCTAGACAGTGTCATAGAGGCACAGGTTATCCCTATGAATCTGTCTTTTAATTTTGAAGAAAACTTAAATTGTAATGATGCTCAGTGTAGTAGTAAAAAAAAAAAAAAGTGATGCCTGTGTAGAAGATGCAAGGACACTAAAAGGAAGGTCAGGTGTTCCCGAACATACAAATATTTTCTTTCCCATTTGGAGCCCTGGTGCCAACCCAGCTCCTGTAGATTTGAGATGAACTTAATGCTTTCAGCTTGTTTTCTATTTCAAAGAGCAGCCCACATTCACAATCCTTAAAACCAAACTGATCGGGAAGTCATGGGGAGAGGGAGGGAAGAATATAGTCTGTTCTGAAAGGGTAGAGGATTTACTAGGGGTAACACTCATTAATGTTAATGGGAATTACAAGTATAAATCCTCACTATTCATTCGAGCAAAATAGGCTTCATTGTCTGTATCTCCCCTGCATAGGCCCAGAATAAATTTTCTATTGTCTGCTGTCGTCTAGGTGCATTCTTGCACAGAAGAGCAGCTGTTGCCTCCAAAGTTTTCCTTTGAATAGGTGTTAGACTAGCTTTGGTACAGAAAAGAGGTGTTATAGTGATGCTTCTAAATTTGTACCACACGCATCAGTATCTAGGACTAAACTTAAGGGCCAGATCCTTAAATGGTATGAATTGACTTTGCAGAATTAAGTCAGTACTAATTCACATCAGAAGATGTTTGGGTCCTTTGATTTTTAATCATGTAACAGACTGCCATATTCAGTGGTGAAAGGATAAAAATATTTCAACTGCAGCTACTTAGGGCAGCCTCCAGCAAAGTCTTTGTAAAACTGCCTGTACAAAGTGTATATGCAGGAAAGGAGAATAAGTGTGGGAGAAGTTTTGAGTTCCTGGATTTGGACTAGTATGAAGTAAAATTTTAAAATGAAAAAGACAGGGAAGCAGAGATCAAAATTAAATGAAGCACATTCCCTTTTTCTTTCATTAGGTAGTTTGGGAGGAGTCAGAAAGGCATTCTGTTGATTTCTTGCTCAAGATAATCCCTGCTAAGGAATTAATGCTCTGAGCAGATGGTGCTGTCTCATTTCCAGTGAAAAGAATCAAGTGAGATAGTCCGTGCAATTATTTTTAATGGCTTGTGTGGTGATCTTCTTAATTTGTGAGAAAATGTTTCATCTTTTGTTAAAGCTGGCTCTGTTCACATAAGGCTTGGTTTTTCAGAAGTGCTGTGTCCACAGCCTCTAATGGCTTCAGTTGGAGTTGTCTGGCTCTTCTACAAATGAGGTCTCTAGCATTTTGTGTAAAGGATTAGGACAAGATGAGACACCTGTCCAGTGGTTACCACTGAAAGAATTTTGTTTTGTCTTGCGCACAAGAGACATCGTGTGCAGGGTCATGGGGGACTTCATATATGGTGGGTCACATGCCTTATATAATAAAACCATGTTGCCTAAAATTTGCCTCTGTCTGAAAAATCTATAGGGACTTATGTCTTTTCTCCCCCTCTTACAAGTTGTTTCCACATTAAGCTTCTGTCAAAATAGTTTTTGAACTGAAAGGAGGAGGTGCATACTCTCCCTACCCCCTGAAACATGGAGACTGAGACTGTAACTACGGGGACCTAACACCAATCGTATCATATCTCTGCAGATAGATGTAAAAATGGAGTTTAGGAATCTTCTTCTGCACAGTTTGTATGTAGTGAGAGTTGGAGCCAGATTTTTTCAAAAGTCCCAGCAGCTTTTCCCCCTCTTCCCCTGAAGATTAAAGGGGAGGAGGTCACAGTTGATGATGATCATAACGGTCCCTTCTGGACATGACATTCATGAACTTGTGATTAACATTTGTTCCCTCCTGCAACAGATTCTCTGATGTTTTCAGACAACGGAGCTTCCGAGAAGCGTTTTCCATGCGAGTTTTGTGGCCGGTCGTTTACAGAGGGCTCTGAGTGGGAACGACATGTACTGAGGCATGGCATGTAAGTCGCTTTACAAACTGCTTTTCATAACAACCAAAGGCAACAGTAGATCTTTGTTCCCTCCAATACCTAGTGAAGGCAAAAACAGGGAGGTGAACGAATATTTCTAGTGGTAGAGAAGAATTCCCTTTGCTGCAGGAATTTGGGCTATGTTATGCTAGAGGTTTGACTAGATGATTGTAATAGTCCCAGTCTTAAAAATGTATTTATCTTGGGCACTCCAGACTCTCTAAGGTAGCTGTGGGACTAGAAAATGACCTAAAATGGTTTCTCATTCCATTAACCCGGTATTGGATGTGGGGATGACTAGTTTAAAACCCCAGATCCCAAACTAGAAGGAATATCTCTTCCAGAGATGGCCAAAAAGTACATAAGTCTAGAAAAGGGTACAGCTAATCTTCAGAACATTTTACCAATTTGGACCAAAATCTAGAGCATCTTGCAAGAATTATGAGACCAAATTGAGGATTATCATTAAATCTGACCTCAAGGCATCAGTGTCCTCCCACTCATTGATCCAACTCCATAATTAGTGTTGCTGGAACTTACTGTTGCCATTTGTCAATTCCTGGACCAGCACGAAGACTTCTTCAAATAACTGTGACTTTTTCCTAGGGATTTATTAAGTGTTTTGCCTTTCTACTATTTCTTTCAGAAGGCTGATTTATTAAATTTATGATGTCACATAGAATTAAGAATTTGATCTTTCTCTTAAGATTTTCAGATAAGTGCACCACCTCGCTGAAACTCACAGTCTCGGGTTAATACTACAGCCCTCTGTGTTGTTTCCTGCATTCATAGAAGCCCACAGCGTGGGTGGGTGGGTGGGTGGATGCATTTGTGATACTCTTGCTAGCCTTCAAAACTTTTATCAGCTAAATCTTGTAAATAGAACCGATAATATCTAGGGCCCTAATTTCTCCAAATCAGAAGGCTTGCTCACTGTTACTATTAGAGCCAGGAGCTGGGGGATACCATATTTACTCACATTTAAGATGACTCTGAATATAAGATGACACTCCTCCCAATAATTATATTCTATATATTTGTTATAATTTCCCAAGTACAGAATCTATGAATTGGAAGGTTGTCTTAAATACCCCTTTTCCCTCTTCAGCCTGCCCGGCTGCTTGCCACCTGTATCCCCCACCCCCAGCTCTCCATAGCCTCAGTCTCTCCCCCTGTTTGCCCCAGTCTCTTCCCCCCCAGTCTCTGCCTCTTTCCTCCCCACCTTCCCTTTATTGTCAGATACTGCTTGGGCTGCTCTGTTCTGAAGCATGGCACGTGGAAGCTCAACTCTTGCCTGTACCAGTGTTGGTGCTGCTGTTTGGCTAGGCAGGGGAAGCAGTTTCCATGTGCTCTGTGGGAGAGAGCCGAGCCCAACCTGGAGTTGAGATTTGCTTGACATTAATGGGGAGGGAAGAAGGTAGGGGGTGGGAGGCAGAAGCTGCAGAGGGGAAGGAAAGGGGGGAGACAGGAGGCTGCTGTGCGTCTGACTGCAGCCCCAGCCAGAGATGTGGGGTGGAAAATTTTCCAGTGCTTTATTTTTCCGTGGAAAATTTTCCGCTCCACATCTCTGCCTTTACTGAAAGAGAATGTGGGTCAAGTAGTTCTGAACCAGATTTGGCTCAAGTGGATTCTGAAAAGGACCAATAAGTAGTGCAAGTGAGTCTACAGATAGTGATAGTGACACTGGAGGTGCTGCAATGGCCTCAGTGGAAGAGAGTTAAACTCTGCTGAAGTAGATGAGTGGACAACCATGGCATCTTGTGCACGGTTTTTTGGGTGTGCTAAAATTAGTGTGTCAACAGTTTCAGTGCCTTCGGTTTTTTTCCTTAAATTTAAACAAACAATGTAAGGGAAGTACATGCTATTGTGTATTGTCTTTACATTTTTACAAGTATTCCAATAAAAATAATTTCTTTCCACATAAAGCTTTGAATTTGTTTGAATATAACATTTAAACCACATTTAGTGTACTGTATTTAATTTTTTCTTAATCAAATATTTCAGTTGAAATACTTGTGGCTATTGGGGTATAAAATTAACATGGGGGTACTTTCTTAGTTTTGTTTACTAAATACAAGTAAAATAAACATGCTAAATCAAATCGTGCTCTATGTAGGGCAGTGGAAAATTTTCCAATTCAAAATTTTCTGGAAAACCCACATCTCTAGCCCCAACCAGGGCTCAGGGCCAGTGTCAGAGCTCCAGCAGCTGTCTGCTCCCCCCTTCACTTCATATGTATAAGACAAGGGGCTTTTTCCCCACGCTGATGGGTGGGGGGTGCACCTTGTTTTATATTCAGGTAAATATGGTAACATTCATTTTGTGTAGTGCTAGAATGTTAAAGATAGTAGTTATGTCTATCCTTTCTCTTGCCTTTTTAGATGAGAGTAACTTGAGTGATTGAAAGCCAGTGGTTGAAAGGGTTTAGGGGCTGGGATGAGGGATTCTTTTAGATAGGCCTCTGGGGAAGGACAACTTTCCTAGCTGTTTGTATAGGGTACGTTCAGTCATTCGTCACACCTGATTTATGCTCATGCAGCTTACTTTAAGTTGCCTAAATGTAGATCAGGAGTGGTACATACAGCCTTTTGCTGCTCCTGGCAGCCACACAGGGAACCCCATGTGAATAACTCAGTGTGTGGGGACGGGTGGGTGGAATGGGGGCAGCCGGCAGGTCTACAGGGCGGAAGGGAGGGACTGCCAGTTGATGGAGATGGACAGAGGGTCCCACTCCATCAACCAAAGGGTTAAAAATAGGCCAGTCAGGGTTGGGGTGGGACTAGCACAGTCCTGGGGTGAGTGGTTGGGCTTTCCAGGCCTGGGGCTGTGCTGTTAACATGTGCAGGTGTTCAGCAGGTTGGGTTAACCCTTTCCTTCCTAGTTCAGGTTAGCCTGATCTCAATCTAAGTTAATGCATCTCCTGAGGTGTGAACTAGCTTAGATTGGGCACAGCATTTTTTTGGCAGTTTAAACCCTCCGAATGCTTGCATGATTGGGTATGTAGATTGACCTAACCCTCATTGGATAATGCCTGTACAATACCCATACTCTCAAAAGCACTTTGGTTGATGAAAAGGTAAAATTAGGATCCTTCCTTCTTTGCCATCGAGGCAGTTCATAATCAATGAATTTCACAATTTAATTCAAATGATCACAGAATCATAGAAGGTGAAAGGGCCTTGTGGTCAATTGAGTCCCACCCTGCACAGTTGCAGGATTCAGTATTCCTAAACCATCCCATATAGGAGGAGAAGGTCACACAAGCAGTCCAGCACCCGAACTGTGGAAAGAACCCAGGTCATCTGCTTCGTGGGCCAGTGCCTTTACTACTATATCATGCAGCCTCCCTTGGTTCTTGGAAACTAAAATGTTCATTCTGTTACATCACCTGTTACAGGCATCTGTACTGAAGTACTGGAGTCGGCAACCTATGGTCTACTGGCTGGACTGGTCTGATTGCACAGGGATCAGTAGCACGGAGCTATGCTGTGCTGTCCATCCCCTCTGCAGTGTCCTGTCTGCTATGGAGCCTACTGCTCTCTCATATCTGTGCCTATCCTCACTGCAGAGGGGATAGGAATCGGCAACTAGGGTAAGCCAGCTGGCACCGAGAGGTAGAGACTTGTGGTCTATGGCAGTGACGGGGCTGGATATCAAAGCAAAAAAGTTGGCAGTCCCTGCTGTATGAGGTCCCAAGGGGCTTGACTGATCATGTTATCTCCAAAACATTATCACAGGAAAATTGCACTCTTTTTTTTTGCTAGAGAAGTAACTGTATAGATTGGTTTAGTTTTATTTGATTCTAATCCTAACTTTTTCCACTTTTCATTGCTCACATTTCCAGGGCTCTGAATGAAAGTAAGCGAGGGACCAGTGAGGATGGGCAGCCAAAGGAGAATGCCGAGGAAGCTGTTAAGGTTCTGCCTGTGGAAGAAAAGGAAGGCAGCGAGCAAATAATGGTAGACTTTTCCCACAAGAACGAAACTTCAGTCAGTGTTGCAGCCACCGACAAACCTCTCCAAGAGAACTCAGAGGCCAAAAATGAATAAGCATTTTGGTGTGGTTTTAATCAAATTACTTGAACATTGATGAATGGGGTGGGGTGGGTGGGGTGGGCAGAAGGACAAAATAAAGCTGCTTTTAGGACTGAATGATCTATTTTCAAAGCACTGGTACCTGTGTGAGTGTGTGTATATTAAAGTTATTTAAATGATGGAATAAGTGGCTCCATTACATCACTGCATCTTTTCTTCTGGATCATGACAATGGGAAGTTACATTCATCCTTGGACTAATGAAGCAACTCCCCATATATCTCTACATTTACACAACGTGCTTTGCAATGGAGACTTGGATTGTTTGAGAATGGAAGCGTCGCACGCGTGGAAGAAAGGGGGGGGACAACTTTTCGACGCACAAATTTCGGTGCGTTTTTCTAGTTTTAATACATTACGCTTTTCCAGACTGAATGCAACTGCTTTAGAAAAGAAAAAAAAAACTGCTTTGCTTAAAACAGTCACCTGTTTCCTAGTACCTCAAAATTAACCAAGGGAAATCTCTGCATTTGTCAGTACTACCTGTTGTCATTGTGGTTAAATGTAGAGAGACTGCTGGGTAAGATGGTGAATGGAGGATGAAAAAAGTTTTAAAGAAAGGAAAACAAATTGTGCTTAAAATCCCAGTGTGGGTTTTATTTCTTAAAATACTGTGATTTTTTTAATTATTTTAGTAAAAAAAAAAACAAAAAAAAGAAAGAGACTTTAATTCCTAGATAACTGTTTGTGAATTGTCATCCTTTATTCCAGGTAAGCTGTTTGTTAGTATTCAACTATAATTTTAGGATTTGATAGATTTCATGTGACTGATTGTGCGGTTTTGTTTGCCACATGTTTATTTTCTATCAGCCTGAGGTGTTACAAATACAGCACAATTAAGTTTGTCATGGAAAATGATTTTTTGGGGGGCTGGAGGGGAGGGGGTGGGCAGGCAGGGAAAGGAGATTAGTTCTTGTGAATAGAACTGTTTTTTTTTTTATTTTAAACACGGAAATAACAAAGATGTTTTAACTTTTTTTTCCTCAAATTTAAACTAAAGAACCAAACTTATGGCACAGCTATGCAGCTTGCGGACCAAACACTTAGGTCCTCATAACCATTCTGTTGCTTGTCATATTGACATCTATCAGTCTCACACCAGTAACTTTTTTTTGTTAAGATTGGCTGCCTTTTTGTACGTGGAGTGTGTGTTTCTTTTTTGTTTTGGTGCAGTGGGAGGGAGAGGTGTCTGTTAACACATCATTTTGCAAGCGGAGGTGAGATAGTTTCATACTACATGGAGCCTGGAGAACTACTCTTACCTGATTCAAGATGGGAGTTGCTATTTTTTCCCTCCTCCTTAGCTTTTGGCATGAGGAGAGCAGCGTAGACTAAATAGGAATCTACACGCCTTGGGACTGATCCTGCACTTTTCCTTGGGTGAAAGTTCTGCTGAAGCCAATGGAAGTTTTTGCCTGAGCAAGGAATACAGGATCCAGGCCCGTGGTATGTTCTGATCGAGAACAAAAAGAGTTTCTTTCCAAAAAAGTAGAAAGTACTTGACTGAAACCTAGTTTTAGAAAATGCATGTGTCTTTGTTTGTTTTTTTGTTTTGTTTTTTTGGGGGGAATATATCGGGTGGGGAGGGAAAAGACAGGAAGCTGCTGAGAAGACAGTGTCCCACAGAGCTTCACATAAAAATCAATGGCAAAAATGTTGCATTTGTGGAATAAGTGCTACTTGAGAAGCATGGTGTTTTTTGCTTTTAAGGATTCATCCTTTGTGGGTTTGGGGGTTTTGTTTTTTGGTTTTTTTTCGGAGGTGGGAGGGAGCATCATGTGGAAAACGCATCAGAGGGACAAGTATAAACACACATTTTGTGTCTGTATTTGTTTTTTAATTGGCCTCATTTCAAATGTATTTAAACAGTTCCATACCTGGATTGGGTGTTTGTAATGGTTACCAAAAATGAAAAAGAAAAAAAAAAATGAAATAAATGATTGTGACATGCTTTTATCACTACTTTATTTTTCAAATAACATGTAAATATTGTAATCCATTGGATTTTGTTTTGCTAACCTGTTAATAAAAATATGGGACCATTATCCTTTTAACAAGCCTAAAATGTCATATTTTTTTCCTTTTTTTTTCTTTTCCCCAAAATGTATACCTGATATATTGTGGACACACATTTTAGAAGCATTATTATGAATTATGTTGACTGTAATGATGACATAGAATTGAAAATAACATTTTTTTCATTGTTTAATTTATACAGAGGACTTTTTCAGAGTTTGACAAAAGGAAATAAATAGCAAAATGCTAACCCATTGGCTCCAGCACTCAGTATTTCCTGATTTATTTTTTTTCTTTAATTACTGCTTATTGATGGGGTAGGAGAAGGGGAATCCTGAATTGTTGCACTGATGGGTTTGGGTTTTTTGGTTTTTTTTTTTAAACAATGAAAATTAATAAAAACTTTTTAAGAGTGTATGTGTGTGTCATTCTATATTGCAGTCTATGCTACGGGGTCATAGAGGTACCTGAATGCCTCACACACAACCTACACCCCGTCACACTTTTTGAAGTATTTATTCATGCAATACCCCCATGAATTAGGGCAATTATTTTCAGAAAGAATGGGGACTGAGGGACAAAGGCTTTAATTGACTTACCTAGCAAGGTGTAGGTAGTCTACAACAGGGGTTATCAACTGGGGGTACACGGGAAGGCCCTAGGGGGTATGCGTGGGCAGGCGGGGATGGAGTGCCATCACCCACCACCCCATGTCCCCACCTCCCAGGAGCAGGGCTGGGGCAAGCCGAGGGCAGTGGTGCTCTTCTGCGGGCCGCACAGGCGCTGCTTAGGTCCAGTGAGTCTGCTTCTCAAGCCGGATGCAGAAATGAAGAATTACTGCAATCTATCCTATAAGATCACAGTAACTGGAGTTAAACTCGTTATCTAGCTCATCAAATCAAATCTGTAAGAGCAGGATTTTGTCCATTTCAATATTTCATGATCCATTGAATCCTTAATTGATTTTTGCATTTTATTTTAGGCAAATGTGAGCCTAGCAGTGTGTGTGTGTGTGTGTGTGTGTGTGTACCTGCATGCACACCATTTCTTCAGAGAATTTCTTCAGAAAATTGACATGACAGTTGTGGCGTAGGCTTCAAAGTCCAAATCTTTCCACAGCAACTATAGGTTGTTAAGATGTGAGAAGAGTTCATTTTTGGAAGCTTTTGTCCAAGCGTTACTGAGAGCAGAATTGATGTGGTTGGACAAATGATAAATAACACCAATATTCTGATTGTTTGGTCACCTCATCTGCATCCTCTTCAGGGGCTCATGCTACCATGATCAAAACAATGTGGGTGCTAAAAGACATTTCTTTGAACTATATATCAAAATAATGCATTTGAAAGTTTCAGGCACTGGTTGCCTCAGAGTTTTTTGGGAACATCAAAGTGGAGAAAATTAATAAAATATGCAAGTACTCTGAACTGTACAAAGTCTATCCCACAGCCAACCTGTATTTGTAAAAATAAGTGTTTGTCAATGGTATGTCACTAATAAGCTCTATGTTACTAATGTAATGAAAGACTTCAGGATAATTTCTAGTTTGTCATTTACTGGTATAAATCTGAAGATGGTTACAGACATGTAACTCCATTGCAATGCCATGATGGGTGTGAGTGAAGCAAAATATGACCTCTTGACCTGTTCTGAGTTACCCATTTGCAACTGAGAACTGAGTAAGGTTCAGAGTTCAAGTGTTACAATATCCTGAGCTAATTCAAGTACAGTTTATAACCTCCCCCCGCCTCCCCACTGAAATGGAAAATGCAGTATGTGGGGGGAGATGGTAAGAAGGGAATGGCAGTCCTGTGTATTAAGCTGGGCATTTATTAGTTTAATTTGTCTTTCTGATCTTTTTTATTGTAAACCCAGGCAGAATATTCATCTTCCATTACATTTAACTTAGTTGAAAGCAATTCACCAGGTGCCTGGAAAGCTGTCAGTCCTGTGGAAACTCTTAATGTTTTGTGAAATTTAATGTGTTGAGAGTACAGGGTACTTAAACACTGATTACCTTTTCACTTTCAGGGAATATCTATGTAAGGTTTTGTACCTTGATGCCAATGTACTGCTAGTTGAATGTTCTTTAGCCCTGGAACACGGTCTCCATTTCCTTCATACACAGAACTAGCATCAGTGTATGGAGCTACTTCGAATGTACAGCAGTACAAAGAGAGTGCATAATCTGCCCTGGTAAATCTTAGGTTTTGTGCTAGCTCTATTCTCGTGACTATCCTGGAAAAATCCTGAATTGCTTGGCCACAGGACTGTCTCTTTGGTGTTGAAAGCTGTACTTATGAATTCAGACAATTCATCTGAATTGAACTTGAACTAAATTTGCTTTGACAGAGAAGTATCATTCATTAGTTGGTACATGTGGCTTGATAACAGCCCTTTCTACTGAGAAAAAGAATGTTGTATTCCTTCCAGATGTTCTATGCAACCAACTAACTCAAAGGTGGGGGTGTCAATACAGTGACTTCTGAGGTTTAGCTACTGCCTATTGTTTTTAAAACAGTATCTCAGGCCCAACAAGAAACGTAATGTTAATGCAATGTTAAGAATTTTGTGCTAATATCTGGCCGCTCCTATTCTAACAACCAACATCAAAGAACAGTACCTTGGGCAACTTAGGGCCTTGGCAGATACGACAATCATGATGTGATTAACTTTGTCAATCATGCCAGAAATAGTAACCTGGACACACATTCAAGGATTTTAGTGATATAACAAACAGAAAACAGCCATAAAAATGTTCCACAGAATAAGTGAAATGTTTTTGTGGCTGTTTCAGTCATACTCTGCCCTGGGGCCCAGTGCTGGTTGAATAGCATGTCTTGGCTGTCAGCCACACAGTGCAGCTCTGTATGAGATGGCACCCCATGACTTTAGCTTCCTGTCCTGAAAACCTATCAGCTGATGGGCTCCCCCTGCTTTGGCACTGTGTGGTTTTCAGCATGTGGATGCATGTGGAGGCCAACAGCTGACCTGTGATACTACGCTATGGCTGTGGGGCAAAGTGAACAACATGCCAGAGTATGGGGAGCCATGGGGCTTTCTGCTACCTGGCACTTTCATAATTCTTTCCCTGCAGCTCCTGAGAGGTGTGGGACAGTGCAGCTAAACAGCCCACTTTGTGCCCAGCTGGTTGCTGGGCTTGGGGGAAGGTTAAACTCCTTGGTGGGGGGCTCCCCTGATGCAAGCCTCAGTCCCTGGAAAAATCATGGAGCAGGTCCTCAAGAATCCATTTCTAAACACTTGGAGGAGAAGAAAGCGACCAGGAGCAGTTGGCATGGATTCACCGGAGGCAAGTCATGCCTGACCAACCTGATTGCCTTCTATGAGATGACTGACTCACGCGGGGAAAAGCAGTGGACACGATAAACCTCGACTTTAGCAAGGCTTTTGATATGGTCTCCCACAGCATTCATGAAGCAAGTTAAGGAAGTATGGGTTAGATGAAGGGACTGTATGGTGGATAGAAAAATTGTTGGACATCTTGTTATGGATGCCATGCTACCCAGCCCTTATGTGAGGAAAGAAATGCTTTCCTCCCCTCATGTGGCACTCTGCAACTTCCCCAGCTACTCAGCAGCACCTGTAGCTGGTCCTCTAGGACTGTTGCCACTGCTGTCCTCTCCTGACTCCCCAGGTAGCCTCTGTGCTTGCTTTCCCCACGCTCCCAACAGCACAGTCTGCAGCATGCAGGCAGTTGGCTACATGGACATGGGGCTGGAGCTGTTTTGCAACCTGGCTTGTCATCTCTGCTCCTCCAAGACTCCCAGGGCTGGAGAGAGGGGCCAAGTGGATGGTTACTGATGCGTGAGACCCTGAAGGAACAGCTTCAGTGGTGGGTGCTGTCCTTGTCTTTCAGGTACAGAATGGGGCGGGGCGGGGGGGGGTAGAAGTAGAAAAGGCAGCACATAGCAGGATTAGGTCCCATTCCCACTGGCCTCTCCTGGTACCAACTAGATCAGTGCTTCTTAACCTTTTATCCTGAAGGCAGCCCTCCAGATCTCTGAATTTAAATTGTAGCTCAGCGATTCTCAACAAGGTGTCATGAAATTCAGAAGAAATAAGTAGGGGTGCCTTGAGGCTGTTGTTTGTCCTTTGAATTTGAAAATGACCATAAATATCACTGATTGGTTTGGTTTCTGTGAGCACGTGAGTGGCTGATCAGGCCAATTTGTGCTTTGAACTGTCTGTGGCTAAAAAGGCTGAGAACCACTGCCCTAGCCAATGTGGATCTGCTGGGAAACTAAACCCCTCCTGCCGGATCCCTTATTGGGGCAGGCAATTATTTGGGGTGGAGGTCCACTTACTGAGTTTTGGCAAGCCATCAAGGGCCGCATGACAGGCAGCCAGGGGCAGATTAATACTACTTTTCTAAAATTTTTAGAGGCCCTGCGGGCCAGAGAGAATGGCCTGGTGGGTCACATCTGGCCCACAGGCCACATTTTACCCACCCCTGCCTTATCTGGATGCAGCTCCAGTATCAGAAGAGCGTTTCTGCCCAGAACTTCTGTTTGTGTAGGCAGTAAATAGTATTTGTTGCTATATGTTGAGTCTCCACTTGAAGGGTTTAACTTCTTAGTGCATCCAGCAAAGCTGTGGCAGTAGTAGCCCTGTAATGTAGTTAAGCCTTTAGTAATATCTCTGAACAAAATTATCTATATTATTAGTGGACCACGGGTATTGAACATACCAGAAGTCTGCAAACTGACTATTGTGCATGCAGGGATATTGATCCAGATCACTGAATGTCACCTTAGACAAAACCTTTTACTGCTTCACTCTTAAATCCCATGACTCCTCTTTTAAACCCCATCCTATTTTATTCAAGGATTTGCCTAAATCAACTCAAACTTTAGGGGAAGTGTCACTATTTTTTTTTTCTTCTTTAGCTGGTGCTCTTGTAAGATTTGGATGGAGGAAGCCAGGCTGAAGTTATGTCAAATCTAGATCCCAAAAGTTGCTGATGCAGCAAAAGGAGCAAACAGAGTATGCAGGTAACTTTTAGGTTAGTATCCATTAATTTTTTTTTTCTTTTTTTCACATTCTAAAAGCATTTTTTTCCAGAGGAACAGAAACTGCCAGACTGGATGAAAGTCATGGTCCATTTAGTTCAGGAACATGTGACCAAAGGAAGATGCAAGAAACTTCCAGGTGATTGATTTAAGATTTTGTGTCTCCCACAACATTTTCATTTTAATTCATACCAGATGACCTTTAAACCCAAAGTATGAAGATTCAGGCATCTCCTGATATGCCCTTTTCATTAGCATTTTTTGACTTTAAATAATCTTGATCTTAATGTGCAGATCTCTGAAGAGAAGGAAAATCTAGTTGGCATGAAATGTGGTTTTGCTAGCATCCTGATATGCCATGTTTTTAACTTGTACTTTCTCTGACCTAGTAAATCCTCTGATTTATATTTCCCTGTCCAGTCCCTTCTGCTTCCATCTTCTGAATATTTCTGAACAGGCCCAGCACCAAGCTGACTTTCCCTGCAGCCAATTTGGCCTCCCTTGGTTTTTCCCAGATATATCCCAGTCAGTTCCTTTGGGTCTCTTCTTCAGCTTTCCTTTTGCCTTCTCCCCAGTCAGAGCCCTTCTGCCCCACTGCTGCTGCTAGGGCCATTCCTTTTATACTGATCTCTGGGGCATGGCCTCCAGCCTATCTGGTTTGCCTTAAAAAGCCCTGTCCCATTTACTCTGTAATGGGGACTGACAAGGTCTTGTTACTTCGGCCTTAACAATGAGGCTTGACAAAACATTCTTTAAAAAAGTCATTTGTTTTTTATTTCTTCATTTAAAAGTATTTTGATAAAAGGAAAACACTTGGTTTGAAGAGTCCTGTGTCATTTACAGAATTTGATGTTTATATGTGTGTGTATATATGTGTTTGTGTGTGCATATATGTATATATTCCATGTGGAATTCAAAGGGGTCCTTTTAATCTAGAATGCTCATGGAAAAATTAAGTCAGCTGTTGGAATGAGAATGGGGAATACCTCATCTCTGCTTCTCAAATAATTTGGCAATTGAATAGTTGGTATAAGAGCAAATATGCCTCAGTTTGATTTACAAATTCTCTATTGAGTTCAAACTCCTATTAATGAAAAGCTTAGCTTTGTCAGGCCAACTCTATATGCATGACTTCCAAATGCAAATGAAATGTGTCTCCGCAGCTGTGCTCTTGCACTTCCAGTAGTGTTTAAAGGGAGGAACCACATATGCCTCAAATCAGCTAAGCTTGCATAAAAACATTAGATTGAAATCTTATCTTGTCTGCAGCTGAAATAACTCTTGTTGAATTATCTTCCAGAATTATACTTATGTAAGTGAGAAGACAGTTCTGCTCATTGTCTAGCTATATACTCTTAATGACTAGAAGACAAGGTCTATCAAACACTTGGGTCCTTTGTTATGTTGCTTAGGGAGAGTTGTTCCTTCTGCTTAGCTCTCTCTAGAATCTAAGCTCTGTGTTTGTAGAAACCACTTTTTTCTTTTTCTAAATCAAATGCAAGAATAGCAAGAGTTTAGTTTCCCACTGGCACATATACAGCATGGAAAGGAAGTTGTACAAAGAGAGAAGGTCATTAAGTCCTCTGGAAAGCAAAATTGGCTACTGACACAAGGTATGTTCTCCTCCTGCCTGTCACCGAAGCTTTAAATCTCCTAAATAAGTATTTATTTGCATTGCAATAAATAAAAGATGTAAACATAAGGTTTGTCTACATCACTTCCTTGCCACAGCCAGATGGGTTGCCATAAGCACAATCCTATCTATGCACTCCTGCTCTCCTTTTGCCCACTCCCCAAAATGAGACAATATAGCAACCTGCCAGTGACTCTGAGTGTGCTCATCCCACTCAGAGGCTCTCTGTCCTGGGCGCTCATTCTTACTACATAGCTGAATTTTCAGATATCTTGTGCCTTTTAGGTGCTCACTTTGAGAAACGCTTAAGGAACCTCACTGTCAAAGCACCACGTGTGCCCTTTGAGAAAGGAGCTGCTCTGAACATTATTGAAAGTGCCCACCTCAGTGTGTAGGTCCATGTGACTGCAGCCTTTTCCACCAAGGAGTCTCCACTCAGGAAGTGGTAGGGAAGTGAGGAGGTCAGCTGTGGCTTGCTTTTCTTTTTCTTGGCCTCTCAAGCCCATTTCCATTCTGCCCCATCTTGGGTGTTTTGTTGTGTGGTTCTACTAAGACCATAGGATGAAGCCCTGATCCTAGTGAAATTTGGCCCCTATCTTTGTGGAAACAGACTTTCTCTCCTATACGTTGTAGCTGATTAAGCCCCATTTATTTGTACATTTGCTTTCTGTGACTGAATCAAGGCTGTACAGATGCCCACTGAAGAGGGATTGGGTTCCTGGCAGGAAGATAAGCATGTATGCCTCCAAAGTTGGTGGGAGGGAGTGGGCCAGATAGATTCATTCTGGACCACCACAAAACAACCTGGCAACTAAAAATTGATGGCAACTGATTTCTTGGAGGTTGTTTCCCTTTGGTCAGGTCATCCGGTTTGCATGTTCTAGGAGGGTGGGAGAAAACTGAGTTTGTTTTGACTCGGTCACAGTAGGGAGGTTTTCATGGTTGTTGACTTAAAAGGTGTCTTTCTTCAGGTCTGACCTAAGTCTTGGAAACACACAAATGACCACTGTCACATGCTGAAGTCAGGAATGAGGAGGCAATCAGCTGTACAGATCCAATCCCATGTAATTAACTTAGCTGACACCAGCAACAAAAGTATAATTACATTCTTATCAATGGATTAAATTTATGTTGTTACTTAATCCATTAAACATATGTGTAGAGCAATTAGGATCCCATTCTGTAGGGACTTATGCTGTAACTCAGATTTATTTCTGTGTAATTTAATTGGAAAATTGACAAGAAAATGCTGCTCTCCTACCTAATTTATACAAAATGGATGTCAACCCAGAGAAAGTGGGCTGTGCTGAGGGATATTTTGCAGGTGTACAAGTCTGGAAGCCTCATGGCAAGTGGAAATCTAGGGAATAACTTCTTCAGACTAGTGAACCTCACCATCTCCCTTTGGCAAAGTTGTGTGTGAATTCTAGCGATGTCCCCAGTATATTTTAGCTTTGGTTTCATTTTTGTAAGTCTTCATCTGCAAGCACCACTCAGCTCAATGACAGTAATTTCTGACATTTCAGTGAGGTCAGCACAGGATTATCAGCAAGGTTGTGTTGTCTCAAGAACCACAAATTCAGTAGGAAGCAAATGAACCCATTAATTCAGTAGTCATGGGTGAGGGGGTGGAGTTAACAGAAAGACTGGTAAGGTTCTGGGGTATCTTGCATGGGGTGCCTTCCCACTCCCAAGTACAAAGCCTGCAGCCAGGTAGAAAAGTGACTGTGTGGTTCAGCTAATGGGGTGCGACTCAGAAGATAACGGGTTCAGTTCTTAGCTCTGTCATATTCTCTGTGTGATCTTGGACAAGTGCTTGGTGTCAGATTTACAAAAGGATGAAAATTCCTACAAACACTAATGGGCACGTTCGTGCTTTGAAAAATCACACTTTGCATTTTCAGAAACCTGTATCCCTTTCAATATCTTTAATATCTCTTTGTCTCGGATGCTCCTATCTAAAATGGGTGAGGAAGCTTTATTCCTCCCACTTTTTGTCTTGTGTAAGCTTTTGGATTTTGGGCTGTCCTACCCTGTGTTTGTGGTCAGTGCCCCAATCTCAGCCAGGGCTATCCAGCACTACTGTAAATACATGCTACTCTTGCTCTGGGGCATGGCAGAGATTTTGTGAGGACAGGGTATGTATGGGCCACGGTAAGGAGCAAAGACTGGAAAATCTCTTTGTCTTCACAGAAGTAAGTGTTGCTTGAAGCACAGACCAAGTTGTTATAGTCAATGGAGCTGTGAGGTATATGTTTAAGTGAAAGTTCCTCTCTTGCCTCTTTGGTGCCTAAGCTTCTAAGTCCACTCCTGCTTCACTCTGCTTGAGTCCCTGAAAAGTCATTAATGTAATGTGTCCATTTCTGTGTAATATGCTGTCCTCTTAGACTTGAAACCAATTTTAGGTGTAACTAGGAAGCTTTTTGCCTAAGGTAGCAGCTACTGCCACCAAGACATCAGCAGCAATTGCCATTCTTGGGCCCAGTCAAAATCAGTGGCCAGGACTGGTGCCCCACTTACCCACCCCTAGTTAGTCTACTGAGGCTGATTCACAAAGAAGGGTGAGGTGGAGGAAGACCTTACCCCATTAACAATTTTGTCAGGGATACAAGCAGCAGAATATGTTTGGACTTAGATGCATAAAAAATAATATTTATATCTAAGGTGGAAGAGGAGCTGGTCCTGGGTGTCTTGCTGGGTTATTAGATTTTCTGTTTCTTTCTCTTGCTCCCGGGCTGAGGCTTACATCCTAAAGCGAAGATTACCAGTGGAGATCCTCATTGCTTAGCCAGTATAGTTAGGCTGCTCTTTGCTTGTGTCCCTAAAGGCTAGGACAACTCCTTACCCATCAACATGTCCTTTGGGACATACCCCTTACTTATCCTCTATTCAGCATTCAAGGAGTGACACATGATTATGTACAGTATCAATCAGTGATAGGAAACGCTCTGTGTATAAGTGGTTAATTTGCTCTGGAAAAAAGGTGATGATTCTGATTTTTATGCGAAAAGTACTTTGCAAAATGAGCCTCAAAGATTTCTCAATTAAAATAATCATATTAAATTTTAAAGAGCTTGGTTCTAATGAGAGATTAGCAAAAAAGGAAAAAGAAAGAAAGAAGCGTGATAGCAAGGGTGTCATACAGATGAGTCATTCTTTGGTGCCCAGGTGAGTTCCCACTTCAGTAGGACTGTCTGATTAGATTCTCTGCATTCTGCTCTATTTCTGCAGATCACATGGAAATGCACTTTGCAGTAGGACCTTATGTATGTATATGTAGGTTGTTTGTTGACTTGTTAGCATCACAACTGAAGTATCTGGGACCTGGCCATGACATTTCTATTTTCCAGTTGTCATTGGTCATTGCTATTATACACACGTTTGGTTCTTCCAGAAAACTAGCAACATGAAAAGAAAATGCAAACATATTGGGTTGTGGTGCATATTCACTTTTAAAACATTATTTACAGGTCATTATTGTTAGCTACAAACATTAGCAATACTTAACTCTTCAGAAAGTGCTCGTCATCTGATATCAACGCACATTACAAAGTGAAGGAAATGGTAAGCATTGTCTCTGGTCTTACACACTGGGGGGCTGTGGCATGGAGCATTTAAATGGCTTGCTTACCGTGTGCAGCATGAGCAGAACTAGGACTAGAACCCAGATCACTACTCCTCATTTTTTCTAGTGAGGTATCTATTGGATGGCACTGCCCATTAGGGCTATGCAAAGCTTTGGTCGCCGATTCGATTCAGAGGTGATTCAGCCTGATTCGTCAGCCAAATCTCTGAATCTGAATCGAATCAGGAGACACATTAAAAGGTCCAAATTGAATCAGAAGCATCCAAATCGATTCAGACATTTGGAAGGCTTGCAGCAAACAGAAACTGAGAAGAGGGGGGGTCAGGTCGATCTTCCATATATGGAAAAGGCTGGGTGGCGAGGGGACTGCTCTGATATTGACATCTGTAGCTGACCAGTGATTGTGATCTTTCTCTGAGTTCCCTCCAACCACCGTGCTCTGGGGGAGGGACATGGAAACAACATATAAAGCTGTGTGTGAAGTGATCTGTGCCTTTTGTGAGCTGTCTCTCCCTTAGAGCATCAGCATCTAAAAGGCTTAGTCTCTTGCTAGCTAGACTTTCTTCTTGTAAGTTGTATCCAATCCTTTCCTACTTACCCTTGCCTACAATCCCTATTGTTATCCTTATCCATTCCTTTCAATTTATTCTTTCCCCCAAATCCTCTTATTTGTTCTTGTTAGTCTGTAGCAACCCCCCCAGTTTTTATTTTTTTAGTATTTAAAAATACATTCCCTTCCCTTCCCTTCCCCAACCATTTCTGACTTTCTCTCTGCCCTCTCTTTCCCTTATGAGTGATTACAAGTAGTACTAGGTAAACTAAGATAAGTTCTTATACTCCCTTATAGTAACAAGCCCCTTTTATATTGTAACTAGTGTTCTATTATGTTTGTATTGATTTTTACTGTTTTATATTGCATTATATTATGTTCCTATTATGTTTGTATTGATTTTTACTGTTTTATATTGAATTAATTTGATTTAGGCCTATGTCTGTAAAGTAATGTCAAGTTGCCATTTTGTATGTCAAGCCTCCATCTTATGTCCTCTGCCCGGATGTAACCTATGTTGTAACTGTGACTCGTATCTAACCAGTCTCATGTAAATTGGTTCCTGAATTAATGGGAATGAATGAGGTTGCTTGAGGTACAATGGTAGCAGGCCTCTACTGAATGATCAACTCAATGTCTGGACCATCAACTCAACAACTGGACCATTGCCTTGCATTGGCTCACTCAGGAACCACGGACCTCACCCAGGAACAGAACAGAAACCCAGCATTTGAAAGACAAAGAACCAGCAGCCCCACCATTGCGTCCTACCGGACAATGAGGACACCTGGATCTGCACATAGGCATCTCAGCAGGACACAGGTAGCCCACCCCTATAAAAGGGGTGGTAGAGTGTGACCTCTTTGGGATGCCCTCTCCATCTGGACCAGCACTGTGCCATGCCACCTATCTACCCAGAGGCCCTGCCGGCAACCCCCTCTGGACAACACCTTGCTGGAGAAGACCCCAACTGGCCATCGAGGATCAACTCACAGCCCAGGATAGGTAGCTATCACCCACCTTTCTTCCCCAAGTAAAGGACCTGGACTCTGTCCCTACACACCTTGACTTCAATCCCTCCACCAAGCCTTTTTCTGTCTCCTGCTACCATTGTGTGGGTGTGTATGTGTAGGAACCAATAAATTTGTGGGCTGTAGAGTACATTGCCTGTCTAATAAAACTGATATTTTTGACCCCGAGTTGGTCTCTGTCTTGCTGCAGGCTCCCAACTAAATCCCCATCTCTCTGACCTCCCTCTGGACTTCGTTCCTTTCTGCCACCTCTATCACCCCCAGCTCCAGCTTTCTCTCCCTCTCTGCTGACCTCCCAGCCCCACTCTTTGGATTCCCAGCTTTAGCCCCTGCTCTGTCCTCCACCTTTGCTTTCTCCCTGATCCCTGTCTCTCTCTGCCTTCTCTCCCCGATTTCTCTCCGTTTGTGTCCCACCACCTTTGTCTTCTCCCTGCTCTCTCTCTCTGTTCCCGCTTGTGTCCTGCTGCCTTTTCCTTCTGCCTGATCTCCCTCTCTCCACTCCCCCGGTGTGCCTCGCCACCTCTGCCTTCTTCCTGACGTCCCTGGTACTTCTGCAGTGTCCCCCAACCTCCCAGCTTGCCTCCGCTGCCTCCAGTGACTCCTAGCTTCTTTCCCCAGCACCCGTGGCTCCCCAATCTGGCTCCTAGCTTCCCAGTTTCCCCACAGCCTCTCCTGGCACTCCTGCGTCCTCTCCCCTGCTCCCCAATCCAGGTCCCAGCTTCCCGGGCTCCCCCTGATCCAGCTCTGGTACCCGGAGCCTCCTTTGCAGCTTCCTGATCTAGCTCCAGCACCCAGAGCCTTTCCCGCTGCCCCCCAATCCAGGTCCTGGCATCCGGAGCCTTCCCCAGCTCCCCAATCCGGCTTTTCCCGGGACCCACAGCCTCTCCCCACAACCAAGGCTTTTCCCTGGCTCTGCCAGCACCTGGAGCCCCTCTCCAGCTCCCAGTACTGGGAGCCCCTCCCTGGCTCTCCTGCAGCCTCTCCCCCACAGCTCCTCTCCGGCTCCCAGCACCCACAGCTGCTCCCCCACAACCCCTCTCTGGCACCCACAGCCTTTCCCCGGCATCTGGAGCCCTGATTCAGCTCCCAGCACCCAGACCCCTCTTTGGCTCCCCTGCAGCCCCTCTCCAGCACCTGCAGTCTCTTCCAGCACCCCTGTAGCTTTTCCCTGACGCCTGCAGCATCTGCAGCTCCCCTGCTGCTCCCCGACCTGGCTCCCTGCAGCCTCCTTCAGCTTCCCCACAGCCCCTCTCTGGTTCCCTGGCTCCCCCCAGTCCCAGTTTCCCTCTCCCCATACCTTTTGGCTCCCCCGCAGTCTTTCAGCTCCAACTCTGGCCTCAGCCTCTGTGCTAGCTTCTCCCCGGCATCGCTCCTCCACTTAGCTGGCTTTCGGGTTTTTCCTTTGATTAATTAACACCAATTAACCTTGAGTAACCCCAAACATAGACGTGCCCTCTTTCTTGGCAACGATGAGTCTTGTGTTGCTAGTGGGAGCAAGGAGGTGGTAGCAGTGCTTGCGCCTGCACCACCACCACTAACACCAGTGACCAGCAGCTGTACAACATTTTCCACCCCAATTTCAGTTCCCAGCATGAGCCTTCCAGTGCCAGAGGAGGAGCTGGATCTGGAAGCAGAGGAGGTGAGGGCCATAGTGAAGGAAATTCTGGGGATGAAGAGGGAATCTGAGTTTGTGCTCCACACCCCTTAAAGTTCCCCGAGAGGCAGGTCTCCTTCTCTGGAAGGCACTTCAGAGGAGGTTGTGGGGGCAGGTGGCTCAGCTCCCCCTGTTGTGTCTCTGCCTGGTGAGGAGGGAGATAAGGCAGGATCCCCACCCTCAACCCAGAAGCGGGTGAGTAGTGTAGTGTGGGATCATTTTGAGGTGGCAGATGATCCTAGGTATGCTACCTGCCAGCACTGCCAAAGGGAGATCAGAGGGGGCAAGGACATGAAACCCTTTGTACCAAGTGCCCGCATGCACCACCTTTAGCAGGACAGTGGTAGCCTCCCTGTATGAGGCATGAAGGGGGTACTTGAGGGAGGAGCTACGGAAGGCAGGTCTGCAGGTAGCCTTACACTTCACCTTGGACATCTGAAGCACCCGGGGTGGAGATCATGCCTACCTCTCCCTCACAGGGCACTGATGTGATCAATCAGGGTGTTGGTGGGCTCTTCTTTAAGCCGAGGTGATGGCTGAGTCCCACACGGCAAGGGAGATCATGGTGGCCATGAACTGCATGGTGCAGGGGTGGCTCATTGGGCAGGGAGAGCTCACCTGCGGGTTCGTGGTCACCGACAATGGGGCCAATATGGTTAAGGCATGATACCACTTCATAGTCAGGGATGCCTTGGAGGGTGACAACACCCTCTTGTTTTGAATACTGGTCAGTGGACAGGACAGGTGTTCTTGGGCAACAGTGGCCAGATCCTGCCACAGTACAGCAGTTCCTCGTCCTTGGCCACCAAGGCCTCTGCACTACCTCCCTGATGGTGGGGTCTGGTGCCTCTGGACCCCAACATTGAAGCCATGCCCTTGGCCCACATTGGCAGTGACTACGGTGGAGGAGATGGCTCATGGTTGGAGTGCTGGCATGGGAAAGTTGATCCCCCTCTTCCATGTCCCCCACCTCTGCCCTTCTGCCTCTCTGACTGTTCACCAGCATCTCCGTCCAGTGATTGAGGGTTTTGCTGCTGCAAATGCTCCCCCTCACCCTCAGGTCACACATGGCCACCAGCACGTGGACTGTACTGAACTGTAACAGATCCAGCCATTTTTGATGCCCTCCTTCAGCTGCTTCACCAGTGCCTGTACCTCTGGTGAAGGCGGCTTGCCCCAGCCAGGAACATCAATTCCCTGGAACTTCTCCATTTCATTCTCATGCTCTTTCACTATGGGGATCACCTGGCTGAGGAAGGCATTACCAGTGCTGAGGTTCTTGGTGGCCTCAAGGAATCACTTCAGGACCACCAAGATCTGGGAGATGGTATCCCACACCATTTTGTTAAGGGGGCCACTGATCCAAATCTCCCCAACCAACCCATGTCATGGATGGCCTCCTGTTGCTCAAACAGTCTTTCCAGCATTGGGTATGTGGAGTTCCACTGAGTCTCCACATCCTGCATACAGGTGACCTCTGCCGCCCCAGTGGGCTACTTTAAGATGAAACAAAATGAAACCACATCTCTTCACAAAATGCCAAGACATCTTTGGTGTTACAGAGGAAATACCATCAAGTCAGGATTTTTGCACTGACTGAGGATCTGATTCACTTAGGACACTCCCATTGTAATACTTCAAGGTGAAATGGAGACAGGTTTACACCAAATTCCCAGATCCAAACCCAGCGTATGCTTTGGAAGAGCTCAGATCTAAGTCTGAGCACTGATTTGCCATTGTAGTGGGATTAGATCCAAATCTCCAATCTGAGCATCCCTGAATTTGGGGCAAGTCAGAGTCTCTATGGCTTAGCTCTATTGCTAAACTGAACATTGAAAACAATAGTAGCTCTGTAACATATCTCTGCAGCTGCTCCAGTGCTGAACTGCTTCTTTTTATCTTGAAAGTTTTGCAGATGTCTTTAACGGTCTACAAACAGAGAAGTATCTTGCTTGCTCCTGTGACATTCAGGAATAATTTTCCAGCAGGGTTTTAACTAGCATATCAAAGTTCAGGCTAGGATTTTTTTTTTTTTAAGGAACTAGGCAAGAAGAAACAGCATTATAAACTAACTTCCCACCAGTTTTAGAAACTCCTACTCAACTCTAACATTCACGATGTGAGTTTTCCTAAAAATCTCAGAGCAAAAGCCACCTTATTCTTTGCCAAAAGCTTGTAGGGTTCAATTTTATCTTATGCGGTGGAAGGGGACTCCAAAGTGATGATAAATATCTTTAGAATCTCCAGTGAGATGTGTAAAAGTGCCTGAGTATAAATGAAATACTGTATGATTGTTTTCTGATCTATAATCCTTTTCTGTATCAGTAATATGGACTCTCCTGCCATTATTTCAGCCAGCAAGCAGGATTACTATATCCTTTTCATCCTAGCAATAATGGAAAGGTAAGAATATAAAAAAAAAATACTCTCATGGGTCAGATGACAAGTCCATTTGTTGCAGTATCCTGTGTTTCTCAGACCCTGGAGGATAGTCCAAAGGAGCTGAAGGCTGGTCCTGGACAATATCACCCATGCCAGGGGCCTCCTGGACTTTGCCAGGCAGGGATAAGTTGATCCTTCTACAGTGGCCTGGTGCATAGAGCTGTCCACACTGTGTGCGCCATGCCACTTACTTCAGGAGGTCAAGGCTGCCCTGCCAGACACTGCCTTCACCTACATCAAAAATGTCCTGCAGAAAGGTAGTCCCTGCCTCTCCCCCTGCCCCTCCTTGATATCCTCCAGCCCTCTAGAGCTTGTTGGGGGGCCCCTGCCTTAGCAGTCTTCACAGCACTCCCCACCATGTCAGTTGAGTAGGATATCAAATTGGTATACTTCCGACCAGCCAATTGCAGGCAGCTCTACATGCTCATGCTAGGCATGCTTCACCAGCCTGTTCTTACATCCTGCCCTGACACCAAGTGGTGGGACACTCTCAGTTAGGGCAGGGGTCCCTGGTGGACCACCCTGATCCCATGAGCCTCTGGAGATCTCAGTTGGTGGCTCCTGCATGGAAATGTCTCTACGGGCTTGTGTCTGGCATGCTTCACAGACTCGTCTAACATCTGCCCCTTTTTTCCAGCAGAAGAAGACATGTTATACACCTACCTTGAGTACATCAGGCTGCAGCCCCTTTACTGCCTCCTCAGGAACCTGCTCCTGAAGTTATGGCTGCACTTCTTGCACTATTTCTTTTACGTACTCCTTAGCCATGTCCCCAGTAAGTCCTGGCACCTCCTGACCAACCTCCTCCTGGCTCTAGCTAAACTCCCCATAAATCAGACCAGGAAGGAGGCTCTGGCTGGCAGAAACCTGGGCAACTATAGGGCTGTTTTCCTGTCACTCCTATGCTCACACCTCCTAGCAGTCCTTCACTGTGCAGCATCCCCTGGCTCCTCGGACTCATTTGAGGGGCAGTGGGCACTGGTTGGTGTACTCTGCTTGGTTTCTCCCCTTGGAACATCCATGCTTCTGTCTCTGTTTTCTCATTTGTTGTCCCCAGGAATCTCTTGTTACAGATTTAATGACCTCTAACAACAAAAGGAGGCTTATAGTTTCTATGTGGGCCTAGGCACACAGTCTCTTGGTGCAACAAATAGGCCTGTCTCATAGAGTGCAAGGATCCCTAGTGGACTGGGCTGTCTTCCACCTTAATCCACGAGCTGCTGAGGATCTACACTAGTGGCTGTCATGCCAGGATGTGGTTGGCCAGGTCTTGGGCCACTTGGGGATTGAGGTGTCAAACAGGGTCACAACGGGTGAGGAGAATCTAAGGTCAAGCCAGGTAAAGAAACCAGTAGATCAGTCTGAGAGTGGGGTCTAGCAGTGAGCTGAGTCAAGAAGGTGAAAAATTAAAAGAAGAGAGAAGATCAGAAGCAAGCCAGGTCAAGGAGCAAGGAGGTCAAGCAGAGAGTGAGATTAAGGAGCAAGTCAGGTCAAGAACCTGGGAGGTCAAGCAGAGCCAAGGAGCAGGCCAGTAGGAACAGCAAAACAGTCTTGGACTAGGTTGAGCCCTGTTGCCCAGACACTTCCTATTTTGGGTCAGGGGTTTATAAGGAGGAAGTGAAGGGTCAGCTGATCCCAGGCAACCACTATGGTGACAGGAAGTGAGCAAAGTATTAGATTGTACTAGAAGCTTCAGCCAGCTTTGACCTGCTTGGGTTACTAGCCACATGATGGCAGAATTGAAGGAATGGCTGCACTGGCAGACTGAGGCCTCAGGTGAGGCTGTGACCTAACAGTGGCTTTTGCTTGGAGCTATCAGCATGGCCATATACCTGGTGCTCTTTACAGACTCCCACATCCCATGTACCTTCTCAGAGTCAGCGGGAGAGGCTGTTACATACCTACAAACACTACCTCCTCAGGAACTACCTATTGAGGTCCTGGCTGCTCTTTGCCCTACAACTTTTACTTTATGAACACCCCATATGTAGGCCCACTGAGTCCCAGGACCTTCTGGTCAACCTCATCCTGGCCTTGGCCAAACTCTCCATCTGCCAGACCAGGAGGGAGGGCCTGGGGGGAACCTGAGTGACTGTGTGGCTGTCTTCCTCTCACTCACCCATGTATGTCTCTGGGCAAAGTTTCACTGGGCAGCAACCACAGGCTCCTTAGCTATATTCAAGGGGCAATGGACCCTAGCCGGTGTTTTGTGTTTGATGTCCCCTCTTTGGAACCCTAGGACATTTATACACATGCTCCATGAGGGGAGATTTAATTAGATTGCTTTAATTAAAGCACCTGGAGCATCTCGTGTATCAATGTTCCCACGCTGAAAAATGGAGGCAGCGGGACTTTAATTAAAACTCACCAAATGAGCTGTAGTTAAAGCTCCCCTACCACCACTTTTCAGCACGGGGACACTAATACACATGATGCTGGAGTCTGCTGGAATGCAGTAATTACCATACTGCAGCAGACTCAGTTAATCAATTCTACTCTGACGCGCTGTAATTACAGCATGTCGGAACAGCCTTGCTGCCTGTGTATAGGCACCCCTAGTTATTAGCTTTTGATCTGAATTCCCATTCCTGTTTTATCATCCTTTGACCCAACAATTTTGCTGTTATATATCCCATGTCCTCCTAACCATTAAGGCATGTTTCCTGGTGGGCCTAGGCCCATAACAAGTGTATAACACAAAGGCTGGTCTCTCTCAGTGACAGAGAGGAAGAGTATTTAAGCAGAGACTATTTAGACCAGTGGTGCTCAGTGTTTCTCCTGCAGGCCAGATGGGCAGTGTCCCATCCAGATGCAGGCTGGATCTGGCTTCATAGAAGGATCCAGGGGCATCCTGGCCCTGATCTGGCTGTGGAGGGGGAGGGAGGCATGGTCCAGGGCTGATCTAGCTACACAGGGTGAAGGGGGTGTGACCCAGGCCCAATGCAGCAGCATGGGAGGGGACTGGGCCTGGCCTCAATCTGTTTTTGCAGAGCTTGGGAACTAGGCAGTGGTGGACAGCTGGTTGTATTACTTGCCACCCCTCCCCCAGCACCGAATTTCCTGACTCCTGGGGAGCTTTGTGGGTTGGATGCCATGGCTCCATGGGCCAGATTTGGTCCACAGGCCAAAGGTTGAGTACCCCAATGTAAATTAATTTGTCCCCTGCCCCTCCCCTGCTGCAGCTTCCAGCATTTAGCTAATAGCCCAGGTCTAGTAGGGCTCAGAAAAAAAGCTAATATTTAATTATTACAGTAGCACCTGCGTGCCTCAATTGAGACTCCGTCTCCATTGCAGTAGATATAGTACAAACACATTGTAATAGAAGGCCCTGCTCCAAAGAGCTTACAGCTTAAGGCCATATGTAGACAAGGTTGGATACAGAGGACAGGAAGGTTCCTTATCCCTATTATAATACATGGGGACTTCAGGCAGAGAGTAGATTAAGTGACATGCTCAAGATCAAACAGGAAGTCTGCAGCATAACTGAGAAATCGACTCAAGTCTCTTGAGTCCAATGCTTTTACCAGTAATCCTGCCTCCTTCTTTATTAAATAGTAGATTTTTTTTCTCTAGATATTTGCAAAGTCCAAGCAAGCATGAGGTGGGGAGGTGGGGGGAGAGTACTACCTTCTATACTCTGGATTTCTCTTTTCAACCTTGTGTCTTATTTCTCTTTAAACTGTTTGGTAAGGATACAAAATATTTACTTCAGAGGTTTGATGATGCCAAGACTTCGCTTGTAGCTGATTTGCAAAGATACTAATCAGCTTGCCAGTGAATAGAAACTCTCTAGCTCTTTGTCCTAGAGCTGACTGAATTTTATATCCATCATCTTGCTAATCATATATTGAACAATTACAGTTATGTCAGGGGAAAAATGCAGGAACATTTGCTTTACGTTTAAAGTTTCGGCTTCCAAAGCATGCAATTTTTTTTATTGATGATATGCTGGGTAACTCAATTATACTACAGGGTAGTTGGGTGAGTGAGAACATTTCAGTAAAAAATGAAGTAGATTCAGGCAAAGTTGGTGAATATGAAGCTATATCTTAAAGTGACAGCAGTTAAGACACGTTTGGGAGTAACCACAGTAACTGGGATATTGGTAATGATAGGAAACCTTCATATCACACTTTTTCCTTAGGAACAAGATTTTTCCAACTACCAGTGAGCGATATGAAATGTAGATGTGTATATGCTGGCTGGACTCATGACAACATGACCTGTTGGTAGATTCTCACTGTCCCAGTTCAACAAGGCATCTTTACGCTAGAGCTGTTCCCATTATTTCAATAAATTGGCCACAGTTCCTTTCTCTACTCCTGTCTCCTTTACAAGGACCCATCTTCCTTCCTACAATAACTTATCTAGCTTGCTTTCCTCTTCACCAGCTTTCAGCAACCTCTTCACTCAGTTATGGCAGCTTCTTGCTTTCTGTAGCCCCTGGTTCTCCTCTGTCAAATGCTGCAAAATTCTTTGCAGCCATCAGACCTCCTGTTTAAAACAAATTTGTCCAATTTCTTCACTTGACAGTTGATCCACTGCAACTCCAAATCTACCTGGCCTATGGTGCTTGCATCTATTAAATTTACCACATTTGTGCTTAATCCTCAACTGGTTTAAATTTGTATTGGCTTCAGTGGAGCTACTCCAGCTAGAAACTTGGCCCACGTGCATCTGTCTACTGTACCCATCTTATCTCTTGTCTGTTTATAATGTTCCCATGGTTGTGACTACCATGCCTTTGAAAGAGCTATTCCATGCAATATACTATGGTGACCATTGATGGAAGGAACCACGGGACATGACTCGTACTAGATCTCTGAACGGTAATTGAGAACACCTAATAACAAGGATGACCTTAGCACCACAAGTGAGAGGTCAGTTAGCATGCTTATTAAAGAGATTAACAAGAATTTTAGAAATTATTTGATATTGAACTTTGAGCCCACAGTATAAATGCTAATTAAATGTTTTAACATGCCACACATGTTTTATGTATTAATAAGCAATAAGTGTACCAGTTACACTTTTTATGTGATTTAGAATTAATTGCAGGGTAGTGAGATTTTCTCCTTTATATACCTATTAAACCTGCTTAACTGCTGTTTTTACAGTTGATTGGTGTTCATTTAACATACAGTAATTGCTCTTTAAAGGCTTTAGTAAGTGCATATTTGAGACAATTTACAGTGTTGGCAATTTCCTGGTAGTATTCCTCAGAGGCATAGGAAAGCTAATCACTTTCAGCTTTGGAATTCTCTTGGTATATGACATATATTTCGCCCTCCCCCCGTGTTTTGTGAGGAGTATTCACCCACTGACTTTACCTTGGAAGGTAGCAAATTCCCAGCACTCAGCTGATTTTGAGGGTGGGAAATGTAGGCAGCTGCCTAACCTCCAGAGAAGTTAGAAGCAGCAAAAAAAAAACAAATTCACAAACATGAAAGATTTATTATTCACAAGCAGTAATTATTTTCTGTTAAAATTGGCAAATTGGAAATGTTATGGAACTTGCTGCTGGACAACAGCAGATGACAGAGGGTGCTTTCTCTTTGGATGAGTCAGTTCATACTTGGTTCTTTAGAAATGGCCACAGTAGTTTGTATTTGCATACACATGGATTTGGCAAGTGGTCTTCAGCAATAATGTAAATTGCCATGGCAGAAACAGAAAGCAATAATGATCCCATCTTCCAAAAATAGAAACATCTTCCTGAAGCAGAATATCAAAGAAGAAAAGCTGAAAAAGGAGCCAACAATGTTGAGCACTTTTAAAAATGTCTGAGATCCACAGCTTAACTTTCAGCTGATACAGAGGGATGTTGTAGTCGTGAGTTTTCATCTAAGCAAAACATTGCTATTCCTACTTTGGAAAATCACCTTCTTTGTGAGAAAGATTTTGATTCTTCTGATCATCCCAGTGGGCTTGTGTAATAGGGAACTTAGTGCTCCTGTTACTTTAGGAAAAGAAAGGCTGCAAGATAAGGCTCAGGCAACAACCCAGGGAAGACACCTGACAGGAAGGGGGCAGGGCTTAGAAAGTATACAAGCCAGGGACCTGGAAGGAAGAGCTTCTGAGTAGGAAGACTGCAGGGATGCTCCTGACTCACACCTGGGATATCTTTGAGCAAGGCAAGTACAATATTGCTGACTTGCCTAAAGAGACTGTGACTCGGGGTAAAGGGGAATTGTAGAATGTGGGTAGGCTGGGGTTGGGACTGCTTGGGGAAGCCAGAGGTCCTAGCAGGCCTGGGAGCAGGGCTGGAGTCTGGGAACAGGGTAGAAAGGGTCATAGGTCTGGGAGTAAGGCCAGAGGCAGGAGCAGGGCAGAGGAAGAACTAGAGATGGGGCAAGAGAGAGCCCAGTGCCCAGGGAGGGGCAGGGATAGAGCTAGAGAGCACAGTGCCCAGGGTGGGGGTGAAGAGAATGGTAGTATAGTGGGGGCTGAGACAACTTAACTGACTGAGCCTGGGAGCAGGGCAGAGCCCAGGAGTAGGGTTTGAACTGATTGACTGAGCAAGGCTTGGGCGTGACTAGAGGGGGGATGAGAAGGCCATGAAATTAACCCTGAAGATGATGAGCTGTTAGATCATAGCTTGTGGTTGGATGAGGTCTCACTCAGGGATCCCTGGAGCAGCCTCCCATTTCTAAATTGATATTTATATCAAGGCATAGCAGGTGAGCAGAAGGGGAGGTGACCTTGAGAACAGGGTGCAGCAAAGGTTAAGGTGCCACTGGGGGGACAGGTCATGGCCGCCCTGGGGGCAGGCCTTTGTTACAGTGTGAAAAAAAAGAAGAAAATGCTGTCGTCCTTGAGGCAGCTCTGTCTGTGGATGTAGGCAGGTGTTTGAGTAGTAATAACTTAATACTGTTGTACAGGCGATATGAGCAATACAAAAGAACTTGGAGAGAAAGAAACGCTGAACACTGAAGTTCTGAAAGAGTCTGCCAAATGCCTAGCAATCAATGACAGAATTCTCATTTTGCTTAAGGATGCTAGGTCAGTGGTGAAAAAATTGTAGTGATTTTCCTGTGGGATAGTAATGGAAGAAAATTTTGAGCTTTCAGTTTTTCACATTGGCTTTTAAATGCAGCATATATGAAGTGAGAGAGAATCCAGATGGAATGGAAAAGAGTCAATTTATTGCTTCTGCTGCAAGTTGTTTAACTCCCAGGATTTAATTCAGAAGAATGTTCAAGAATGCAGAAACATGTTGTGAATAGTTACCATATATAGAGATGCTTAGACGTTAAACTGAAGCAAGATCATGCAATTGATAAAGAAAACTAGCATACAATTAATTTTTGGATAGATCATAGACTAATTACTTTGAACATGCTTTTTTGATTTCTTCAGACTACTTGGAGTGAAAACATTTGCTTATGAAGTTTTAACAGGGCATGCAGGTGCAGTTTGTTTGAGGTACTGGAAACCGCACGTGCACCCACTTGCTGCACCGCTAATTTGCAGCGTGGAGGGTTGTTGTTGGTGGGTTTTTTTTCTTTGATCCTGGTGTCAAAAAAAGTTCCGCTGGAAAAGCGGTGTGGTGCATGTGACAGCAGTGTGTGTTGCCAGAAACAGTCTAGCTAGCCAGAGCCGTGCTCTGGCTGCTGACTAGGCTCTGAATGGCCAGCTCAGGTGCTAGCCCAGCCTCCCCTACCCCACTTGGGTCACTTTGCTGCATACTGGAGTGTGCATGAAGGGGTGTGCCCTGGGACAAATAGCAGCAGCAGGAATGTCACTACTATTTTTCCTATGGGAAATGTGCCTCTGCACATGCATGCTCATCAGGACGTGCCCATATAGTCCATTCATCCCACACTAGAAAACTTCTGGAATGTGGCATATCATGGGGGAAATGATGAATTTTCTTTGAAGAATTTGTCTGAAATGTTTTTTCAGCATCATTTTCTGGGTAAAAATATTCCAGTCAGGATTATTCAGATTCTTGAGAACCTGATCAGAAAGGAAATCATCTCTGCCTTGTATTAGCATCACCCAAGATATTGGTAAACAAGCATAGATTATAATGACTGTGCTTTTGTTTCCACAGTACAAAACAACGGAGGCTGGAGAAAATGGCATTGTAATCAAATAACGTTTCACTGGATTTTTGGAAGGATGGATTTTATTGTGTGGGAATGACAGAAGTTCTTCCTGAACAGTTTCAAGAAATGGGAATCTTACTCAGTGACTTGAGGTCAAGACTTTGCTAAGGAGACTAGTACAAAAAGAAAAGACAGCAGAGTTCAGAAGAGATTTGGGAACTTTAACAATAGAGCAAGATTATTTTGTTCCATTGCAAAATATGCTCTTTGAGTTGCATAGTCATGTTGTTGCACTGAAGCTATGATACTTGGTTCAAGTTTCAGAAGTCTAGGACGCTTGTTTCATTTGCCAGTGATTCAAACCTAAGGGGACTTGCATGAAGTGCTATTAAACTGCCAGCTCATAAAATCTGCACCTATAAATTCTTGTTCAAAGTGGTACTTTGACATGATATCGTTTGTGAAGGCAACAGTACTAGAAAAATGCTTCCAGAAGTTCAATTGAATATTGAAAAAACTATACATTGACTAAAAGCCTTGAAGAATTTTCTAATAAACTACTTTTCTGATCAAGGATTCAAAAGTATCCTGACTGATACTTAGGAACAGACTAATGTGCTGGTAGTAGTAACTGCTTTCTCACAAGAATGAACTAAAAAAAGAGCATGTCTGATTACAGGGCCAGGGTGAACTCTCTACAGTTTATACTGTCTATAATTTTGAGGTGAGCCATAAGCTGTCCAGTTTTTCCATATGAGTTCTCTAAAGCATCAAAGATGGCTCGCAGAGAATTATAACAGCTATGCATTATTTTAAGCAGGGCATTAGAAGAGGGACAGCTTAGTGAAGAGACATCCTGTGGCATAAATACCCTGGGTCCTTGCAAGGAACTTCAAGCTCTTGGTAGTCAGCTGAAACCTGGAACAAAAGCCACATTGGATCTTCTGTGCAAAAATAAGCTTTTATTCTTGTTTCCAAAATGTAGCTATTGCACTTGGATACAAGCAAAGCTACTGGAATCCTATCACATGCAAAGAGTGTAGCTTTTACTTTTTTTTTTTTTAAGTGTATAAGGGTATATCTGTATTCTATGAGAGTGTCAGTCATTACATGGGTAAGAGGGATCCAGCTGATACAGTACGTAACAGTTTCAAAAAGCTTTTGGCAAGGTCCCTCACCAATGGGATCACACAGAAGGTTCTCTCATGGATGGAAAACTGGTTAAAAGATAGGGAGGAGGGGGGAAGATGTGACTAAATGGCCATTAAATAGTACAAAGTAGTCAGTGGAATCCTTCAAGAATTTCTGACAGAGGCCTCTTTTGTTCAAAATATCTGTGTATCATCTGGCAAAGGGAGTAAGTGATAAGGTGATAAAGTTTGAGGATTATACGAAATTATTCTAGTTAATCGTATCCAAAGCTAATAATGAGGACTTAAGAAAGATTTCAAATAGACTCAATGGACGGTGACATTGGAGATGAAATTCTACAGTGATAACTGCAAAACTCTACACATGAGAAAAAATAATCCTAACTATACATACATTGTGATGGGTTCTGACCCAGCTGCTAGTACAACTAGATTGTGGGGTCATTGAAAGATAGGTCTCTAAAAACATCAGCTTAACGTACAAACACTAGAAAGGGGGGAATCTTTAGGAAATAAATCGAAAAAGACTCGGACAACATCAGGATGCCATTCTACACAGCCATGAGCTCTTGCATTTTTAATACTATTGTGTGCAGTTCTGATCATCGCATTTCAGCAAGTGTTATTAAGAAAATGTTAAAAATTAAAAAATATGTCCAAGACTGGAGCTACAAGACTAATAAGATCCCATGCATGGTAACCATGGGAGTATGTAATTGTGGGCTGGTAAAGGAGACGGGCATTTTGTTAAACATGTGGTCTGTGTTTCCCTGGGGTAAAGTACTGTTAAAATAAAAAGTTTTCATGATATGGTATAAGTATTGGAGATCACTCCCTCCCACCATGCATGATAACCATATTAGTACATAGTTGTTAGATGGTAAGGCATTCTTGGGTATTGGTTTTTAACATGTGGTCTACATTTCCCTGGGGTGAAGTACTGTCAGTAGTATTTGCAGTCTCTAGTAGAGTCTATAGTATAAGGGAGAGATTCTTTTTCAGTCTATCCCCCCACTCGCACTTCTGGCAGGGTGTCTTGACTGGCCCCCTACATAGCAGTGATGACTGTTGGTGTGCTCACCCTAACTGCCCCATGACCCTCTGATATCTGATATCATGAGGTGCCTCAGCAACTAGGAATAGCTCTGGGGGATTCTGCAGGCTCTCAGGACACTCATTACTCAGGTCCCACATGCTGAGTGCCCTGACAGTCGGTTCTTCCACAGTCATGTTGTATCCTTTCTCCTTCAGGGTACCAGCCAGTGGGCTTTCATTCTTGGGCTTCAGCAAAAGCCTGCTACTGTTTGTTTGTTTGTTTGTTTGTTTGTTTTTGGGGCTTTTATTTATTTATTTTTTTTTGAAGGGGATAGTCATGCTGATGCTGTCCTCATTGATTACAACAATGCCTGGGCATAGTGGGCTGTCACAGCCTGGGATGGTGTAGTTTATGGCCACTGTCCCTACTGAAACTGAGATGGCCTGGACTAGGTAGTCCTGTATGGCATTGTTGTAGATCTGCTACCTTCTTGTGTGGGTTTGCTGCCACACACAGGATGTGGGGTAGGGTTTTATTTTCATAGCTGCATCTCTCTAACATCTCTTGTCCTGGTTGCAATAGCACCACTGAGTACCAGGCAAGTGAAGGAAGTGCCAATCCACAACGTGCGTAAAGTTGCCTTGAAGCAGGAGGTGGTTGTCGACATACCATATTGAAATGACTGAAAATTCTGCCCTGGTCAGGTTTTCCCCTTTGGGTTGCTGATGTACCTCACCTGCATGGCTTCTTTTCAGGAACCTCTCCAGGCAGATTCTCCCTCAGGAGTGATGGTGATTCAGTTGGCAGTTGGGGCTGAGAGCAGTGAGACCCCCAGCTCCTGCCTTTCCTTGTATTACATCCAGTATCAGCTGATGCACTTTCCAAGGCTTCGCGTGGTGGTGTGGGCATGAGTCCATAGTGGCCTGGGAATCCTCCTTTGGGTATTTCTTGCAACAATAGTACTCATCAGTTCATTGGGACAGGTCAAGAAGTAGAAGGCAGGGGTCACTACTGCAATGTCACTGAGGTCTCCTATATGAGGGACATTGCACCTCCCTGACAGTAAAGAATGTGCAGAAGCAAGTTGCTGGCCCACAGCAGCAGGTTCATCAATCAATCCTAGGGCATTCCTAAACCTATGACTCCTGGTGACTGGTAGGGCCTGACAGAGGATGGATCACTCTACCCATTCTCTGCTTCTTATACTCATCTTTTTCTATAGTATCTATTGTTTGCCCAAGTTGGATGCTGAATCTTTTTTACTGACCCAATATTGTACTTTCTGTATTCTAATAATAGCTCAGTCTCAACAGGTGGGTCTTGCTTTAATTTCAACTGATGGCCAAACTACAGAAAATATTGATCTAAAAATATCACTTGCCTGTATTAAAACAAGAAAGGAGGGAGTTCACTAATGACGCTAGTTGTCAGTTTCAAATCTTTGTGAAAAAAGCTTTAAAGAATGGACTTTGTTTTTATTTGGTTTTTCACATTTCTTCACTCTGTTTCATACTTGTGTCTCCCTCCGTAATGAATCTAATGTCTTTGAAGTGTTGAGGAGAGTTAAGATGTTAAGGGTAGCAAAGAGTACTCCTGCCAGCCCTGGATAGTAGGCACGTTTTATTGGCTGTATAGTGGTAATGTACAGCTGGCAGTAGTTAAATGAGTAGGAAGGATGTGCAGATCTATCGCTAGACAACAAGTCAGCAGGGACTACAGTAAGGGCAGTGTAACTCAGTGTCTTCACAGGTACTAAAGTCACAGGGGCCACATAAATAGCTGAGGTAGATAAAAAGACACATGTCATCCTCCTGCCCCATGAATTTGGGAATATAGTGAATATTTTTGGGCAACATAAAACCAATTACTGTTTCCTAAGTGACTGAGACAGCAAGGTGCATAATGTGCCTGTCATTTAAATGACACCAGTATCTGAAATCCAATACACAAGTCATAAGTGACGGAAAAATATGGCTTGAAATCTGTATGCCAGAGAGGCTGAGCACATTGAAGAGAGAGCAATTTTTGGTTCACATCATTCCTTTTGTATAATGTTGTATCCTTCTGACAAGGCAGCATAATAAAGCTTAACTTTTTTCCCCAATTGCTGCCTTAAAAGAAAACAGCAAAGACCTATCTTTAGCGTCAAATGAACAATGGGCACTCTTCCAGTGAAGAGAAATGAGCTGCTTTTGAAAGAGTTGTGGAAGAAAGTGCAAAATGTTCTAACTTCACATGAAATAAATATTTAAATGATAGTCACTTGGCACATTGTCTTAGAGACATAGCTTTTGCGCTGCAGGTTTAAATAAAATACTGGCTGTCATGGGATGGGTGGCAAGAAATCTTTTAGCATAGACAGGGATAGACAGAGATGCAATAACATGAATCCTTTTCAAATTCAAAGCACTTTAGAAATAGTAACTAATTAATAGTCCCATTATACCATGCAATATTTCATCCTATAAAATATATGCACCTGGGCTGAAATGTTCAAGTCTACCATAAAGGCACATTGATTTTAATGGAAATTAAGCACCTGGGTCTTTTAGGCAGCTTTGAAAACTTCAGGAGAAGATCTCAGGCTGTGCTGTTCCAGCCTACATAAAAAAAACCATAGAAAGCCCCTGGGAAAAATGAAAGCAGCATAGAAAATAGTTTCCAATGGAGTGGCTCCCTGAATCCAACAGAGTTTTGCTGATTTACGCCAGGTGAGCAACTGGGCCACAGAATTTGGGTCTGGATTATAAGGAAGAAGAGTAATAAGTACTTCTGGTCTTGAAGCAAAGAGTATGTAGTCTCTGCCTTTCCCCAATTTTATCTTTGTTTTATGGTACAGGGTGGATAATTCAGGCAAATCACTAGTTTGCAACAATAAAAAAAAAAAAAGCCAAGAGAAACTTTTTCTGGAGCCAATTTCAAAGAGGTTAGAGCAGGTTAATGGATTATGTTATTCTCTGTATTATCATGATAGATTTATTATTTTTGAAAGAATAATGACAGTGTTTTTGCATAAACCATTTCAGAGGGGCTGTGGGAGAGCCTGTAAGTTTCCTTCCCCATCCAAGCAGTCCTTGGTGATTAATGGCAGAGCCTAAAAGATTAAACTATGAATATGTTCACTGGAAAAAAAAAACCCCTCATACATCTGTGTTAGGCCACATACCCCCAAGAACACAGGTTACAAAAAATCATGGACTCAATATAGACATTGGATTTATGACGCATTACAACCTGCCTAACATCTGATTCATCAGGTACCTGCCTGACCTTACCATTTACACTTTTCTTCCTCCTCTCCTCTCCCCCCCGCTTAAATTGTAAGATCGTAAGGGGCTGGAAGGGACCTCAGAAGATCATTGGGTCCGGCCTCCTTGTGCTAGGCAGAAAAAGACAACTGGGGTGAAGGTTTCTTGAAGATTTCCAGGGTAGGTGATTGCACCACCTCTGGAGGGAGCTTATTTCACAGTCTGGACACCCTGACTCTGAAGAAGTTTTTCCTAATGTTGAGTCTGAAATGGTCTTCCAGGAGTTTGTGGCCATTACTCCTGGTTTTCCCCAAGGGTGCCCTGGTGGACAGTTGTTCACTGAGCCCTTGATTTATTCCCCTGATGTAGTGGTAAGCTGCTACCAAGTCCCCTCTCAACCTTCTCTTGTGTAGGCTGAAGAGACCCAGGTCCCTCAGCCTTTCCTTGTATGGCTTGCCGTGCAAATCTCTGATCATATGGATGGCTCCTCTCTGGACTCTCAAGCTTTACCACGTTCTTGCTGAAGTGTCACCCAGAACTGGATGCAGTACTCCAGCTGTGGTCTCACCAATGCTGAGTAAAGTGGAAGAATCACTTCCTTGGTTTTGTTTAAGATGCATCGGTTGATGCATGCCAGAGTATTGTTTGCCCTGCTAGCTACAGCATCGCACTAATGGCTCATGTTCCTACTATGGTTTATTATTACCCCTTGGTCCCTCTTGGTAGTGGTGCTAGTCAGTTTGGCACCACCAAGCCTGTAACTATGTGGGGGATTGTTCGTCCCCAAGTGGAGCACTTTACAGTTTTCAGTGTTGAACTTCATCTGGTTCCGATCCACCTAACTTGCCAGCCTGTCTAGTAGTGGTGTGCAAAGCGTGCTCTTTTCAATTTGGATTCTGATTCAGCCTGAACCAGGGACAGTGATTCCATTCATTGATTCAGATTGCTGTCTCTGATTCGATTCAGCTGAATCCAAATCTAAAGATTTGATGCTGATTCAGAGAAGCGGCAATTTGGACATAGACACAGCTTTAAATGTTTTTTCTACATACCTTTAGGCACCAGCGTGGCTTGTGAATGCTGTGATGGTGGGGTGGATGGAGCATCCCACAGGTGTGTGGGGGGGCCCCCCACATGCTCAGCAGCGAACCCAAAAGTGAACCAGAAGTACTTCCAGTCCACTTCCAGGTCTGCTGGGGAGCACACTCAGGCCTCCCCCTCTGTGCCCTTCCAACTCGGTGATTGGCCATGGGGGGACCCCGAGTGTCACCCCCAGACCCAGGAGGCACCAGTTGCCAAACTAGAGGGGTGTAGGGAGGCCTTCCAGCATGCTCCCTGATGGATCCGAAAGTGGACCAGAAGTGCTTCTGGTCCACTTCCAGGTCTGCTGCTGAACACACTGGGGAGCCTCCCACACTTCTGTAGGACACTCCATGTGCCCCAGCATCGCAGCATTCACAAGCCACCTGATATCTAGAGGTATGTAGAAAAAACATTTAAAGCTGAGTCTATGTCCAAATCGCCGAATCTCTCCGAATTGATTCGGAGGGTTCTGATTCGATTCGGAGAGATTAAAGGGTCTCCTGATTTGATTTGATTTGGATTTGGAGATTTGGCCACTGAATTGGGCTGAATGTCTGCCAAGTTGCATCAGGGACCGAAGCTTTGCAAAGCCCTACTGTATAGGTCTGCCTGTATCTGCAGCCTATTTTCAAGTATGACAATGCTCCCCCGTAACTTGGTGTTGTCCACGAACTTGGCCAGTGAGCTCTTCACCCCCACATCCAAATAGTTAATAAAGGTGGTGAAAAGAACTGGACCAAGCACCGACCCCTGAGGGACACCACTGGTAACTTCTCGCCAGGACAACACAGATCCATTAGAGCTCTCTGGGTCCTACCTTGCAGCCAGCTTCCTACCCACCTGATTATTGAGCAGTTAAGCCCGCAATACTCCAATTTTCCTGTGAGAACACCATGGGATACCAGATCAAAGGCCTTTTGGAAGTCAAGGTATACATTGTCGGCTTCCTCTCTCTTATCCAAGTGGCGAGTTACCTGGTCGTAGACGGAGATGAGGTTGGTAAGACAAGACTGTTCCACAACAAAGCCATGCTGGCTGCCGTTCAGTATCCTACCTTCTGTAAGTGTATCGCACATAGATTCCTTGATGAATTTTTCCAGGATTTTCCCTGGGATAGAAGTTAGGCTAACTGGATAGTTAGGACAGAAATTAGGCTAATTAGGACTTCCTCCCCTTCCCTCCTTTCCTACCATTTGTCTTCCTAATTTCCAGCTATTTACTTTTTTGAAGACTGTCTCTTTTCTACAGTGGAGAACTCAACTACAGTAGTCTTCCTTTGTTACCTTTGGCATTTTCCCCCCTCATTCCCTCTCCCCACTCCCCACCCTTCCCATTATTTTCCTAACTTCCACCTATTTACATTCTCACTGACATTCTGTCACACTTTTAGCTTCTTTCATTCCCTGGAGTCTCAGAACAGCAGAGACCTATTTTGCCTGAAGAAGGGTGCTTGTGCCCAAAAACTTGCAAAGAACCTTTTTTCCAACTACTCAGTTGGTCTAATAAAAGAGATCACATCTATCCAAAGAACCTTGCCTGCCAGGTAAAAATTATAATTTTAATAGATATGTTGCACAATATCAAGCTGTCTAGTTTTTCCCAAGGAGAGTAATGCCTGTAACAGCATATGCCATCATCACAACTCAAGCATTATGTTAGCTACAGAAGAATCTTCAGACTTTGTTCTCCCCCTGGTACTTGGGCTATTGTGTTAACTGGTATAACAGTTTTCATTGGTGTTAATACCAGTATATTAGAGCTTGCAGCATGTAACTAGAAGAGACATAGTTTTATAGTTAAGGTCCTAGATTAAGGTTCACATGAACGGTGCTTGTTTCTTGACTCTATTATGTGTTTTTTGCCTGGCCAGTCATCTTAAATAGGACCAACTCTGACCTACTTACATGGGCATTGTAAAGGTAAACTTACTGACAATGATGAGACACCAAGATGGGTGATACAGACAGACCACAGAAAATTGTTGTTTAACAGGACCATATTGCTTACCAGTTCTTTGGGTGTTGTTTATTTTCTAACCATTTATAATAAGGTTCTGTCCTGGATCTGGTATTGTTTAATGTCTCCATTAATTATTTGGAAGATGAGACTGAAGGCATACTTTGCAGATCTGTGGATATGTCCAAGTTGGGTGAAGTTGCAGGCACTCTAGAGGCTAGGCTGCAATCCAGGATAATCTGAATTTATCCAAGTGCAAAGTCCTGCCCTTAGAATCAGAATCAAAGGACCAGAAGGGATCTGTAAGATCATCAAGTCCAGTCCCCTGCCATGAGCAGGAAGTTATTGGTCTCAAATGAGCTCAATGAGGTGCTTGTCCAGCCTCCTCTTGAACATCTCCAAGGATGGTGAATGCACCACCTCTGCTCACTCTGCAGGGAGGGAGGGGGCGGGGGCAGGGGCAGGCACTACCTGGGGGTGTGGGGGCACGGGACGGAGGCATGGCTCATGGGGGGGCAGCTCCTGCTGCTGCTTTCATCCTGGGAGGGTGGTGTGGGGTGTGCCCCCCAGATCTGTGTGGGGCAGGGTGGGCTGGAGCTGCACGGGCTCTTCTCGGCAGGGGCTGGGCTCAGTGGGCACCAGTGGTGCTGGGTGGGGCTGCAGCCACCCCACATGTTGCCGCAGCTCTGCTTCCAGCCCCGTGGTGCCAGGTGCAGCCTGGCTTCACGTCCCACCTCCACTCACACACTGGGAAGAACCAAGACTCTGCTGGGCAGCTGGCGGCAGCAGCGGTGCTGGGAATGGAGCTGCAGCAAAATTTAAGGTGGCTGCAGCCCCTCTCAGCACCTCTGTTGCCTGCTCTGAGCCCAGCCCCTGCTGAGAAGAGCCCTGCACAGTACCAGCTCCAGCCTACCCTGCCCCACCCCATGCAGATCCAGGGGGACATGCCCCCCATCCTCCTGGGGTGCAAGTAGTGGCGGGAGTCACCCCCCACAAGCTGTGCCTCTGTTCCACGCCCCTGCCCCCCTCCTGGGCCACACCTGCTCCTGTCCCCTCCCTTCATCACCATGGGGGGCATCGACCTGCCCCCCTACACCACTTCCCTCCCTCCTCCCCTTACACCACAACAGACTTACCACCTGGAGGCAGCTGTGTCAGATATTGGATCAGTATTGGTCGATATGCCCCCTTAAATATTGGCTATTGGTATTGGCCCAGAAAATCTCTATCGTTGCACCCCTAATTGGCTACACGTTGGCTGATGCACACCAGAGTTCTATGTGCCCTGCTGGCGACTTCATCACACTGTTGGCTCATGTTCATCTTCTGGTCAGTTGTCACCTCCAAGCCCCATTCAGATGCTGTTCCAGCCAGTGGACCACCGACCATCATATAGTTATGGTGAAGGTTCTTCCTACCCAGATGAAGCACCTGGCACTTGTCCCTATTGAACATCATCTGATTGTGTTCAGCCCATAGGACCAGTCTGTCAAGGTCATCCTGGATCCTTAAACTATCCTCAGATGTGCCCCCATTTCCCCACAGCTTGGGGTCATCCTCAGATGTAATCATTGTGCTTTTTACCCACTCATCCAAGTCATTGATAAAGATGTTAAAGAGAATGGGCCCGAGCACTGACTTCTGGGGGACACCACTGGAGACAGCCCTCCAGGATGAGGCCATCCCATTGATTACACCTCTCTGGAATTGGCCTCTGAGCCAGTTGCCAATGCACCTCATCGCAGACTAGTATAGGCCAGTACCCTCCAGCTTAATTAAGAGAATCTCACAGAAAACAGTATCAAAGGCCTTCCTGAAGCCTAGGTAAATGATGTCAACCTCATGACCCTCGTCCAGCTGGTTAATTACCTGGTCATAAAAGGATACCAGATTTGTTAGGCATGACCTACCCTCAACAAAGCCATACTGGTTGCTTCTTAATACCCCACCAGTTATGAGCTTGGGATTGATGGCCTCCTTGACAATTTTTTCAAAGATTTTTCCAAGGACCCAAGTCGGACTGACCAGTCTATAGTTTGCAGGGTCATCCCTCTTCCCTTTCTTAAAAATGGGTACCATGCTAGCTCTCTTCCAATCGTTTGGGACCACTCCCGAGTTCCACAACTCTTCAAACAGCTTTGCCAGAGGTCTTGCTATGAGCTCAGCCAGTTCTTTCAGGACTCTCGGATGCAGGTCATCTGGCTCAGCAGACTTGAACATGTCCAAATGTTTTGAGAGTATGCTTACCTGTTTGGGACTGATTTCATGTGGACTGTTGTCTTCTCTATGTTCCCTGGGCCTCTGCACAGATGAACAGCTCTTGTCTGATTTCAGGAATACTGATTTGAAGCAAGTATTTAGGAGCTCTGCCTTTTCATGAAGATCAACTGTGGGCTGCACCTCCATATTCAGTAGGGGTCCCACAGTGGAGCTTGATTTTTTTCTTGCTCCCTCTGTACCTATAGACAGACTTTTTGTTGTCCTTTATTTCAGTTGCCAGCTTGATCTCCATGCCTGCCTTGGCCTTCCATGTCTCATACCTGCAGACCCTGGCCATATGAGTGTATTCCTCTTTGGATGCTGAACTGTTTTCCATTGCTTATATACTTCTTTTTTCTTTTTCAAAAGTTCCCCAATATCCCTGTTGAGCCAAGCAGGTCTCTTGGCCCCTTTCCCACTTTTTGACTGTGTGGAGATGGCCTCTTTTTAAACAGTGAGAATTGCCCCCTTAAGGAAGAACCTCCATTCTTGAACTTCGAAATCATCCAGTTGCTAGTCATGGAGGGCCTCTCTAACTAGACTTCTGAGTTTCCCAAAGTTGGCCCTTCTGAAGTCTAGGACTTTTGTTCTACTGATTGAATTCCCAGCCTTTTGGTGGATGGTAAACCTAATCAGATCATGATCACTGTCACTCAGAGTACCTCCAGTCCTCAGGTCACCTACCATGTCTTTCCCTTTGGTCAGCACTAAGTTCAGAGTGGCTTTACCCCTACTCAGTCCTTCCACGGCCTGTGTCCGCAGCCGGTCCTTCCACAGTCAGTGGATCATAGTCGGTCCGTCCACAGCCCAACCCTTGGGATGGAATAATTTCATGCAAAAATGTAGACTAGGGAATGAATAGCTAAGCTACAGTATTGCGGAGAAGAGCCTGCAGATATAACAGACCATAAACTGAATGTGAACTAAAAGTGTGTTCTTGCGGCAAAAAAAGCCAACGCTGTACTGGGTTGTATTAACAGTAATGTCACTTGCATATCAAAAAGTTGTTTCTTCCATCCTGTTCAGCACTGGTGAGACCTCCCCTGGAGTACCCTGTACAGTTCTGGGCTCCACACTTCAAGATGGATGTAGGCAGATTGGAAAGGGTCCAATGGAAAAGCAACAAAATGATTAGAGGCCTGGGAAGCATGATTTATGAGGAAAGTCTGAAAGTGTTAGGGTTATTTAGCCTGAAGAAGAGAAGACTGAGAACAACAGTCTTCAAATATCTGAAGGGCGATTATAGAGAGGATGGAGATGGGATTTTTTTCTGTAGCTATAAGGTACAGGATTAAGAGCAATGGACTCAAACTCCATTGAAACGGCAAAAGCAGAAATTTAGTTGGAGATTAGGAAAAATTTTCTGGCTAGGACAGTGTTCAAGCACTGGAACATGTTACCCAGAGTTGTGGAATCTCCATCCCTAGACATTTGCAAGAACAGGTTAGACAGACACTGAGCTGGGAAGATTTAGTTAGGTATGATCCTGCCTTTAGCAGGATGCTAGACTAGATGACCTTGTGAGATTCCTTCCAGCCTTACTTTCCTATGATCCTATGGTCATACAATATACCAAAATAATGTCTCAAAAAGCCTTCTGAAGAAACACAGAATATTAGTTTAGATCTCTTAACTTCTTTGTTGTATAAAAGTGTACTGGAAGCTTTAGGGTTACTGGAAGGTGACTATTTAAAATTATGGGATAGTTTGTTGGAAGATGAAGTTGCCTCAAACTAAACTTTGTTTCAAAGTGCCTGTTAAAGTGTAACTTGTTTTAGCATGGTCTCCAAAGTAGAACTGGTTGGGAAATTTCTGATACAAAAATTTCCCATTGAAAAAATCTGATAAGGCAAAATCAAAACTTTCTGTGGGAATATGGTGGTTTTCAATGAGTTTTCTTGGAGGATCAGTAAAATTTAGTTCACTTACTGAATTGTGGAAGGACATTTTTGCTTTATCTGTTGCTTTTTTTTTAGTTTATATAACTCTAAATCAATGTGAAATGTTTCATATCTACTTTAAAAAAAAGTTTCAACTGATCCAAAATGAAATATTTCAGATTTTGTTTAATTAAGAATTCTGAATGTTGATGGTTTGCTCAGATTAAAAAAGAAAGAAAACAGACAAGTAAAGTGTTTAGAAAGACCAAGGAGCATTGTCACAGAATAATATATGAATTGCCATTGTGGGAATCCCCAGACATCCAAATGCCATTATTTTTAATGGGAACCATATTGACCCCATGGTGCCTGTTAAGAGCGAATCATTTAAAAAATTTTTCCCCCACAGAGTGCTGCACCATAAGGATGTTACCTCCTTGTCTTTATGCACCACTTAATGCCTCAATTTTTTTCTGGCTTGTCCTAAGGGATGGGCCCAGTATTTTAACTCTTTGACCAAAAATGAGCAAAAAAGATGTGTCCCAGATTGCTCTTTTCCTTTCATTAGGGAAGAAAGCATACAGGGAATAGAATTCTACCATTTTGGCCCCATCAGAACATGATCAAATACAACAGTCACTTTCAGGTTTTTTTCCCATAATCAGACCTAATACTACCCCTGGTTTAAGTTCCTGCTCTTTTCCTGAAGTCCACAAATCTGCATGTTTGTAACAAGAGAAGATTTTGTCCCTTCACACAAAACTTGATATGGTTATAGATGTTTGGGTCAGAGGGGACCTCAGCAGATCATTGAGTCAAACCCCCTGCCCTGGGCAGGAAAGAGCGCTGAGGTCAGATGACCCCAGCCAGGTGCATGTCCAGCCTCCTCTTAGACGCCCAAGGTAGGGGAGAACATCACCTCCCTTGGACACCCATTCCAGACTCCTTGTAGGGCTTTGCCTGCAGGCCCCTAATGTTATGCCTGGAGTTGTACAAAATAAAACTTGTGGTTGGATGTGAAACAGTGGTACAATATCGGAGGACTCTATAAAGGCCCACTTGGTTGCTAGGAGACCCCAGGGAATGTTCTTTCATGTCAGCAGCTGGATGGGGGCTTGTGAAAAAGAGAGTTGAGGCTTACCAGTGGGAGGCAGACCTTACTGAAGGTGACCAAAAGGACTCTCAGAATATGACAGAGCAGTCCATCAGAGACTATAAGGGTTACATCTACAAGGAAGGTGGTAGAGACCAAGTTTGGAGGATGCAGCAAGGACACCTCTAAGCAAACAGTATACAGTTAGCTCACTTAAGGGTATTAATTGTAAGTAATTAAGCAAGTGATTGGTAACTGAGTCTGTAACTGAGCTATAGTGACTCAAAGGGCCTTCAAAGAATACCTGCTGCTGGGGCCAGGGCCCTGGGACTAAGTGAGCAGTGTAAGGCCCACCCAATATAAATTCACCCAGCAAGAAGGGTGATGGTGGTAACACTTGACCAAGCACTGGAGAAGGAAATCTAGTGCTGGGTCACACAGGATTGCATGCTGTCTCTAAATTTTCTTGTGTGGTTATCCATGGCACAAACACTCCTAAAGAGATCTCTGTGTGTCATGGCAAGGCTGCTTAGTTAAGCTGTCAGCCACATCCTGCTCAAAGTATTAACCTCCTTTCCTTAATGCTGCCTGAGGTACTGCAGATATAGAGCTGTTAAAGCTTTTGCTACATGTAGAAGTTTTCCTTTTCAAAGACATGGGTGTTTATCATTGCATGGGTCTCTAGGAACAGGAGAGGCACATTCATGTCCTCGGAATGGAAAGTATGGGAGTCATGAGGAAGGAAACTATCATGTTGTCTGCTTTCCTACTTGCACAGAATGAAGAGCACCAATTCCTTATGTCCTGGTTTAAGAGTGTATCTATGTTGGCACCCTGGCCATAAACCATACATCATCTGTACACAGCACTCCCTTTAAATCCAGGCGTTCCCAGACTGCTGTGCAAAATAAAGTTCTTTTCCATTATGGAGCATGACTTGAATTAATTTTACCTCCCTATTACTTACTCTTTGCCTAGGAGTCCCAAACACTGGCCTCACTAGATTCTGCTTCAGGAAACTTTCTTCATGCAGGAAAAGGACCCATTTAATGGAACTGAAAACCAACAAAAGCTCATCCTCTGAACCTCTGCTGTAGTGAGAACATTTTCTTCTGCTCCAGAGCTAGCTTTACTCTTCTTCCTGGGTTCTGACTGAGCACACATTTTCACAGACTCCCATAAATCCATTTCCCTCTTTGCACAGGATATCTGACACCCTCATTGGCCTGGAGATTTAGTTAAAGTAAAACTGACACCTTGAAGTAGGAATCTCTCTTCTCAAATTACTATTAAACTCATGGGGAAAAAAGAGCACTAAACGAAGCAGATTTCAAAGGGTGGATTTAAGTAACATGCTCTTGTCTCTGCTGAGTCAGAGTAAGGGAGGCAACCTTGTGAGTGAATTCCAGCACCATTAAGATCAAGAGAATTAAAGTGACTGGGGTGGGAGACAACCATTGCCCTTTGCTTGATAGCTTTTCCAGCATTTGGAAATGTGGCAGGCAGCCAGTTACCAAGATCCTGTTGCCACATCTCGATTCAGGTAAGACAACATTGAAAGAAATGCATTAGTATTACAGAAAGATAGAGGCAGAGGAGGTCAATGAACATCCTTAGTTTAGCATTTTTACATCTTCCATTTTCAGACTCATCTTTTTACTTTCCAAGATATATAAATATCCAATACTTTCCAATAAATATCATAAAGCTTTAATATTGCTAACATGACACCAAAAGGAGGGGAAAAGATTCAAAGGAAAAATACTGTATTGGTTTGGGGAAAAACAGGATGAGAGAGGAATAGGTTTGCATGTAAGAATCCAACCGGAGCTATTTAGAGATTTCATAATGAGCCATTTTTCATTTTCCAGTATCTCCTATGAATAGGGGTTTCCTGATAAACCGGAATATGTGACTAAAGTTTCTACAGGCCTTTAAAAATCTCTAAGGAGCCAGATCCACAGCTGGCACAAATCAGCACAGTACCATTGACTTTGGTGCATTTGTATCAGTTTTCACCACCTGAAGATCTGGCCCAAATGCTTAGGATGCCCTTCATTGCTTTGTAGGATAAATGGCCATGCTAATTTGCATGGCCTGATAGGCAGAGCTCCAACACTGACACACTGCCTGTTAGATACTTGGAAATTCCAGCCATTTGTTCCAGTGGCAAAATGACTCATCCCTAATCTCTTTTTTCAATGTCTTGGAAACTATTCAGATGACATTGTATAAATAGCTAAATAGATCTCACTCTTAATGTCTCCAGTGGTGATTGTGGGGAAGTGGCTTGTGGCACATAAATACAAGCTGTTCTATGAGCCATTGCTCAAAGTATTCAAAATGTAAAATTGGGGATGTATTAAAAGCCAACTGCATGTGCAATTGCGCAAGCAAAATGCTACCAAGTTCTGCTGTGCTGATGCTTGTATAACAGTGCTGAGTGGTTGTCTGTGAAGTGGGACTGTTGTAGCATAGGCAACAGTCCTGACTGTGTCTGAGTGTTGCCTTCTGAGGTTGAGTATTACTTGACACCTCTGTATTCAACATGCTGTAGGACAAAGGTAGCACTTACATTGTGTTCTGAATCCTGGCTGTTATGACAGTAAAAAATGTACTCTCCAAGAATGTACTTGACAAGCCAACGTGTCCGATTGATGCACAGTCTCGTCTGTTGAAGTAGTCTGAAGAGTGGCTGGAAAAGGGCATTGTCAAGTTGCACATTCATAGTTTCATAGTTACTGATCACATGTGCCTAGTTTATAATTAGAAAGCTGTTTATTTTCCATCTGCCAGCCCTGCACACTTTACCTCAGGTCTGAGACCAAACTGGTCTCATTCTTCCTCTCACATTATCAACTGAAATAATGGTTCTGAAGAGAAAATTCACCCTCGCGTGCACCTGCTCAACTCAAGTGTTTGGGGCTATGCCCTCACTGTCACCTGTACTACCGTTAATTTTCTGGGATAGTGCAAGTATTGATGAATATAGTTTGGTTAACAACTGAGACAAGGGTCCACAACAACAAATTGATTCAAGATTATTTTATCTAAGGTAGGTGACTTCTGCAGGATATATGGAGAACAATGGTGCCATCGAAAGATCTGATTGCTGTAAAATGAGGAGGATTACCCAGATCTGCTATTGTGGTTCAGCAGTAGAATCCTTGCTTACCATGTGGAAGGCCAGTGTTCAATTCTTGGATGTGCATATAACTATAGCTGTTGAGACACTGAATGTCCTGACTCAGTCTGGCCTTGGAGTCTGTCTCCAGGTCTGGGCAGCCTTCACTCTTCCATCCTTCTGCCTAGGTATATGTGTTGAAGGTCCTGGTGACCTCTCATGCTTACACCAGAATCCAGAAGAATTGATGGTAGCCTACTTAATATGTCTCAGCAATGTTTTTTCTGCCTGAGTGTTTGAAGAGCATTGGCTGCCATTTATTTTTATATGTTCTGCAGCTGGCTGTTGCAGCAAAGATACTGGCCTAAATTCTGCACATATTTGAATAGGTAGATCTGGAGCAACAGCACTAGAGTTGAAGGAGTTATTTTGGATTTAAACCACCTTGTAACCAAGTTCAGAATCAGGCCAAACAATAATCTGAGTCTCTCAGTGAGACGGCTGAGGGACGAAGTAACCACTTTGTAGGAGGAATGACAGAGTCTGGTTCTGAGGTGGTATTAGAGATAATGGGCTACACCCTTCATTGGTGTTAAGGACACAGCCTCACTGATTTCACTTGAGCCATGCCATTTTGCACCATCTGAGAATCTACTGCATTATATAGCAAGATATATAGGACTACAGGCATTGAACATCAAGCAAGGAAAGCTATAAAATATCAAGCTTGAAAAACTGCATCTCAGAATTTGACAAGTAGTAGTCAAAAGCAGCTTTTTGGTGGAAGAGTTCACCAAAAATGGGAGTGAAGGGTGGAGAGTTGTAATGATTATAGATAGATAAGAAAAGGTTCCTGGAATATAGGAACTATAAGGGAGCTAGGAAATGAGAGGGTTTTTTTCTTGTTTCTTTATCTTTATCTTTTACAAAAACAGTGATAAGGAACAACTCACACTGGTAAGGAATAAAACCACTCAAATATGATTTCCACTAAGTTAAAACTCAAGGTAATTAGAGGTTTGAGAAACATGACATACGAAAGAATGGGGATTATTTAATTTGGTGAAGAGACATTGGAAGGACGGATTTGATAACAGTCTTCAAGTATGTGAAGGGTGCTTATACAGAAGATGATGACAGTGTTCTCTGTGTCCACAGGGGACAAGACAAAGAGCAATGGTCTTAAACTGCAGCAAAGAGACATTTAGATTGGATATTAGGAAGAGCTTTTTTTAAGTATGATGGTGGTTAAACATTGGAAGCATCCTAGAAGGGTTATTGGGACCTCCATCCTCAGGATTTTTTAAAAGCAGGTGAGAAAAACATTTATCTAGGATAGTTTAGACAGGCATGATCCTGCCTTCAGTAGAATTGCACTAGGTGACCTCCTGGGGTCCTTTCAGCCTTACTTTTCTATGATTCTAAGGTCTTTGCTTATTTGTATGAGTACTTTAATGGTGCAATTCTCACTGCTGTGTGGGGTTTTTTTTTTTTAATTGGGCATTTTTATGGATACTTGGATCTATTTACAGGGTTACATATACAACTACTTTTTTACATACAAGTTCAGCACGTGTTCTCATAAAATACAATTAAGGCCTCAACTTTTTAAAATCTAGATCTCTGTAATTTCATAAAGAACAACTAGTGAGAGTCCACAAGAAGTGCAGGATGGATACTTTTATTTAACTGCTTGTACTGGGATAAAGAACTTGTCAAAAACTGGAATGGATTTGCCACTGTTATTCTTGTTTCTAATCCAGTTGTGCCTGGAAGTCCCAGCTGAGATCAGAGTAGGTCCCATAAAAACACAAAATGGGGGGCAGTCCTTGATCTAAAGAGCTTGTAATCTAAATAGATAGGACAAAGGGCAAGTGATAAGAATTAGGTTTGTCTCTGAATGTTAATTTAGACTAAGGTAAGGTGTAAATGTAAGATGCAAGAGCTATGCCTGCCTGAATCACCCTGTGTATGGACAGTCTTATTTAGGAATAAGCATAAATTGTTCATGTTTCTCTTAATAAATCAAAATACTGGTATATCTACACACACAGTTTTTTGGGCACAGGCATTCCTGAATAGCTATTATGGAATATCTCTATGTATAGACAAGACTTTATTATCAGTGTCCTGTGTCCTCCATACCACGGTAGAAAAAAGATTGTGACAAAAGCTACACATCCCACAGTAACAGTAATTTATTCTATTGTTATGAATTACCCTTTGTCTTTACTCTCTATGCCCCCAAACAAATACACCAGTGGCTCACAGTTCTAAATACCCAGTGATGAGACATCCATTAATGATGGGGGATTTTTGGGGGGTTTGTTTTTTAATTAACTTTTTGGCTCTCTGAGCACCCTGGTGGGTGCTCTCCAGGTCTTGGCTCTCCAAATATGCAGGTGACATGGATGCCTTTGTAGCCAGGTTAAGCAATTCAGCCTCAACCATGCTGAGCACTTTAGGCCAGGGATCAGCAACTTATGGTCTGAAGGCCAGATCTGGCCCATGGAACCATTTGATCCAACCTGTGGATGGGAGGCTTCGGTTATATTCAGCAGGAGTTGCTTTCCCATGCCACTGCAGGGAGAAAAGCCAGCTACAGGTGCTCTCCCCATGCTGCTATGGGCGAAAAGCAGCAGCGGCTGCTGGGTTCGTGTGTCTGCTGTCTGTCACTGGCCCACAGCCTAAAAGGTTGCGTTCTGGCCACCCAGCCTCCCCAGCCAATATTTCTCTACCTCAACCCACCCTCAGCACACTCCCTTGACTGCAAGCTGGATTTCAGCTGTCTCCCTGAACTCCTGTTGCTTGGGTCTGTGGAGGAAGGCAGGAAGCATGCACTGTAACCTAGCTAGTTTGTCTAGCAAGAGAAACTGAGTAAGAGGCCACAGCAGGAAGAGAGATGGAATGCAACAGATCAAGTGTCTGCCTGCCACAGGATAGCCAGTCCCACATTGAAAAATGCAGAACTCCATGGTCTCTTGGAAATGTTTCCAGCTTTTTGCAGATTCAGGTAAGCAACTCGCCATAGCTAGGTACAAACAGTCAAAACACCCGAGGCTGAATTGATTCAGTCTTTGCAGGTTAGTCTAAGATGTGCAGATTACATTGAAACAGAAGTGAACAGACATTTACCTTTGATTCAAGAAATGCAGCCATATGCCTGCAGTGGCTCAGGCTAAAAGCCTGGGGATACTACAGCATGGCTCTGTGACTGTGTGTTCACTTCCTCTTCCTGCTACCCCTGAGGTCTCTGGGATTTGCAGTCCAGACTTACAACAGCAGGACTCTGCAGAGTTGCTCATCACTTGCTCTTCCTCCTTCCAGGTGCCTCTGGGAATTGTAGTCCACAGTTGCAGCCAGCAGTAAGTTTGAGCAGAAGTTTAACCCCCCTCCCTGGACCTGGATCCTAGCCTGGGTTTGCCTGTGGGGGCATCCCCCTCCCTCCCCCTTGCAGACTGCGCTGCATCCCCAGCCGGACTTGCCCTGTCAGCCAGCCCTCACTGCTCCAGCTAGGGAGCAGAGGGGTGGGGCCAGAACTGCTCTCTGGAGCAGACAGCATAGCATAGCATAGCCTAGCCCAGCTCAGGGCTGTAAAACATGCCAGGATGCTGGAGGACTCTAATTTAACTTGAACCAGGAAGAGGTCTGGGACAGAAATTTCATAAACTGATTTGACCCAAATCAGTTAAGTCTGATACTACATTCAGCCAGGTTTATCTTAAACCAGTTTCAGCCATTTTAAAACTGTTTTTTGTGCACTGAACTTCTGTTCTGTTACCGGTTTAAACCAGTTTCTGATCACATAAACCAGTTTATGTGCAACTTCTGTCCCTAGTCCATTTGTTTACATTCCCATTGCATTTTTAACTCGCATCTGGAACCATGGTGTTAGAAATGACATATATTTAAACAAAAGGTGAGCTTCTGGAGCACAGTTCTTATTCGAGGTCTGAATTCTGCAGTCACTGAATACACTGATTATTACCGTGTACAGAGGTGGTTAGCTGTGCTCATCTGAAAATAGGCAGAAGGTAGGGCAGGGTGGTGCTTAAGGGCACAGACAGAAGTTACATTTTTTTTGCATGATTGGCCCACCTGAAGTGCTCTACAGCTGTGCTGTGACATGTATGAACAGCTACAGGGCTCTTTTAAAGTGGCCGATTGCATGAAACATTAGCCCTCCTCAAATGAGGCATCAGATAACAGCGCTCTACTTTAGAGCACTTTAGGGAACTTGTGTTCCCTAGGGTTGATTTTGTTGCATGATCGGGCCTGGGCTGATGCAGCTCAGTCTGCCCCTGGGGCTGTCAGCAGGAAGGGAGGGGTCAGGGAAGAGGGGCAAGCTGGAGTTTCCCAGCCTGAGCTGCAGTGGTGGTGGTAGGGAGGTAGATCGGAGCCCCTCTCTGCCTTGCAGCCCCTCCTAGCCCCCCTCCTTTTAGCTCAGGTCAGGCAAACCCCAGCCAGCAGCTCGCTACTGCTGGTTTGCTTCTCTCCCCTCCCCCTCCTGCCAGCTGTGGCTGCACTGTCCTGGCTCAATGTACTGCAGTCCCGGGTGTATGCCTAAATGCTGCACCCTGAAGCAATAAACTCTGGCATGAACAGTGCCAGAGTTTATTGTGTTGCACTAATTTCACATGTAGATGTGCCCCAAGTGTAATATCACGGTCCCCTTTTGAATTATAATGTACTCCACCATGTGATAACTCCAACATCCTGGCAAAATTATCTCTCTTGATAAGCATATTCTTAAATTCAAGGGGATGAATTCAGAATAGTTAAGCCAGTCATTGGCCTTAGGTATGTAATCACTTGGTAAAACAATTTGGGATATTCTGTGGGAAAGGTGCTGCACAAAAATTAATTTTCCTCTCTTTGGTTCCATTTTAAAATCATTTGGGTAACAGAAGAAGTTCCCTGGACTGAGGAGTGACTCATGCAGCTTGATGTACAGAAGGGAAAGGAAATGAGGTAAGGGGCCAAAAATAGTCCTTGAGACTATTGCTTACAAGGGAGCACAAAATAGAGTACAGACCAGAAAATAAAAGACCTACAGTGATGTGACATTAAGACCATCTGGACAATGTTTGGCAGCAGTAGAAAAGGCAAATGGAGTCCTGAGATGGAATTCTGAGAGTGCGGAAGATGTAAAGGACTGTTCTCCACTGAGTAAGGAATATTTAGAAAACACTGGGCTGTTCTGCTTCAGTATGATTGAGATCAAAAAGCTGCTAGCAAAGCCCAGCAAAAAAATAATTCTGACTCAGGATATTTTAAGAGTATGACATTTGAGGATAGATTAACCAGTCTTGGATTGTGTTAACTGAGAAGTAGGGAGGGGCAAGTAGGAAAAAGGGACTAACAGGAGAATCTGACTGAGGAACAGGGAATTTGAATGGCAAGCAATTTACTGATGCCAAACAGCCATGTAAAAATGTTACTGTTGTCGAGCAGGAAGATTATCAGCTGAAGCTGCATGGTCTGGGAAATAAACTTGTGCATTTGTATAAATCTTTCCAAAACAGGATTCTGGTCACGACTGCATATCTTGCAGTACAAAAGAAAAAAAATGATATTATACACAGTCTAGGAAAAAATTGAACACTTAGATTTCTAACTATAAATATCATGATTTCTGTTGAATTGGTAGTGTCCAGAAATTGTAGGCACTTGGCACTCAGGGAAAAATGCTAGTTCTCTAGCATGAGAATTTTTTCTGGTTTTGTTTCAGGGTTTTCTGTATAGTTCTTTTTTAAAATTGTTTTTCAATCCTTCCTTCTTTCCTTCCTTCCTGAAAATTCAAACCCCAGACAGTAGCTACCAGTTTCTCAATGGGAAAAAAATAGAAAATTTTGGGAGCAAAAATTGCAGGTAGAGGATGTTCAGTTTGATAAAAATATATATAGATTTTGTTGGAAGCGTTTCAATTAGCTTCCATCCTAGCACCAGTTGGAGCACTGCTGGCATACAGCAGGCCCATTTGGAGGGAACCTTATGTACACTCTATCTGGAGTTATGCTGTTCACTCCTTGTCCATAGGGAAGTCAAGCCATTATCCACAGAACAAGTCTTGGTCATCAAGGAAAAAAAATGTTGTCTTTACATAGTTTTCACAGCATTTTTCAGAGCTTGATTAAAAATTATTGAAGACAAATTGTATCTGTCCTTTAACTACAATCTGTTTTGGACCAGACCCTAGCCCCTCAGATAAAAAATTAATATTCTTTCTCCCCTTTAAAAATTCTGTGAAGTGACTGTCATTTGTGGGAAAGCAACATTATGTCATCAAGATGTCCACTACTTTTTTCTGAATTTGATTTTTTCATGGGGATGGTCTCCATTCAGGTTAACATAAACACTTATTTTCTGATTCTGTTCATTTTTGTCCTCCAAGCTGATTTCTAGATCCACTTATCTTGCTACCAAGTTTGAAAGTTTGTTCTTATCTAAATTAGCTAATGCAATCTTGCATCTAAACTCTAAGTGTACAGTAAATGATCCACTATCCATCAGGTTGCAACATCCTAAGCAGTTTTCAGGCAGTTCCTCCTGGGATTGAAAGTCGAGTTCTAAACCTTTGTGCAGGGTCATCAGAAGTAGTAGGCCCATGTGGCTTGGAAATAGACAGCATGCATTTTGAGGCTGATGGCTGTGAAGGAGAGGAAGGAAGGTTATTTAGCCAGGAAAAGAAAAAGGAAGTATTTTTTCATGTGCCTCCTGTGAGCCTTGTAACCTCCTGTGCTTGTCCTTTGATGCTCGGTGGGACTTCTCGCCCGGAGAGGGTGTACTTGTTCCCTGGTACATAGACAGCTTGCCAGTTCACGTGTCTGTGTGGGTGCTATAAGTTCTTTCCTGCCACGTCTTTGGTGTCCTTGCCTTCTGGTAAGGTGTCTGGCTCCTCTGAGCTGGCTCTGATGAGAGCCACTTGCTGTCACGGTTCCCACCACTTGCCCCTGTAGGGGCATTCCCTCAGGCATGCAGCTGCGGCAAGGATGCCATAGCCACTTCCTGTCCCCCTGCCCATCGGTTCTGGGTGGTTTTTAAACTCTACTGCCACATTCCGCACCTCCTATCGGGTCCAGCGGGTCCTTATTAACTGGGCTCGACCTGGGGCCGGCATCCTCAGATGTGCCTGACATGCTTCTGGGTCACAACCTGAGCGCCTCAGTCTGACTGCAGCCACGGCCAATCGAGCTCCACTGCCACAAGGCTCAGAATAAAACTCCCAGCATGGGGAGGAGAGAAGGAAACAATAGATTGAGCAGATATTTGTGTCCCGAAGATTCCAGGCTGCTCCAGGGACTGAAATCATAGTATAAATGAAGAGGATAGAGGACTATTGTATATACATGAGGACATGATAGCAATTTAATTAATTCTTTTAGAAACTGGTTCAGTAAAATTGATGCTCCCCTCTTGTTTTGACATTGTTTATGGCTTACAAGTGACTGCCATAGATTTGCTTAAGTTCATGGATCCTCACGGAGTCTGATATTACCTAACTGGTTCTTAAAGCTGGTTTGGAATTTCAGTTGGAATGTATTTCTATTGGTGAATGCCAATTCTCTGAAATCAGTGCATTGCATGGAAATGTCTTCTGTTTTGATAAAAATCCATTAAGAGACCTGAAATGAAATGGCCTGATAACAGCAGACCATAGAACTGAGATTTTTCATTTTGCAACCACCATTTTTTTCATGGTTTATTATTTTTTTAATTTAGTTAATTTTTTTAATATATTTTGTAATATAACAAGCACAATTTTTTTTATTTAAAAAAGTGTCAGTGGTGAATCAAAACATTTGGATTTCATTGAAATTTTACAACTGATCTGAAACAGATATTTTCCAGAGATTGAATTTTGTGTGAAATTATAAGCTTCTGCTTTGATTCAGAAAAAAAAAAAAAATGTTCTTTTTCACCATGTCAGAGTTTCCCAGAGAAAAGAAATTCTGGATTTTGACCAGCACTTACTGATTCTATTATGGCAACCCTTACAGACTAGCCTTTAGTTTACATCTGCAGACTGAATGATCACAGAGGTGTTCACAACAAATATGTCTACACTGGCTCTGCCTTGATCTTGCAACTACCCATAAGAAAAAAGCCCTGCCCTCCCTCTCCTGTTGTACATATTCCAAGCTTGGTACTGAGATGGTTTTGAGGACACCTCTTTCCAGCAACACACTACTCTGGAGTTTTCTGGCTTTAGTGTGCTTGAGAGTGGGTGAGGCAGGGTATCTTCAAAGCTTCCTCATCATCTCCGTTCCACTTCTGGAGTGTGAAGTGTGGGAGCCTATTTTTCAAAAGCAGTCTTGAGGACAGTGCACAGCCAGGGTAGACATAAGCTATGGATATGTAGCCATGCTCTCAGGATACTCCATATACTAGTTCTTGAGGTGGAGGCCTGATGGGGTTGGGTAACCTGGCTTGAGCTAAGGCAGTCTCCTGGTATGGCAGCAGAAGAGAGCCATAGAAGAAAGTCGAATCACATTCGTAAAGTGAGAGGCCAACGATGACTGAGATTTAAAAAATCAAATATTATTTATCTGTTTGTGAGGGTGTGGGTTTTGTCTGTGCAGGTGGAAAAGGAGTGATAGTAGTGTGTGCTTTTGTTTCTTTGCAAGGAATTTTCTGTCATGCCAGTCCTCCAAAGCTTCCAGTTTTTCAGTTTATTATAAAATAAAACCGTGTTGTTGTACTGTATGAACTGTGAAATCCACAAAAGGAAAAAGGAACAAAAGCTAGGTTAGATTCAATAAATGTTCAATTAAAAGAAGAAACAAAAATCTTTCAAGTTATGTCATTTGAAAAAAGAAGTAAATTTGTAGACATGATGATGTTTGTTTATATGAAAATTATCACCAGTCATGGGAAAAGTTTATAAAAAATGTAACCAGTTAAATTTAAAAATTAGCAGCCTTTAAAATTAACTTGAGTTAAAAGTTAAATATTTCCACTTTCAACTAGTTAAAAAGTAAGTTAAAAAGAGAATAACTAGTTAAAAGTTAAGTTGATTAATGAGAAATGGGTGAAGCACGGTGAATTGCCTCTTAGCATCATTTTTCTTTTTCAAATCCAGTGAGTGGGTTTCTTTTCCATAAGCCACAGAAGCACACCAGTTTACTCAGAACTGACCCTGCTTGACCTGAAAACAGTGTTATACTTGTCATACAGTTTTCAGAATAACGGTTTACCAATACCTATGTAATGTTAGATCCTTCTCACCCTCTCCATGTGAAGTACTTTGTAAAAGTCAATGCATCATATAGGTATACCAGAATATCAGAAAGGAGATGTTCATAGCCAGGTGACAAATGAAAGCTGTTTCCACAGGGAACCTGTGTTGTTACAATTTTTATTTCTCAAAAGGGTATGAAATACACCCGAATTAGAAATAATGAAAGTGTCTGAAAATCAAAATTAGACTGAAATGAGAAAATCAGTTTAAATGAGAAAAAGAATGTTCCGTTGCTTAGCAGAAGCTGTTTAAACATGCTTCTTGAACTTCAGCAAAAGCTGCATTTCAAAATTTACATCTGACAATTTTCCTCTTCTGTCTTGCAAAACTAAGCCCCCACTACCGAACAATCGCTTTACATGGGCAAATGAGGGAATGCTTGTGTTATAACGGATGAATAGCTTTTTCATAGTAGGTGACATCTCAGATAAGTTTCTCACAGATGAGAAGTAATGCTCAACTTCTTGGGCCTGGGCTGCTGGTTCTGATCTTCATTAAAATTTAAAAAGTCATCATCTACTTCACTCTCACTACTTGCTCCCACTCTTACTGGGATCAATGTCTCTGCTTGCTTGTGCTTGTTCCCTCTCCTGCAGCCAACTGGCTGCCCTGTTGACTTCTGCAAATGCACAGAAAATGCCAGCATGAACTAAGGAACTCCGGTCCTTAAGAGACCATATCTCATAGGAAGGTGCACTACACTCTTTCTCTCAAACAAGAAGTCGTAGAGTTTAAATAAAGAAATATCTTTCCATGTAAGTCCTAGAGAGTGGCTGTGTCAGGAAAAACTGGGAAAACCGGATTTCATTTTTTTTTTAACTTTTAACTTTATACTTTAAAAAAGTTATAGTTAACCATTTTTTTTAACTAGTTAAAGTTAAAAGTTCACAGCTGAAAAATTTAACTAGTTAAAGTTAAAAGTTAGCCATTTCTTTAACTTTTTAACTAGTTAATTCCCATGACTGATTATCACAAACAGATTTTTATTACACAGAGATACGCTAGTCAGATAATGATGATCTCATTCTCAAAAGGAAACCAGTAAAGATGGCTTATTTTTACAGTAGATATGAATGGTATGAGGGTGATTTTTTTTTTTTAGTGTATTGCTATGGCGATAATACACGTATTTTCAAGGAAGCCAAATTCTGATTTAGATCAGGTTTATGTATTGTAATAATGTTAGGGTTCAAGGTTGACTTTGGGCCAGGTCCAAGGCCCATTAAAATCAATGGAAATCTCTCTCCTATTGAGCAGTATAACTAGGTATGTCATTTTCCTAGCTGGTCAGCATAGTATGATGCATTTAGCATTGTACAGGAAGAAATCTGTAAAAATGTCAGCGCTTCCCCTTATTTTACAACTTAACAGTGGCCCCAAACTTCCTGTAATATTCACCAAGGATTACACAGACTGCCCAAGATTATCTTTTAGTACAAGTATTTCATCTGCATAATACACTGCTTTATGCTCCCCACTGCTTTCATGAATTCCTTTGATTCCTGAATCTATTCTTATTACAACAGCTAGAGGCTGAAGGGCTTGCATAAGATGAGAAAAGGTGATAATGGATATGTCTGCATGTTTTACCAGCCAAAGATATGGCCTGAGACACCAATTTATTACTGATTCTTTTAGCCAATGCTTTGTTGAATAAGAAATTTACCAACTTTTGCAGAACTTAAAGCAAGTTCTAAACCTGAATAAACTTGTTCAAGTCATAGTTCTATATTTATACATGGATCCAATAAGAGAACGCAACATCCTAAAGCAGCTGCATACAAACTCATATTTGATTTTTCAGTTCATCCATTGTAGACACTTTTGGTAACTCTATGAACTACATATTACATTACAAAAAGAAGCTGTTCCTTTCTGATGTTGGTGTAATTACCCTTCAGAAAACCAGGGTACTTGGGCTGTTTGACTTATCTTTGCTATTTTTGACATAGGCCTGGACATGTTCCCACTGACATAAAGAGCTATAGATAATAAATGGGCCATATATTTAGCCTAAAGGCATTACATGTGGCCTAGATGAGTGTGTGAAAGGTGCAGCTAGGGATACCCCGTGGTGTCATTAAGTTAGTATATTTAGCTCTTCCCTGCCTAATTCCTCACTCTGTGCCAAGGGTATGTTGAGGCAGAGAGAGGCAGATCTGGGACACAACAAGAGCATATAGAAAAGCATCCTGTGTTTTGCTTGATGTAGTTTGGAGCAGCCCTTAGGATGTTCTAAAATCTGCTTTAATACTCATTGATGTCAATGGAAAGATTACCATTCGTTTCAGAAGTCACTGGATCAAGTACCTATGTCACAAAAGGAAGCATTTAAGCCTTGATTGGGCTCAGGAGAAGGGAAGAAGAAAAGCAGGTTATAGCAACTTCTCTCAACCAACCCTCACTCTTCTGCACAAAGAATAAGCTAAGTGTTTAACCCAGAAACCCCTGCCCTGTAACTAGGAGGGCTTGATTAGGTTAAGAACCAGAGGTCAGGCAGCTAAGAAAGCAATTTTCAGCTACACCTTGCCCTGGGGAAGAGGGGCAGAAGGGCAAGTCACATGACTGGAAGGAGGCTGGGCTGGGGAATATAAGCCTGGTCCTAGAATGGGCAGGGGCAGCCCTGGCTTGTGGTAGGGAAGGGAGTTGGGCTATTCAAGCTGTAGCAAGCAGAGTTTGAGGGAGCAGATGGGTGGGCTGCCCAAGGAGAAAGAATTCTAGGTTACATGGGAACAGGAAGGAAGCCTCTGCACCACTGGGCAATGCAAGATAATTGTTTGGAGCCTGGGTGGCAGTGCCACCACAATGTGGGATTAACCCAGGTGGGGGGTCTTTTCTTTGGAGTGGATGATCTTGTTTTTTCTTTCTGTTGAATATTGAAGGACTGGATGTGGCTGGAAGGGACAGACTGGAAGCCACAGGGGTGCTTCAGGGGGACCCAGCATAGAGCCCTTCCCAGGTCAGGGACCCAGTGTGCCGCATGGGGCAGAAGCCCAAGCAGTTTAGCAGGAGGGCTGCTGTTTATTGGAAGACTGCTGTTCCAAGCAATAAGGACTGGGAGAACAAGCCCAGAACCTGCAAGGGCAAACTGCAGACTGGTACTGTAGGTACATTGGACAATGGGCAGAAGGACTTAAATACAGTAAAGCAGGCCAAGGCCAGAGAATCTCAGCCCAGAAAAGGGCCTACCTCCCATACCCCCTTTTGCCCTCAGGTGGCAGCATCCCTGTCCATGAATGCCATGTGCCCTGGAGGCTGGTGGGGCATGGCAAGCTCCCACAGGTGGCAGCAGTGCTGGCGGGAGTGTGGCAGCAGTAAGCGGGGAGCTCCCTCAGGCAGCTGCGGTGCTGTCAGCAGCTGGGAGGTGGGGGTGGCGAGTGCCAACCAGCAGTTGGCGACCACCTGCAGATGCCACCGGCAGCATCGGCAGTGGCCAACAGTGATTGTGGACCACCCGCAGATGCCTCTGGCAGTGTCAGCGGTGGGGGAGGGGGCAAGAGGCAACCACCCACAGGCGCTGCTGGCAGTGTCAATGGCGCCTTTTTGCAGGGGGTGCGCCGCCATGCTCAGGGGATGCATGTGAACCTGCGTGCATCCCCTACATGTCACCAATGTCCCCGTCAAATCTTAACATCAAGGCATGGCAGATGAGATAACAGCGTGGGACTGCAGGAGGTCTGAGGTCTGAGGAGCTAGAGTGGGCAACAAGGTGAGATCCAGACAAGAGCCAGGATACGTGACTTTGCTCTCCCAGCACTGGGCATATTAAAATCTTAGAGAAACATTTTATTTCAGTTGTGTAGAGCCAAAGGTCCCTTTGGTCACTTCAAAAAGCTCTACTGTGCATGGTAAAGATTTATGTTTAATGAATATAGCTTTACCCAGAAAAAAGAAATCTGTGTAGTTCTGAATTGTCTTCTCCCACTTGGTATGAACTTAATAAGGTTTAAACTAGTTGCTGTGTTCTTGTCTGTATTTTCTCAGTGCATGTATATTTAATAGGCTGGAATTCACACAACTGTATATAGAACAAGTAGTGATTCTTCAGGAATTAAAGTAGTTTCCTATAAAATAAATGCTACTGCAATATTTTGGCTGCCCAAGGGAAGGGATAAAAAAAGAAACATAATTAGAAGTGTCCCAGACTGTGTTTACATTGCTAGTAAGGGGTGACTTTAAGGCCATCTACAAGCCCAATGCCTGCTGACCATCTATGCTGTCAGCATTTTAACATTTTGAAACTGCTGCAAGTTTTAGCACAAGTACCCATAAAGTACTTTTAAGCACCACTTTTGTACCTACTTATATATAGTACAAACTGGATGCATTGACATATCGCCCTATAGCAATGTTGCTATGGTGCCGTGTTTTAGTACTTCCTTTTGGAGTACTTTCCTTCCAAAAGGAAGTACTAAAGCACGGCGCAGTATGGATGGTTACTATACCGTGCATGCAGTGCGCAGGTAGATTTCACCACTATGGCACCGTAGCAGTGTGTTATACCGCTATGGCAACATAGTTGGAGATCACGTATAGACACACGTGATTGCTATATCACTATAGCATATCACTACAAATGTGTAGATGTGCCCATTGGGCATTTTTACACGTGCAAATGATGATCTGCTGCTCCTGCCAGCAATCTGCTCCCACCCCTTTCAGCCCTGTACTGGCCCCCTGCAGCAGCCAGGGGAAGCTCTAAGCTCCCACTAGGTGTTAGCCCAGGGGCTAGCAGGGCTCATGGGGCCAGGAGATAGATAGAAAAATATTAATTAAAAAAAAAAAAAAGGTAGGTTCCCATCAACAGCTCTTCTGGTATGGGGTAGTACCTGTGGAGGTAATGCATAGTTAACTTCCCATTTTTATTTCTAGTGGGAAGATCTTGGCTTTATGCCCACTTTATGGAAATGGGAGGCTCCTCCTTAACTTGCTCCTGTGGACATGCATCTGAGGGCAAGTGAAACTCTGGGGCATCCGAACCCCAAGCCTCCAGGCTTGGGCCTGCATGTAGGATGCTCACCAAATGATTTAGAAGTATCAGAAGCCCCAGGTGCAGGTGGAGGATGTTTGCTGGTAGTAGGGCCACATATGATTCTTGAATGACTCAAGGATTTGGAATTGATTTGGCTGATTTGACTTGAAACAGGAAAATTTTTCCATTAAAAAGAAAGAAAAGAAAAGGGCTCCCATCAACAATATAATTCTTTGGCTGTCTCTTTGTTAAGACCAAATATAGTGGCTGGGGAGAGGCTCAGTTTACTGCCTGGATTCATGCCAAGAACCCAGGGGGTGGGGAGAGGGAGGGATTTTGATGGAGGACCAGGGTGGAGGAGGAGTTTCTTGGAGCCTGGAACAGCATCAGTGGTGGTCTTGGAGAGGAGAGCCACAGCTATGGAAGGGAAAGTGAACCAAGAGATGAGAAGCAAATCAGAGAGTGGAAGCAAAGATTGAGAGTCTGTTGGAGCATGGATGGAGGTATTGAAGAGGGAATGAAAGAAGGTAGGAAAGAAAGGTGTGGTGGGATTGGCAGTTTTGGAGGAGGCTTTATTGAAAAAAGTAATGAGGGAAGAGTCCAGTCAGCAGGAGAAACAGGAGATAAGGACAAGAGGAGTTCAGGAAGGAGAAATGAGGAATGAAACAGTGATTGAAGGAAAGATGAAGACTAGTAGGAGGAATAAGCCAGACCCACAAACAGAAAGAAGATGGGAGGAAGCAAGAGAGAGTGGCAGGTAATCTGGGTTTGAGAATAAGAACAGTCATAACAGGGGAAGGAGAACTGATATAAAGAAAATTGACTGTATCGGAAATCAGCTTTTTTTGCCTGAAGTGGCTGATAATGTGACCAATTAAATGCCCTGTACATGTGCACACCCGCAGCCCAATATATAGATGGCGAGGAGTACAGCCCAGCAGCTTAGAGAGCTGCATCCAGCTGGTAAGTCTGTTGTAGTGGAAGAGGAGGGGGAAGGGAAGGGGTGTTGGGGAGGTGCAAATCAAGGCCCCTGCAGTGAGGAAGGGAGTGGGGCAGGGGCAGGTGCTGCTCAGTCAGGGCGGGGGGTGGGTGGATTGTAGGACAGAGCAACAGCTCATTCAGGGGGCATGGGGAGTGGGGGTGGCTCCTGCTGTGGTGCATACCCTGGGAGGGCAGGGTGGGTTGTGTGCTGCCTGGATTTACATGGGGTGGGGCAGGCTGCTGTTGGGGCTGGGGCCGGGGCTGAGCCAGGCTCTTTTCAGTGGGGGCTGAGCTGGGCTGCACTTGGGGTGGAGTGGGCAGTGGCACTGGGAGGGGGCATTGGGGGTCTAGAGCAAATTTGAGGTGGCTGCAGCCCCCCATAACCCCCCTCCCAGTGCTCCTGCCACCTGCCCAAGTGCAGCCCAGCCCAGTCCCCTACCAGGAAGAGCCTGGCACAGCCCTAGCCTCCAGACACAACCTGCCCCATCCTGTGAACAGGTCCGGGGGCACATGCCCCTCATAACTTCCTGGGGTGCATGCAGTGGCAGGAGCTCCTCCCCCGCTTCCCCATGCCTCCTGGATGAGTTGCAGCTCCATTGTGCGCCCTGCCTTGCCCCGGCTAGGCAGCACCTACCTCAGCTCCAGCCCCAGCCCCACTTCCTCCCTCACCGCAGGGGCCTTGATCTGCCCCCCCCCCATGCCCCTTCCCTCCCCTTCTACCACAACAGACTTACCAGCTGGACACTGCTCTTCAAGCTGCTGGGCTGCATATTGGAAATTGTATTGGCCCCAAAAAAATCAATATTGGTGCACCCGTAATTTAAAGTTTTGGATGTTAAGGCAGAGGGCTTGAATAGTCTTATCACTCATTCTAACTTGAAGTCCTAGGAATTTTTCGTATTGGAGCTGAGAAATTATGAGGATTTTTGGAAGATGTATGCTGTAGAAGATGAAAGAGAAGAACTTCAAAGGATAAGTTTTATTGCAGGAGAGAAGACAAGAAAAATTATTACTGATTACCATCAGTAATAATTATTTGAATGTGCATGAACATTCCTGAGATGGGGGAGAGAGTTCTCCAACCACTTTTCTATGTACAAAAAGTTATGTATGTTGAGAAGATATGTGATAAATACGGTATGTGGACAGAATCATGGAGAGCTCACGTGGTAATGAAGGTGGATGAGAGCAGTCCTCGCAGGATAATGCACATACAATCAGTAATCCAAATAGGGCCACACCAAGGGTTTACAATGTATTTCAGACAGATTAAAATCTGTAGCAATTGTGGGCAGGAAGGATACCTGGCTGCATACTGCTGGTATACAATATGCTACAGATGGGAAGGGAAAGGGCACAGGGTGGCAAAGTGCCAAGAAGTACTGAAGTGTGTTATTTGTGGGGACAAGGGACATTTACAATGACAATGCTCCTGGTCCTTCTCAAATAAAGCTAGATCTACAGAGGAGTAGCAGAGACAGGGAGGGAGAGGGGGAAGAAGAAGGTGTTGAGTAAAAATGCATGACTGTGGAGGAGACAACACAAGAAGGAAGAGATGGGGAGGAAGAGGGAAATTTTAGTAGTTAAAATGGCACAGCTGGCAGCAGAGGAGGCAAAAGAAGGAAAGATGAGAGGAGCAGGTGACTTTGAGGCAGAAGAAATTGAAGGAAAAGAGGAGAGACTAATACAGGAAGAAGGAGTGATAATGAGGCAAGAGAAAGAGAGCCACATTGGGAAAAGAAATAAATCACATGCTATGAAGCTAAGAAAGATGAAGGCAGACAGGGAGGTGGGTTGATGGAAAGCTCATCAGAGCTAATTTGGTTTGAGACTAATGGAGAGGGGAAGGGTGGGGCAGAGGGGAAAGGGGAACCTTTCTTGAATGCCAAAGCAATAAAACAACTGGCAAAGACTATGGGGATAAAGATGCGGGGAGGATTAGAGCTGACTTCATCAAGTAGCAGCATAGAAGACTCGTAAAGTAGTAGAGATGTGAAATATAAAGGGACAAGCATGACTTTGTGTATTGCATCTATTAATGTCAGAAGTGTGTTACCGAGGAAAAGGTAGGATATGATTATGCCAATATTGAGTGGGGTTAAAGCAGATATATGTTTACAGAAGTGTGGAATCCCACGGAAGATGAATTACAATAGGTTTTGTAAAGAAATGGGGATGGGGACCATAGTGGTGTGATTCGGGTTGGATGTAAGCAAAGAGGCTGGAGTCACAATTTTGCTCAAGAGGATGGAAGGGGAAGTGCAGCAAATGCAAGTGATTGTAGAAGGGAGGCTGCAATGGATGCTGGTGGAGTTTGAAAAGAATGTGTTAGACATTTTTAATATATATGTACTGGCTAAATGAGAAGGAAGGACCACCCTGTTTAAGAAGTTAAAGATATAAATAGGCAGAGGTAGGTAGCAAATTCTGGTAGGAGGGTTTCAATTGCATTATTGAGGAGGGGGATAGGAGAGAGGAGGGATAGTTAGATAGTTCATCAAAAGTACTGATTAATAGAATAAAAGAAGGAGATTTTAAAGGATATATGGGCCAGTGAGGTACGAGGATGGAACCAAGTGGAAGACAGGTGTTAAGGGTTGATATTGTGTTAACATCAAATGGGCTAGGGATTGGAAAGAAAGGTATCTTAGAGATGGCCTTCAGCAATCATTGGATGCAGAACAGAAGTAAATTTAGATAAAAGCAAAGGTAGGGGGAAAGGGATGTGGAAGTTAAACATTCAATTATTACAAGATAAGAAGATCTGTCAAGAATATGTGGAATTGTATAAAGGATGGAGGACTCTGAAGAGATGCTACAAAAACATCCAGGAGTGGTGGACTGTGCTCAAGAGAATTTTTCAGAAATATTGGTTGAAGAGAAGCAAAGAATAGGGTGTAAGAGCTAGAAGAAATGCAGGCAAGGAAGCAGCAATTATTAAAGGAGGCGGTAAGAAGAGTATGAGAGAGAAGAACTAGAAAACATAAAGCGATGAGCTGAAGAATGGTTCAAAAGGAAAATAGATGAGAAAATCTTTTTGACTGGAGCATGGGTGGGGAAGGGGGAAGGATGGTGTGAGTATTTTTTTAGTGAAATTGATGAAAAGAATGAAGGAACTGAAAGTAGTGAGAACTGAAGAAGGAATCCAAATATAAGGGAGCTTAAGGGTGTTGGATGCAGTGCCACAGTTTTATAAAGAGCTCTACAAAAGAAGAGGAGTGAATGAAAGAAAAATGGAAGTGTTCCTTGAGGGGATAAAGGAAAGAACAGAGGATGGAAAGAAAAAAAAAATTGGTGAAGTTAAGCATGAGAGGCAAAAAAGTGCTTAAAAGTTTAGAAGAGAGGGAAGGTGCTGGGAAGAGAGAGATTTCCAGTAGAATTCTATGAAAAATTTTGGCAATCTCTGAGGGTAGATATAATAGAGACAAGAGGGAAATAATGGAGGGTGGGAAGATAGGGGAGGTTTTTGCAGCTGGTGTGGTACTTTTGATATTCAAGAAGGGAAAGGAAGATGTGTTAGGCAACTGGAGGCCAATAGCCCTTTTAAACATAGGCTAAAATTGATGGTAAAAGTATTGGCCAAAAGAATGTGTGGCTGTTTAGTAGATGTGTGCTGTTCTTGAGGAGGATATTCCAGACCCTATGGTTAATGAGAGATGTCATAGTGGATGTGCAAGCGAGGAAAATAAATACGGTAATAATGAATCTAGACCTGGAAAAAGTTTATGATACGATTGAACATGATTTTATGTTTGAAGTAATGTGAAGATGAGGTTTACAGTGAAGATGATCAGGTAGGTCAAAGTGCTATATAGTAAAGCAGGAAGTCATAGATTTCATAGACATTAGGGCTAGAAGGGACCTCAGAAGATCATTGAGTCCAGCCCCCTGCCCCAGGGGCAGGAAGTCAGCTGAGGTCACAGGATCCCAGCAAGATAAACATCCAATTTTCTCTTGCAGGCATTCAGAGTAGGTGCTTGAACCACCTCCGATGGCAGGCTATTCCAGACCTTGAGGGCTCGGACAGTAAAGAAATTCTTCCTTATGTCCAGCCTGAAATGGTCTTGCAGGAGTTTATAACTGTTCAACTTTGTCATCCCTTGCGGGGCTCTGGTGAACAATTGTTCCCCCAGATCCTGGTGAATACCCCAAACTTATAGGTGACCATCAGATCGCCCCTGAGCCTGTGCTTTTCCAGGCTGAAGAGCCCCATGGCTTTCAGCCTCTCATCATAAAGTCTGTTTTCCTGACTCTGGTCATGAGCATGGCTCTTCTCTGGATTCTCTCAAGCTTCTCCACATCCTTTTTGAATTGTGGAGCCCAAAATGGATGCAGTACTCCAGCTGCGGCCTCACCAAGGCCGTGTATAATGGGAGAATGACGTCCTGGGATTTGCTTGAGAAGCATCTATGGATGCAAGCCAGTGTTTTGCTCACTTTACTAGCCGCAGCATCACATTGAAGGCTCATGTTCACCTTGTGGTCAATCATGACCCCCAAGTCCCTTTCATCCATAGTGCTAGCCAGCGTAGCACTGCTGAGCTTATAAGGATGCTGCAGGTTTTTCCTCCCAAGGTGGAGAACCTTGCATTTTTCAATGTTAAATACCATCAGGTTCTCATTTGCCCATTTCCTGAACCTGTCAAAGTCAGCCTGGATCACCCTCCTGTCCTCAGGTGTGGATGCTTTACCCCAAAGCCAGCGGATCATGGTGGACCCGAGGCCACAGTTGGCCAGTTTTGCCAGGAGGTGATCATGGGATACCAGATTGAAGGCTTTTTTGAAATCAAGATATACAACATCAATCTCCTCTCCCTTGTCCAGGCAATAGGTCACCTAGTCATAAAGGAAATGAGATTGGTCAAGCAAGACCTACCCGCAACAAACCCGTGCTGGCTATCCCTCAGGATGTTGCCATCGGTCAGTCTATTGAGAATGGCCTCTTTGATGATTCTTTCTAAGACCTTCCCCAGGATAGAGGTCAGACTAATGGGCCTGTAGTTTGCCGGATCCACTTTCCTCCCTTTCTTGAAGACAGGCACCACATTGGCCTTCTTCTAATCTTTGGGCACTTCACCAGAACACCAGGAGTTCTCGAAGATCCGTGCCAGAGGCTGAGCTATGATGCTAGCCAGCTCCTTGAGTACTCTGGGGTGTAGACCACCAGGGCCGGCTGACTTGAAGGTGTCCAGCCTCTCAACTTGTTCCTCCACAAGGTCAGCATTGATGGAGGGCAAGGAATCTCCGTAATGGGCAGGGGCGTCCCGTGGGATTGATGAAAGACTGACACAAAGTACCCATTTAGTAGGTTGACTTTTTCCTGAGTATCGGTTGTCAGTTGTCCCTTCTGGTTTAGCAGGGGTCCAATGTTTGCCCTTGCTTTTCCTCCGGCTCCCCACATATCTAAAAAAGGACTTTTTATTATCCTTGATACTTGTAGCTAGTTGGAGCTCAGTCACAGCCTTGGTTTTCCTTGTTGAGTATTGGTAAATGGTTACCTGAGCAAAGAATTTCCCATTCAACCAGGAGTGAAACAGTAATGCCCACCATCCCCCTATCTTTTTGTGTGCACAGTGGAGCCATTGGCTCAGAGAATTCATGATGATAAGCTAATAAGTGGTGTGAAGATACCAGGAGGAGGAGAAATTAAATGTACATTATATATGGATGATGTGAACATAGTAGCTCAGGACAGTGTATCAATAGAGAGGGTATGGGAGCATACTGGGCACGTCTACATAAGACGCTACAGCACAGTAGCAATGAGCTATTGTGCCATAGTTTGTTCCTATGGCACTGTAGCATGATGGTTATGAACCATGATGGCGACACTACTGTGTAGTAGTAACAAGGTACTGCACAGTAGTATCTAAAAATAACTGTACGGTAATGGGACTGTACAGTAACAACTGTGCAGTCAGCCACTTGTGTAGATGTTGCCACTGAGGACTATGAAGATGTGTCAGGGGCGAAATTAAATAAGATGAAAAGCACATTGGTAGGTGTGGGGAACTGGAAGAATTTACAGAAGTTCAGGCTCTGGGTGGTAGAGGAGGTAATCAAGATCTTGGGAATCCTAATGGACACAAAAGGGAAAGAAAAAAATGTGTGGGAGAAGTTGGAGATAAGAGTGAAGTAAATGGGATCGTGGAGTGGTAGAATTATATCCTTCAAGGGTAAAGTGGCTGCAGTGAAAACAGTACTCTTGCTGATCTTCTTTTACACAGGAGTGGTGTATCCACCATCATGGCAAAAGATAAGAAGAGGCAGATATGTGTTTTTGGTGGGAAAATAAAAGAGAAAGAATAGCCAGAATGGAGCTATACAAAGACAGGGAATTAGGAGGCTCGGGAATCCCAAATTTGGAAAGTTTGTGTATGCCTACTTTTATCAGTATGTTCTGTAAAAAAGCAACAGAGGGGTGGGGAAGACTGCATATTTTGTCATTACCTGGCAGGAAGAACATTAAGAAGATGGGGCATGTATGGTGGAGATTGGAAAAAGCTGTGGCAGCCACCAGCCCACTATACAAAGATGGAAAGTGTTTTAAGGGGAAAAAAACTTGAGGAAGTATGCTTAGAGCGCTTAAAAGACGTAAGAAGGTGATTAATATGATAAGCAAGATAAGATAACAATAGTTGGGGATCTGACAGAAAGACAGATGGCAAATGTGTGGAATGAAGTGACAGATAATAGGAATAATATTCCATATCCTCATCCATACAATATCCGTATGTTTGCCTTTTAATCTATTAGGAGCATTCAGCATAAATGGGGTTTTGTAAGATCAGTGGCATGCCTGAGAGATGGATGTGGGGCTGAAGAATCTGCATTGCATGTATTTTGGGACTGCCCTTTTGTACAAGGGGATGGGAGGAGGTGTTACCAAATTTGCCCATTACTTTGGGGTGTGCTCATTTATTAGGGATAGTTTCTAGGGTCTTGGTGATTCTGTCAATGTGCTGCTTGTGTTACTATACAGAGCTGTATTTCTCCCTTCTGCAAGCCCTCACCCCCAGTGGAGCTATCTTGCAGGACTCAATCTCAATGGGACTGGGTTCCTCCAGTCACCAAATCAGTCATACACACAAACACACACAAATTAACGTGACACGCCTGACCTGGCCGGGCTGATCAGCATGGACAGGCTGACACCCTCATATGCCAATAATCAGTTCATAAGAGCAACAATAAAATACAGTCAGACACAAGCACACAGGTAAACAGAATCCCTCTGAATCCAGCTGGGTGTCCAGCTGACACCCTCATGGGCCAGCATTCAGTTCATAAGGGCACGTCTGAGTCAAACTGGGTCAATCAGCCTGTACAAGCTGATCCCCTTATGTGTTTCAAACTCAGCACGTCCCAAACTTTGGCCTCTTGATGAGCAGACCCCACAATAATTTGGGCTTCACAGGGATCTTTAGCTTAGGTAAAAGAAGCGTTGCTGCAGAGCACAGGAGGAAAAAGAAGCAGAGAAGGAAAAATGTACCCAATTACTACCAGTTTGACTATAAAAGTTATTTATTGCTAAGCATATGAAATATATAATAGTACTAATAGTAATAGACATACAAAAGAAAAACAAACACAAACAATGGCAATACTACCCTGGTTTCACTAAGTATTTGGGGAAACTTAGCTCAAGTTTAACTGATACAGTTCAGGTTCAGAAGTTTATGCCTAGAGAGAAGAGAGAGAGAGTGAGCGCTGGGATCTCACCTAGTCCAAGGTACTCAGGCTGCAAAGCTGACAGGCACAGTCTGTAGCACAATCCTTGAAGAGAGAGACGATCTGCTCTTCCAGCGTCCCAAGAACGACAGGGGATGGTGTCAGCACAGGAGTTTTCTTCTTTCCTTTTCTCCTTCTTTCCTCCTGCTTCTTCTTTTTGCAGCACACACACTTACAGATTTTTATACCCTCAGTTCAGCTGCTTCGAAGCACCCTCAGTAGTGTAAATCATTGTCTTTTCTATTGACAAGGGGTTATCTGGTTTGGACCATCTCAGGAAACTGATTGATAATTAGGAAACACTTAAGATTAGGGAGTAACCCAAATACTTGGGAGCCAGCTTGAAATTCCTATGGATGGCAGGATATACTGATGGGATATCTCATGGTTTCTTCAGGAAAATAGATAGCTGCAGCATAAGGATTTTGGATTTTTACTTGTTGTGCACAAGCCTCAGCTTAGCATGACTTTTCCAGATTTTACTATAGTCTTTTAACAGACTTAAAGCAATTATTGGGGTGCTCATAACCTTTTGTGGAGAGGACTCCCACCAGTCGTCTCAGGAAAGATATGACAACACCTGGGATTAGGGCTCCAGCAGGCTGGATGCTGTGATGAACCCTTAACCATTGTTCAAATGTTGCCCATACCCCCTCTGACTCGGTCTCTTGCCTCAGTATTCCCTAACCCGGCAACTCAGTTTTAGTCAATCAAGTTTAAATAGGCCTCCCATAGTGGGACCAGGGAATGTACAGCCCGAGATGCCTATTAAACTTAGAGCTGTGTGTGTGTGTGTCTGGGGGGGAAAAGTCCTTAGTAAATCCAGATTAGAACTGGCCTGATAAATGCTGAGCTGGGTGTGTGTGAACATGGGTTGATTAACATTGGAAGCACAGATTCCCCATCATGCAGTGCTCCCCTGCTTCTCTGGTCCCAGAATTCACTGCAGTCTCTGCTTCAGGCTTTCTGTTTTCCATCTCTCATGTAAATGAATGGTCATCTGGTTCCATCTCGGATGTAAATGAGACCTAGGGCAGTTGTTCACTCTTGTCACCCTTATCTGGAGAGTTTTAGGTGTGTCTCTCACTGCATCTTAATCAGTTTTGTTTAGGTAGAGGAGGGGGGGGGGTGAGTCCTTTGTGAGTCAGACTGACTGCATCCTGTGCCAGGGTTGCCCAAGAACACAGAGCTGAGACGTATCAGAGGTGCATTCATTTTTGGGGGCAATTGATATGAACTGTGACTTAAGCCATATAGCACCATTTCATATACTAATGCCCAAAGGACTGGAGACACAGAGGACACTGACAAATGTGCAGCTCCCTGCTGTAACTCATGGCACTTCACATAAAATGCCATAAGTTACAGCAACCCACCCTAAACCAAAAGATATTCACTGTTGGCTCAGGGGGGTGGGGGGTCAAGCTCCACTTTAAAGCTGATCCAGGAGGAGCTGCATGTGTAAAGCCTCTCTCCCTAGCTCTGCCCCCCCTCACAGCTGTGATGCTCTTTGCATGATGGGAGGGGATGGAGCTCCAGGATGGGGTTTGCCCCTCCAATCCCCCTCCCCTCCCCCAGTACAGACTGGGCAAACCCCAGGCCAGAGCTCCATCCCATTCCTTCTCCCCTTCCCATCATGTAGACAGCACTGAAGGTGGGGCTGCGCTGCATCAGCCCAGCCCCAATCAGACAGAAATTAATAAAGGTGTACTCTGCTTTGGAGCACCTTCATCTAAACTAATTTGTTAATTTGTTACACGATCGGGCACTTTTAAAGCATTCTGCAGCCATGCCTTTCTGTCAGTATGTGGCTGTACAGCACTTTCAAGTGGCCGATCATGTGACAAATGTGACTTATGTCAGCACCCAGAGACTGAGAACCATACTACATTGTGCAACAGTAGTGATATGGAAGGTGAGAAGGCAAGGGACTGGCTTTCACCAAAAGAGTGGAGTTGGCAGTATATGAAGTTAAATACTATGTGGATCGTGGACAACATGGAGAAGGAGATAGCAGAGAAGAGATGGAGGAAAGAAGAATGGTGGTGTTTCTTCCAAAAAGACAAAGGGACGGAGTTAGGAAGGAGTTAAGCAGTGTTTCTTTTTGGGTTAGGGAGTATCAGAAGAGGTTAGCATGATAAGGGTGAAAACGGGTGTAATAAGAACAAGGTATTGTTGTAGGTGGAGGTTGTCGAGTTTTGTTTTAATGTAATTTTAGTTGTTTTGTAAAATAAGAAAAAAGGTGCTTATCAGTTTGTTTACCCAATATGGGCCACGTGTTTTATAGTCATGCTCAGTGTTGGCTGCATTTAATCGACTTCATATTTGGTTTCCATTACTGAACACATGCTGCTTTTGGCAGAAGTTTAATGGTAGACAGTATATTTAATGAGGTTTCCTTGTGTGTGACTGTAAGATGAGGAGTTGTTTTTTTTTCCCCCATGCTGACTGGGGGGAAAACCCTTGTCTTGTATTTGAGTAAATGCAGTATTTTCAATCCTTTAACAAATAGTTTGAGCTGGCTTTGCACTGCAAGTCTTATTTCTCTATACAAAATGCCCACTAATATATCTCACAATCTTTAATAAATGTATTTGCATAAACAATTCTAAGGTAAGGAACTGCTATTATCTTTATTTTACAGATGAGAGAAACAAAGTAAGTGGTTCAAGTCATGCAGAAAGCCATTGGCTCAACAGGGACGTTTAGGAGCTTGGGCCTCCCAAATTTCAGCATGGCCTCCTTCGTCTTAGTAGGTCACAAAGATCCACTTCTAGTGGGTGAAGCTGACAATGCTGTCAAGTCAAAACAGAATGCCCAGAGAGGAACGAACAATTAGATTTCCCTAATAAGCATGTTCTGCACCCCAATCATGCTTGTGTGATGCAGAATTACCCTACCAGTCACCAAATGGTGCACCATATCTCACATGTGTCAGGACCAGAGTCTAGTCTACTACAAAAAATGAGGCTGTGAAGGGACTAGATTATTGACTTTGGGTAACAAATGAAGGATAGAAAAATGGGCAGTGCACAATAGGATGCAGTACAACAAGGACAAGTGCAGAGTGCTGTATCTAGGGTGCAAAAATATCCAGCACACCTACTGGCTGGGAAGTAACCCCCTCAGCAGCACAGAAGCAGAAAAGGATTTCAGAGTCATAGTGGACTCCAAGATGAACATGAGTTATCAGTGTGACGAAACCATCAGCAAAGCTAACTGCACTTTATCATGCATCAGCAGGTGCATGACTAATACAGCCAAGAAGGTGATACTTCCCCTGTATGCAGCATTGGTCAGACCTCAGTTGGAGTACTGCGTCCAGTTTTGGGTGCCATACTTCAAGAAGGATGTTGATAGACTTGAGAGGGTCCAGAGGAGGGCTACTTGTATGGTTAGGCAAATTCACCTTGTCACCTACAAATTCATTAGCGGGGTGCAGCAAGGGATCGGAGATGCTCTGTTCACCAGGGCACCTCTTGGGGTAACAAAAAACAATGGTCATAAACTGACAGACAGCAGATTTAGGCTAGATATCAGGAAAAACTTCTTCATGGTAAGGGTGGCCAAAATCTGGAATTGGCTTTCAAGGGAGGTGATGCTCTCCCCTACCTTGGGGGTCTTTAAGAGAAGGCTGGATAGGCATCTGGCTGGGGTCATCTGACCCCAGCACTTTTTCCTGCCAGGCAGGGAGACCAGACTCGATGATCTATTGAGGTCCCTTCCGACCCTAGCCTCTATGAATCTGATTGCTTGGTTCAGTTGATGGTGGCATTATCCAGGTACATAAGGAGCTGGAGGGGAAAATGAGGTTGTGAAATCATATTAGTCGATTTTTCTCTCTGTGATAAAAACTAAATTAAAAATACATGTTAAATGGTTCAATTAATTAGAATGTAATGGTGTATTTTGTTCCCATGCTCTAATTTGTGCTAAGTTGAAAGTAGTTGCTTTCTTCCACCCTCCGCCTCCTTATAAATAAATCATATGCTTTCTGGATAAACTCATCCAATTATATCTTAATTGTTTCTAGGAGGGAACTCCACTACTGTACTAATTGTCATACATGCATTCATTCACACAAGACCAGATTCCCATTGGTGATATTTTAATTATTACTACAGTGCAAACGTTGCATTCAATTGCTTATTAACTCTACAGGCTGTTGCAACCTTTTATCAGCTAATAGATGTCAAAAGGGGTATTTTCTAGTAGGATTAGGATGATCTCTTTACTTATCCCTTTTATGAGTACTTCTGTGGAGCCTAGATGAAAACTAGAGGCCTCAGTTTTCATCTGAGCATGGCTGTGGATTGGACACTGGGCATACAGTAAGACATAGCTTCTGCCACAAATTTTTATATTTATATAGCCAAGGTAGATAGAGGGCAGTGGAAAAGGAAGGATTGTTACCCCCAGTCCACATGGGAGAAGCTGAAGCACAGGAGGCCAGAGACCCCTAGAGATTCAGAGAGCAACTTGTGGGATTTATATTTGGGCCTAAACAGGCTGGGCATGTAATGCTCATTGACTTTCAGTGTGATGTGTACTTTTAAATCACTTAGACACTTTGGAAAATCCTACTCTTTGTACTAGATTACATACTAATAAAATGGATAGTGTAATATCTGGGAGGAGTTTAGGACTGCATACAACCAGGTACTGTGTGCTAAGGTCTACAGTGCCTTGTCTACACTAGAGATACAGAATGTCAGAGTCATGTTACTGAACAATTTTTCGGTTTGCTGGCCAAAATGAAAAGCTGAGGAGGGAAAAAAATCAGTTAGGTTCCAAGCAAAATGAAAAGGTTACATTTTTTCCAACAAAACAAAAATGTCAAAGGATTTCATTTTTGGTTGCATAAAACATTGTGTTTAACCTGGAACAAAACATTTGGTATCTGTTTGAGGCTTACCTTTCTTTTTTAAAATTTACATTTAAGTCGTTTTGGTAACTAAAAGTCATTTGAAAAGGAAAAAAATATCTCTTTTAGACCAGTATATTTGCTCAGCTGTAGCTAGAATCTGTTGCATTCAACAATTTTAGTTGTCAAAGGCAAATAGAAGCATGTGGTCATTACTTTATTCTACTTTAGACCAACTTCACCTGCACTATGAAGGCAGCAGTATTGCAAGCATCCTCAGCAAGTTTTTTTCCCCCAACCATTCTGCAAAACACTCCTCTCTAGGAGTGACAGACAGTATTACTACCTGTGTCTCCAGCCCCATTCACTCTTTGGTTCCTCTGGTGAGACTGGTGCCAACAATAGTGATGACTATGGCCCTGTGTTATCTAATGGCACACCAGGGACATCTCAAAATGTGCATGGTTTTTGTGCTGAAACCTTTTTCTAACCAACCAGAGACAGGCCTCTCACTATGTAACTCTACTGCCGTCAGCTGCAGCATTCCTGATTTACACCAATGTAAATGTAATCAGAATTAGGTTTTCTAATATTATACTCTAATGGTATATTTTATAGGCATTCTGCTTCTGGAAAAAGTGTGTAGACAGGTGTAAGAAAGTACTTGTCCTCATGCCCATTAAACTAGGCTGACACTTTGCTGAAATATTTAGTAGGAATAGGCAGGATGGGCTTCTGAGTAAAACCTCATCCTGGATACCAGCTCCCTGTTCTGACTTCTTCTGTGCCTCTGTGCAAGACAATATCTCTCAGCTTAAATTCTGCTTCTGTAAAACACTCATCTGTCTGTTTAGACCATAAGCTCTTGCAGGCAAGGACTGTGTTTCACTGTGGGTTTCTGTACAGTGCCTAGCACAATGGGGTCCTGTTCGTAGTTGGAGCAGCTTACCTACTGATTAATCAATGACGGACGATGCAGTTAGAAATAAAGACACACAACAATTTTCACACTGTAGCAGTTCTGTGGCAAGCACGGCCATGCATGTAATATGGCTCCCTTGAGGCCAAAGAGTGAACTTTATCTTGAGTTAAGCTTGAATATTCCATTATTTCCCTTTCAGTACTCCGTTCGCAGATAATCAAACATATGAGAGGGAAGGGAGACAAAGCATTGCTTCAAGATCACAGATTTTGAACCTGATGCAAAAGTTGGCGAGAAATGACAAGGAATAAGAAACCAGACTCAAAAAGATTTGGACCAGACAAGTATGAGGCCTCCACAAAGGTATGGCTCTCAGTGCAGATATAAAACAGAAACAGGGGAGAAGAGACTTGCCCTAAAGGGAACTGTCAGCTAGGATACTGATTTGGAAGATACTGTGGGAAAAGGATTTAAAATCTCCTTAGTCCAGTGGGTCAATGAGATAATATGGGCCTGATCTCCTGAACTGAAACCTCCTCACTGAAGACAGGAGGGGGCAGGGGCTGGCTAAGCCTCCCTTAATTCTCATGCTGCAGTTGATCCAGCCCTGGCATACATTAAAGCAGCAGGGATGATATGGATTATGCCAGCTGACTGTGGTCCGTCAGGGACTGCATGCTAACTGAAAATGGCCAACGGGCAAATACACTCCTTGCCACCACTGACACAGTCCCTCTCTCCCCTGTCATACACAATTTGCTGAAGCAGGGGGTGTAGTAGTTGGCACATAAGCCAGTTCTGCAGCTGCTGAGAACTCATCACCCCTCAAGGGGAACACTAAGATAGCAGCTACAGCCAGATTCACCTGCTTTGTGCTGTTTGTGAGCAGGGACAAGGGGCCAGAATGAAGTGGAGGGGGCTTAGGGAAGGGGAATGGTGGTGAGGGTGGAGAAAGATTCAAGTCAGCCCTGTGGCAATGAAAGATTGTGATTGTATATAGTGTTTCAACTGACCTATAGTATACAGTACCGGTAAGCACCGGAAAGATACTGCCTGGAAGAGGATGCAGGACAGAATAGCAACTCCCTTAGATAGTATGAGGGAAGTGTAAGGTTCAAGGCTAAGGTGAACCCAACTGGATTCTTTCTTGTAAAAAAAAAAAAGGGTGAGGGATCTCTAGCTATTCCTAGTCCCAAAGATAACCCTGACAGTCTAAACTGAGACTGTGCTCTCTGATCCTCTGTGCCTGCAGCCAGATGGATTGAAATAATAGCACCCAGAGAGCTGGAGACTTTCCCTATTTCAGCACTGACTCTTGTGCCAAGAAGATCCAGTTAATGCACTTTATGCAGGGTGGACAGATGTACCAGAGCCATAGTTCTATGCATTTGAAAGGAAGATGCATAGGAATAAGCCTGCAGCTCAGAATATTCAAGCAGCTAACTATCCTACTGAGTCTCTTTTGAGTGACTGTCAAGCTTGCTGCTGTCCTTTTGAAAATTAGGGCAAAGGTGGTATTTATCCTGCAGGCTGCTAAAAACTGCTCAGCTTCTGCAGAGCTGGGTGTTACCTAGGAAGGATTGGCCAGTGACTGGAACATAAGACCTTAGTCACCTTAGCTCAATTTCCTGTTCTGCCATGGGCTTCCTATGTGACCCCAGGACAAGTCCTACTGAGTCCTTCTGTACCTCCGTTTCCCATCTGAAATAAAGGGAATCATAGTACTCCTCCATCTCTCCGGGCTTTTGAAAGGATAAATACAAGGAAGACTGTGAGGAGCTTTGGTTCTTAGCCAAGTAAGTATCATAGAAAGATATAATTTGCAGGTTTTCTTTAGGATTTGATCCAGTAGCAGAAAAGAGCATAAAACAATCCATTTTGTAAGCTAATAAAGACTTGTGTGGGTCAGCTTCTTATTTAAAATTAGGCCTCTGTTGCCACTTAGAGTGCGGTTGTAGCTGTGATGGTCCAGGAATTATGCAAAAGGCTAGGATTTTGGGGGGTGATATCTTTTATTGGACCGACTATATAGTTGCTTTTGAATGCAAAGCTTTCTTCAATGCTTTGCATTCAAAAGCTTGTCTAATTTTATACCAACTATACAGTTTGTCCAATAAAAGATATCACCCCTCAAAGTCCTTGCTTCTGTAGCCTGTACTGTAGATTAAAGAAGAATCGGGGCCTATGCGTTAGAATGGTATTTGATGTTTAAATATCAACAGAACCAATCAAAAAGGGAAAGAAACCCTTCACATTTCTGGGGAAACTCAAAGGAAATGGGTACTAACCCTGATCATAACCATATAGGAGAAGTCAATAAGAAGTTTCAGGGGGAGTTTGAGTGACCTAGATTTCTTTTTGGATATGGGTGAGAAGGGAGGTTTGTGGGGTAAGGTGAAGCAAGAAACATCAGGCTGAAAAGTGTAAACATGTTAGGGTGGATGGCCTTTTTCTGTTTCTATGGATGGAGAAATCAAGCATATCAATACAAAGGTCAAAACCAGAGATAAAAACCTTGACATTCAAAGGTTTTGTAACAAAATAGGCAATGGACAGGCTCTAGAAACCCAGCGCAATGCACCCTGCTGGGGATTGATCACCCGCCTGTAGTGTGAGCTTTCAAGAACCTCTGTGAGATTTCCCCAAACAGTCTGAGTTTGCTGACATATCCCTAGGGCTTGTTTCTTATTTATTTTACAGCCTCTTTATACTGCCCTGGCAGTGTAGCATGAGCCTGGAAGACAGCATCAGGTAATGTTCACCCCACAGGTGTTGCAAAATGAAAATGGGATCAGACTAGAGGCCTCTTACAATAATCAGCCCTTTAGTGAGATTAGTCATGGGAATCACTGCTCAGGAGGGTGAATAAGTCTGACCATACATCAGCTTCTAGCTCAGTGTTTCCCAAAGTTTTGATACCTGGGGCAAACTATTTTTCAGGATTAAAACTGGCGGCACACTTCACTCATACCCCAAATGGTGTATGTGTGTATGTATACACACACACACACACTTTTTCAAAACATAACATTTCATTCCCCAGCCAAAGGAAACCATACCAGTGCTGAGATATACTGTTAAAAAATAACTCCATAACTGTTCTGAATTTTGCAGCACCCTAGGTGAAAATCGCAGATCTAAATTCAGAAAAGATATGGAGAGGGTCTTGACATTAAAATGTTGAGCTCCACTGATCTAGCTGTTGCCACTTATGGGTGACAAGGACAGGACCACCCCCTGCTGTGCCTTTCTCTTTGCACTGTCTTCCCTCTCCTGACCCCTGGTCTCTAACTCAGGTCAAGGGCAGTCCCTGCTGCTGAGGTTACTCCTGCAGGGTCTCACAGGCTGGCAACCACCCCCATAGTCCCTTCTGCATGGGAGGAGTGGAGAGGATGAGCCAGGTGGCAAAGCAGGGCTCCATCTGTGTGTCTTCCCACCCCACTGCTGGGACCAAGGGGTCGGGGGGGAAGGGGCCAGCAGAGGGTTTGCTTGTGGGGTAGGGGAAGGCAGCAGCAGTCCTCAGATGAACACTTACTGGCATCACTGAAGTAGCTGGGGCAGGCATAGGGAATCACTGTTCAGTCAGCCGATGGGAAGCATATGCTTTATATTAGCAATAATTAGGCTGGCACAATAGACACCTTATTCGGTATACATGTCTCTTTTCCTGAGGCTGTTCCTCTCTCCCTCTCAGCTGCTGTCTTCCATCCTCTCCCTGCACTTGTTTTTCATTCTGCCTCCTCTCCCTAATGCACATTTTCCCCCACACCGGATTCCTTTCCGCTGCTTCCTTCTATGTTTTTTCCATAGTCTCCAAAATAGCACCTCATTCAACGGTGGCTGTTAAGCTCAAGTCTAATTGGCATAAGCACCACTTTCAAAAGTGACTTATGTACATGGAGACCTAAGTCTCACTGAAAAAATCAATGCAATTTAAGAATCTAAGGGTATGAACAGACATCTCATTTGACCTGGACCAATACAGGAGTGACAACAGTCATTTACACATGTTGCCCTTCCATTCTGCACTGATACTTCTCTGCCGGAGCAGTGGTCACTGGGTTCAATAAACACAGGCATATGTGAATGAGAAGAACAACAAACTTTATTTGTGGAGCTATAGGCAACCTCTCTGCAGATCTTTTGTCTGGCTCTCACTAAAGAACTAGCAGCTCTCTTGCTGAGGAACTATCTCACAAATCCTGACTCCCTCAGGCTTTTTAGGGAGTATCTCTAAATTATAAGTTCTATCATTGCAGCCAGTAGATAGCCAGTGAGAGCACACACCCTGACTGGCTTGTCCCTGGAATGAACTGGAGGAATCATACAGGTGTATAGCAGAATGCCCCAAGAAAATGTCAGTACATTTTACCTGGCATATTTCAGAGGGACTTGGAGTAGGACAGTGGATGTGTATGTCTTTATGAAAAAAATCTTTCTTCTGGGACAAATGTGAAGCCTAAATCATTTTTGAAACAGGGATTTAAGCACCTAGGCCACACTGGGCTGAGACGAGACCCTCAGCTTTGTCATGTATTCTGGTCCCTGAGCTGGCAGTGTGTGTCTGGGGGAATGATGCAGCAGAGCTGGTTGGAAATGAAAATTTCTCTTGCCTCTTGACTCTTTTGCTGTCTCCAGCTTTCTGATGTGAGAAAAGGTCACATTCTTCCAGCTTTGAAGAAGCATGGTGAATCCTCTTGTCAGACACCTACATAATACCTTGCAAGTCCACTAGGGCCCAGAGAGTGAAGAAAACCTGCAGGTGAGGTCTCAGGTATGTGGGGTGACACAGAAATGATCTTCCAAGGCACTGTGAATACTTTTTTATATGTTAAAGGTAAGAGTGCTGTGAAGTTCAACTTCAGCAACAGAAACAATTTCAAACCCAGTCATACAGAAATTCAGTGTCAGAAGACACAAGTAGATTACAGACAGCTTTTCCTCTATGTTTGAATATGCCACTAGCACTATTTTTAATTCTAGCATAGACAGCAAGGCTTAACATGGACAACTAATACAGGTAAGAGATTATATCTCTGACATCCTTTATGAATGGAAGAGCTAGTATGTGATGATCTAGTTTTTCTGTTTCCTGTCATCACTTTTTAAAGCTACCTCCAGCATTTTTCCTAACCATGTAAGTTATTTATAAATGATGGGATATTTCTATTATTGCCACTAGAGGTCTGTTCACTACTACAAATATGAGCCACATAAGGCATGCTTTCTCTGTTTCTTGCACTCTCTCTCTCTCTCTCTCTCTCTCTCCCTCTAGTTAAGTAGTAGTTGCTGCTATTCAACATCTGTGTTACAGTAATACCCCCAAACTCCAGGATCAGGGCCACCTGTATGTCAGTAGACAGTAATGTTCAGAGCGTGCCAAGGTGATCCTTTTGCTTTTGAGGGCATGTATAATTTAGCTTTACTAATACAACTAGCTGTATTAATGCTAACATCATCATTTTGTTTTAGGAATGGTCAATTGCTTTTCCTTGGGCAAGTAGTAGCTATTTGCTGAATCAAAACCTATAGTGGCTCTGGACTAGGTCTTTGCCATGCTAGATTTGTGAATACAATATGTGCATTTAGTAGCAAAGACAATTTTTTTCTGTTCTTATTAAGAGCTGCCTTTGGTGGACATGCTCAGTCACCATGGACATTGGTGGTATTGGCATGATCTCAACCAAGGGCAGAATCTGACCTTTGGTTTCACATTCTCAACACTTTCTTTTATTTTAAGGCCAATGCCAGAGTCTGTGCAAATGCTACATTTGCCTAGTTTTCTTTCCTCCTTAGCTATATTCTCAGGTTATTATGTCCCATGGTTTCTATTAGGTTGATCTGGTATTTTTCCCACTGTTGGTGTTAAACTCATGCTGGTTTTCTCTTTAATTATCTAAAACATGCCTCTGCTTAGCTTCAGTGAGGAGGAACAATACTGTTTCATAAAGGTGGGATTTGCAAAAGCACTCAGCATTGGCTTAATTCTGCTCCCATTATAAGCCATAATAAAATCCCCACTGACTTCAGTATAAGCAAATGTAGGTCAACACTGATGCTATTTGCAAATCCTGTCCTCCTTCCTTCAGGTTTTCTTTTCATTAGATCACCATTACATGGTGCTTGAGCTGTCATTCCACTACCCAAAAGTAAGTATCAAAGCTGCTCTTTGTCTGCTTTTCTCATTTACTGTGTGACCCCATAGCTGTAGTTAATTTAGGATAAGAAAACACCCTCACCTCAGGATGGGGCTCAGTGGCAGAGCTGTCTTCTGGAGTTTCTTCCCTCTTGTTCCTTTGGGGAAAGGGTAAGAGGATGGAGAGAAGCAGGGTTTGCTGACTGCAGAACAAGGGTATGTCAATACTGTAGTAGCAGAAAGCTATAAGACTAATCCCTACCCACCTGCTCCCAGTCCTAAAAATGGGGTCGTGAGGACACCTTGAAGGGTGCCCCTGGCACTGCATTCAAGAATTGGGTTTCTCATGAGCTCAACTGTGGCAGCTTGGGGTGGATCAACTATGCAACATTGCTATCAAAATAAAACCTATGGCACACTGGGATATACTAACAGGAGTCCAGAGGGACTCTTCTTAGTATATCCCAGTGTGCTATAGGGTTTTTGTTCCTAGTGTGTCATTCAAGGGTCCAGAGAAGGACTGCAAGTATGATTAAGGGCCTGGAGTACAAACCTTATGAGGAAAGACTAAAGGATCTGGGACTCTTCAGTCTGGAGAGGAGAAGACTGGGGAGAGGACATGGACTTGGTGGCCATCTGTAAGTATGTAAGGGGTGAATATCAGGAACTGGGAGAAAAACTGTTCACTAGAGTGCCCTAGGGGAGGACAAAGAGCAGTGGCTGCAAACTGTTAGAGGATGGTTTTGGGTTGGACGTAAGGAACAACTTTACGTTAAGGGTGACCAGAATCTGGAATAGACTTTCAAAGGAGGTGGTGCAGTCTCCAACCTTGGAAGTCTTCAAGAGGAGACTGGATATACACCTTGCTGGGATCATTTGATCTCAGCAGTATTCCTGCCCAGAGCAGTGGGGTTGGACTCGATGATCTTTTGAGGTCCCTTCCAGCCCTTGATTTCTATGATTCTATAAGTTTAATTGCTTATTGTGGAAAGTTGTTTTTCCATTCTGGTCAGTGTGGATGAGGCCTTCTGCAGTTTTGGGTCCAGTTTTGGGTACCATACTTCAACAGCAATGTGGAGGAAATAGAAAGAGTCTAGAGGGGAGAGTAGCATAAATGATTAGAGGTCTAGAAGTAAAGTCTGAAAGAACTGTGATTATCTACTCTAGAGAAAAGAAGACTGAGGAGGCATTTGATAGTAGTCTTTAGATATTTTGAAGAATGTTTTAATCCATCTTTCTCTGTTCATTGGGGATAGGATAAGAAATAATGGGCTTAAATTGCAGAAAGGTGAGTTAGGTTAGATGATAATTAGCATGCTCCTGCAGCCTGTGCATCTTATGTATCAGTGTCCCTGAGCTTCAAAATGGTGTTGGGGCACTTTAATTAAAGCTCGTTTGATGCTGATACTTGAGACGCTGTGGGCACTTTAATTGGAGTGGTTCTCAGAGCTGTTCTACTTAAAGTGCTCCCCCCTCCCAGCACGTGTAAAAACACCCTATAAGACTAGTTATATCGTGGAACAGATTATATAAAAAGGTTGTGGAATCTCCAGCACTGGAAATACTTAAGTGTAGGTTAGACAAACATCTATTTCAGATGGTTTAGATAGGGATGATCAGAGCTGGCTTCAGGGGTAGGTGATGTGGGCAACCATCCAGGGCACCATGGTCAGGGGGCACCACATGCACACACACGTGAGCAGCCTATGCTTACAACAGCACTTTCCCCTGCTCTGCCTTGCTCTGGTCAATTGCTGCCCCAGGCAGGAGGAGCGGTGCCCAGCCCAGCCCGCTCCTGCTTCCGGTTGCTGTTCAGGTGGAGCTGGGCTGGACAGTGCAGGTGGTAGAAGTGGTGCCTACTCCCTGCTTGACTGCTTGCCACTCCTGCCTACCTGCCTCTACTTGCAGGAGCGCCGCTGACTTGGGGATGGGGATTCAGAGGGGGGCACCAGAGGGAGGGTGCCGGGGGGTGCAGTGCCAAAATACAAATTCACTCAGAGCACCATTTTCCCTAAGGCTGGCTCTGGGGATGTTCCTGCCTTGTGCAGGGTGTTGGAAATAGATGGACCACTTGAGGTCTATTCCAGCTCTGCATTTTAATAATTCTATATCCTTTCCCATATTAATTGTTTCCAGGTGATATGCCAGTCACATCAAAATAGCTGCAAAGACTCAGCAGCAACCTAACACTTGTAATCTTCTGGGTGCTTTGCAAATGTACAGTGTTGACATCTTAGGGGGTCATGAGATTTTTAGTCTTTGTCTTGAAAACTTGCAATTGCATGAGGCTCTCAGTTTACACTTGAAAAATCTTGTGACATTTTAAGCGGATCTCTTAGTTTTTGAGAGTCTTGACTTTTGAGCACTTAGGACAATGACACTGAATTCACTAGCTCCTGTGTGTAATATATGTGGCATGTTACATTCCAGATCTGGAAAAGATGCTTCTGGGGACTCAAGAGTAGCCTAGCAGCCTCATCATTTTTCTTACACTCCCTGTCCTGTTGTTCTCACTCTCTCTTTTTTATTGTGGGTTGAAAAACCTTGGAAAAATCTGCTTGGCACGTGAGTTCACTTTTATAAAAGCAGCTTGCAAGTGTATGCCTGGAGGCGAATTAACCCTTTGAGGACTGTGGTGATACGTATATAAACTCCCATATTCATCTCCTAAACATTCACTTGGATGGCAGTCTGGAAAATGTCAGTTTGAAAGGATTCACTTGAGATCTATGGGGAACTTTAAAAACAAAATCACAGGCTCCCTTTCTCCCTTGTAATATCATCATGAATAGTGATAAAGCAAGGCAGGAGGACAACAGCTGTGCATTCTGATCACCTGTGCTGAAAAAATTATGGGATCTGAAATGGAAGAATTTGATCAACCTGCACAAAGAAGTCCCATTTGTCACAAACGTACACTGCAGCGCCTGCATTCAGAGTGTCACTTCTTCCCCTGTGCAGCTTCATTGGCACCAAAATGCTGGGAGCAGTTGGAACATTTCTGGCAATTTGTCAGCCCCAAGGTATGAACTGAGGCTGAATGGGCGAACAGCAGCGGCTTTAGAGCTGAAAGGAGTGTGCTCACCCAAGTCTGAATCTTTTATTTAGCAGCCTTCTGTAGTTCTATGGAGCAGCCTGTATTCTGTGGCCCTATCTCTAGTGTAGCTACATGAGAATTTGGTCCATTTTTTTGTTTTAAAAAGTTTGATGCATTTTTTATCTTCTTTCACTGTACTTGGAAAATAGACCAAGCTCCTGCCCTTAATGCTCTTGTGCCTGCCAAGTTACTCTCATTTATTGAAAGGATGCTTCAAAATATCTTGGTTTAGATCCCTCATCTTCACTGGAGCTAGGCTGAATAGTGATCTAGCCCCTTCTTTCTCAGTAAATAGAGAAGTGATAGGCCTTTTTGATAGAAGCCCCTGACTCTTCACTTAATTGTAGAACAGGATTAGAGCAGAACTTTTGCTGAGATTCTGGGATGTTTATGTGACCTGCTGGTTAATATAGATTGTCTATGTCTCTATTTGTGTCTGAGGCACAGTGGTTGTGATTCTTCCACTGCCCCTAGCTACAGAGTCTGGTCCTTTTGCTTTTATAGATACTCAAGCATTAAACTCTGGAAATCCCTAGTTCTGTGATGGCAGAAGCCACACAGTTTGGACTTTTGCCTGAAAGAATCAGGACCCAAAGTATTACCATATCACCAAAGAAGCTGTCTGGCAGTTTATATCTCACTTAAAAGATGGGCCCTGCTACCTCTTAGGAAGTATTTACCCCTGCTAAAGGCAGTGAGCTTCTGTGCTGCTGCCTTCCCTTGACAGTCCACCAGGGCAGAGCAGGTTTAATTTGTGGGGGGCTTGTCATAACATCTGCAGCCTGCTGCAGGTCTCTTCACTGGCTGGTTCTGAGCCCCCCTCCACCCTGCCACTCTTTGCACCACTGTAGGACCTTGTGGGTAGGTCTGCTGTGCTCAGAATCCCTGCCTTTCTACCTAGACCTGAGCTAGCCTCCTGAGTGGCTTATACCTTAATAGACATCCTAAAGTAATATGTAATTCAGTACCCTGGGTGAAACAACTAGTGCACAAGGCTAGATTCTGTACCAATATAAAGTGGCATAGCCCTACTGAAGTCTGTTGTAATCTGTGGTTGTATAAATGATGATCCATTCATTGTGAATAGAGCAAATCCAAAACCCAAATGTGATGGTCACATAGTGGTTGACCAAGTGGCTCACAGCAGAAGTGAGTCATGGGAACATATCTACATCAGGATCTGGGGGAATGCCTGTTCACTAAACTGTCCCAAGGAATGACAAGGTCAAGCAGTTACAAACTCATGGAAGCCTGTTTTTGGCTGAACATAAGGAAAAACTTTTTTACTGTCTGAGCCCCCAAGGCCTGGAATAGACTGCCTCCAGAGGTGGTGCAAGCACCTACTCTGGACTTTTTAAAGAAACATTTGGACGCCTATCTTGCTGGGATCCTTTGACTCTAGATGACTTCCTGCCCCTGGGGCAGGGGCCTGGACTCGATGATCTTCCAAGGTCCCATTTCAGCCTTAATGTCTATGAAATCATCAGCAAGACATATCTCGGGAACCAGCAGCGGGAAGGAGAGGAGCCAGGCACACGTGTGTCCCGCACGCACATGTGCCCCCTTAACCAACTGACTGACCGGGGGCGGTGGCGGCAGCAGCAGCAGCGGAGGAATCGGCAGCGGGGGCAGCAACAGCTGATCCCCCGAAGGTAAGTGGGGCGGAGGGACCTGGCGCAGCTGAGCCGGATCCGGAGGGGAAGCCCCCCGGGTCCCATATAGTTGAGCCGGTAGGGAGCCGCGCTCCTGAGCCGCGCAGCGCGAACAGAGCGCGCAAACAGGCGCGCTCTGTAAGAGCGCACTGGTGTTTGCGCAGGCGTTCGCGCCGGCGGGCGGGCCGGGAGGGCCGGGAGTGAGACTCCTGTAGGGGTAGGAAGTAGACACCGCACAGGTCTACAAACAGCAGCTCAGAATGGTGTCTACGAGGAGTGCTGCTAGGGCCTCTGCCCAGGGGGACAAGGCTAACTGGGGCTGGTCTGAGGCCTCCACCCAGACCGAGCCCATGGGGGAGCTGATGTCCCCCTACCTCCTGGTCTGTGGGGGATCCCCAGCAGGGCCAGGGGGGGCCAGAGATTGGGGGCCCCCACATCTGTCCGGCAGGTGCCCATCTTAGGGCTCTGGAGGCGCAGGTGAGGGAGCTCCGGGAGGAGGTTAGCAGGCTGAGGGGGATCAGGGAGGCGGAGGATGAAATTGACAGATATTTCCTTTCCCTGCAGGACCAGGCACCGAAGGAAGAAACAGCCCGGGGAATGCCCCCCGCAGCAGAGTGGCAGACGGTCACAGCCAGGACCAGAGCAGCTTGCAGAGAATCGGCACCAGCTTCTCCAGTTCGACTGGAGAACAAGTACGAGGCCCTGGCGATCCTGCAGGAGATGGAAGGGGAGGAGGAAACCCTTGGGCAGGAAGAAACACCACATCCTTCACACTCCAAACAGATCAAGAGATCCAAGAGGACGCAGAGGAGGAGGCGACGAGTGCTCGTCCTAGGCGACTCCATCCTGAGAGGTATGGAAGGGCCCATCTGTCGCCAGGACCCCTCAGCACAAGAGGTATGCTGCCTCTCTGGAGCAAAGATTCGGGATGGGATGGAGGTAATCCAGGCCAGGATCAAGTCCACCGATTACTACCCCATGGTCCTAGTCCATGTGGGTACTAATGATGCGGCCAGGAGAACCCCCGATCACCTGATGGCGGACTACAGTGCTCTGGGCGGCGTGCTGAGGGAGTTCGGTGCACAGGTGGTTTTCTCTTCCATCCTACCAGTGACCGGACGCGGAAGACGACAGGAGAACTGTATCCGAGAGACCAACTGGCGACTTCGGCAGTGGTGTCTCGAGGCAGGCTTCGGCTTCCTGGACAATGACCCGCACATCACGACGAGGGACATGCTCATCTGGGATGGGCTTCACCTGTCCCCCAAAGGTAAGCGTGTGTTTTCTTCTAGGTTGGCGGATCTCCTCTGGCGGGCTTTAAACTAGGTTCGCCAGGGGGAGGGGAAGATGAGGGCGGGGGAAGCTGTGGACCACCAAACGATGTGGCACCCACAAGGACAGCCCAGCCTGAAGAAAGAGAGCATTGGGAACCTGAAAGCCATGGGGAGGCCAGCACTACAGAACAGGTAAGAAACAAGAAGGTAAGAAACAATGGGCCCCATGGGACTCGGAGCGGGGGGGCAGCAAAGGCGCCAGTCGCAGGGCTCAAGTGCCTATATACTAATGCTAGAAGCATGGGGAACAAGCAGGATGAACTAGCGCTCCTGCTTGCACTAAACACCTATGACTTAGTGGGGCTAACGGAAACCTGGTGGGATTCATCCCATGACTGGGCGGTACATATTGAGGGCTATAGATTGTACAGAAAGGACAGGGTGGGGAAGAAAGGGAGAGGGGTTGCGCTCTATGTCAGTGAGCAATATACGTCAACCCTCATCAAGACGGAATCCGAGGTTGAGGAAGTAGAAGGATTGTGGGTTAGGCTACATGGGGGGCAAGGAGAAAGGGATTTGGTGGTAGGGGTCTGCTACAGACCCCCACATCAAGGGGAAGAAAGAGATTCGGGGCTCCTGAGGCAACTCTCGGAGACCATAAAAGCTAAAGAGGCGGTAGTCATGGGGGACCTAAACTACCCGGACATCTGCTGGGAGTCACAGACAGCAAAGTCCCATCGCTCACGCAGGTTTCTAACCTGTGTACACGACCTCCACCTGACACAGGAGGTACATGGTCCCACTAGGGGGAATGCCATACTGGATCTGGTATTGGCAACGGGAGATGACATGGTAGCGGACCTCCAGATCGGTAGCCATCTGGGGGACAGTGATCACCTAATAATAGAATACACCATAAGACGTTGAGTGGGTAAGGTAACTAGTAGGGTGAAAGTGCTAGACTTTAGGAAAGCTGCTTTCAATGAACTCAGGCGATTAGTCAAGGATGCACTGCAGAGTAGGAGATTTGAAGAGATGGGAGCCCAAGAAGGGTGGCTGTGCCTTAAGGAAATGATCCTTCAGGCACAATGCAAGACGATCCCCGAGCGAGGCAAAAGAGGGAAAGGGGCCAGGAGTCTTCCCTGGCTGACCAGAGAAATCCAGAGCAGCCTAAGGGACAAAAGGGGAGCACATAAAAAGTGGAAACAGGGAGAGATCACCAAAGATGAATATACCTCTGTTTGTGCTTGTAGGGAGGCAGTTAGACGGGCCAAAGCTACCATGGAGCTGAGGATGGCAACCCAAGTAAAAGACAACAAGAAATTGTTTTTTAGATATATTGGGAGTAAAAGGAAGGCCCAGGGAGGAATAGGACCCCTGCTAAATGGGCAGAAACAATTGGTGACAGACAGGGGGGACAAGGCTGAACTCCTCAACGAGTTCTTTGCCTCAGTGTTCCTAAGTGAAGAGCACGACAAGTCTCTCACTGGGGTTGTAGAGAGGCAGCAGAAAGGCGCCAGACTTCCATGCATAGACCCTGAGATGGTGCAGAGTCACTTGGAAGAACTGGATGCCTTTAAGTCGGCAGGCCTGGATGAGCTCCATCCGAGGGTGCTGAAGGCACTGGCCGACATCATTGCAGAGCCACTGGCAGGAATATTTGAAAGCTTGTGGCGCACGGGCCAAGTCCCGGAGGACTGGAAAAGGGCCAACGTGGTCCCCATTTTCAAAAAGGGGAGGAAGGAGGACCCGGGCAACTATAGACCTGTCAGTCTCACCTCCATCCTTGGCAAAGTCTGAAAAAATTATCAAGGCTCACATTTGTGAGAGCCCGGCAGGGCAAATTATGCTGAGGGGAAATCAGCACGGGTTCGTGGCAGGCAGATCGTGCCGGACCAATCTAGTCTCTTTTTATGACCAGGTTACGAAACGCCTGGACACAGGAGGAGGGGTGGATGTCGTATACTTAGACTTCAGGAAGGCCTTCGATATGGTATCCCACCCCATACTGGTGAACAAGTTAAGAGGCTGTGACTTGGATGACTACACAGTCCGGTGGGTGGTGAATTGGCTGGAGGGTTGCACCCAGAGAGTCGTGGTGGATGGGTCGGTTTCGACCTGGAAGGGTGTGGGCAGTGGGGTCCCGCAGGGCTCGGTCCTTGGACCGATACTCTTTAATGTCTTCACCAGTGACTTGGACGAGGGAGTGAAATGTACTCTGTCCAAGTTTGCAGATGACACAAAGCTATGGGGAGAAGTGGACACGCCGGAGGGCAGGGAACAGCTGCAGGCAGACCTGGATAGGCTGGACAAGTGGGCAGAAAACAACAGGATGCAGTTCAACAAGGAGAAATGCAAAGTGCTGCACCTAGGGAGGAAGAATGTCCAGCACACCTACAGCCTAGGGAATGACCTGCTGGGTAGCACGGAAGTGGAAAGGGATCTTGGAGTCCTAGTGGACTCCAAGATGAACATGAGTCGGAAGTGTGACGAAGCCATCAAAAAAGCCAATGGCACTTTATCGTGCATCAGCAGATGCATGACGAATAGATCCAAGGTGATACTTCCCCTCTATCGGGCGCTGGTCAGACCGCAGTTGGAGTACTGCGTGCAATTCTGGGTGCCGCACTTCAAGAAGGATGCGGATAACCTGGAGAGGGTCCAGAGAAGGGCCACTAGTATGGTTAAGGGCCTGCAGACCAAGCCCTACGAGGAGAGACTAGAGAAACTGGATCTTTTCAGCCTCCGCAAGAGAAGGTTGAGAGGCAACCTTGTGGCTGCCTATAAGTTCATCACGGGGGCACAGAAGGGAATTGGTGAGTATTTATTCACCAAGGCGCCCCCAGGGGTTACAAGAAATAATGGCCACAAGCTAGCAGAGAGCAGATTTAGATTGGACATTAGGAAGAACTTCTTCACAGTTCGAGTGGCCAGGGTCTGGAACGGGCTCCCAAGGGAGGTGGTGCTCTCCCCTACCCTGGGGGTCTTCAAGAGGAGGTTGGATGAGCATCTAGCTGGGGTCATCTAGACCCAGCACTCTTTCCTGCTTATGCAGGGGGTTGGACTTGATGATCTATTGAGGTCCCTTCCGATCCTAACATCTATGAATCTATGAATTACCAGGATTAGCCAGGCAGAGCTGGCCTTAGGGAAAATGGTGTCTTGGCGAACTTGTATTTTGGTGCTCCCCACTCCCACGTCAGTGGCGCTGCTGCAGGCAGAGGCAGATGCAAGTGGGCAGGGATGTGGGATGCAGTCCAGCAGGGAGGCAGAGTGGCATGGTGCACAGGCTAGTAGATAGGAAAGCACTGCTGCTGCTGTGCAGGAGCAAGGTGCGTGGCCTGGAGCAGGTGCCCCACTGCCTGCATGTGCCTGGCTCCTCCTGAGCAGCAGCTGGAGGCAGGGGTAGACTGCACAGGGGCTCCTCTTGCTTGGGGCAGGGATCAGAAAGGGCAGGGGGAGAGTGCTGCTGTGAGCACAAACTGCTCAGATGCGTATGCATGTGTGGTGCCCCCCACTGACCACTGTGCCCTCGGTGGTCGCCCATGTTGCCTACCTGCAAAGCTGGCCCTATAGCCAGGCACACTTAAGTGTACGGGCTCTTATTTGTGTTGATGGCATATACAAACACTGTGTAGGTACTGGTCTCAGCTAGCATACAAGTATCACACTCTAGTGTCTATAGAGGGGGCCACTGCATGGGATGGATTTGGATGTAATAGTTGGTGAAGTCAGTACAGACACCCAGTAAGAGATGTTTATCAGTGTTTAGGATCTTAATCTAACTTTTGCATCAGTTCATATCTCAGTTATCTGGGGAACTCCTGGACTGAGTTGGTGCATGTGGTGTTCGGGTCTCACATTACACACATAGTACATGGGGGAAGTGTGATTTATTACAACTCAACATTTTAAGGTCACTCCTGTTCCTGGGATCTGCTCATTTTCCTTCTTCAAGCTAGAAATGCTTATTTTATGTTGTGCTGTAGGACACCACTTCGCTTAGCAATTGCTCAAATACAAAAAAGCTCAATCTGGGCCCTGAAAAGTTTAGAAATGGCTGTTTTTCTAACAAATTTGGTCCGCTTCTCTTCTTGCTTCCTTTCAATTTATGCCAGCATAAGTCTGCTGATGGCAAAACTGGTCTGAGTGAGAGGAGAGCCAGTTCCTCTGTGCGTGGCAGAAGTTAGTCGTTTTGTGGCATTTGCCTGGGATCTTTTGAGTTACACCAACCTTGAGAGACATACCAGCTCTTATATGCTGGTCCACTGACTTGCATCCTTACACAGTTACTGTAGCTCTATATAGCTCTTATTTTTCATATTAGGCTGCGCCCTTTTACCCTAGCCATTATACCAAACTCTCCACATAAGCCAGCTCTGACTTGAAGGTTGATGCTATGACATTAAAATATATTATTTGTCTTAAAGTAATGGCCAGAGCTCCCTAGTCAGGACTCTGGTGTTGTAGGAGCGGTCCATGTACGGGACAACACCATTCCTGAATTTGCTACTAACTTTTTTTGAAGTCTGTCTACCACTGAGATATGCATAGTTCATTTCTTCTTTTGCTGAATGCTAATGACAACGTGCAGTGATTAGTTATGTTTTTAAACCACTGACATTTCTACCCTGAAAAATCAGGAAAGGTTAACTCTGCAGCAGCAATTATCCCCCAAGTATGCCAAAAAAATAAAATGTGATTACGCCATTTGTGAAAATGCAAAAATGAGAGATGCTCAAGGCTGCTCTGATTATGGCTGATATTATTTTGCTAATAGGCTACTGCATTAATCAGGACTGTTGCCATGACTAGAATGATAGTAAAATAACAGAGAAGGAAAACCTTATATACAAAGCGCTTAGAAGGGGATCAGGTAGGTTTTGTCACTAGAGTAGTAGAAAAGGTTGAATCCTTCCTCCTCTGAAGTACTTTCTATTTTAATCTCCATCAAACCAACTGTAGACCCTGCCCTCTGGCCCCATTTTTCAAATATCCTGTTCTGTTTGCATTTTAAAAATATTTTGCCCATTTTATTGCATTTTCTGGATTCTCATTTTTTTAAAACATGGATGGAAAAGTAATTAGTCATACAGTACTTGAAAGAGGGGAAAAGCGACAGTGGCCACATCTACACAAGAAACTGACTGTGCAGTAGCCCAAAATTACTGCACAGTAGCATCATGTGGCAGAAACCGCGATGCGATGCTACTGCGCAGTAGTCTTGGGCTACTGCGCAGTTGGCATCCCAAAAAGCCATTTGTCGGCACTACTGCATACTAACACAGGTTACTGCAGTCATTTAGTACTTGTTTATACAACTACTAAATGACTGCACAGTAACGACTGTGCAGTCAGTGCCTCGTGTAGACACAGCCAATATTACGTTGCACTGAGCTTTACTGTATACATAAAGTAGTCTCTATACTGAAGTCCATCGTTCTTATTCAGGCAAATAGTTCACAAAGTCCAATGGAAGGTATCCCTGAGCAAGGACTTCAAGACCACATTTGCCACTAAGTATTGAGAATAGTGGAGCACCATGTTTTCTCCTCTCACGAGGTGTCCATATTGGTTCATCTTACTTCAGATACATCTGTGGCTGTCCTTCAGGTACCAATTCATAGAGGATATACTGGAGAGTAGGTGTCTACTTCCAGACAGGACAGGGGCCTAAATTTGCTGTATTTTTTCCATTCCCCTAAAGCTTTTTTGCTATATTTTTTTGAACTTTTGAATTGTGCTCCTATGACTGAACAGGACCTGGGCAGCAAGGAAAAGCTAGAGGTAAACTTATTATTTAATGTCATCTTTATTATAATTGCCCATTGGGACACCAGACAGAAACAGGTTTCCATTGTGCTAAATCAGTGGTTCTCAACCAAAGTGCCACAAGATCCCTTTAAGGGTGCCACAGGCTGCTATGCTTTAGCACTGTTAGGTGTGCAAACACCTACACATGATTCACAAAATAAACCAGAGATTTCAAATAGGAATCCAGCGTGTTAAAAACATTGTGACTTGTTGTGGTTTCTCTCAGTTCTTTGCAAAAAAGAATTGCTCTGTTATATTTTCACAGTCAAAAATAGTGAAAATTAAGCTGGCATTTTCTGGGGAGTGTACTGAGTCTAACAAGGTTGAGAATCACTGTGCTAGATGATGTTCACACACAGCTAGATGCTGTCCCTGCATTTAAAGTAATTGGAAAAGATGGAGCAAGGCAAAGGGACCTGACTGAAGTCATGTAAAGCCTGTGGCAGGGACAAGAAAAAAAATCTCAGGAGGCAGATCCTTAGCTGGTGTACAGTGTCACCTCACCAGGGAGATGGGCACTGTGTGTGTGTGTGTGTGTGTGTGTGAGTACTTAGAGTGAAAACCTGACCCTAGAGAAGTCAGTGGGAGTTTTGCCATTGACTTCAGTGGGGCTAAGATTCCAGCTTGGATCTGATTCCTATTTATGATGGGGTGTTTCTGTATTACTAGAGAGGTATATAGGTTGTTTTGTGTACATGAGAGGTAGACCCATTTTACATGGGCCAATATGGCTAGGGACAGACAGTACACACAAACCAGCTTAAACCTGTAAAAGAACAGACATTCAGCGCACATAAACCAGTCTCAAAATGGCCGAAACCAGTTTGAGATAAACTTAGTTGAATGTACTATCAAACTTAATTGATTTGGCTCAAACCAGTTTATGCAATGTCTGTCCCAGACCTCTTCCTGGTTTAACTTAAACCAGACTTCCCCAGCATCCCAGCACGCTCTCTGGACTGGGCTCTCTGCTCCAGCGCAGGGCTGGTCTCGCCCCACTGCTCCCCAGCGGGAGCAGGGACAGGCATGGTCGGGGGTCTAGCCAGAGAGGGGTTTAATTCCTGCCTTCCAGTGGCTGGGTGGGGCCAGATACCACTGGCAGGACCCCTGCGGGGGGGGGGGGGGGCGGGCAGGGAGAGGGGTTATTTCCTCTCTGCCCCAGGGCACCACAGTTGGGTCGGCCTGGCCTGACTGCAGCTGCAGCTGGGTCTGTGCTTGGGGCAGCACCTGGTGGAGTAAGCCCCCTCCTGCTGGGAGAAGGCTGGCCCTGAGTGCAGACGGAGTCTGCCCACCACTTGGTCTGCAGCTGTCACTTGGTCTGCACTTGGGCCCAGCCCCCTCCTGGCAGAAGGAGGCTTATTTTGCGGGATGCTGCCCAGAGTGCAGACTGAGTGGCGGCTGGGCTGGGTAGACCCGGCTGCAGTGCCCAGGGGCCAGAGCGGAGAATAACCCTATTCCCTGGATCTCCCAAAGGCCCTGCCAGTGGTGCCTGACTCTGCCTCCACCTGGGCGCTGGATTGGCAAGGCAGGAGTGACTGCCCCTGACATGGTTTCCCCAAGTGTGAGCCTCCTCCCAGCGGGGAGCTGCAGTGTGGGGCTGGCAGAGCTGCTGCAGAGTATAGCGGTGCTGTGGGGGGCTTGGAGGGCTCTGGCCCTCTCTGGACCCCCGTGCTGCTGTGCACAGCCCACAGCAGCGCTGCCCACCCCACAGTGCAGCGCCTGCTGGGACGGGGCTCACACTCCCTGACATTATGACAGTGGCTGCTCCCCGCAACAAAGGCTCTGCCCTCCCACTAGTGTCGGGGCGGAGGCACAGCCAGACACTGGCCAGCAGGGCCCCTCTGCGGGGAGGGAGGGAAGGACAGTGATGGGGGTTATTCCCCTCCTTCTGGCATTTGGCGGAGGGGACAGTAGGTGGCTTATTCCACCACAAGGGGCGAGTGCAGTGACTACAGGAGGCAGATCCACTGCCAGTGGGGGTAGAGAGGAGACTAACCCTCCTCCCTGCCCGCCTCTGCCCCAGGGGCTATTGTGCCTGGGGGCTGCAGCAGGAGGGGGAGCACCCAACAGACTGGGCTTGGGTCCCTGCCAGTGGCACAGGGAGGAAGGAATTGAACCCCTCTCTGGCCAGTTCAGCCTGGACTGGCCATGCCCCCACCCAGCACGCTTCCCTGCAGCCAAGGGCACACTCTAGCACCCCCCAGCTCCTGGCTTGAGCAACTGCAGATATGTGCTCGCAGATCCTCAGTCCAGAGAGAATGTTTGCCCTGTTACAAACCAGTTCAACCTAGGCAGATTAGATTAACCTGCAAAGGTTGAATCAATTCAGGATCTGGCTTTTTGAATGTCTGTCCCTAGCCTATAAGTACATCAGTTTATACTCAATGAGTATCTAGCTCCTGATAATATGCATATGTGTACTACTCAGAAAATTACCAGTTCTTACATTGTTAAAGCTTGCCTGGTAGCAATGATGTCTTTCTTAGAGCACCCGCTTCTGGAATCATATGATTACCTGAAAAAACTGAGGAATAAACAAGAATATAAATGTTAGTATTTAATTTTGTTATTTTCAAACAAATCTTGTGATTTATCAAGGGCTTGGATTGGGTTCCATTAACAGCTGGGGGTGGCAATGCAGCACTATACATGTCAAAATTTAGAAGAATTAATTCTGTTTTCTGCTTTCAGTGGGAGTGAGAACCCAGAACAATACTATTCTTTAACCTGTAGGGCTTCTTCAAAGCTTGTCTGCTCCTCCTCACCCAATCAGAGATATACTCTTGCATTAAAATGCAGATCTCATATTGTCCATGATAAGCAATTAGAAACAAAAAATCTGCATTTTAATACAGACCACTTGGCTATTAAGGGCATTACCCTGATCCACTAAGGGGAAAGAGAAGTTTCTTCTCATTCATATTTCAGTAAGGCTCACTAGGATGAAGTATTAAAAGGTCCAGATCAGTTATTCTAAACCAGAGTGCAGCAGCACTGTTTTTACACCAAAATTCAACAGTAACTTATTTAGACCTGATCCTGGAGATGTTTATTATTTGCAGGACTGGGTGCCATTATCAACTGCATGTGAGCACCCTGTGAATTGTTCTGAGACATTATGTCAATCTCTAACTTGGAGGCTTTCTTATTTCTTGAGGAAAAGCTATCATCTTCCTGAGATTGTGAAAGAGCTTGAGTGACTATATCCAAAGAAGAAACTTAAACTCTCAGTCTTTTTTCTTTTTTATGGTCTCTCTCTATCAATATTCTGTTCACATTTTCTTCTGACAGTTTACTGCCTTTTTGTAATTGGTTTTGGATAACACATGAAATAAGGGAAAAAAGAGACAGTGGGAGTATGAGCAGTATAATAGAGTGGGACTAGGGATATCTTGGAGGCAGATCTTCAGTGAGTAGAAAGTGTTATAGTGCAACACTAAATTTTGGGTTCTTTTGTCATCTGAGTTCAAATTTTCAACAAGGAGAGCTAAAGCTTACATTTTTTAAAAAGAAAGCTGAGAATCTCACATAATCTCATGACTCTATGAGCTGAGGCTTTAAGAAGAACAAACCTTGAGAGTCCCACCCTCACAATCCCTGGTTTAGGAGCTCAGTGACTGGAGAAAGCATGCATACATATTTTTTTTAAAAAAGAAGATCATCAGCCAGCATGAAATAGCATAGCTCTGCTACTATAAATTAAAATGGGCCTAGCTCTCATTTTCATAAAGCTCTCCTTCCTACCATGCTGGCAATGGGAAGGAGCCGTGATGTAAATACATTTGGCGCCAAGCTGAAATTTCAGCTGCTCTGAAGTCAATGACAAGATTCTCCTTGACTTCACAAATATTAGGATTTCCCCCTCATTGTGCATCCACATGCATGCATGCTATCTACAGGACTTGCACGCACAATGAAACAAAGGGCAACGTTGCTTGGAAATCAGCTATCGCCTTGTGAGCTTCCCAAATACAAGGGCTCATATCTGAGAACGTTCTTTGGAAAAGAATGGAACAATTGCCAGGCCTGTGGGCTCCATACCCACCTCTCTCTTATAAAATCAGACCAAAGAAGCAAAACGTTGATTCCCCTTCCCTCCCCCAGTGCGGCTATTGTGATGGATTACTCTCTTGGCCTCTCTGTTACAGGTTTGGGTTTTTTAATCTCTGCTTAGACAGCTTCCTTTGTTCTGATATTAAGGATGGAATGTGTCAGCTCTTTGCCTCAAAAGTAGAAGAGGGTTTTAACTCTGATCCTGCCGGCTCCTGCAAAACCACCCTTTGAATTGTTTGGGCCTCACTCAAAGGCTCTCTCAGGAGGTGGTTGCTGCCACCTACAGATCAGACTGGGAATCCACCGGTTCTTTTCTTTTCAGCAAAACCACTGGATAACTTCTGTTCTAACTGATATTGGGCAGTGTAGACACAGAAATGTTCTGAGCTGCACAGTACTTACACTGACAGTCCTCTCTGTTTTCCAGCACACAAAGTTGCACTGCATGCCTGATTCCAGTTATAACAGCAGAAGAGTTCACAAGGCGGGGGGGGGGATGGTTTACCAAAGTGCTCCTCTCCTGTCTTCTGAGCACTGGTTTAATCCTACATTCAGTTCTCTCCAACCTTCTGCTTTGTAAATGATCATTAGCTTGAAACGTGTTAAGGCTCCTCATGGCAATCACACATAGTAGTGTGTATTCTATGCCATATATGATGCATACTGTCCTTAACATGCATCCAATTTAGAAGGACTATTAATTCTTTCTGTTGCAATTCTTACAATTCCTGACCAGAGATCACTTAACTGAATATTTTACACTAGGTGCTATCAACATGTGGGGAAAAAAAAAAGGCAACCATCCCTTTAATTATAGAACTGTTGCATAAACCTGGCTGGGAAATTATTTTTCCTATGAAGAATGTTGACTGCAATGAAAAATATTTAGATTTGCAATAAGAATTTCTCCCCCCACCATGCAACATTAAAAAATGTCAGGGCTTTCTTAGTTTAAAAAAAAAAAAAATGAAACAGAGCAAAGGAAGCCCCCAGATATCCCATTTTTTTAGGAACTGCAAGCAGAATAATGTTGTTTTTTTTAACTTTTAGCCATTTAACATGTTTTTAGTTTAAAAATTGAAGTTGTAGATTGTCAAAATGCAATTTAAATGAGTTCTTCAACAAAACCATGTTACTTCAAAACTATTTTTTTCATTAAAAAGTAATTTTCAATGAAGTCCAATTAATTTTTTTAACAAAAAAACAAAAACAAAAACTCATCACAAAAATGCTGACTCCCTCCAGTGCTGCTGTGGAGTGAAGACTCCTTTAGTACTGGACCTGGCTTTGGGAGACCGTGGCCTGAGTCTGTGCTCCATCTGTGTTTCCTGCATGACACTGGGTATTTATCCCATCAGCACCTCAGTTTCCTGCAAAAAAAAAAAAAGGCAAATAGGACTAATGAGTAGGGACCTACCTAAATTGCAGTGAAACAAAGGGTTTTTCGTGGCCTGCTTGTTGCATGCAGAGTTGATGTTGTGAGCATTTCACGGCAGCCCGGCTCTTCAGCACTAATTGGCAGAGAGGCCTAGGGTGGAGGAGGGATGAAGGGGTGGCTACCATCTTGATTACTGGCTACCCTTCATGCCATCGTGCCCCTCAGTGCTGATTGGCAGAGAGGACCCAATGGGGGGAGGAGGGATGAGGGGGCATCCTCCACCTTGTCTGCTACCCTCTGTGTCATCCCACCAGCCGGCACCTTTTTCTCCTGGCAGTGAGGACTGTTGGCTTCCACTGGGCAGCCAGCTTTTTATTTTTATTAAGTTTTCTTTTTTTATTAATTTTTGTGAATTTCGCAGACAATCCTGAATTTCGTGGTTTCTGTGAAATCTGCAAAACAGCAAATTAAGTAGATCCTTACTAATGAATTTAGAGCCATGGCAAGGGCCCAGCCAGCGCTAATCGAGCAATCTGGCCAATGAATCCCTTGAGGCTATAGAAAACAGGCCCCACCCATCTTTAAAAGCAGGCTGTCTGGCCAAAGTCACTGGTGCTGGCTCCTGACCCCTCCACAGGTCTTTGATTTCTTGCTTACCTAAAACTCTGCTTTGACTCCTGGCTCTTGACTTTTGGCCTGGCTTGAACCTGTGTTGTAGCCTCCTGACTTACCCTGATCTCTGGTCTTGACTCCTGGCTCCATGATTCCTGGAGTACAATGATTTTAGGCTTCAGCTCCTGGCTCACCATAAACCCATTTACTGGATGTTGCCCTGTTAATTAGATAACCTTCACCCATGCCCTGGTCCCTCACAATAGGTATAATAATACACTGCAGAGCTGTTGTGTGGAAAAAAATGACATAAAGACTATGAGGGCCTGGTACCATTGTAATATAAGACATACAAGTACCATTTATTTTAGGTACCTAGGCTAAGTATAGACAGGTAAAAAGCCCAAGACTAAATTGCTTCAATTTTCACAGGTTAGTCTAAATTATGTAGATTGAACCTATAAGCAAGTGAACAGACATTCACATTTGATTCTGGAAATACAGCCACATGCCTGTAGTGGCCCAGGCCAAAAGCCAGGGGAGCGCTAGGGTATGTCTCCCTGGTTGGTTGGAACAGATGCCTTAGGCCAAAGATAGCACATCCACCATGGAGAGGGGGGAGAGGTTGCAAGGGAGGTTCAAAGCATCCTGGGATTCTGGGGGATTGTGAGTTAACTTGAATCTGGAGGAGATCTGGGACAAAAGTTCAATAAATTGATTTAACCTAAATCAGTTAAGTTTGATACAACATCCATCCAGGTTTATCTTAAACCAGTTTTGGTAATTTTGAAAGTGGTTTATGTGCACTGAACTTCTGTTGTGTTACAGATTTGAACCAGTTTCCAATAACTTATACTGGTTTATGTGTAACTTCTGTCCCTAGCCTTAAACACACCCCACCCATTCATTCCTGCTTCACATGTACCAAACACTGATGTAGCTGCTGTAGGCTGAAAGCCCAGTACTTCACTCAGACTCCAAGTATTGGATGTGTTTATTGGTCCGCATCCATCCCTGCTCTAACAGAAGCTATATTACATTTTTTCAGCTTTTGGCATGTGCAGAGTGGGACCTACTGATTGGGTGTATTTTCATGGTGGTGCTCCCTAGATAAAGTACTTCCTCAGTGTGGGCATGGGCATATTTTGCTGGTGCAAGTTAGTTTACTTTTTAAAGTGTGTTGCTGTGGCAATCTATTACTTCTTTCTTTTTTCTTGCAGAAGTGTGCCTGAAGCAAGATGTTGCATTTCTTAGCAAGTTAATTGGAAGGTAAGTCAGTATATTCATTCTTGCAAACTGGAGATAATATGTCAGGAAAATTAGCACCCATTTTATGTTGGATGGATGTTGTAGAAAATCGTTGGCAGTCTCTTTGTCTACGTTGTATAATGTTTGGGAAGATGTCTTGATTCTTCTCTTAAGTTGTTGTAGCATGTGATGTCCTTGAGTTGATCTCTTTTGGAGTAGATTAGGTGAAGAAAATGATTTCTAAGTTTCTCTGAAGTTCTCCTGCATAGCTGTGCAGCATATTTGGAGTTGTGCATAGTAGTCAGAGGATTGTAGATATTTAGTCCTCTGGGAATGATGTTGTGTTTCTTGCATAGGCTTAGAAAATATATGTCACTCTTGAGTTTGGTTTCTTTCTTTTTTGTGTTGTGTTATTTCCATTTCAAATGGCAATATTCAATATCTTTCGTGTTTCAGGGGTATAGGTTGTAGCCATGTTGGTCCAAGGATATAGGCAGACAAGTTTCTTTGGGTATACCTTTTATTAAACCAGTTTAAATAGTTGGAAAAATTCTTTTTTGCAAGCTTCTGGGTACAAGTACTCTTCGTCTGGCTGAGGAAGCATCAGCAGTTGATCTGTGCTCTTCCTGGATGGAATAATAAAGAAGCCAGAGGCTGTCCAGAAAAATTCCTGTCCAGAAAAATATCCTAATAAAATACTTGAATGTGGAGAACTAGAAGAATTCTTCTGACGCCTCCACCTTGAGGAATATTTCCACAATCAAAATGAATCCAGTTCCAACAACACATCATCCTGTGACAACATTGAGGAAAAGATCAACTCCCCAAAAAACATCAGATTGGGCACCTAGCAGTGGATGAAATTCAACCTTGCCTGCTTTTGGGAAAGAATGAACAGTGAAAAAATCAACAACATACACTACCATAACAACCTGTCCCTCTCAGAAAGAAGGGCCACAGAAGCTCTAAGATCCAACCACCAAATAGTAATAAAACCAGCAGATAAAGGAGGAGCTATAGTTATCCTTAACCAAGAAGACTACATAAAAGAAGCCAACAGACAACTCTCTGACACCACATACTACAAAAAACTAGAGAAAGATCGTGCTCCCCTTTTCACCTTGAAACTCAAAACTACCATCAAATCATTTCCATTAGAACTACAAGAAAAACTACAGACCTTAATCCCCTTACTACCTAACCCAGGGACTTTTTACATGCCCCCTAAAATCCACAGACAAGGTAACACTGGCAGACCTATCATATCCAACCACAGAAATGTAACTGAGGAAATATTGGGTTTCATTGAATCAATCCTAAAACCTCTTGTCACCCAATGAGACAGTTTTGTCCAAGACTCAACAGACTTTCTATGAAAACCTAAGCATATAACACCTTTCCAGCAACACCCTTCTCGCCACCATGGATGTTACCAGCTTATATACCAACATCCCACACCAGGATGGCATCAAAGCCTGTCTTACATATCTACAAGAGCAAGATTACAACTCAGAGTACAAACCCAAAGATATTACTGAACTTATACACTTCATCCTCACATACAACTTCACCTTCAATAACCAACACTTTCTCCAGACCATGGGCACAGCTATGGCCACTAAAATGGCCTCACAGTATGTCAACCTTTTTATGAGCCACCTGGAACAAGAATTCCTCAAAGACTGCACCATCAAACCCTTGCTATACTTAAGATATATCAATGACATCTTCATCATTTGGACTGAAAACATTCAATCTCTATTGATTTCAATCAGAAATTCAACAATCAGACATAAAATACCCCTCCATCAGAATACTCTAATATTTCCATTTTAGACACAAGGATCACTATCCAGAATGGTAAAATATAGACCACCATATACAAGAAATCCATGGACCAATATATATATCTTCACAGAATCACCCTAAACACACCAAGAAAGCTGCAATATATAGCCAAGCCCTCTGATATTAGCAAATTCAATCACCTGTGATCGCCACCTCAAGAGTGTCAAAAAGGCTTTTACTCAACAAAGACACTCCTCCGGGGAGAGAGCACTTTTGAAAGAGCCACCCAGATACCACTTGAAGAACTACTGCAATACAGAAGGAAACCCCCCCTCCCTGCCCCCCCAAACCTGTGACCCATTAACTACCTTGATTTACATTTTTACTGACTGGCTTTCTCACATGCAGACCAGCCTCTGGCTTCTTTGTTATTCCATCCAGGAAAAGTACAGATCATCTGCAGATGCTTCCTCAGCATGATGAAGGGAACTTGTACCCGAACATGAGTCAGCAGTGTATGAACATGAGTCGGCAGTGTGACGAAGCCATCAGAAGCCAATGGCACTTTATCGTGCATCAGCAGATGCATGACGAATAGGTCCAAGGAGGTGATACTTCCCCTCTATCGGGCACTGGTCAGACCGCAGTTGGAGTACTGCATGCAATTCTGGGCGCTGCACTTCAAGAGGGATGCGGATAATCTGGAGAGGGTCCAGAGAAGGGCCACTCATATGGTTAAGGGCCTGCAGACCAAGCCCTACGAGGAGAGACTAGAGAATCTGGACCTTTTCAGCCTCTGCAAGAGAAGGTTGAGAGGCAACCTTGTGGCTGCCTATAAGTTCATCACGGGGGCACAGAAGGGAATTGGTGAGTATTTATTCACCAAGGCGCCCCGGGGGTTACAAGAAATAATGACCACAAGCTAGCAGAGAGCAGATTTAGACTGGACATTAGGAAGAACTTCTTCACAGTTCGAGTGGCCAAGGTCTGGAACGGGCTCCCAAGGGAGGTGGTGCTCTCCCCTACCCTGGGGGTCTTCAAGAGGAGGTTAGATAAGCATCTAGCTGGGGTCATCTAGACCCAGCACTCTTTCCTGCCTATGCAGGGGGTCGGACTCGATGATCTATTGAGGTCCCTTCCGACCCTAACATCTATGAATCTATGAAAGCTTGCAAAGAAGAATGTCCAACTATTTGAGTCAGTCTAATAAAAGATATCAGATTTACCCAAAGAACCTTCTTTGCCTGTGTCCTTAGACCAACAAGCCTACAACCTGTACCCCTGAAAGTTGGGTATGGAACTACTTCACCTGGCATGGCTGATGTGATGCTAATGAAGTACCATTATGTACCAATGAAATACCATGGAAACAGCCTAGCTCATCTTGAATCTAGCTGCTCTTTTTACTGCTTTTTGACCCACTTCCCTTGCACAGAAGCAAATCAGGTATGAATGTAAATTCACATGGCACATTGCAAATGTGCTTTGGCATCTGCAGAAACCACACTGAGCCTGGATCTTTAAACAGAAACACACATCTGCTCCTCTGTGTAATGTGTATGTTCTAAAGGTGCAGCTACCTGTTTGTGCACCTGAATATTTGAGTCAAGGCATACAGGAGCAGCTCATACTTGGAATTGGCTCCATCTGGCCTTTGGGGGATCACAGTGACACTAAACCGTATTTTTTCCATTGCAAGCAGAGCTGCATATGGAAACCGCATGTGGTCTCATCCTTTGCCCTGGTGCAATGGCACAAAGCAACTCTAGAGCAATTGTTCCTTCCCTAGCTCCCTCCCCCCTCCCCTTTCCAGCAAATGCTTTGGTGCGGACAAGTTGTCAGGAAAGGTCTTATACCATGGCCTCCTGTCTTCTGTAAAGCTAGGGAAAGAACATACAGCCCAGATATCCCTATACTTTTGTGCTGATCGCTGGCTGACAAAACAGCCTGTTGGAGCCATGTACAGCCAGTGTAAGTTAAAGCAGCCCTTAGGCTGCTTTAACTTCCAGCAGACATAAGGGCCAATGTAGACTGGACCCCGAATCCTGGGAACACAGCCAGGTCCAGACTTCACACTTTTACTGGTATGAGTGATCAGAAACTAGTCTATACCTGTAACAGAACAGAAGTTCAGCACACACAGACCAGTTTAAAAATGGCAGAATCCCATCTAAGATTTGCTCCCTACCCTACACCAAAGGGCAAATGTGTATTCTGTTTACTACCAATCTAACTATGCTGCATACAGAGAACTGCCTAACTTAGATCGATTCTGTCTCGGGCTTTTTGAAAGTCTGTACCTTGCCAAAGGCATTTTCAGGCACCCTCTGGTTCTGCCTTCCTTGGTCTACCTGAGCACAGCAGAGATGAACCCAGAAAACCTGGTCCCTGCTGTTTCCCGCTTTATTATTATCTGCAAAGTAGGAAACAAGACAGAGCTTTGCATTATTTACCATGATATCCGATCAAAATTAAATGTAAATACCACCGGTACAGCCTGGCTGGAAGCCAGAAGCTGATGTGTGCACTGTTGCCCACATTAGCACAAGCAGCCCCTCTGCTGAGTAAGTGTCTTGATCCTTAGCTTTCCATCCATTTAAAAGCACACAGAGGAGAGCCTGGCTGCTCTGTTCTGATCACCATTCAGGGCTCTGCAGTGCTCTTACCTGATGAACCCTTCAACTGCAGCCCTCATCCTCACTTAATGACAACTGCTCCCCAGGGGAAGTGCTCAGTAGGTTCTGTCAAGACGAAAATGCACAGGTGAGGTTTTAGAATAGTAGTGCTCTAACATTTGGCCCTATGGACCGGATGGGTGGTATGGGGCTGGTCTGTAGGCCAGATCAGGCCCCAGGCTCCACAACTGGGCCTCAAACCACAACTACCTAGCCCCATGCTGCCTCCCCCATCCCTGCATGCTGGGACTGAGTCTTGCTCTATCTCTGTTCACCTCAGCATGCTTGATAGCACCCTGGGCTACATTATTTGTCCTGTGGAACTTTCCATGGGTCTGGAAATTTTGGTAGTAATGGAGCGGCAGTTCCTGCCACTGTTCCTGTCACCAATTTTTTGGACCTGCAGGGGGCTTTGAAGGACAAATGTCATAGCTCTGAGGGCTAGATCTGGCCTAGGGGCTAAAGGTTGAACACCCCTATTTTAGAGCATGGGTTGATAACTCTAGTGTAGACAGAGCAGTGTAGCAATGTTGCAAACCACAAGCCTTCAAAAATCATGAGGGTTTTGTCAAACATAAAACACTTGGGGGTCATTTTAAATTTGCCATCTGATTTTGAATCTTCAGAGTTCGTGCGCAAATCTTCATGCTATCACATGACTCTGGGACCTGGGGCTTTAGACTGAACACCAAATAAGAGGTTCATAATAACAACTGAAAGTTTGGTTTAGACTTTAATTTGCACTGGTCTGGTTGAATTAAAGTCTAAGCTTTCTTCTAGTCTTAGTATGTGTAAAGGGCAGCTTTTTTGAACATTAACTACAATGTGTTTTTATCTTAGCCTCCACGAGGCTTTCTTTAGAAAACCTTTGGAAACCCTGCATCAGAATCTTAGTGAGAGCAAATTTAGAAAGCCACTCTCCCTGGCATTCAATACAAACTGTAAAGCACACTCAGAATAAGTACATTTCATATGATTTTTTTCCAATTATATTGGATGCCCAGTATGATTCAGAGCAATTCCCCTTCTTTTCTCATAGCAAAACATTGATAAGTGGAGTACAAAGTAATACTATAAAAACATTTAGAAATCAGAGTTCAAGGTGTCTGTCTAGTTAGTGACTTTTAAAAAAAACAAACCCCAAAACTAAAATAAATGCAGACACAAGAGTGTGTACCACAAAGAAAGGGGGATAGAAGAGAAGAAAAAGCTCCTGCATTCAGTCTGCAAAGAACAAAAAGGGCTGTACTGGTGCTGTGGTTTGCTGCAGTGGTGTGCCAAATTCATCTAAGAGGTATTGTTCCTGTATTTTTCTGTATATCCATTATTCACTAACCTACTTTGTTTAATTGAAGGGAAGGGCTGATTCTTGTTATATATATATATATATATATATATATATATATATATATATATATATATATATATGTATGCGGGGTGTGTGTGTGTGTGTGTGTGTGTGCGTGTACACATACAAGAACACACACAGACAGAGTGGAAAATGTGATTGCAAATAGAATAGACCTCTCATATTAGGGGAAAATGACGATCTAAAAACAGCATATTTGATTCTCTCTTTGATGAACTTGCTCTTTCTTTAAGCTCTTGCTACCTACTTTGATGCTGCGTTGAGGATCTTTATTTAGACTAACTTCAAAGTTCCAGTTTTGACAGCATGTAATACATGGCACATCTCCTGGCAGGGTTGATACAGCCTCCCAGGAATGGATGTGATGGTAAAGGAGGCTCTCCCACTCTGGTTAGGCCAGGGGATTTGGGTGACTAAAAAGAAATGGCAGAATCAGGGCAGGGTGGCACCTTATAGACTAACTCATTCATAGGCTACAGCCTACTTCAGCCTACCAGATGCTATGAATAGACTTGCAAAGAGCAGAGGTACTAAATGGAAGGGAATAAAGTTATTTAAACACAAAGCAGAGGGAAAGGGAGAGGAAAAGAGGGGAATTTGCTGAGAGAGAATATTTGTATTCCTTATTCCTTTCTATGTAGTACCTCTGTTCTCTGCAGGTCCATTAATAGGATCTGACCTACAAAAGCTCGTGCCTCTCTGAACGAGTTAGACAATAAGGTGTCACCCTCCCCTGCCTAACTTTAGACTAACGTGGATAACTACCTCTCTACAAAAAGAAATGTTGGTGTTTATATTACAGTAGCATCTGCTGCTTCACTGAGTCAGACCCACAGTGGACACATAGTAAAAAACAAGCCTCTTGTTCTAAGAAGCATAGAGTCCAGAGACAAAGGACAAAGGGTGGGAGAAGGAAGGTGCTCTTACTCCCCTTCACTCCAGGGCTTTATGGATATGTCTGTACTGTGGCAGCAGAGTTCAGTTCTGCAGCTGTGGCAGCACCTAGTTCATGCGCCTCAGCCATGGAAATGTGGTGAAGATGCCCTGGAGTCAGTCTTGGTACCACACTCAAGATCTGATTTTCTAGCATGCTCAGTTTTGGGGAACACCCAGGGCACCCTTACCTGCCTCATTTCTACACATTGAGGCAAGATGCACGCTGAGCAGCAGTTGGGGGAAGGAGGGTGCAACCTGTTCATAGTGTAGATACATGCCCTGTGCCTTGGCCAAGGTTACACTGGAGGAGTCTGTAGAGAGCTAGACACTGAACCCTATCTTAAAGAAAAAAAAAAAAAAAAGACTGTGCTTTAACCGTGAGACCATCCTTCCAATAATGCTTCTCTTGTCATCAGACTTGACCCAAATGACCTTTTAGTGGAGTGTACATTAAAATCATTTGCTTCCTGCTAGTGCTTTTCCCAACACTGGTCTTTTTTCAGCCTGAAGCGGAAGAATTTGATCTTGTTACTCTTCCTACCTTCTGGGTTGAATAAGTGTGAAGATTTACTTAGTTCTATAACAGATGCCAGTTCATGGAAATTCACTTCAAAGATGCCACTAACATAGCTGTGTGTAAATAGACAGACCTTCATTTGCTTCCTATCATGATATGAGGTAATTTTCTCAATATATGCACTTTTCCAAGCTGCAATTCCTCTTGGCTCTTTTTTACTCTTATTACACAGGACAACAAGTTAAATATATAAAGGAGTTGGACTGTCACCAAATTCAAATCCTCTATGCACGTTCTTATCTCCTTCCCCTCCCACCCCCCAGTTACTACATTCATTTGTGTCCTAGGTTGGTATAAAGCAGTGTAGCTCCTTATCCACTCCATCAAGAACCGCATTAGAATTTAGCCTCAGCACAGCATTTGCCTGTTCTAGGACCTTTTCTGTTGTGAGAGGGGGGAGCGTTGATAGAGCATGTGTGAATTCTAGCAGTGCAATACTTCCATGTTCTTTGGAGTCCTTCAAACTTCAGAACACCCCTTCTTTGGAGACCAGAATTTTGCCAAACCTATGCCGTGCATGATTTGGGATTAGATTGCACTAATACACAGACCTTTTGTACTGTTGGAAATGTGATTAATGATGCATTTCCACCCTGACTGGGCTCCCACTGGAAAGCACAGTACTACAAGAGGAGGGCCCCTTACAAGTGCTGCTGTGCCCATTGCTGCTTTTTAATGCTTATGACCCCCTATTCAGACCTCCTTGTAAAAGTATCTCTTCTTTTCCAGGATGAGATCTGGTTTCTAGATATCCTGCATAGGAAAAAAAGGGGAACTGAGGAAAGTCTGAGAAGGATAGAGGCAGACAGACAGTGGAAGGGAGACGCAGGGAAAGAAATCCATCATCTGCAACATGGTTATCTTAGGGCAGGGGTATCAAACATATGGCCCACAGGCCAGATCCAGCCTATGGAGCTATATGATGTGGCCTGTGATTCACTGGACTGACCCCATGTGTAGGCCCCAGCCCCACATGCTATATGCAGAATATGGGCTGGTGATGTATACCCTGCACACAGCACAGGGGGTCAGACAGGGCATGCACTGCCCACAAGGCTGTGTCAGATTGGCTTTGTGTGCTAGTTGTGGGGCTGGTCCAGACTGGGCTGTGCTGGAACAAGCACAAAGAACCAGTCCAGTGGGGCACTGCATGCAGTGCACAACCCATGACACCTGCCTGTACTGTGTGCAACATGTGAAATTAGTCCAAACCCGCATGCTGTAGGCTACAGGTGCAGGCCCTAGGGCTTGCTATGCATGCAATAAGTGGGGCTGGCATGTGTCATGTGCTGCTGTAAGAGAGAGCCTGCAGTGCTCTGTTTCTTTAAAGGAAAAGTAGCTCAGCCAGGGAATACTGGAGGCCATGCAGGATGCTACAGGTTGCTGTAGCAACAGGATAATGAGGCTAATCAACAGGCACCTACAGGGACCCCAGGAAGTCTGCTGACCGGAAGGGGGCAGGGCCCTGGGATGATATAGGCCTGAGGCTCAGGTTAGCAGGCTGGTCTTACCCTGGCAGCATGGCTCTTGAAGAGATCGCGGTGTTGTATATGGATCCCTGGTGCAACTCGGAGAGTTCACTGAGATACAGACCAGTGTTGGGAGTCTATCCTAGCTGAGAGGTGAGGGAAAGATTTCCCCCTCAAAGGTGCAGAGGGCTGCTTCCCTTTTTGGTATTTATGTTACAGCCCATGGGTTTTTGTTGAAGTTATACCAGTGGTTTGGGTTGGGACTGTAGGGGTGGCATATGGAGGTCCCATTAGTGCCCAAGGGGCAGGCCAAGGCTTAAGCACCTGTTGAGCCCAGAGAGGAGCAGAGTATGAGGACACAGAGCCAGACAGGGGCCCAGCACCTGAGAGGGGCACGACCAGACAGGGGCCAGGGACCTGGCACCCAAGAGGAGTGCAGCCAGACAGGGGCCAGGGGCCTGTCAGACATGGGCTAGTGCCCCAGTGCCCAAAATAGCCAAACCAGAGCTGGTGCCTCAAAGCCAGATCCAATACAGTGACCTGTGCTAGAAGGCCTAGCTAGAGTAAAGGGGCAGAAGCCAAGGAGGCTGAAGACCTGCCAGGAGAACGACAGTACAGTAACACCCACAAGGCTTGGGGTGTGGTGTAGGGGAGGAATGGAACTATGTAATTAGCCCTTAAGGCTATAGGTGCCCCATAGTGGCATGGTCCAGAGTGGACCAGCAAGGGGCCTGGGAGCAGTGCCGTGGAGGCCAGTAGGGTGCTGTGGAATCCCACTGAGGCATTCATTTAGACTGGGGCCCACACAAAGGCCCGTGGGCAGCCTTCCTCTTAATACTACTATTATTCTATCAAGGCATGGCAGACGAGAAGGGAAGGCACCCTAGGGGTAGAGCAGAGCATGGCTGTGGAGCCACCAGTGGGTGTCACAGACACCCCTGGGACCTCGATGTGCTACAGCTGCCCATGGCATATGGGCTGGGCCCGGCACTGAACAGGGGGTTTGGGGCACAGGCTGAATGTGGTGCCACACACCAACCTCTTGTGGTATCTGCAGTGCTGAGTCCAGCCTGCATGCTGTAGGCAGCGCACACCCTGTGCTGGCCCCATGTGCCACATGCACAGCAAGCCCTGGGGCCAGCATATATTGCATGAGGTACAGGGGCTAGACCCAGGCTCTGCAGGTGCTACATAGGGCATTAGGCCTAGTCGGGCCTGCAAACTGGCCCAGAGACCCTGCGCTCCTGCCCCTGTCTTATCTCATCTGCCCCTGTCTTAGAGCTCTGAGCAAGACATGGCCTTAGTGAGCAAGGCTGTGCATCCACAGGGGGGAGTAAGAGTTCCTGGGCACTCAGGAGAAAGATGCTACTGATGGAGGGAGAGGCAATTAGGGGGCCTGAGGGCTTGGTAGGGCTTCTACTTGCTAGTCAGCCCTGGGGGTTACATCCTAGCAGGCCCTGGAAGGAAGGAAGGAATTGTAACTTCGAGGCCAACTCTTGATGTGGTGCAATTTATATACTACCCCTTGCTCAGGGTAGTAAAGTCAAGTCAGGTAGATTGCCTGTATGCAAATCATTTGTTAGGCAACTGTATTGTTCTTACAATCTTGCTTTTATTTTTAATGTAAGCTATAATGCAGGAATGGAATAAAAATAAATGAGGAAGCATCTAAATAGAGCTGGAGAATGTAATTATGGGAACTCTCTCAAACCAAGAGGGAAGCATTTATCAAGTTTCCCACAGAGAGGATTGTATAAGTGTTGCACTGTTCTCTTATCTTAGTAAGCGACTGGAGCAATCAAGTGGAAGGGTAAATTAGAGTTTCTGTCAGTACAGCTGTGGCTTGCTGCTGTAGCTGGTTGCAGTGGCACAAAAATTTAAATTTAATTTACAAAATGGAAAGCACTCTAGGCCCAAGCAGAGTAGAACTAGGAAGGACCGAAACCTGTAGCTTTTCTGATAGTCCAGTGTAAGAAGTAGCAGGCAGAACTGCTGCCACAGGAACCAGCCTCAAAGAAGGATGAGGGCCATGACATGCAGCATATTTTACCAGTATAATCAGCCTTCAAACCAATGTAAAGAAGGAGCAGACATGCAATGTACAGCCCTACAGCAGTGAAATGTATCCTAATCCAATGTAGAATTACCTCAGGAGAAATCAGGGTAAAATCCCACAAATGTAAATTGCATTGGTGTAGGTGTCTTCTGTCAGCAGTTTCTCCCAGGGTAACTGCGTGCTTGAGGTAAATTGGCTATTGCTTGCTTCCTTGCCACCCAGAGATGAATTACTGAAATAGCTATCTAGTCTACTTCACGTAACTGAATAGCTGTGGGTCTCTCCCCTCCAAATCCAAGTGTGACTTACATCAGTGTAAAAAACGCTAAGTTATACTGGTATAAACATGTCATCTGTCCACACCCTGTTAATTAAGCAGAACTTTAGCCTGTTTCCTGACCTTTGCTCCACCGAATAAAAACCAGCATTTGCCCTGTATCTGTCTACTGTAACTTATTTCTTCCTCCAGGCTGACTCAGTAGAGCCACCCAAGCATGAGGAAGAGTGGAGTTGTACCTCTACCCACTTGCAACCCTTTGCACAAAGTAGGGATTCAGTGGCTCTGAAGACAGATTGTTCTCCCCCCCGACACCAATACCCAGGATAGCCTCTCTCAGGTAGCCCTTGTGGAAACATATAGCATGGTCACCATTGGGTTCTGAATCAAGATACTTTTTTTTTAAAGCATATTATGAAATGTGAGTATTAGCTGAAGTCAATTTTTTTTCAAATTTTAAATTTTACTGAAAAATTTCTTCAGAAGTCTCAATGTGGTGAATATTTTTATCTACCTCCTCAAGTGAATGTAATGTGTAGACATGAGCAGAGAAGGGGATGTTCAGATCTCTGAGCCCAGGTCTGGATTAGGTATAGGCAAAGTTGCTGTCAGGGAATGGAGGTTCAGTTGGGGTGAGTTTCAGGTGCAAAATTTGCAGTAAAATTTGAAAGCTGTTTTCAGAAGACATCCACATCCCTTAACAGAAAGGTTGTGAAATAAGCTGTGCTCATGAGATTGCCAGCATTTAAAATAGTGTAAGTCTCACAAGAGTTCCACTACCATCAAGAAATTCACTCTCAAGATTTCGATAGCTGCCATACTTGAAGCCAAGTCCTGTCTTGTTTGGGATCTGAAGTTAAACAAAGAAAATTATGGGGGCCAGTTGTGGTCTGAGGATGTGTGTGTGAACTCCACAGGGATCTACAAGAGGTCTGATGTGGATAGAATCATCCAAGAGAGAGGGGATCTGGGTTACATGGCCTCACTTTACCACTCCCCTGCTGTGTAACTTAGGGCAAATCACTTCACCTCTCTATACACCCCTCACTTGTGATCTGTTTAGATTGTAAACTCTTTGTGGCAGGGACTCCCCCTCATTATAGGTTTGCAGTGGCACAATGAGATCATGACTTGATGTGGGGTTTGTGGGTGCTAATTTAATACATCCAGTAATGAAGCTGCAGTTTTGACCTGGTCTCCTTTCTTAGGTTGCAGTTTGAATTTAACTGTAGTTATAAATTAGAGTACTTGAACTTTCAACTAATTCATCTGAACTCATGGTCAGTAGGGGTATGCAAATGAGCCATATTCGATTTGGATTCAGATTTGGCCTGAATCGGGCACAGTGATTCAATTTGTTGATTTGGATTACTGTCCCCGATTCAATTCGGCCGAATCCAAAGATTTGATGCTGATTCGGAGAATCAGCGATTCAGCCATAGACACAGTTTTAAATGTTTTTTCCACATACCTTGAGGTATTAGGCGCAGCTCATGAACGCTGTGATGGTAGGGTGGATGGAGTGTCCCACAGGAGCGTGGAAGGCCCTGCTATGTGCTCGGTGGTGAACCCAGAAGTGGACCAGAAGTATTTCTGGTTTACTTCTGGGTCCTCCAGGGAGCACAGAGGGGAGCCCCCCCGTGGTCCCCTTGGCTCAGTGATTGACCATGGGGGGACCCCGGGTGCTCCCCCAGACCCAGAAGGCACCAGTCACTGAGCCAGGGAGGGAAGGGGCCCCTCCATGTGCTCTCCTGTGGACCTGGAAGTGGATCAGAAGTGCTTCTGGTCCACTTCTGGGTCTGCTGCTGAGCATGCTGGGGAGCCCCCCCCCGTGCTCCTGTGGGATGCTCCATCTGCCCCGCATCTCAGCATTCATGAGCCACCTGGTACCTTGAGGTATGTAGAAAAAACATTTAAAGCTGTGTCTATGTCCAAATCATCTCATCTCTCCGAATCAGTTCAGAGGGTTCTGACTCAATTCAGAGAGATTAAAAGGTCTCCTGATTATATTCGGATTCAGAGATTCAGCCACCGAAACAGGCTGAATCTCTGCTGAATAGAATTGGGGACTGAAGCTTTGCACAACCCTAATGGTCAGGTATTTAGAGTGAGATGGTGGGAGGAGGAGGTTTAGACAGGAATGATCCTGCCTTGAGCAGGGTGTTGGACTAAATGACTTCCTGAGGTCTCTTCCAGCCTTATTTTTCTATGAGTCTAAGTGTACATGCTCAGATTTGCACCCTCATTTCAATTCCAGGTGCATTTTGCACTCAGAAATCTGTGCCAGCCATAGTGGGCTCTTCATTAAGAGCAAGAAAAGAGAATGTGAAGCAGGCAGTTGCAGTAGTGAATGAAGTGCTAGAACTCCCATAACTCAACACATTGTCCTCCCTGGACCTTTCCCTTATTTTCAGCCACTAGAATGTGGACAAAAGGTAAAAATAGATTTGCTAAAGACTATTTGAAAGGTAGAAGCTATGCTGAAATACAGAAGGATTTTCCTCCATGCTGGAAAATGATGCTGTTCAAAAGCAGTCTCTTGGAGCACTCAGTCAGAGTGAGCCTATCTGTAAAAAAAATGGTATATCCAATACAAGAGACCACCTAGCTCTAAAAGGGCACTGGATGTGGGACACGTGTAGATGCTAGCGCACCTGTTATGGCCATTAAGCCCTTTAATACTGAGAGCAGGTTGCTGTAGCATAACTCGGGGTGAGCAGGATGGCACCCCAGGTGCCAAATTAGGAGGGGCACTAGAATCACCTCCACCCCTGCTGAGTCCATGCCCCGGAAGCATTCCCATGCCAGGAACTTTAAAACAGTCCCATGCTGATGCTGCCCCTGCTGCTTTAAGAGCAAGAGCTGGGGCGGGCAGAGTGGTCGCAGCAGCAACAGTAGCTCAGCCAAGGACTGTTTAGGAGTTCCTGGCACAGTTAAGACTGCTGCCTCCTCCCCCCGCCCCCTCAGCTCTTGAAACCAGTGCTCCCTGCTGCTCAGAACCCATGCCCCTTAACTCCCCTACTGTCCTGCAGGGTTTGCCCTGGGTGCCAATTCTGCTTGTTATGCCTCTGGCAGCTCACTTATACCAGCTGGTGGCCAGCTGCTTCAATTGACAGAAGTGGAAATTCAAGCTGAAATATAAGCATGTAGAGTGACTTTTATAGGAGGTCAGACAGTCACGCTGGCTTTATAATCTTTGACCTGGAGTAGAATCATACCTTTAGGCAAGATCTGCTTCCTATTCACGGTAGCTCTCTGAAGAACAGGGACATAACTCTGGCTGTAAGTTGTGAGTTGAAGTGGATGATGTCCGAGGGGAGCAGAGGGGAGAGAGAGCAGATATAAAAAAAAAGTATACTAAAATAGTCATGTGATGCCATGCTGATGGGGCATGTCCACTCCACTGGGAGACATGACTGAGTGTTCAGCATTCCAGAACAGCTTTGATGACAGGTTCTTGGCATGGTGGCCCCCAGTATGACTTCTTTGGGCTGCAGCAAGAGCACAGCATGGGAATCTCTCTATGTGCAACTCCAATCTGGCCAAAAACTAGTTGCAAATGGTATGGTGTTGCAACCTCTTGGAGCAGTGCTGTATATATTCTTCTCCCTGTCTGCCAAGAGAAAGCATGCAGGAGGCAGGCACTATGAAGAATTAGCGAGACACAGTGAAAAGGTTTGCTGATGGGAAGGGCATTTTTACATGGGGCTTTCAGTGATGGATGTGGAGAAAGCAGAGGAAGACTTTTCTGCTCCATCCATAAAGAAAGCAGCACCGCAAACTGAGCTGTGCCCAGCTGAGAAGCTAAAGCCTGACAGGTTTTTTTAATGTTTTTTTTTATTTATTTATGTATTTTTTGCATGAGAAGGTTAACAACAGCGACATTTAAACTATCATCATTGGGCTCCTGAATTCATATATAGCATTGAGAAGAATGGGGTCAATCTCACTTCTCTCCACACAACTTGGTCAGGTTCCATGCTAACCTCCTTGCATCAGTTAATGCATCTGTGGTGGCACAGTAGGGGTAGTAGGGGTGCTACTACACAGAGCCACCCACCTCACTGTACCAGGCCCAAAATGATGCTTCGGGAGTCTCCCTTGGGAAGCCTACAGCCAGCTGTCCCACTTCCTGGAGAACACCTGTAAACCTGGGGTAACACTGCCACCGTGCGGGCACTGGTCTTTGGTAGGGTTCCGTGCAGCCTGGGGCATACAGACCCTGTGAACCTTGGGGGTGCTTTGCCCACAGTAATATTTCTGGGTGCTTCTTTCAGCCTGAATCATCCAAAGATAGTATCAGGTAACTGAGGGAAAACAATGAGACAAACTTTGCTGGCCAAGATGGGAATGAAAGGCTTCCTCTCTCTCTTCCCAGTAGCTCAACAAGGCACGCTATAACCCGATATCTTTATTGATAAGAGAGCGGGGGTTAGAACCAGGAAGTTTGAATGCACTTTGAGCAAACATAAGCATACGAGTCTTATACAGTCTTGGACTCAGTGATCCTTTTTAGACGCATCTGGCCTATACATAATTCCTAACTCCTGGCTAGCATCAAGGTTTTTTACTTACAGTAAATCTCCAGGCAGGAGCCTTGGGTATTTGCTTGCTGTGTTCAAAATGCCTGCCAGAGGAAGAGAGTGCTCCCCCCTTCCCCTTAGAATTTATCTGGCCAGGTCACCTGATTGACCAGCCTGTACCAAGAAGAAAACCAGGAGATAAAGGGGTCACCTGGTTTGGCCCAAGTGAGGGGCAGAGAGAAGGGGGTTTCTTCACAGTGTCCTTCCTACTTTTTTGCAACTCAATGGTTTTTTAAAAATGAGAGCATGGATGGTAGAGCACAGGGTTGGAAGCATACAGAAAAAAGGCACTAGTGTGCCAAGGCAGAGTGATATGCCCCAGTTCAGTTTGTGGCATCACTTAAGTCTAAATCTGCTAACATAAATGTTTATAGTTACTTTTAAAAGAAGGATATGCATGTCCAGTATAATTTAGAGCAGATACTGCCTCACTGCATGTTCTCCACAAAAGAAGGAGGACAATCTAAGTAGTTAGGATGCTTGAGAGACCCAGATTCCCTGCTTCAATGGGGACTTCTTGTGTGAGACCAGGCAAGTCACTCTGAGGCACTGAATGCCTTGGTATCCCACCTGTAAAGTAGCCCTTCTCTACCTCACAAAGGTATTGTGGTGATACATGAGGAATTGTGAGCTTCCCAGATCAATGCTTGTAGTGATTAAGGAAGATAAATTATTTTATTAGGCATCCTCCATTGGTAATCAATTTATATTGTTAAATTGGTATTCTTTATTAAGAAAGTTGGTCATCAAATTTGTTGCATTTCTTATGAATGCAGTAGTACAGTGCACCCACCTGGCTTTGAACGCCCGCTTGCGTGCCACCTTGACCCGTACTGTAGAGGGTGCACGCTCTCTGGCTTCATGGATACCCCAAGGTGGGCTTTGGTTGTCCCTCTGGCCTCCCCCAAACTCACCTGCCACGTCTTTGAATGTTACTTCAGTGTGGTGGGGTAGCCTTGAAGGTCCCCTCAGGGATGACCACTCCACTCACAGGATATTCGTGGGGCTTCACCTCCCCTACACCCCAACCTTATGCCAACCTCTGGTGTGGCACCAGGTCTTAACACGGCCGCCTCTCCTCAGTGGATGTTCCTTGTGCCTTATTGTGTGCCTCTTTCCTCCTTGGGGCAGGATCGTTAGTTGTTTCAGGCCCTATGCCTGAGGCCCCTTTGAGCCTGTCTGCTCTATCCCTGGGGTTGGCATGGGTTCCCCTGTCAAGCAGGGGTAAAGAAAACAAAATGAAGAAAAGAAGAAAAAAAAAAAAAGAGAACCCCAAAAGGGCCTTCCTGTTCAGTGTCCTACCAGTTGGTTCTTCCCGCACTCCTGCCTGTGCTTGGCAGTACTCCCCCGACGCTGGTCCTGTGGGGTCTCTCTTCCCTTTTCACTCCCAGACCAGCTCCCTGGCCCAATACTTGGAAGTGGCTGGGTGGAAAAACTTCTTCCCCGGGGTTGGTCTCAGCCTGTTCCTCCGGGCCACCATCCTGATTGCTCTGTTGTTTGGAACCTCCGCCACCGAACTTCCTCAGAGGTACAAGGGGGAAATCATCCCCGGTGCTCCTCCCCTCCTGGACTCCGCCTCAGTACCCTCAGTGCAAGGGAACCCTGCTGCTTTAGCTGCTGCCTGTCATCCGGGCATTCCCTGTTCGTGCCAGCTCTGTCCGTTGCCGGCATGGAGAGCCTCTGCCTCCTCACTTGCTCTTCTCGCCTCACTGCCGGTGGCTGCTTTTATCCTTGCTGGCCGGTGCATCCCCATGATGTCACCCGCTGGGTTTAATTGCATAAAGGTGTGGCTTGTGAACCACGTGGGCCCTTCTCTTTGTCCCTCCAGCCTCACTCCTCCTACAGGTAAGTAGTTTTTTGTGCTTCCCGCTTTATTTCGATGTTTTTTTCCGCACTGTGCCCTGTGGGCGGGGCTTCCCAATCCCTCTTCTTGGTCTCCCCAGGACATACAGTATCTTAGGTAGAGTTTTAAAATAAGAATCCTGTTTCCAACAAACAGAGTTCTTTGTGTTAGAAAACACTGCACCCTCAGCAGGGCCACCTAGTATCTGAGTGGCACCAGCTGCAAGGGTTAAGCTCATTGCCTGCAGGTTAGGCTGGGTTTAGCATATAAGGCCAGGCCCTTTCTTTGGGTTCTGGCTGCTCAGTCCTTCACCCTCATTGTTTGTTCTTGCTTTGTGAGTACCTTGCTCCTCCTTACCCTATCATGTGTTCTGGACTCCCTGGCTTCTGACCTGGCCTATGCTATGGATATGGATATCATTACAAACTAGGAAGGTGACCAGCTTCCTGTTCTGACCCCTTTGTGCATCCTTCATCTTTGATCTGGATTCCCTTCAGATTCACGTACTGTTTTAACTCCATGTGTCTCAAGATTGCTTATGCCCCAATTCTTATATCATGAAAGAAACAGTAGCCCTTCAAATATTTCTCTAAAAGCAAAGACAATTCACATTAGCCTAGACACCCAGACTTCCATCACTGAAGACTTGTACTTTTGAGTGTTTAATAAAATTGCTGAACCCTTATCATCAGCTGCTATTCAAAATATATTCTGCTCACAGTGTAATTCTATTTGCTACTGTTACTGAAATTTCTGTTGTGAACAAAGCCTAAACTCGGGACTGTTTTACATATTCAGTTTGACTATACTCAACTTTAAATATTAAACACTACTTAATAAAGTCTGAGGCCTCTTCCAGTGCTAATCATAATAATAGGAACACTTTCATTTTTGTTATTAATAGCCTGTCTGATAGGCACGATAGATTGCACCTTTTAGTACTATTAGATATATCATAATTTTTTCTAAGCACTTTGTACTTTTTGTACTTCTAGGAGTTAATATCTGGCTGCTGCTTCTACTGTTTAGGCACTACTGGAATGGACAGGAGATTTCCATTTTTGGAAAATGTGACTTCTCTTTAGCATCCAAACTCAAAGTTAGCATCTGGTGATATTTAAGGCATCATATTTGGTATATAAGAAATATTTTTAAGTGGATTTATAATATCCCTGGTAATATAATATCAGGTGGTGGTAAACAACTAACATGAACTGCATTCCCCTATTCTTCCTACTGTATAAAGGTCCATCTCAAAGTGTCACAGTGACTATGAAAATCTCTGAAGTTTCCATCCAACAAAAACAGTAGCAGTAGCCATTATTCTATACATGTAAAAGCCTTTGTCTGTCTGTCTGTCTGTCTGTCACACTTTATTCGCACTCCGATTGGTTGTCTTGGCAGCTCCAAAGTGCTCCAAGAGTTTTCCGGACAAGAGGCAGTGGCAGTGCGGTAGAGTGCCGCCATGGCGGCAGGGACAGAGGGGACAGAACAATGACCTTGCCCCGCCCCCCCCAGCCCTGCTCCCTGGAGGCGGCAGTGGCATGGGGTGCTGGCCATGGGGGATGGAGGGGATGGCAGGGTAAGCTTCCCCCCCGCCCCCCTGCTCCTTGGAGGTGGTGGTGGTGTGAGGGGGATAGGTAATGGGGTTGGACCCACCATGGTGGGGAGGGGGTGTGGGGGGGAACAGGGTTGGGCCCACTGTGCTGGGGGAGGGGAAAACAGGGTCAGGCTGCCTTGGCGGAGAGGGAAACAGGGTCGGGTGGGGGGGAATGGGGTCAGGCCCACTACGGTGGTGGGGGGGAACGAGGTCAGGCCACTGAGCCGGTGGGGGGGAATGGGATTGGGCCTGCCATGGCAGAGTGGGGAATGGGGTCAGGTCCTCTGCAGTGGGGGGTGGGGGGAGACGGGAGTGGGCCCAGACCCGAGCCACTGTGGGGGAATGGGGCCAGGCCCAAAGTGATGGGGCAGAGGGAACAGCTGGCGGGGGAGGCAGGGCTGGATGAGGATGGAAGGGAGCCAGGGGCACAGGGCCAGAGGCTGGGCTCTCTCTCTGACAGGCCCCTGCCCCTGGCATTCTTGACAGGCAATTTGCTACTTTGTAATAGAACAACAGTTTGAAGCAACATGCACCTTCAAGCTTGGTAGGACAGGAATGAAAATCCAGGGCCAGATCTTCCAGTATGTCAAGTTCTACTCTGCTTGCTTTTGGAGGAAGAGATGGCATAAACCCCCTTACTCTAAGGTTAATTTGGCGGCCAGAGTTACTCTGGCCCACTTAGAGCAGCCTCAAGACTGCTGAAACCTGTGCCTGCTGCAATAGCCTACTAAGAATAGTACAATGGCTCAGAAATACCAAAGCACAGGCATGCTTTTCCCAGCATGGGGATACAATAGGGTAAGCAGAGGCAAGGAGGGCTGAACCAAATGGGGCAGCTGACAACCGACACCCAAGAAAAAGCTAATCTCCTCAATGATTACTTTGCGTCGGTTTTCCACCAGCCTAAAGAGATCACCCTGCCTGACAGGACATAGGATTACCAGGGTAAGGCCGACCATATGCCTACAATTGGTGAAGACCTTGTGAGGGAACACCTTTAGAGGCTGGACATCCACAAGTCAGCGGGCCCGATCAAAATGCACCCAAGAGTGCTAAGAGAGTTGCCTGATATCATAGCACAGCCAATGGCGAGTATATTTGAGAACTCATGGTGCTCAGGAGAGGTTTCTGAAGATTGGAAGAGGGCCAATGTGGTGCCTATCTTCAAGAAGGAAAGGAAGGAAGACCCAGGGAGCTGCAGTCCAATCAGTTTGACCTCAATCCCTAGAAAGAACCTGGAAAAAATTATTAAAGAATCCATCAACAACAGGCTAATGGAGGGCATCATTCTGAGAGAGAGCCAGCACAGTTTCAGAGGGAGCAAAAACAAGGCGCAGGGTAACATAGGACCCCTACAGGACAGGCTGAATTCTTCAGTTAGTTTTTTGCCTCTGTATTTCTGAACATGGATCAAGACATATCTCCCAATTGCATTATAAATAGGCACAGAAGGAACACCAGCCCACCAACAGTCAGCACCGAGCTAGTAAAGGGACACTTATTGGGGCTGGATGTGTTTAAGTTGGCAGGCCTGGATGATCTTCATCCAAGGGTGCTGAAGGAATTGGCCAGTGTCATAGCAGAGCCACTGGCATAGCTGTTTTAGCACTTGTGGTGCTCAGGTCAGGTCCCAGAGGACTGGAAAAGGGCCAGTGTGGTCCCTATTTTCAAGAAGGGGAGGAAGGAGGATCCAGGTAATTATAGACTGGTTAGTCTCACCTCTATCTTTGGGAAAACATTTGAAAAAATTATCAAGGATCACATTTGTGGGAGCCCAGCAGGAAAAATAATACTGAAGGGCAAGCAGCACAGGTTCATAGCAGGTAGATCCTGCCTGACTAACCTTGTTTCTTTTTATGACCGGGTCACAAAATACTTAGATGCAGGAGTCAAGGTAGATGTCATCTACTTGGATTTTAAGAAGGCCTTCAATACGGTATCTCATCCTAGTCTCGTAAACAAACTGAGCAGCTGTGATATAGATGATTACATGGTCAGGTGGGTGACAAAATGGGTTAAGGGTCACACCCAGAAAGTGGTGGTGGACAGGTCAGTATTGACCTGGAAAGATGTGGGCAGTGGGGTCCCCCAGGGCTCGGTCCTTGGACCTGTAATATTCAGTGTCTTCATCAGCAAGTTGGATGAGGGCATGGCGAACACTCTGTCCAAATTCATGGATGACATGAAATTATGGGGTAAAGTAAACATACTAGTGGGAAGAGATCGAATTCAGGCAGACCGGGACATGTTGGAAAAGTGGGCAGAAAAGAATAGGATGCAGTTCAACAAAGACAAGTGCAAAGTGCTGCATCTAGTGGGAAGGAATCACCAACACACCTATGGGCTAGGGGATGACCATCTCAGCAGCACAGCAGCAGAAAGGGATCTCAGAGTCATAGTTGACTTCAAGATGAGTATGAGCTGTTAATGTGATGAAGTAATCAGTAAAGCTAACCACACTCTATCATGCATTAGCAGGTGCATCATGGACAGGTCCAGGGAGGTGATACTTCCCTTCTATGCAGCACTGGTCAGGCCACAGTTAGAGTACTGCATCCAGTTCTGGGCACCGCACTTCAAGAGGGATGTGGATAACCTCAAGAGGGTTCAGAGGTGGGCCAATCATATGGTTAGGGGCCTGCAGGTAAGGCCCTACGAGGAGAGACTGAGGGACCTGGATCTCTTCAGCCTCCGCATAAGAAGTCTGAGAGAGGATCTTGTGGCCATTTACAAATTCATCGTGGTGGGGAGGGAAGGGGAGGCAGAAAGAAATAGGAGATGCTCTGTTTACCAGGGTATCCTTTGGAATAACCAGGAACAATGACTACAAACTGACAGAGAGCAGATTTAGGTTGGATAGCAGGAAGAACTTTACGGTAAGGGTTGCCAAAATCTAGAATGGGCTTCCAAGGGAGGTGGTGCTGTCCCTTACCTTGGGGCTCTTTAAGAAGAAACTGGACAGGCACCGGGCTGGGGTCATATGACCCTAGCACTCTTTCCTACCCAGGGCAGGGGGTAGGACTTGATGATCTATTGAGATCCCTTCTGACCCTAATAGCTATGAAACTATGAAACATAGAGAAATGCAAGGTGCTTCACCTCAGGAGAAAGAACCCATATCATACTTATAGGTTCAGCAGTGCTACGCTCACTAGCACCATGACCGAAAGAGACTTGGGAATCATGATGACCACAAAATGAAAATGAGTCACCAATGTGATGCCACAGCCAGCGAGGCAAATAAAATCCTGTCTTGCATCTACCGATGCATCTCAAGGAAGGCCCAAGATGTCATCCTCCTGCTTTACTTGATCTTGGTGAGGCCACAGCTGGAGTACTGCATCCAATTCTGGGCTCCACACTTTAGAAAGGATGTGGAGAAGCTTGAGAGAGTCCAGAGGAGAGCCATACGCATGATCAGAGGTCAGAAGAGCAGGTCTTATGAGAAGAGGCTGAGAGGCCTGGGACTTCTCAGCTTGGAGAAGCCTAGGCTCAGGGGGAACCTGGTGGCAGCCTATAAGTACATAAGGGGTGTGCATCAGGATCTGGGAGAATGTCTGTTCAGGGCACCCCAAGGGAAGAGGAGGTTAAATGGTCACAAACTGCTGGAAGACCGTTTTAGACTTGACATAGGAAAACATTTCTTTACTGTCCGACTCTCCAGAGTCTGGAATAGACCTACTTTGGACACGTTCAAGAATTTGGATGATTATCTTGCTGGGGTCATCTGACCTCAGCTGACTTTCCTGCCTTTTGGGCAGGGGGCTGGACCCAATTATCTCACAAGGCTCCTTCAAGCCCTAATGTCTATGAAATCTATGAAGGAGGCCAAGAAATAGGTGGCATCAAACTAGCTTGATGCCATCTGAGAGTTCCTGTGAAAGAGGAATCACAGAATTGCTCTTTCATCCAGCTGTCTACTACTTTTGGGCTGCCAGGATGGCAGACCAGAATGGTGAAAGGACTGATATTTGGACCCTGATTTAGCAGATCACTTAAACACACACTTAACTTTAACTACATACATAGTCTCTTAACTTGGGTTAAGAGACTTGGGGGTCATCATTGACCACACGATGGACATGAACCTACAATTGGTTGCTTTACTAGCCGCAGCATCACAAACGCTGGCTTGCATCCACAGATGCTTCTCAAGCAAATCCCGGGACATCATTCTCCCTTAGTACTCGGCCTCGGTGAGGCTGCAGCTGGAGTACTGCGTCCAGTTTTAGGCCCCACAATTCAAAAAGGATGTGGAGAAGCTTGAGAGAGTCCAGAGAAGAGCCATGAGCATGTTCAGAGGTCAGGAAAACAGACCTTATGATGACAGGCTGAGAGCCACGGGGCTCTTTAGCCTGGAAAAGCGCAGGCTCAGGGGTGATCTGATGGCCACCTACAAGTTTATCAGGGGTGACCACCAGTATCTGGGGGAACGTTTGTTCACCACAGCGCCCCAAGGGATACTCTGGTGAACAGTTATAAATGAGTTATATAACGAGTTCGAACAGTTATAAACTACTGCAAGACTGTTTCAGGCTGGACATAAGGAAGAATTTCTTTACTGTACGAGCCCGCGAGGTCTGGAACAGCCTGCCATTAGAGGTGGTTCAAGCACCTACATTGAACACCTTCAAGAGTAAATTGGATGCTTATCTTGTTGGGATCCTATGACCCCATGACCCCAGCTGACTTCCTGCCCTTCAGGTGGTGGGCTGGACTTGATGATCTTCCGAGGTGCCTTCCAGCCCGAATGTCTATGAAATCTATGAAACTTCAGTGGGAGTCAATATACAATATTTGCTGAATTGTGCTTGGGCCAGTAAAATAGTATTATACAAATTTTATACAACAGATATGGGTCCAAATTGGATCAGACAAGTTCTCTGGTGACAGTCAAATTATCCACAACTTACCAAATTTTTAATTTCACCACAGCTCAAATGGAAGTAGACTCTTTAAGAGTGATTTTATAATTTCAACCAATAAACTTCCATTTGTTATTAATTTACAAATTTGTCATAGGGATCTGGCATTAGAATGTGAATCCCCTGAGTAACTTTTTTAAAGCACCAAACATAGATGCTGGGAGTGGGAGAGAGGGGGCGCTAAGATGATAGACATGTGGAAAGTTGTACACATTTCAGGTGATAACACTCTTCCTGAGGTGGGCCAGGGCCCTTGGGCCCCCATGTACTAGGCACCCATGCACCAAAGTGATTTAGGATGTTCAGCTGAGGCATACTAAGAACTGAAATTAAGATTGCCTTGGAAAAAATGTTTATAGACTTAATTGGCTTCTTTAACACCAAGAGAAAACAATTACTGTTTTGTGAATAAACTTTTGTGAAAAAGCCTCTTTGGGCCTGATCAGACCTTACCCTGTAAGCCAAACAAATGTTAATCAGCTTAGTGCTGTTCAGCTTAGTGAAACAGTCACACGGTAAGGCAAAAAACCTGCTCTGACTGCCTCTCACCTGCACAACTGTGACTTGTCATTAGAGGCTTGGTGAGCAGGGGCAGGACTAAGAGGAGCTTGCTAGGGCATAATTGTGTCCTAGCAAAAAATCTTTTATTTGGATTTAGAACAAAAAAAATAACACTTCCAAAAAGTTCTTCATAATCAGGAAATGCCACAGATTTTAGATAATATCAAAACATTTGGGATAGACTTTTCCAAAATAGAGAAGCTTGTTCTTCTGACATCTGGCGACTCCCTGGACCACACCCAATAGCAACAAGTCTCAAAGCCCTGGAGTGGTTTCGGGTAATCTGCGTGGTAGAGCTGTCCCCAAGCTGGAAACCAGAGATCCTGAGCAGTCCAGTAGGCAAGCTGGGAGAAAACCCATCAGAAGCCTTGCTCCATTTAAACAAAGTTCATCATAATCAATATAGTCCAGCAAGATGGGCCTCTTTTAACATATAGGTTTTTGGCAGAAGAGTCCTGATCATTTAAATTCCTAAGAATAGATACTCTTCTGGAAATATTATACATTAATTCTACTTATTGTAAACATATTAATTAAGGTATTGAATGTCTTCACCAAACCAAAGTATTTTTTGTGGCAGTCAAAAAGGCATTTCCCAGAAAAAGAAAAATATTGATCAAAACAAATGGCAGTAGTTTTAGCGAAATCATAATTGCGCAGATTTTCCTCATGAATGGGCAGATTAAAGAGGGTAAAAAACCCCCAACCACCTTATAAGTAAGCACAACTATGCCTGCTTCACTCTGCTGCTGGGTCTGTGAAACGAAAGTGGATGCTTCAAAAATCCAGTGTAAGCTTTGACACCTTTCACCTGCCCCACAGCCCTTTAGTATTAAGCAGAGCTGCAAAATCCTAGAAAAATTATCCCTAAGAGGATTCAGTGCTTTGGTTTGATGTTATCAATCACCATTACCCTGACCTAGTTTGGAAGTCAACCTTCCAAAAAGCTTGGGTTGTACAGGTCTCTGGAGCTGTGGTTCTGACTCATCTCTGCTAGCAGCAGCATTAGTTTTTTTGAGAGTTACTTCATATAAAAGTAAAGCCCTTAAAAAAACTAACTAAACAAACGTGAACTCTTTGGTACTGAATTACCTATGAAAGTGAGTGATTACTGAATTGGAGTGGGGAGGGGGAAGAGGGTGCATGGGGGAAAAGCACAATACTTGCAAGGCAAGGTATTATTTTATAATGGCCCACTGCCATCCTTGATGATTAGTTAATTTCCCCCAATTACTTGTCCTCACAAGATTTTCTGTATCATTATTAGGAAGAGCTCAAATTGATACTGATGTAGAACTTGATTTTGCAAAATGCATCCACCTTGTAGCCATAAAACAACCAGAATCATTGGAAGATGATGTAAGTGGTACGGAAAATATTAAAACTATAGGAGAGCTAATATTACTCTACAACTCTGCAAAACTTTATACATGTGAATTTTCAGGCATGGGAGTAGTTTGGGGACTATAGTGGAGGCCTAGTGGATGTGTCTACATGAGATGATTTACTGTGCAGTAGGCTAATATACTGCACAGTAAACCATCACCCTGTAACTGTATGCATAAACTAAATACAGGTACTAAACTAACTGCACAGTAGGGCTCATGTAGATGCTGATTAGGACCAAATTTGCTCCCAGTCAACCACGCCAGCAGAAAGCCTGGTCTTGGCACTGCTCAGCTCTTCGCTCACCCAGGAGCTGGTAATTGATCGGTGTGGGGACCAGGTCCCTCTCTGCCCTCCTCTTCCATCCTGGTGCTGCAGGGCTCCTGGATCACCACAGGAGTGGGGAGCTGAGTAGCACCGGGACTGGGGAGCTGTTCCCTCCCTGCTCATCTAAGAGACTCTCCGCTCAGCCAGGGGCAGCTGGGAGCTGCCCCGCTAGTGTGGCAGCCAGCTGCGAGCCCCTGGCTCTGCAGGAATTTGGACAGTCAGGGCAGAGGGCCGGGAAAGAGTTGAAGGGGGGGGACTCTTTCCCAGACTCCCTGTCCGGGTTGTCTAATAGGGGCAGAAGGCTGGGAAAGAGCTGTGCGGGAGGGTACCATATGCTTAGAGCTCCCCCTGGCTACCATATGGCAGGAGAGGAGGGTAGGTGTTCATTCCCCTGCCCTGAACTGCTCCTGTGGGTAGATGTGCTGTCACAGAAAGCTAACTGCACAGTATTTTACTGTGCAGTAAGCTTTTTGTGCATTAATTGCACATGTAGATGCACCCAGTGAGTACTGAAATTAAGATTGCCTTGGTAAATTGTATATAATATCAGCTGACTTCCTCCAAGTGTCACAGAAACTAATTAATAGTTATAGAATCTGTCTCACACCTTCCCAAGTGCTTAAAGTAAAACCTACAGCTTTGCAGAACTAATGCCTTAGAGTCTGAATTTGGGGCAGGTACCACATATTCTTGTGTATTCATATGGTATCCAGGTTGTAGCTGCATTGGTCTAGAGGAAAAAGCAATCAGGGCTCATAGTAGAGGTGATATCTTGAGCAATTGAACTGAGCCAGAAATGTTTAATTCAGTTGTTTAAAGGCCTCACCTCATCCTGCCCAAACCCAACCCAATATATTATTATTGTTATAGTTGTGCTTACAGGCCCCTATTTGTCTGGGATCCCCATTGTGCTAGGTGCTGTACAAATATACAAATACACAATCGGGGCTCATAGTAGAGGTGATGTCTTTTATTAGACCAACAAGATTTTTGCAAAAAAAATTATTTAATTTTAAGCTTTAGGACACAAACACCCTTTTTTCAGGCATTGGAGAAAAGATTGTAAAAGTCCTCCTGGGTAGAAATTTTAGCCAATTTTTTAAAATGAAATTTTCATAATTTCCCAAACAGGAAGCAATTTTTTTACTGCCTTTAACCTGAGATACTGCTCCTGCCTTTGCTCAAGGTAATTTGCATATCACAAAGCCTCTCAAGAGAGCTGAGAGACACCTATCAGCTAAGAACTGTGCACCCAGAGGAGTGAGCTTTCCATCTTTTGACTCCTCTGTGAAACCCTATGAAATATGAGCTTTCATTTCTACCCAGGAGGACTTTTACAATCTTTTCTCCGATGCCTGAGGAAGGGTATTTGTGTCCGAAAGGTTGCAATTAAAGAATTTTTTTTGCAAAAATCTTGTTGGTCTAATAAAAGATATCACCTCTACTATGAGCCCCGGTTGTGTATTTGTATATTTGTACAGCACCTAGTACAAGGGGGATCTCAAACTAATTAGGGCCTGTAAGCACAGCTATAACAATAATAATATATTGGGTTGGGGTTGGGGAGGATGAAGTGGAGATACCTTTAAACAACTGGATTAAAAATTTCTGGCTCAGTTAAATTGCTCAAGAGATGTAAAAAATGAGAAATTAAAGGAGTTATTTCTAAGACAAAAATAAGATGCTCTCTGTTCCAAAATTAGACAGCTTTTCTTAATCCAAGTAAAAAAGTTCATATCTGGAAACCCTCCATGATGGGGAAATAAGTGACCATGGTGATAGTGCTACTTTTAAAATCTATTTTTCCCATATCAATGCTCCTAGCAGTTGCAAAGAGGTACTAACAGATTGAAAGAGAAATGGAAACAGTGGAGTGGGCATGCGTGTTATCAAGTATAACAGCAGGTGAATGTGTCTAATGAAGAGATTTCCATTATCTTAAACCATATTTCCCCCTATGATCCTATCTGCAAGTCTCATTTTGGAACATGCTAAAATATAGCACATACAGCATTGAAAGTTTGTATGTGTGTTTGCATCTAGGTGTACAGAATCAAAGAAAATAGGGCTGGAAGGGACCCCAGGCTGGTATCTAGTCCAATCATCTGCTCAAGGCAGGATCATCCTTGTTTAAACCTTGTATAGTCAAAGCCCCAAACTTTGCTAATATTAAAATAACCATTTTGTTAAAAAACAAAAAGTATAAAGGACACAAACATGGGAAGAAAATGTAGAAGCAGGAAATATGTAGGACCGGATTCTACTCCCATTTGATTTCAGTCTTCACTGAAATCAACGGAGTTCCTCTGGCATAGAACTGACAATAGTAGAACCCAAGCCAAGGGCTATAAAAAGTCCTTGTTGGTTTATGATAACTTATCCAGAATAACTAACCAGTAAAATCTGAGCACTAAAACATCTCAGAGTTGCATTTAAGTGCTCTTTTTTATTTTATGATTGTAAAAAGGAGAAAATAAAGTACCTTTTCCTATATGATCAAAGACCCAGTGCAAAAAAAGTTACGGGGATTTAAAAAATAAAAAATAAAACCAACATTCTTGTCTTAGCAACTGGTCTCTTTCCAAAATAGGAACAAGATGAATTTTTATTTGTATTTCCTTTTTAAATAAAAGGAAGCTGCCAAAATATGTAAGCAGGAGGATTAGGACCAGTGATTTTTCTCTTGTTTTTGCAGCAAAAATGTTGCCAGGCAAAGCTTCATGCTAAAGTCCCCTCAGAATTTCACTTTCAGTCCCAGCTTTTGGATTTCCCCTCCCTTGGGAAACTCTCATTGAAAGAGATATTCATATCTAGGAATCAGCTCAATGCACAATTGTTGAACAGGAAAATTGGCTGTTGGCTTTTGAAATGCTGTTCTGCATACTAGGCTCTGCTGACTTTATCTGGGTTAAGATGACTTGTCAGTGGTGCATATTTCAACAGCAAAATTGCAAAGTACCATGGGTAATGCAAAGTGAATTCTCACAAAAGCAGTAAAAGAGACTTACCCTACGTATCAATAGCTGCCGGCACAGTATCTCCACAGTTGCTTGCCAAAGCTGAACAATGACCACAGACACACATTTCTGTCCTTTTGGAGCCCATGATGATATTGCAGCTGTTGTTCTAGTAGGAAACAGAGAGCTATCTCTTTTTATTAATCTATCTTGTACCAGTCGTTCTGCTTGTCTTGTAGCTCTGCTTTTATCTATCAAGACAAGAGAAATGAATATTCTAAAAAGAAACTGCGCTGTCTCAAAGTCTCCTTATTGCCTACACAGATGAAACCAAAGCAGTCAGAAAAAATAAAAAAACCAATAAACCAAATTAAACAACAGCAACAACAACAAATACTGCAATTAGCTGGAAGGAGCCATTCTTTTGGCAACTCACACAAAAATCAGTTTATACAGTAATCCCACTACAGTAATCAGGCTATACAGTAACCACACTACTCAGAATTTCCAGATTCAGATGAACAGCTGGGGCCATGTCTAGATAGTAAACTTGCCAATACCTGACAATGGTTCATTCTAGGACACCCTGCTGCTCTGTGTAGGCTATGCCCTGAATCAGAAGCAATGTAGCTGTATCCACGCATTGCTTCAAGTGGGCTAATGAGCACTGCTGAGTGAAAGGTCTGATTAGCTTCCCCTTTCTCTTCACCCTCCTCTCCCCTTAAGTAGCTGATTTGTAATGTAGTGTTTAGAAGGCAGGTTTCACAGACCACCTCAATAGGCTTGAGGTCACCACAGCTGAAGATGTTAAGTTTATATTAAGTATACTAAGTTGTCTAGATGTCTCATGAGACTTCTTGCAGTTCTGTAACCAAACCATATAAAGTATGGAGGCTGTTTCTGCGGGTATGGTATTAGATTGAGTCTCCTGAGTTCAAGTCCTAGCTCTGCAGTGTACTCTCTGCATGATTTGAGACATGTCACTAACTCAGTGTCAGTTTCCCAATGATAGCAGTAAGGTTCTTTCTCTACCTCGGGCTGCTGTGGTAAGGGTAAATTCATTAATGGTTGTAAGATGCTGTTGTGATAAAAGCCAGGAAAAGCCCATAAAGAAAACTAATAGTCCACCATGTGGATACTGGGAAGTTAATTTATGCGCTTTGGCAAGATTTTTCAGCTTGGTTCATTACACTGGATAAAAGAAAGGAAAACAGAAGCAAACCGGCATCATAAATCAGATTTATGAGCCATCAAGATTATCTCTGACCCATGCACTACTGTAATCATGGGATATAAAACATTTTCTCTAATTATTACAGTAACATGTTGTTTAAGTTTATTATAAATGCACAGAGATTTGCATTTTTATTAATGTTCAGTACTGATGTCAAAACTAAAACTATACTCGAGTCTCCTGTAGTATGGTGCCATATGGAAACCTCAGATGAGATCAAAGCCATCTTGTGCAATGCATTCTCTATACATACAGTAAGAAGCAGTCAATGCCCTGAAGGGCTTATATACTAAATAGATAGACAAAGTCTTGGAGGGATAACTGAGGGATAGCAAAGTGTAGTCATTTTCTCAAGGTCAGTGCTGGGCTAGTAGCAGACTAGAGATTGTAATTCAGGTCTTCTGGTTTGCAGATCCAATGCCCTGCTTAATAAACAGCACTGCCTCCCAGTTGACGTTTGATGAGAATCAGGACTGATGAATAGGTCCACTGCTAATGAGCATTATTCTATGTAGCTACAGACTTAAACCGTTTCTAAATGCAGGTGGAAGAAGCACATTCACAAAGAACAGTGCATACCTCTTAAAAACCACAAAGCAGCATTTTTACAGGCATATCTGGTCATTATGCCTACCTGTTTTGAGCAAAACATTCATTTGCACATGGAAAAAGATGAACATATTGATATAATGGAAATGAATGAATTTTTATAAATGCAGCCATTGCACTATGCAACTATTGGTTTCGTATTTGTATCTCTTTAACTGTAAACAGCAGTGCATATTTGGACTGTATGTTTTATCCTTGTCCCTCACCCTACCTAACCTGTCTGGCCATTTTGACCAGTCCCAAACTATACAAGAAGACCCAGCATGCTCAGTGAAGTAAAGGTTGTGAAATAATGGTTACAGCCAGAAAATGAACTGCATGGCCTCTACAATCTATCCAGCCCCATGAACTTTGCAGGAGAAAGGCTGGTAGAATCCCTTTCTGAAACTAATAGTTCTCAACCCTTCTTTTAGACTCAAAGCATGCCTCAGAAAATCATAGAATGATAGAAAATTAGGTTTGGAAGGGACCTCAGGAGGTCATCTAGTCCAACCCCCTCCTCAAAACAGGACCATCCCCAACTACATCATCCCAGTGAAGGTTTTGTCTACCCCAGGTCTTAAAAACCTCCAAGGATAGATATTCCACATTCTCTCTGGGTAACCTGTTCAAGTGTTTTACTACCCACCTAGTGAGAGAGTTTTTTCCTAATATCTAACCTAAACTTCTCTTGCTGCAACTTGAGACCATTGCCCCTTGTTCTGTCATCTGTCACCACTGAGAACAGTCTAGCTCCATCCACTTTGGAACCACCCTTCAGGTAGTTGAAGGCTGCTATTAAATCCCCTATCAGTCTTCTCTTTTCTAGACTAAATAAGACCAGTTCCCTCAGCCTCTCTTCAGAAGTCATGTGCCTCAGCCACTTAAGCTTTTTTGTTGCCCTCCACTGGACTCTCTCCAATTTGTACACATCCTTTCTGTAGTGGGGGGCCCAAAACTAGACTCAGAACTCCAGATGTGGTTTCAACAGTAATGAATAGAGGGGAATAATAACTTCCCTTGATCTGCTGACAACACTCCTGCCAATGCAGCCTAGTATGCCATTAGCCTTCTTGGAAACTAGGGCGCACTCTTGACTCATAATCAACTGATTGTCCACTGTAATCCCCAGGTCCTTTTCTGCAGAGCTGCTGCCCAGCCAGTCAGTCCCCAGCCTTTACTGGTGCATCGACTGTTCTGTCCTAAGTGCAGGACTTTGCACTTTTCCTTATAGAACATCATGAGATTTCTTTTGGTCCAATCCTCCAATTTGTTGAGGTCTCTTTGGATCCTAACCCTACTCTCCAGCATATCTACTACTGCTCCCAGCTTGGTATCATCTACAGACTTGCATTATTTTGAACACTGTGGTCTTTAATGATTTAGTCTTCTTATAAAAGTGGATTTCCATCTGATAAACCTTAGCTCTGCTCACCTGATAAATCTTAGCTCTGCTGTTTACAGTATTCAGGAGTGCTAGAGAGACTATTTAACATGCATATTATTGACCTGATAGATCATACCAATGCTTCTGAAGCTGTAACAGTCCATCGTATTAATGCTGGTGCTATACAAGCACAATGACTCAGTATATTCAACATTCAGATGAAACTTTGGTTGACAAAAATCCACTATGGGACACAGTGGCTGCTTTTCTAAACAAAGTAGCCAGGCTGTTGTTAATGTCTTTTTCTGATGTATTCAAGTGTATCGGTTCATACTGTAGGCTAATCGCCTGCAAAATCTCAGTTCAAGAGACAAAACCTCTGTTGAATTTTAATAGCTCCAAAGTGTCAATTTACATTTTTCCCCATTGTTAACACATCAGTTGAAACCAAGCTAGGCTGGGTTTTTAGTGCTTTTTCTTTTTTTGCCATTTACAAACACATACATTAACAAATGTCTTCAGTTTTTTCAGAGCTGATCTTAACACACACAATTTATTAATTGTATTACTTGTAAGGCCTAATAACTCTAGTTTTGGATAAGGACACTATTGTACTATGCACATTAATAGAGTATGTGATTAAGTCCTATTGGAAATTTTCCTAAATTAGGATGTCTTCCTGACTAGGAGATGAGAAACTGGTTCTACGGCCTTGGTCCAGATCATACCTTTCTTTATAAATGGTGTGGGTGTGTGCATGCATACTAATTTGGGCATTGTGTCCGTATACAGCTTATGAATTCTGCTTAATATTGGAAACTATATTGTACTTGTGTTGGACTTGAGTTCCGTTTTGTGTGTGGAGGTTGTTTGCTGCCTCTGCTGTCATTTGCCTCCATATTGAACTAATGCCACATGAGGTGACAGGAGAAAATCTTGCACTTGACAAAGGACTAATGATGGGGTGTCATTAAATGTTGCTGATTGTCCAGTTCATTGAAGAAACTACTTGGATAAGAAATGGTACTGCTCAGAGCAAACCAGTGTTCAAGACTGAAGCCCCAGAGAGCAGTCATTAGGCAATGGGTCAGCTGGTAGGGGAATCGATATCCTCAGAAGGCTGGCCAAACTATCCCCTGATAAAGGGGACTGGAATTATCTGAGGAAGAACTTCTCATTATCCATTTTGGAGAGCACAAAGAGACCCAAAGTGGAAAGTTGGCTGTAGGAGTAAGAAAAGACTGAGTTCTAGAGAAGAAGCCACATGAATTCTGACCTAAGACCAAAAAATACTTGAGATCAGTGAGAAAACTAAGGCAGGGAAATGTGTGTAGTTGTTTTTTTTTTTATATCATTGTCACTTTTTCTAGATCTGTATATTACTTCTGCTAGCAAAAGTAAGGTATATTTGATTTTGGTGACTATTACAACATCTGTACACGTTTGTTTCATATATTACATGTCCCAGAAAATCTCGCTTGTAGACACAAATGTTGGGATTCTGGAAAAGCATGAGATTTGGCTACTGGAGGTCATCACTGGTCCTGGGGGTCTGTGACAGCTGGTCCTGGATGTCCTACTTCCATAAAGGAGCTGTGGACAATGTCTGTACCAAAGAAGCATGCCAGAGGGTAAAACCAGAGATGGTGCTGGAGCCAAATGAGACCCACAGAAGCTAAAATACATAGGTTCAGTATGCTACCCCCCAACACAAAGCAGCCTGGGGAAGGTCCATAAATTGAAAAGCTGAGAAGGTATCCTTTGTATACCAAGTAGATGAGCAAATTGGGGTGTGATTGGATCACCTCCTAACTGCCTCCAACAGGCTGATTTAATTTGAAACAACACTTACTGTCCACCAGTCTTGGTGGATCCTTTTTGTTCTGCCAGTCCAACTATTCATAGTGTAACAGGGAGCTATTAAATCCCTGTTTCTTGAATAGACAAGGAATGAGACCCAAGCTGAGAGACAGCATAGTGCCCGCGAGATGGAGTAATCAGGTAGTAGCCTGCTTCATGGGTCAGCCCACCTGGAAAGTGTTAGGGATCTGACTCACAACAGGTGAGGCAAGGTGACGATAAAAACAGAAGTCAACATGGTAACAACCACCGGAAAGGGAGCAGCAAGAGAAGTTGAGAGAGACTTGCAGAGGAGTGAGAGTTCCCCTGTGTGGAGGTGCAGGGTAGGAACAAATTTCATCAGAGCAGGTAGACAACCTGCCATAGAGGAGGACCTGTTTATATACTTACCCGACTGGTCAGCTGAGATGGCACTTGATCAGCAGGTGAGACTCAGTAACATTGTAAAAAGAGAGAGAGAAGGCACAATAAGTTACGGGTGAGTCCAGCCAGTAACCGGTCACCAGAGTTAAAGACTGATATGAACTGAGTAACATTCATAGAGTCCTGTGCCTACCTTGGGGTGGCGGGAGACTATTAGGACTGGTAACAGGGTGACATCCTACTGAGCTGAGGCACTATAAAAGTAGCTGTTAATTCCATTCGTGCTAAATTTGTAAGTTTATATCTCCCATCAAAGGTGTGGCAGGAAAGATCCCAAAAGGGATGGGAGTGTATCACTGGCTCCTATGCATGAAATCTCATGCCTCTGAATCAGGTAAGTCTCTAAAGTGTCACCCAGCCCTATGTTGTACATGACTTCAGACTAACATGTTTAACCACCTCTGTACTGATATAATCAGTGATTATACCAGTGTAAAAAAGGAACAAACCCATGAAATCCAAGCCTGTACTGACATAGCTTGAATCTTGTGTGAATCTGAGAAAAATAAGAGGTAAAATGACACCAGTGTAAGTTATATTGGTATAGGTGTTGTCTGTCCATAGCTCATCCCATGGCAGCCATTTGCTCAAGACAGGCTATTCACTGCTTCCCTAGCATCTAGTGATGAGGTGCAGTGACAGCAATTGATCATGTGCAGCTAATCCAGAATAGCTGCTTGTCTGTCTGCTCCAGATCTCAGTGGAAATTTATATCAGAGTAGGAAAACAATGTAAATTAAACCATTGTAAATGTTTTGTGTCCTGGCCCTGTTACTTTTAGGGTGCATCTATGCAGCAGCATTAGTAGCTTACCCTGCCCATGCAACTCGCTCCTGCTCACATGTTCCAGACCTGGAAATCCACCAGGGAGACTCCTCCAAGGTCATCCCCAGTCAGGGCTGGTCCAACTATTAGGCGAACTAGGTGGTTGCCTAGGGTGCCAAAATTATATGCAGAACAAAATAATAGGAACATTATTCTAAATAACAGCCCTGGCTGGCTATGGCTCCACTTTGGTCTAAGACCTTTTGTTCAGTAGGAGGAGAAAGACCTCTAAAAAGATCTCAGAGGAAAGATCAGTAGAATCACAACTCCTAACTTTTCAACTCTCAAGTGGATTTATGACAAGAGCCATACCACTGGCAACGTCATCCTAAAAAACGAACCCCTACTCCTATATCATCTTACAGCTCGTGACATTGATTTCTTACATCTTCCTTCTCCCTTCCAACCACCATTTTTAAAATCTAAAGCACCCTAGAGTTCATCAATTGCATTTAAGATTTCATCAAGGGTAAGATGACCAAAATACGCCAACTCCAGGTACAGATATGTATTGTGCCCATAATTCAGGAAACAGGCTTCAACTTAGGAATTTCTTGGTTTGATTTTGTAGATCTCATTAAATTTATATGATGTAGAACTGATGTACAAATGTAGTTATTATTGTAGGTACACCTGAGTGGCCATGTTTAATATTCTCAATTTTATAATGTCTAGAAATGGTTGGAGTAGAATTGCTGAATCATTACATTTAATTTTTGTAAGAAAGATTGTGATTTTTTTTTTAAAGTAAGTTGAGCTAGAGGTAAGCCTTTATGTACATATTATGGTTGGATACTCATGTGAGAGATACATAGGCATTTAGAATATGTGTGTTAATGCAGAATCAATTGCTAGCAAGCTCAAAAGATCTTCTTTAATTAGCTCATTATATAATGCCTGTATCATTGTTGTATAAGGAAAGAGTTGTATGACTTTGTGTACAGAACATGTAAGGTTGGTTGACCCAGAAATCTGACGGGATGTGTGAGATAAGTAAACATAACTACTCAATGGACAATGACAATTTACTTTACAGAGGACCATGCTAAGGAAGTATTCATTTGCTGGGAGAACCTGGCTACCTACTAGATAACAGATGTCAATTAGTAGAGTACCATACACAGGAAATAATACTTAGTTTACAAAGCTCCTTGATAAACATGAAAACATCTGCTTGACCACACAGTCTTGACCAACGTTAGATAACCAGTTACCATGTTTACACCCTTAGTTGTACATATTAACAAATACGTTCCTGATTGCAGGGGTGGTTCACCCATTAGATCACTTTACGCAGTGCCTAGCCATATTTCTTTTGAGATAATTTAATCAATTGTCCACATTATTAATGTAATCACAGTCAGAATTTTCTTTGAAATTGTACTTAGATTAATTGTTCTCTATATTGATAATTTATTTGAAACAGTTTAAAGCTGTTTCAGGGGAATGGTACCATGGCAGATAGAAAAAAAAAAAAGTCTGGAGCTCAGTATCATAAATGAAAAGCTGAACAGGCAAAAGAACAAGCAAAGCAAGAGGGTTCCTTCCTGAAATATCTTTGATTTCACCCACATCAAGATGGAAGCAGTTCACAACATCAAGATGAAGGCAGCTTACTTCAAGATAAAGGCAGCTCACAGCATCAAACTGACATTGAAACTGAGAAAATGTACTTACTTACAGACATATGTGCTGAACTTGAGATAGATAAAGATAATAAGGGAGCAGAAGGTACATATGTGAAAGATGAGTGCACCCGTCTGGCCTCGTTGAGGCGATCTCTTGCTGCTTTGAAGCATACAGGCCACAGGGTGTGTTCCGGTGGCGTTGGCATTAGGTCATGTTCACCCCGAAGGAGGCCCCAATACTTGCCTACAATGACCTGGTCTTTTCCTTCAGTGTTGGGGCTCCCTCTTGTCACTCCTTGCGGACTGGGCACTGCCTTTAGCGAGCATTCTTGGGGTTCCACCTCCCCTACACCCCAGCCATGCGCCAACCCTCAGATTAGCCAGCTGTTGGACCACCGGCTTGCCCTTCTGATGTCTTTGCCTGCCTCCTCTTCTCCTCACTCGTCACCCAGCTTCTTTCAGTGTGAGCTGCCCATGGGATGTCGGACTGTCCTGGTCAAAATGCCGGGTCTTCCCTCACTATGCTGCCATCTGCCATGCCATCCTGGCTCCTCCTGGCCCATGGAGGCTGCCCTTGGCCCCTTCTCCCTGCTTCAGGGCCCTGTGAAACTCAGAACCATTTAAGAAGAAAGACAAGGAACAGTTGGGGTACAGGGCTCCAAGGTCCCTTGACACTGTCCTCTTTAGCCTGGTCACCCTACCAGGCTGGCGTAGTGCCTTGTTCAATAAATCCTGGACCCCTCCATCAGGTCCCTGCCAGTATACTTTTCAGGTTGCCAACGCTGCCCAGGTGCAGCCTGGGGAGCAGCCTCCCCTTCTGTCCCCAGTGGTGATGCTGCCTTCCTCTCCATTTCTCTACTGCTAGCTTCTAAATCAGCCAGGTGGCAATTCTTAATGATGTCATCAGCTGGCACTGTTCCCAGCTGGCAATAAAAGCAGCTCATGAACTGCACCGGCGGTTCGTCTCAGCGTGGTTCATCTGGCTCTGTTTTTCCTACAAAAGGTAAGTGTGCCCTGCCTTCAGGGATTCTCTCTTTCTTCTCTAGGTGGGTCAGCCCTGCCTTGGGTCCTGCCATGGGAGGGTGTTCTGAGGCCTCCATCTGTCTCTCCCTGGGACAATGAGGAAGGTGCAGACAAGTTACAGTATGGTGACCCTGCTACATGGCCTAGATATGATGACCATGTGTGACTAATTCTGGTGGAATATGGACCCAAACAAGTTCAGGAATTTCCCGTCCCTAAAGATGGAAATAAAAGAAAATTCTCTGCATGTCATTACAAGAAGAAACTCACCAATGGGGAAGAAATGCATTGACAGTGGCTACAATATTCAGTGTCAAAAGACGCAGTGTTTTGCTTCTGCTGCAAGCTGTTTAGCAGTAAAGCAATTGGTGCATCATCACTTAATGAAAACAGTTCAAAGGACTGGAGAAACATATCTGTAATTCTCTCTTCTCATGAAAAAAGTAGTGAACATTTGGGAAATTTCCAAAACTGGAAAGAACTTGAACTGCGATTGAAAAAACAGAAAACCTTTGATGAAGAAAATTTATGTGGGATCAAGCAACAAGAAGAATACTGGCAGCAAATATTGCAGCGACTGATTGCTTTAGTGAGAGTTCTCAGTGGGCAAAACTTGGCATTCTGTGAGGCAAATGAAAAATTATACAGTGCTGGTAATAGAAACTTCTTAAAATGTATTGAATACCTGGCTTTGTTTGATCCAGTCATGAAGGAGCATCTACGTAAAATAAGTGACCATGAAACACATGTTCATTACCCTGGGAAAAGGCTGCAGAATGAACTGATTCAAATCCTAGCAAATGCTGTTAAAGAGAATATCTTAGAAGCTGCCCATTCTGCAAAATACTTTTCAATAATTCTGGATTTCACACAAGATGCAAGTCATGTTGAGCAGATGACAATGATCATTCTCTTTGTAGATGTGGCAAAATCTGCAAATGTGGATAATGATGAAGTGCTCATAAACAAAAATTGGGGGGGCGTTGTACCATTGAAGGAGAAGACTGGTGCTTTTATGATGGAAAGCATACTCCAAGAGCTTGAAGGAACATCATTTTCTGAGAACTTACGTGGCCAAGACTATGACAATGGGAGTAATATGAAGGATAAGACAATGGTGTACAAAGGAGAGTAATGTAAATTAATCCTCAGGACTTTTTTGTTCCTTGCTGTACACATACTCTGAATTTGGTTGTCAATGATGCTGCCAAATGTTGTTTGGAGTCAAATAGTTTCTTTGACCTAGTGCAACGCATTTATGTGTTTTTCTCAGGTTCAACACACTGTTGGGATGTTATCCGCCATGTGCCTTCTCCAACTGTGAAACAATTGAGTGGAACAAGATGGGAGAGCTCTGAAGCCTCTTCACTATGAGCATGGCAGTATCTATGATGCAATAATTGAAATTTCTGATGATCAGAGATCTGGGTTTTCTGTTTTCCATGGAAAAACCGAGAAAACCACGGATTTCCTCTTTTTATCAGAGAAAACATGGATTTCTCCTTTTAGCAGAGAAACCCATGGATTCCCTGCTTTTTCAAAGAGCTCTGCAGGCTGGTTGAGCTCCAGCCTGCAAGAGCTGTTTGCAAACAAGGCGGGAAACCCCTGGCCCTGCCTGGAGGGGGAGGGGAAAGGGCAGAGCCTGAGACTCTCAGTCATAGATTCATAGATGTTAGGGTCGGAAGGGACCTCAATAGATCATCGAGTCCAACCCCCTGCATAGGCAGGAAAGAGTGCTGGGTCTAGATGACCCCAGCTAGATGCCTATCTAACCTCCTCTTGAAAACCCCCAGGGTAGGGGAGAGCACCACCTCCCTTGGGAGCCCATTCCAGACCTTGGCCACTCTAACTGTGAAGAAGTTCTTCCTAATGTCCAATCTAAATCTGCTCTCTGCTAGCTTGTGGCCATTATTTCTTGTAACCCCCGGGGGTGCCTTGGTGAATAAATCCTCACCAATTCCCTTCTGTGCCCCCGTGATGAACTTATAGGCAGCCACAAGGTCACCTCTCAACCTTCTCTTGCGCAGGCTGAAAAGGTCCAGGTGCTCTAGTCTCTCCTCGTAGGGCTTGGTCTGCAAGCCTTTAACCATACGAGTGGCCCTTCTCTGGACCCTCTCCAGGTTATTTGCATCCCTCTTGAAGTGCGGCGCCCAGAATTGCACTCAGTACTCCAACTGCGGTCTGACCAGCGCCCGATAGAGGGGAAGTATCACCTCCTTGGATCTATTCGTCATGCATCTGCTGATGCGTGATAAAGTGCCATTGGCTTTTCTGATGGCTTCGTCACACTGCCGACTCATGTTCATCTTGGAGTCCACTAGGACTCCAAGGTCCCTTTCCACTTCTGTGCCACCCAGCAGGTCATTCCCTAGGCTGTAGAAGTGCCGGATATTTTTCCTCCCTAGGTGCAGCACTTTGCATTTCTCCTTGTTGAACTGCATCCTGTTGTTTTCTGCCCACTTGTCCAACCTGTCCAGGTCTGCTTGCAGCTGTTCCCTGCCCTCTGGTGTGTCCACTTCTCCCCATAGCTTTGTGTCATCTGCAAACTTCGACAGAGTACATTTCACTCCCTCGTCCAAGTCACTGATGAAGACATTAAAGAGTATTGGTCCAAGGACCGAGCCCTGCGGGACCCCACTGCCCACACCCTTCCAGGTCGAAACTGACCCATCCACCACGACTCTCTGGGTGCGACCCTCCAGCCAATTTGCCACCCACCGGACTGTGTAGTCATCCAAGTCACAGCCTCTTAACTTGTTCACCAGTATGGGGTGGGATACCGTATCGAAGGCCTTCCTGAAGTCTAAGTACACGACATCCACCCCTCCTCCTGTATCCAGGTGTTTCGTAACCTGGTCATAAAAAGAGACCAGATTAGTCAGGCACGATCTGCCTGCTACGAACCCGTGCTGGTTTCCCCTCAGCATAATTTGTCCTGCCGGGCTCTCACAAATGTGAGCCTTGATAATTTTTTCAAAGATTTTGCTGAGGATGGAGGTGAGACTGACAGGTCTATAGTTTCCCGGGTCCTCCTTCCTCCCCTTCTTGAAAATGGGGACCACATTGGCCCTTTTCCAGTCCTCTGGGACTTTGCCTGTGTGCCACGAGCATTGAAATATTCCCACCAGTGGCTCTGCTATGATGTCGGCGAGTGCCTTCAGCACCCTCGGATGGAGCTCATCCGGGCCTGCCGACTTAAAGGCATCCAGTTCTTCCAAGTGACTCTTCACCATCTCAGGGTCTACACATGGAAGTCTGGCGCCTTGCTGCTGCCTCTCTACAACCCCAGTGTGAGATTTGTCGTGCCCCTCACTTAGGAACACTGAGGCAAAGAACTCGTTGAGGAGTTCAGCCTTGTCCCCCCGTCCGTCACCAATTGTTTCTGCCCATTTAGCAGGGGTCCTATTCCTCCCTGGGCCTTCCTTTTACTCCCTATATATCTAAAAAACAATTTCTTGTTGTCCTTTACTTGGAATGCCATCCTCAGCTCCATGGTAGCTTTGGCCTGTCTAACTGCCTCCCTACAAGCGCGAGCAGAGGAGGTATATTTGTCTTTGGTGATTTCTCCCTGTTTCCACTTTTTATGTGCTCCCCTTTTGGCCCTTAGGCTGCCCTGGATTTCTCTGGTCAGCCAAGGATGCCTCCTGGCCCCTTTCCCTCTTTTCCCTCGCATCAGGATCATCTTGCTTTGTGCCCGAAGGATCATTTCCTTAAGGCACAGCCACCCTTCTTGGGCTCCCATCACTTCAGAACTCCTACTCTGCAGTGCGTCTTTGACTAATCGTCTGAGTTCATTGAAATCAGCTTTCCTAAAGTCTAGCACTTTCACCCTACTAGTTACCTTACTCACTCGATGTTTTATAAAGAATTCTATTATCAGGTGATCACTATCCCCCAGATGGCTACCGATCTGGAGGTCCCCTACCATGTCATCCCCCGTTGCCAATACCAGATCCAGTATGGCATTCCCCCTAGTGGGACCATGTACCTCCTGTGTAAGGTGGAGGTCCTGTACACAGGTTAGAAACCTGCGTGAATGGTGGGACTTTGCCATCTGCGTCTCCCAGCAGATGTCTGGGTAGTTTAGGTCCCCCATGACTACTGCCTCTTTAGCTTTTATGGTCTCTGAGAGCTGCCTCAGGAGCCCCGAATCTATTTCTTCCCCTTGGTGTGGGAAGGCCACAGTCAGCCACAGTTTCAGGCTCAGCTCAGCTTCATTCTTTGCTTCTGGAGCCTGTGTGGCAAGTAGGGCTTGCAGGGGACTGGGGGCCCCTCTGACAGGGCTGGGGGGTTGCGGGTCATGGCTGGGGCACCGTCAGGGCTGGGGGGAGCCAGGTGCTGGCCCCTCCCCCACCAGAGCAGTCGGCAGTAGTGGTGGAGCTGGCTCCATGCTGCTTCTTCTACAGCTGCCTGCTATTGGGGGCAGAGAGCTCCCTGGGGACTTGGCTCCCTGGCCCCATAGCTTTGGCAGCTGGGGCCCTCTTTGGCAGGGCTGGGGGGGGCAAGGGCTGTGGGTGGGGGGCAAGAGGAATGAGTAGGGTGGGTAGGCTATTGTCAGGGTAGGGAGGGGCACCAGCAGGGCTGGGGGAGGCAGTGGGGGTGAGTGAGGGGCACCAGCAGGGCTGGGAGGTGTTTGGAGGGTGAGTGAGGGGCACCAGTAGAGCTGGGGGGGCATTGTGAGGGGCACCAGCAGGGCAGGAGGAGGCTTTGGGGGTGAGTGAGGGGGCACCAGCAGGGCCTGGGGAAGGCAGTGGGGGGCAATTGAGGGGCACCAGCAGGGGTGGGGAGGGCTTTGGGGGTGAGTGAGGAGCACCAGCAGGGGTGGGGGGGCTGCAGGGGGCTTTTAGTTTTAATAATGGATTTGGGGGGTATTATCAGAGAATTTGTGATTTTTTTTTTGTCAAAGAAAACCAGGATCCCTGCTGATGATGCTATCCTTACTGGATCATTTGGCAATATGACATGTGCTGATGCAGAAGCTCTTGCAAATGGCCTTTCCATGTTCAAATTTGTGGTTTCAATCATTTTGTGATATAACATTCTTCTTTAGATCAACCTTACTAGTAAGCAACTTTAGGCAAAGGACTTTGACATACATTCTGCTATCCAATAGGGCTGTGCGAAGCTTCGGGTGGTGATTTGATTTGGAGGAGATTTGGCCCGATTCGGTGGCTGAATCTCCTAATCTGAATCAAATCGGGGGACCAATTTAAAGGTCGGAATCGATTCAAAGCTCTCTGAATTTTCGGCAAAGATTTGGAGAGCTTTGATGATTCAGACAGTCCCTGGTGGTTGCAGCAGGGAGCTGCAGCCACTCCGAGCTGGTAAGTACTAGGGATGGGGAAGGGGTGGGGGGGCTAGAGGAGGGGGGAGAGGACCATGAGGGGACCCCTGCCAGCCCTCCCGACCCCCCTGCTCCCCCCCACCCCATGGCTGCCCCTGCCCGCCCCAGGTCCCGGTACTTTAGAGAAAAGCCCCAGTGCTCACTAGGTGCTGCCAGGAAGGGGGAGCAATCCCCACTTCCCCCCACTACCCCACACTGTATGGGGGGCTCTGCACAAGCCCCCTCAACCCCTCCCTGCTCCCCTGGCCTCCCCACGGCTGCCCCACCTGCTGGGGCTCTGGCCCTTTAAGAAAAGGAAAAGCCGAGAAAAGCCTTGGGACTCACCACTCCTAGTGCAGCCTTGGGGCTTTGGGGGCCCATGCAGAGCCCCCAGCGTGGCACAGGGCAGCAGAGGGCAGCCGGGATCACCCCCCACCAGCAGGAGCAGCAAGTTCCAGGGTTTCTTCAGGTTTTTTTTTTTCTTAAAGGGCTGGAGCTGGCCCAGGAGGGGCACCTGTGGTGGGGCTGGGGGAGTGGTGGTGGTGGTGGGGGATTAGGGGCTCATGCAGAGCCCCCCATGCAGCATGGGGCAGTGGGGGGTTGCTCCCCACCCAGCAGCACCTGCTGAGCCAGGGCTTTTTTTCCCCAGGAGTTGGGAGCTGCGGCCAGTGGGCAGGGGATTGGCCTGGCCTGGCTGATTTGGAGATTCAGCTGCATTGAATCAGGACAGTGATTTGAATCACCAAATCGAATCACTGTCCCCTGAATCGGCCTAATCCAAATCTGAAGCGAATACTAGCCGCTTCGCACAGGCCTACTAGCCAACAGCTGAAACAAACCAAAAAGGTTCTGGAGGAATACAGTGATAAAGGGTTTGAAAAGACACTGGTAGACGCTCGTGAGCTTGCTGAAGAGTTAAAGCTACCAACAAACTTTGAACCAGAACCGGTATGCATTCAGAGAAAGAAGCAGCAGTTCACATATGAAGCAAAAGACAAGTCAGTGCATGACCCAAAACAAAAATTCAGAATAAACTTCTATTTTGTAGTCCTTGATACTGCAATACAGTTACTTAAAGAGCGACTTGAACAGATACAGCAGCTTGATTCAGTCTTTGGTTTCTTCTACGATGTCCACAGTTTGCAAAATAAGACATCAAAACAGATAATGGAACATTGCTTGAAGCTAGAGTTGGCATTACAGCAGGGAAATTCTAAAGATATTGATGCGGCAGATTGTGCAGTGAATTGCAGGCTATTTCATGATGACTTTCAAAACATCTTACACCTCAAGATGTACTGAAGTTTATTTCTGAGCATAAATTGACAGACAGTTTTCCCAAGATCTTCATTGCTCTCTGCATTCTCTCAACTCTCCCAGTTTCTGTTGCTAGTGGGGAGCCTAGCTTCTCAAAGCTAAAATTGATAAAGACATACCTTCATTCTTTTATGCTGCAACCGAGACTTGTTGGACTAGCCACCCTGTTGATAGAACAAAAAATAGCTGGAAAACTTTGTTTTAAAGAACTTGTTTCTGAATTTGTGAAACTGATGCACGAAAAGCAAAGTTCTAATTTTTTATACAAATGTTGATGAGGATTTTCTTTTAATTGTACATGAATTATAATAAATTCTATTAGAGTTTTTGCAGTATAATTGTTTTAGGGTTAATGAAAAATGTGAAACAATCAATAATAAAATTGTTTGTATTGTTTTACTGTTCATTTTGAATATCAAATAAGTGTATGTAAAAGTTCATCCTAGATTTCTTATTTTCCTCTGTATTGGAAGTGGTGGGGGCGCCGAGGTACAGATTTTGTCTAGGGCATCAATTGCCCTTGGACCAGCCCTGTCCCCAGTGGCCACTCCTAGACACACTGGAGACAAAGGTACAGAGAAAGGTCACAGAAGGACATCCTTGAGCGCCTGCAGCAGTGCACTCCTATATTTGGAGTATGTGTGCAGGAGCTGATAGATGGGGTGTGTCTGGGATTTCCTGGCCAGGTTATACTGAGGCCATGGTGTGGATATACTCTTAATTTCTATGTAGCATTTCTATATTAAATCCTATGTACATTTAACACCAATAAGCACTTACACTAGTGGCTTAATTATATCAATCTGTAAGGTTTGTGACAAGATCAGCTACATGTGCATATTGTTAATTCAAAGTTCCCTGCCCTGTTACAAGAAAGAAATTTGTAGTTGTCACTTTGATTCTTAACAGAACTACTATATGATCCATGACTGATCTATTAATTCTTTAGTTTCCAGGGTGGCAAAAGTTGCTTGATTATCTACATGGGTATATATCTAAACCTAAAATCTAGGAAGCTTCACAGAAAAATTCTTATGTTAATTTATTTCCTAGAAACATTTGCTAAGAGATGTCTGAATGTCAGGGATCGTATCAAATCAAACCACTCCTCAGACATATTTAAGTAGCTTGATTTAATTACAGGAATATTAAAATACCATATTCAGGGGTCCAAAATGAACTTTAGGTTCCACATGCCCCCCAAACCTTTCTGATAAGAGAGGATCTATCTATATATAACTTATTTATTCAATATTCCCATCAATAATTTAGATTAATGCATATTTCTCCATTTAACATCTAATCATTCTGGCATTTTACCCATAACCTGAAAGTTATCTTAGTAGCTTCACCTGAGCAAATCTTATTTGTTTGAATATTCTGTTTTATCTTGCTTATAGTAACAGAATGGGAAATAAAAGATGAAGTAGAAAATAAAACAGGAAACCCTACCATCACAATAAGTAAGCTAGTAAAAAATCTTTTCTGGTAATAAGGACTTACTTATTGCCCTTGATAATGCAGAATAGTCTGCAGCTGGGCCCAGATACAGGGTAATGTAACTTTAATATATTGCATATAAGTTTATTGTGCTTTTGATTGATGTGTTAGATCAAGAGAAAGAATGCTTCTTTGACTGCTAATTCTGCAGACAGTGAAAAGAATTTTCTAAATTTTTTAGGGGCCCCGCGGGCCGCATAAAATGACTTGGTGGGCCGCATCCGGCCCCCAGGCGCATTTTGCCCACCCCTGTCCTAGCATCATACCTGCAGAAGAACCTGGAACATCAGTCTTCTGCAATTATTTCAAATGTGCCTGTTTGGTAAGGATGGGAATTAAATTCAAGCACAGCTGAAAACAGCCTTTCTTAGAGCCATGTGGACTAGCAGCTTCACAGGTTTGGAAGAGGGATTGTCCAATAAAAATGAAGCTGTTTAACCTAAAAGTTCAAGAACATGTTTGCTGCTTGGGCAGGGAGATTTTGAACTGGATTCAAGGAATAATCTTGTGGCATGGAAAAGGGCTCCTTTTCTTCCCATAAAATGTTCTTCCTTAAAACCTCTTAAAGAGAGGGCTGACTCATGTTAGAAATAACTGTTTCTCACTGATTACTTGGTAAGCCAATGGAATAGTTTGCTCAGCTCTTGTCTGTACTTTAGTATTCCTTGGAGAGAGTGCTTATTCTTCCAGATGGGTCCAACAATCTCCCAGTTTAGTGTATGTGGAAGCAGTCAGTTTACTTGTGATGTTTGCATCATGGTCTAAGTGTTCTCTAAAGTGTGAAAAACTTCCTAAACATAACACCATATTTGCTTGCATTCTGTAGTAAAATCTAAGAGAACAACATACTTGACCCTAAAGGAGCCTTTCGGGATAAAAACAACAAAGACAAAGGGAGCAGCTCCCTCTTTCTCATCAAAGTTCAGGATGCCGCCGTTTTAGGTTTCCACAGTCTAACTCCTAATCAGTGTTTTCTCATATGCAATTCTTAGGTTGGCCGTTGGGCAGTCATGACTTTGTACCTTGACAAGAACCTACCATTTTCCTCTGTCACCATTTGTTATCTTAGCAGCAATTCTTACAGTTGCCCCCAATTAGAAGATCTGGCATATAACTCATTCAGTGAAAAAGCCTTCTGTGAAGAGGAAAAAGTTAGGAGTTATCAGGGTGGCTCAGGGTGATGAACCATTTGTATTGCTTTTTTCAGATATTCTTGTAGTAATACTGAGATTTTGAATCTGTTCTCACTGAAGCAGCTAGTAGAGTTTGGGCTTTTCTAGACTGCTTTATAGCATGTGCGTTATCCTTTAAGATACTGCAAATTTTTCCAGAATTACTTATAACACCTTGAGACAACAAGGTCTTTATTCTGCCACCATACTAGTCACAGTTCCACTCAAGCACTGGTGCTTCCTAGGCATGAAATCCCTTGATGCATATAGGACTTAGCGGGCACATCTACATGGGCTATTACTGGTCATGAATCAAATCCGGAGCTTATTGCTTCAGAGTTTATTGCCACCAGGTGTGCTGTTTGAACATTTGAACAGAAGCAATTAACTCTGGAGCAATAAGCTGTGGAGTTTATTCATGTGCAGCACATGGAGCCGGGTCGGAGCAGCCCTGGCTGGCAGGGGGCCTGGAGGGTCAGCCTGCCAGCCTGGGGCTGCTCTCCCTGGCTCAATGTAATGCAGAGGTTTTGGCTGGGGCATGAGGGAACTTCAGTGTGGGGCTAGCTGGTAGGCAGCCCCCCACTGAAGCAACCAATGCCCCCAGCCAGCCCCTCCAGCAACTACACATGCACTGCTGCAGAATTATTTACAAGTACTATCCTGCTACAGAGTAAATGAATTTACTCCAGCTTAATAGGGGTGCACGCGTAGATACTGAGACATTCACTGCACAGCTAATTAGTCAACTGTGCAGTAAACAGCTCATGTAGACATGCGCAGTGTCAGGGCCTTTGTGAGCTGGAGCAGAGACTGAATGGCTGTACCCATCTTCCAAAATCACAATTTCTGCAGTGTTTGGGGGAAAATAGATTAAATCCATTAGTATTCCTTCCTGAATGTCCTTTTGGAAAGGTAGCTAAGGGAGTATTAGAAGAGGATATGTAAGAACCATGTTGTTCAACTTTTTTGTTCAGCAGGCTGGATGGGCAATGCCCTATCCCTTCATGGTCTGGATCCAGCCCATGAACCAAATCCAGTGCCTGAAGCAGGTGTAGTGGTGATGCAGCATTGACCTGTGAAGGAAGGGGGATGCTTTGGGTAAATATGTCACAGCCCCAACCCGTGAAGGGTGTGGACGCTACAGTTTTTCCTTCCCCAAGGAAATGCTGCTTCCTGCCTAATTTCTTGCCTGCCACAACTTTGATGTACAAAAATAGGAGAATTGGTTCTGTCAGGAGGCAATACTTTGCTTGGGGAAAAATGTTTGTCCTGCCAGCTTCTACTAGCCACCAAAAGAAATGCCCATTGGCTTGACCCTTAGGGGTACATATTTGGAACTCCTCCACCCCTACACTCCTTCCTCGGGCTTCTGTAAGTCTATCCGTATCAAATGCTGGCTGTGGCTGTGGCATCAGCTAGGCACTGGATTACTAAATTTTGCCTGTGCACACTCCCTAGCCGAGGACCCCTGTTTCATGCCAGGATTCCCTGGCAGCCCATTTTTTATGAAAATCAAAAAGTAGGGGCAGGCTTGGCTGCCTCTCACTCATTTCTAGTTTGAGTACTGGCATTTGTCATCTGACAGCCCCACTCTTCAGTTTTGGTGTCTTCTAGTATCTTCCTGCTGGGGCTTCCAGCCTATCAGGGACAGCATCCTGTGTCCAGCTGGTGCTTGGCATCCCTGCTGATGAACCCACATGTTGCCTATTTGTGCAGTAGGGATTCCAGCTACCCAGGGCTGGGAATTCCTCCAGGCCTGGTTTCCAGAAGGAAGAACTTCCCTCTCCTACCAGGGCTTCTCCTGCTGTGTGCCATGCCCATTTGGTCTGGCAGATCCCATGTAGACTAGGGACAGACATTCAAAAAGCTGGAGCCTGAATTGATTCAACCTCTGTGGGTTAGTCTAATCTGCCTAGCCAGTTTGGGAAAGGACAAGCATTCTCTCTGGACTGAGGAACTGAGAGCACATTCCTGCAGTTGCTCAGGCCAGGTGCTGGGGGGCGCTAGACCATGCCCCATTTCAAAATCTGGTTGCTTTTATTAATTTTGTTTGGTATCCTTTTATGCATGGGAAAAGAGCCCTGGGTGATATGATGTGAGACCGTAGCTCTGGAATAGGCTTCCACATACTTACAATTTTTTGTTTTTCCTTGACTACTGGTATTTAGTTAATTATTCCATCTAATGGATTGCTTTTTCCTACAGTTTTACATATTGATCATTTGGCTTGTTGCCCACCTTGGTCATGTTAAATTAAAATAACTTTCCATTCAACACCATGAAGAAGGGAGGTAAAGGGACCTACCTAAGGTCACAAGGCCTGCTACTGACTGAACTGGATTGGAGCTCAGATCTGCTGCTCTCAGTCTGGTCTGTCATACCCTGAAGCATACTTCATTTCAGACTGAAGGCTGTCAGCATGAGGGCACAGAAAAAAGGAGAATAATGTGTAGCCTGTGGACATAGTCATGGGCAGATCTGGAATTTTGAAAAAGGGGGTGCAGATGATGTAGTGCATCATCACATATAAAAACAACACACATTTTTACCTAGTTAAAAATAAACAATGAAGTTATATTTGTTTTTGCTTCAATCTGCAGGGCTGTGAAATAGGAGTTTCATTACCAGGAGTAGCTAATAGACATCAGAATTGCAGAACAAAGGATAGCTTGATTGGTGGAATATCAAGGCCATTAAAAAGGAGAGGGTTATTCACACCTATGGAATGAAGAGTTTAGAAGGGATCAGATAGATTATAAAGAGCCATGAAGTCAATTCAGAGCCCAAAGTTTAAAAAAAAAAAATTTCACCTGAGTAGAAATGCTGCTGCCACTGCCAGGCAGTTGGTTTTAAACTTTGGGTGGACCAGGAATCAAAGTGGGGTGCAAGTGTAACAGTGTTCTCCACCTCTTCCCCACCCTGGACCTGTCCCTGGACGTAGTGGTCAACTTCTGCCTCTTTTAGGTGCCTGCACTCATCAGATCTCAGCACGAGTGAGTCACGCAAATTAAGCACTCGAGTCTTGGGTGGAATTATATAGCTCAGGCTAAAGCCCAGATCCCACAAGTTTACATAGTGATGGCAGGAATGTACCTGAGCATGTCTCACCTTCCCCTTTGTGTTCACACACACTGAACTCAGAAACAGGACAAGTGAAGACAGTCTAGGATATTTCTCTGTGGCCACTCTTAAATGCTTCGTCTCCAACATAACATGTTGATTTTAATTTCAAACAGCTACCAAGAGTCAAATGATTAACATATATATGATAATATATAATGTGATTATATATTATCCTATATAATTTCAAAAGTGCCAATATAGATAAGAACATGACGGCTAACTAACAATATCTCCTAATGTAACATTCATAATCGTGGGGTTAGACACACAACACTTACACTAATGTTATCAGGCAGAAGGTAAGGCAGGATGGCACCTTCAGTCTAACTAGTTCAGAGAGGCATGAGCTTTCATATGCAATGATCTATATCATCAGGTGCTAGGAATGGACTGGTAGAAAGAAAAACTTTTATGTAGGAGGGGAAGGGAAGGAGAGGAGGATACACCTTTTTGTTCTGCCAGGCCAGTCATTTGTAGTATCCAATGAAGTGGGTTGTTGCCTATGGAAGCTCATGCTGCTGAATCAGTTAGTCTCAAAGGTACCACCTGCCCTACCTTGTCCCTGAGTGGGTCAGTTTCATTGGCTATGCTTTGCCGAGATCATTTGGTTGTGATGCATAATATATAAGGCTTTGCAGTTACTGTTTTCCAGCATTAGCTGCATAATGGATAGGAAATATTGATGACATTTTTGTTATAATTAAGCTTTAATGATCACCATGACCTATGAGTGTGGATTGTTTTACATAAAGCTACTGAGTAAGTGAAGTAGCTATGCATAAGTGATTCCCTGACCAATCCAGAGGAACTACACTCTCCAGCTGTCAGATTACCCATATGCTAACAGAGGAATGTATTGTAGTAGTTATGTTACTCCACAACAGATGGCCTGTACAAGCTATTTGTAGTGCGACAAAAGCCCTAGGGCATACCATATTGTTCTCTTTTATTCTGCAGCGTCATTAAAAGCAAAATGTTGAAAAGAAGGTACGTAAAGCTAAATACCAAAATCCATATTTAGATTCCTATAAATGGATACCAGAGCCTAATGTTAAACATCTACATTTGGGAAAGATTGGTCAAGACATGGAATGGTATGATTGGGCCTAAATTTGTTTAAATTACTTTTAACTGTGTTTTGATTAAATTAAAATCCTTTCAGATATCCACAATGACAGCTGTAATATGAGTGATTAGTCTTATATCAAAATTAACTGTTCTAATATATTCATAATGTGACAAGTTAGTCCTGTAGCATTTGGCTTATAATTTTAAGATAAACATTACCTTTGGTTTTACTATTCAGAATTAGTCACAGCCAGTGTTTCATGTCATTTCCCTTGCAGAATTCCTTATAGTATAGTCAGCAGTCCATTGCACAGCTGCTCAGTCTAGACCTGAATTTAAGAAGATCTTTTATGGTGACACTGTCAAATAACAGTGTGGCCCCATGCTCTCTCCAGGTCTAAAGCATCCATCCTAGGGAAAATCCTAGAAAAGTTCATCAAAAGGAGTCTATTTGCAATAAGCTTGCAGAAGGTAAGATTCTGAATGGCTTCATCGCAGGCAGGTCTTGCCTTACCAACCTCATCTCCTTCTATGACCAGGTAACTTGCTACCTTGACATGAGAGAGCAGGCTGACTTTGTATACCTAGACTTCCAAAAGGCCTTTGATTTAGTATCACACAATGTCCTTGTGAGAAAATTGGAGGATTGTGGGCTTAACTCCGAGACAGGTGGGTGAGAAAAGTGGCTGCAGGATAGGACCCAGAGAGTTGTAGTGCATGGATCTGTGTCATCCTGGTGAGAAGTGGGCAGCGGTGTCCCACAGGGCTCGGTGCTTGGTCCACTACTTTTCAACATCTTTATTAACTATTTGGATGTGGGGGTGAAGAGCTCACTGGTCAAGTTCACGGACAACACCAAGTTATGGGGAAGTGTAGTCATGCTTGAAGATAGGCTACAGATACAAGTGGACCCAGACAGGCTAGCAAGTTGGGCGGATCAGAAACTGATGAAGTTCAATGTCGAGAAATGTAAAGTACTCCATCTCGGGATGAGCAACCCCCAACACACCTACAGGCTTGGTGGCACCAAACTGACTAACACCACGAGTGAAAGGGACCAAGGAAGTGATTCTTCTGCTCTACTCAGCACTGGTGTGACTGCAGCTGGAGTACTGCATCCAGTTCTGGTTGCCACACTTTAATAAGGATGTGGACAAGCTTGAGAGAGTCCAAAGAAGAGCCACCCATATGATCAGAGTCTTACACGACAAGCCATACAAGGAAAGGCTGAGAGATCTGGGACTCTTCAGCCTGAAGAAAAGAAGGCTGAGAGGGGACCTGGTAGAAGCTTACTGCTACACTAGGGGAGTACATCAAGGGCTTGGTGAACAACTGTTCACCAGGGCACCCAAGGGGAAAACTAGGAGTAATGGCCACAAAACTCCTGGAAGACCAATTCAGGCTCAACATTAGGAAAAACTTCTTCACAGTCAGGGTGTCCAGACTGTGGAATAAGCTCCCTCCAGAGGTGGTGTAATCACCTACCCTGGAAATCTTCAAGAGGAGAGTAGACAGTCACCTTGCTGGGGTCACCTGACCCCCAGTTATCTTTCCTGTTCCAGTGCGTGTAACCCGATGATCTTCCAAGGTCCCTTCCGGCCTTACAATCTATGAATCTATATGGTAACTGGCATTGCTGGGGAGTTGCACTTGTGTGGCCCTCTATATAGCAGCTTTGTTAAAGTTCAGCAAAAGTCCAGTGCAACTTTGTTAAAGTCCAGTGCAAAATTTCCTACTTCCAGTTGCTCCTGATATTAGGACACAGGGGCATAGGCAGGGCAGAAAGCCCAGACAAAACATAAATATTACAGTATTTGAGCAAACAGTGTCAGCATCCTGAAATGCTGAAAAAGAGGACCCTCCCTGTAGCAAAACCCCCAGGTTTTTTTTGTTTTTGATTTTTTTTTAATTGCATTCCCTCCCCTTCCCCAACCATTTCTGACTTTTTCTTTTCCTCTCTATCCCCTATAGATAAGTATAAGTGAGCTCAGACTTAGGATAAGCTTTAAACATTTTTATTTTGGTAGCAAGTTTTTGGTTTTGGATATCCACCATTTAATATTGCATTATTATTAGGTTTGTATTGATTCCTACTGTTGTATATTGTATTATTATCATTTTCGTATTGATTTTTATTGTTTCATATGGATATTGTATAGTTTAGGCCTGTGTTTGTAAGTGAACCAAAGTCATGTCAAGTTTCCATTTTTTTATGTCAAGCCTCCATCTTCTGTCCTCTGCCTGAGCATCCCATGTTGCAACTGTATGAATCACGTACCCCTCCCATGTAAATTGGTTCCCTGATGAATGAGTGTGATTGGGAATGATTGAAATACAATGGTAGCAGGCCTCTACTGAATGGCCTGTAATGACTGGACCATCACCTTGTATTGATTCACCCAGGAACCACATACCTCACCCAGGAACAGAGACAAGACCTACATTTGAAAGACAAAAGACCCGACAAAACCAGCAACTCTCACCATTACAGACACCAGAAACTGCACATCCCTGCATGGAGCACGCATGCTCAGTACGCCAGTGGCTGACCCTTGCCTGGGCATGCCTCCTGTCACTAGGGTCACACAAGGTCTGCCCCTATAAAAAGGGGCAATGAAGACAGACCCAGTGGGAACGTCATTTCCATCTGGACCAGCACCATACCACACCACCTATCCACCCAGAGGCCCTGCCAGCGACCCCACTCTGGACAACACCTACTGGACAAGGACCCCTTCCAGCCTGCATAGGTAGATATTACCTGCACACCTCCTCCTACAATTTGAACTCTCTGTCTGTCTGTCTGTCTGTCTCTCCTTCTGGACTTCAGTGGACTTCAGCCCCTGCATCAAGCCTCTTTAACCCCTGCTGCCATTGTGTGTGTGTGGGTGCAAGGGAACCAATTTGGCATTGTGTCACCATCTCCCCTGTTCAATAAAACCACTGTCATTTGCAACCCCGAGTTGGGTCATGTTTTACTGAATCCCAGTCCCTTCCCTATCTTAAATTCTAGCCTCATTCTCTCTCTCTCTCTCTCAGCTCCAGTTCCCACCCTCTCTGCTAGTTTCCCCGATCTCCTCCCAATTCCATCTTCCCTTTTCTGCCACCTCTCAGCCTCTCCTTGCTTTTCTGCTGTCCCTGCTGCCTGCTGCTTTTCTGCTGTCCGTCTCTCTGTTTTCAGGCTTCCTCTGCACCTTCTGTAATCTCCACCCCCCGCTGCAGCTTCCCAGCTCCTATTAGCTGTCTCCAGCTTCCAGCACCTACTGCTGCTCCCTGCAACTTCTCTAGCTGCCCGGGAGACATCCTCTGGCTCCCCACACCCAGAGCCCCTCTTTAACACCCACACTTTTCCTTAGTCCCATTTTCCCTGTCCCCATCTACCTTTTCAGCTCTTCGGCTCCAGTCCCAGACTCTGTGCTGGCATGCTTCCCTGTTCTGCAGGCTTTGGGCATTGTCTTTTAATCAATTAAGCTCAATTAACCTAAAGTTACCCCCGAGCCTCAGTTCTTCAGGCCAGGCCCCTGTAGTCTACCAGTTCTAATCCCGGTCCCGGTGACTTTCATTTCCAGTAACTTTAACTCCTTAGACTTCTACTTTCTTACCTTAACCTTTCCCCAGGTATCCCAAGTACACCAAGCATATACATACATACACATCACAACACCCAACTTAGGAACTCACCTGTGTGTATGTGTAGGTGGGTGGTATATGTGTGAATTAGTGAATACACATATATATACATATATAGATATCATTGTGTGTGTGTGTGTGTGTGTGTGTATGGTATATGAATTAGTAATCCATGTATGTGTATTGGATGTGGAGGTGTTGGTAACTGGTAACTGAGTCTGTCTAAATGTGGTGTGTGTAGCGTGTATGGGCTTAAACTGGTGATAGGTGTGCATGAACCTAGACTGGTTATTTTGAATGTGTGTGTATCCGAGTTGCTAGTGTGAGTGTGTGTGTGTGTATGTATGTATGTATATATATATATGTATGTGTGCATGTGATATATATGGCATTGTGTGCATGATATATGAATTAGTGATCTGTGTCTAACTTTTGGGGTGTATAGTTTATGTGCTTGAATTGGTAATTGTCTTGGGCGGCTGGAGCCGACCAGAGGATCACTAATTTATTTGGACGTCAGGCGGGCCGGCGATGGAGAGGCAAGACAGCTTATTGGTTTTAAAAGATTGCTTTTACTTACGCCGCGTGGAATGGCAGCGCAGGCCTCGAGGTAGCTTGCTTGTGTTGTCACTGATAGCAAAACGAGTTACGAGTTAACGAATTTATGAACGAAAAGGAACCTGCAGGATAACGGGGGTATGTCAGGAAGACCCGGTGACGGGGAGATATTGGTGGGTGATCAGTCTGCCAAATTTCCTCGATCGCGCTACAGAGTTCTCCGTAGTTACTCTGCCGCGTGCTCAGAGGCCTCCAACTTGGGCGGAAGCTGCATGAACTTTTATATGTCCGGAGTGGCCAATAACGGACTGCTAGGTAGGAATAACTAATGAAGTGGAACGTGACCAAATTTGAAAGTAACTGCGGTTATTCAGGGCAGTTCTATTGTGACAGGGGCACTCAACTTATTTGGTTATGACAGTAATAAGTATGCATGTGCCTAGGCTGGTTTGGATGTGTATGTGCCTGAGCTGGTAGTGTGTGTGCATTTGTGTATGCACCTAATTGATTTTTGTGTGTTTTGTATATGTGTGTGTGCATTTATGTATGCACCTAATTGATTTGTGTGTATTTTGTATATGTGCAATTGTGTCACATCGTCCTGTCTAACAGCGCAATATTGAGATCCTGAGAGTTGGCCTGATCCCCCAGGCCAACATCCCCCCCCACCACACATACACACAAAACAACTACATTTGGGGCATTTTGTTGACAATTACCTAACCCAAATCCCAACACACATTTTGCATCTTTCCTTTACAATAATTTCTGTAGAAACCCTATGATTACAGAATTGGATTTTCTTCTGTAGTTATACCTATGTAATACAGAAATCAGTATTTTCTGGATTGTTTATTTCACTATAAATAGACTCCTCCCCTAACACTGTATAATGCTCCTTTTAATGATAACTAATTTTTATGATCACAGAGAGTTGCAGAGATTAATTCCAATCTCCAATCAGTAGTTTCTACTAGGCAGTCATAATGATGGGCTCAGCTTCTAGAATTGCCAGTCATGGTTGTTACAGGCTGGGAAAGTGATCTTTGCCTTAAAATGCTTTGGGAATGATGCAGCATGGCATTCAGTTACAAACTCTCAGATGTCCTTTCTTGGCGAGTCTCATCTCCAGAAGTAGCAATAACACTGATATGACTGGAAGGGAGACTGTACACAAACTATACAAACAAACAAGGGCTAGATTCCAACTGCAGACATAGCATTGATGCAAAGGAAGATGTGTAGGTTGCAAGCTCCCTAGCAGCCTGCTTCAAAGACATGCCCTCTGCTACACAGGAAGGAAGAACTGGAAGCGGTCTTTTAGACCATCTGTTGGAGCTCTCTGCATTTGCAGGCAACTGTTAACTTGAGGAATTCCCCAACCTGCCACCTCAATCCCTCATACACAACAAAACACCTGTGGGTGAACTATAACATGCTGAAGACATTCCTCCCCAGGCTACTCCATGAAGAAATTGGGCTTCAATTCAGAAAGCACTTAAACGTGTTATTTGAAAGTTTCAGTGTTTGCTTAAGACCAGATGAAGTCATGGGGGAATACTGCGACTTAAGCATGTGCTTAAATGCTTGCTAGATGGCAGCATGAGGTGACCATAGTATTAAAGGGTTTCACTGCCTTTTATGGCCACAATTCTGCTATCTTTATTCAGGCAGAACTCCCCTTGTATGAACACTGCAGGCTTCTAGGCCTCTCCATACTGCAGTGCACAGCAAAGCTGAAATGTTTACAATAAGCTTGAAGTAGCCAAGGATAATGATTTGGTCATATGATGCTGTCTAAAAAATGGATAACCATGATGAGCTAACATGCTTTGGAACTTGATGGACCTTGTGTACACTAGGGGCTATTTTATGCATCCTCCCTCTGCTGGACACATACCAGGTACCTGTAATTGAACCCACTGGTGTAAGTATGTTTCTGAGCTCTGCTGCATCTGCACAGGTAATGTCTCCAGCCCTTCAGCTCAGTCCAAAGGCAGGTGTGGGAGAGTATGGAAAGTTGGATAATGTCTGTTTATGGAGCCAAGAATCAGGATCTCACCATGCAAACTAAAAGCAAACTTTGCCCTTTTATACTGTCCAAATCCCTCTCATCAGGTGACCTCCCTGGTTATCCTCACACTCTCATCCAATGATCAAACTCTCGCATTTTATGATCTGTTGTTTGATAAGGAGAACAGGTTTCCCAGGTGAGTACCCGGTTCTTTAAGGATGCTTTGCCTGCAGTGGGGAATTATTCCAGGCTGAACCACAGTCCAGTGTTACACCTCCACTTGGTGCTCCTGAAGCCTTGTGTATTTCAGCTCAATATGGAGTCTACAGGGCCAAGATAAGGGCACAGAACAGTTCTACACTCAAAATGGCCTTCACACAACTAAAATGACTTCGCTGATTAGAACAGATATATAGACTTTTGCTAATGTCACAGTGGTACTTAAAAACATGCTAATGAAAATGTGTTAATATCTTTTAAAACTTCATTCATTTGCCTGGTGTAGATACATGTGCTGCCTACTTTACTTTTCCTATCTTTTCCCCTTTCCACCTGACCAGCCAACTCTTCAAGGACTACCAGGAGCCCCTGATCCACTGCTTGGGAGCTTTGCCAACAGAAGCTGGTGTTCCATTGACTTCAGGAGAGGTATTTCTGAGCTGAATCACTCCCACAGTCAGTAATTTTATGCCACCAGAGGAGAGTTGAGTGGGAATTTCCTTGTTTTTGAATGCAATGTCAATAAAGTTTAATGCAAATAACACAGGTGTTTTCATTGGGTCTTCTCAATGTGAATAAAGAGTCATGAACCAGTGGCCCACCAGTTTTAACCAATCACCCTTATCTAGACTTCCTTTCACTTCTCTTCTCAAGCACATCAGGACAAAGGCAGCTTGTCTTCACTGTCAAAGCTGTTGACACACCATCCCCACCATAGAGATTATCTTTCATTTAGTTTTGAAAGGTTGAGTCTGGCTCCAATCATCTCATGATACCAGCTTCCATTGTGAGACCTGAAAGATCCCTTTCTTTTTTCCTTTATGCTACTCTTCCCACTTGGGAGGAGCTCTCCATTAGGATCAGCAAAACTACTTCATTATCTTCCTTCAGTTCCCTTATGAGAACTCTTCTTTGTCGTGGGATCTAATCCGCGCCCTTCCCCACCCCACCCCACCCCCAAAAAAACCCCAAAACAAAAGAAAACCCCAAATCCAACAGGCTGGAATTAACAATTTCATTGTGTAATGTTACAGAAATGAAAATATATACCTCTGTTTGTCTGAGATGATTTTGAGCTAAGGAAGGTCAGCTTACTTACTGGAGAATCCTGGATAATAGCAAAAAATGTGTGGGACAGTGTGATGGTGACATTAAATTGGATTAATTGTATTGCTGTTATCAAATTATCTTGGAAAAAAAAGATCAGTTTATATGAAAAAGTTGCCATGTTCATATAGTTGGCCATTCAGACCTCTTTTTAACTTGAAAAATTCAAACTCATAGTTTAGTTTAGTGCTACATAAATCAATGGAGGGTTTACCATTAATTTTGAAAGGAAGTGGGGGTTTTGCTTTTGCAGAAACAGCACAAAATGTTTGCTTTCAAAGCTTACAGTTGAGAGTCTTGTGTTGCCTCCAAACTAATAACTGCTTAATAATTGTAGACTTAAAGGAAACAAATACCAAATTCTGTTAGCTGTAGGGACTAGGTTGAACCAGGACCAAGATGATGCAGGAGGTATTACATCTCCAGAAGCCAAACCTGTAGGGACCTGCTTTATACAAGCAATGAGGTTGTAAGCCAGGAGTGTGGCACAGGCATGTCCACTGGGTTTATGTTCCATACTGGTCAGTAGGTCCCAAACCCTGCATTGGAGGGAACAGATGGTGGAGTTGCCTGGATCTTAGTCCTAGAGGAAAAGAATGCCTTGTCCATGTAAACAGGCTTTGAGAATGTCATTCTAAGTAATTAAAAGTCTTTGGTATTGATTCTCATTTTACACTGAAGCCAATTTTAAGGCACCTATATGCTTTCAGAGTGAAGCAAATCAGCCTTGGTGTCAACTTGCGAGGAGTGGTTTGCAATGTATAAATAGTAACCATCCACAAATTATCAAATAGAACCAAAAATATAAACTGTCTGACCTCATTGGCAAAAGGGAGTGAAACTGATGCAAACTAAACTATTCACTACAGCCCATCTATATTTACACATGAAAATGAGTATTTAGGAAATTTTGATCATTTTTAACTTGAATCCATCTGAATGAAATGATAAATCTAATGACAGGCTTTATCTGAAAAGCATAAAATTAGACATTGTACCAGATAGCAGGAAAAGAGGGTACATAATATGCTTTAATTTGTAAACACCGATGCAAAAATAGCAAGTGATATGATATCTGCTTGGCTATCAGTCTCTTTTTGAATGGTGCATAATGCAACACAACCAAATTATTCTCTGCTGCCAAGAATGCTGGATTCCTATTGGTAAGAGTCAGCAGTTTTTTATTGGTTATGAAAGCTGTCTGAGGCTTTGGCTGTCTGACATGGTCGTGTTCCAGAGCCTCAGGTGCAGTGGATGATGATGACAGCATCTTATTCTCTCTCTCTCTCTCTCTCTCTCTCTCATGCACACGCTCTTTTTCTCACTGAGGGGTGCTTTCTAACTCTTCTCTGGACTACAAAGAAATTCACTGATTTCTGATCCTCTGTTCTGCAATAGTAAGTTGCAAGAGTAACTTGAGGTCCCTTCCAGCCCTAATGTCTATGAAATCTATGAATATTTACCAGCCTGAGCATAAAGTCAACTCAGCCAAACTTTCCATGATAGTGAGGATGAACCTGATCAAAATATTTTACCTGTCCATTCCAAAAAAATATGCTCATGCAGTCAGTAAAGAGAATTTTTTCAGGTATCCCAGGGGAAAAAGTATGCGGGAGGGATATTCTTTATATCACAGGAACAACCATGATACCAACTAAGACTAGGATCCCATTGTGCCAGAGAGAGAGAGAGAGAATCCTTGCAACAAAGAATATACAATGTAAACAGATGTGGGGCGGGGGGTGGGGGGGTGGGGGTGGGGAGGCAGAGGAGAAGACATTGTAGAGTTTAAGTAAAGTCACACAGACGGTGTTACCAGATTTGCCCATCACTTTGGGGTGTGCTCATTTATTAGGGATATATTTCTAGGGTCTTGGTAATTCTGTCAATGTGCTGCTTGTGTTACTATACAGAGCTGTATCTCTCCCTTCTGCAAGCCCTCACCTCCCAATGGAGCTATCTTGCAGGACTCAATCTCAATGGGGCTGGGTTCCTCCAGTCACCAAATCAGTCATACACACAAACACACACAAATTAACATGACACGCCTGACCCGGCCGGGTTGATCAGCATGGACAGGCTGACACCCTCATATGCCAAGAATCAGTTCATCAGAGCAACAATAACCTGCAGTCAGACACAAGCACACAAGTGAACAGAATCCCTCTGAATCCAGCTGGGTGTCCAGCTGACACCCTCATGGGCCAGCATTCAGTTCATAAGGGCACGTCTGAGTCAAACTGGGTCAATCAGCCTGTACAAGCTGATCCCCTTATATGTTTCAACTCAGCACGTCCCAATCTTTGGCTTCTTGATGAGCAGACCCCATAGTATTTTTGGGCTTCACAGGGATCTTTAGCTTAGGTAAAAGAAGCGTTGCTGCAGAGCACGGGAGGAAAGAGAAGCAGAGAAGGAAAAATGTACCCAGTTACTACCAGTTTGACTAAAAGTTATGTATTGCTAAGCATATGAAATATATAATGGTACTAACAGTAATAGACATGCAAAGGAAAAACACAAGCAATTACAATATTACCCTGGTTTCACTAAGTATTTGGGGAAACTTAGCTCAAGCTTAACTAATACAGTTCAGGTTCAGAAATGTATGCCTAGAGTGAAAAGAGAGAGTGCTAGGATCTCACCAGTCCAAGGTACTCGGGCTGCAAAGCTGACAGGCACAGTCCTTGAAGGGAGATGATCTGTTCTTCCAGCATCCCAAGAACAACAGGGGATGGTGTCAGTACAGGAGTTTTTCTTCTTTCTTCCTTTCTTCCTTTCCCTCTGAAGCACCCACACTTTTACAGATGTTTATACCCTCAGTTCAGCTGCTTCGAAGCATCCTCAATTGTGTAAATCATTGTCTTTTCTATTGACAAGGGGTTATCTGGTTTGGACCATCTCAAGAAACTGATTGATAATCAGGAAACACATAACGTTAGGGAGTTACCAGATACTTGGGAGCCAGCTTGAAATTCCTATGGATAGCAGATATACTGATGGGATATCTCATGGTTTCTTCAGAAACAATAGATAGCTGCAGCATCAGGATTTTGGATTTTTACTTGTTGTGCACAAGCCTCAGCTTAGCATGACTTTTTCAGATCTTACTATAGTCTTTTAACAGACTTAAGATAATTATTGGGGTGCTCATAACCTTTTGTGGAGAGGACTCCCACCAGTCGTCTCGGGAAAAGTATGGCAACACCTGTGATTAGGGCTCCAACGGGTTGGACGCTGTGATGAACCTTTTACCATTGTTCAAATGCTGCCCATACCCCCTCTGACTCGGTCTCTTGCCTCAGCATTCCCTAACCCGGCAACCGAGTTTTAGTCTATCAAGTTTAAATAGGCCTCCCATAGTGGGACCGGGGAATGTATGGCCCGAGATGCCTATTAAACTTAGAGGTGTGTATGTGTCGGGGGGGGGGGGGGGAGTCCTTAGTAAATCCAGATTAGAACTGGTCTGATAAATGCTGAGCTGGGTGTGTGTGAACATGGGTTGATTAACATTTGAAGCACAGATTCCCCATCATGCAGTGCTCCCCTGCTTCTCTGGTCCCAGAATTCACTGCAGTCTCTGCTTCAGGCTTTCTGTTCTCCATCTCTCATGTAAATGAATGGTCATGTGGTTCCATCTCAGATGCAAATGAGACCTAGGGCAGTTGTTTCACTCTTGTCACCGTTATCTGGAGGGTCTTAGGTGTGTCTCTCACTGCATCTTAATCAGTTTCATTTATGTAGAGGAGCAGAGGGAGGAGGGGGTGAGTCAGACAGACTGCATCCTGTGCCAGGGTTCCCAAGAACACACAGCTGAGATGGAACAACGGCCAGTGGCAGAGATGGGTCTGCCTTCTTCCGAGTCACACTACAGTAATGCAACATCCATCAGGCCATAGACTTTCCTTTTTGAGTCAAGAATGTGCCTGGATTCTTTTTTCTAAGTACTGGTCAAATGAAAATGTTGAAAGGGGTTGCAACTTCAAAAAGGTATTAAAAACCATATCAAATGTGTTTATATATATACATATATATATACAAATGTGTATAATTAATACATTCATCAATTATAAAGCCAGAAGGGGTCACAATGATTTATCTCATCAGACCTCCAGCATAACAGACTTTCCAAATTAATCCTTGTTTGAACTATGGCACAAATTTTAGAAAGACTCTTGCTTTTAAAAATATGTCATGTGGGTAAAAATGTAGCTGTATTGTTACCAAAAACAAAGTACCATTCGGTCTCCAGAGAGACAAGACTACAGCCTAAGATGAGAATTCTTTTGCAAGTTTAGACACAAGTTAAGGGTCAGTTACACGTTCCTTAATGATTACTTTTTTTGAACATCAAATAAGATACAATCACATTTCCCAATGATCCTCCATTCCCTCTTAGCAGATAAGATATTACTACCACCCAAGTCAGATAAAAAGGCAAGAGACAGGTCTAGAGCCCAACACCAAAGCACAATAATAAGCATTTGTCTCTAGCTAGGGCTGGGTATTCAGAATTGCCAACTCTCATGATTTTTGGCATTGTTTTTAAAGTCTCTGCTTCAGGAATGTGAAAACCTTAGTTCTTTCTTTTATCTATATTTAGATTACATCTATATTTATATATAGATTATATACATATATATAATCTATATTTATATATAGAAATAAAAGAAAGAGCTAAGTTTTTCACATTCCTGAAGTGTAGATTTTAAGAACAATGCCAAAAATCATGAGAGTTGGCAACACAGGGTATTTGACCAGGCAAATAAAGTTCAGTCAGTTGACGGGTCAAATGTCAGTCAAAAACTGTAAAAATTTGCCAATAGGTCTAATAATATACAGAAAAAGCACAACATTTTCCATTAAGGAATGTGTCAAAAAGCAATAAAAAATCATATGTCTGTCAAAAAAACTACAATAAATGTAGCTTAAAAAAATATAAAATTGCTATAATTTTTGACCAGTCAAAAAATATGCAGTTAATGGACCAGTCAGTTGATAATACTGGACTGGTCAATTGACTGGCTTGCCAACCCTATCTCAAGTTACCTGCAAGAGCACAACACAGTTTCTCAGCTATACCAACTGGGGGGGAGAGGGGGAGATGCAGAAGGCAGGAGGAAGGTAGCATGCAGGCTAGCATCAGGCATCTTGAATTTGTTGAGGCCTTTCCCAAATACCCAATATTTATATGTGGCTTATTTTAATATTCTGATTGGTGTTATTCAAATTTCTTTGTTTCACTGAGATTTTAGGAACTGGACTATCCCAGCTTTTCTGTGGAAGCCAGTTAGCTGAGGTCTATGTTCTTGTGAAAAATACAACTCTGGGAGAGCGAGAGGACCTCTTATCTCTCTCTCTCCCTCACCCTCTGGGAATGCAATTTGCCATGTTCTGTTTCTTTAACTTTGCTGACTAAGCCAGTTGTAATACATTTACAAAAGTTCATTCTGAAACAGGCTTTGTGGCCTGCTTTAACCACCCTGCTGCTACTTAGCATAAGTCCCTTGAAAGGGGCCAAGGCTGACAACAAGTTAAACAAGACCCATTATTCCTCCAATAAAATTCTAGATGACTACATACAACTTAATTCTTAAAACATCAGTCGTTACCTTTTAGCTTCTATAAAACACTGTCCACAAAGCAGTTATTCATTCTTGGCCTAATCTAATACTAGTGGCCTTGATAAACAGATTCTTATTCTGTTTACCCAGGCTATTGCTTATGACTTAAATGCAAGCTTGTTGATTATTGGTTGTATATCATTTTAAGCACATCATATTCATAACTCAGGCTTCTGCTAGGTCTGTAGTCGGCACTGGTCAGCGTGGTCCATCAGTAATTGACTGTGTCTACAGTTTACAGTATGTATTTCTTGTAGAAATATAGCAATGCCAATGGGATTTTCTGTAAGTAACATTAAGACCTCCTTCTTGTTGTGTCCACTACCATCCAACTTAATTCAGTAATTGGGCACCAATGTTTAAACTAAAAATAAGATGGGACAGTAGGACATGAATGTTCTCTCCCAGGTGCCCACACATTTCAAAAGGGTAGTTTGTATCCAGTACTATTATGGGAAAAGGAGATCACTCACTGAGATGTCTGAATGCTACTGTCTTCTTTCAGCAAAGTATGTGTTTTACTGAGACTTTCAGTAACTGGAGTCCTCAACCGTTGCAAACCTTCTGGCTTGAAAGACTCTCTCTCCTCATCACTTACTGCAGTGGCCAGCAAAAGCGCTTGAGGAGAAACCTTTTATATAAAAAAGATGGTGCTGCTCACAGGATGTTCTTTATGAGGGCTTTTCCCCATGATCTAAATACTCTGAACGCAATGACTTGGGGACAGTGCAAAAGCCATTTATTTTATAAGGTCTAATGAGAAATGCATGACCTTGAGGAGGGTTGTAAGGGGTTGTTTCCTCTGCACTGGTATATTTTCTGGTGGAGTTATTTCATTATTTGCACACAATACACTATTGGAAAATTACCATTTAGGACTCAAACCCTACAGGATTGTTAGCAGTTCCTGGACATGTTGGTATAGGCGGGTTTTTTAAAAAAATTATTTAAATCTGCATGAATAATTCTTAAATTTTACTCATCCTTTGAAACATCACATGTTTGAGCTCTGCCAGTGGCCTGGAGTATTAGGACGAGTCATTTATGAACAGAACACACATTTGCCCCCGGGGGGGGGGGGGAAATCCTAGACTGGGTTCCACCATTTTTAAACCAGTCTGTGCTGAAATTCTGCTCTGTTACGAGTATAGACCAGTTTTGTGTGCTGAATGTCTGTTTTATTACAGGTATAGACTGGTTTCCAATCACTTATACCAGTACAAGTGTAATGTCTGACCCTGGCCTTAAAGACTGGCTTCCTCTTCTCCCAGGGGAACGAGGTGCCACTTTCAGTTAAAAAAAGACCTACCCTCTCTCCCTACTCCTGCTACCCAAGGCATAGGGGGTGCTCAGCTAGGGTGCTGTGACATCCCTTTGAAGAGCGCTATACAATATTAGTGTGGCGAGGCGTGCAAACCCTTGCGCATGATTTCAGATAGGAATTCACACTGTCAAAACCCCATTGCTGCCCTCTGGCTGCCTTCCTGAGTTCTTCTGGGACGAGACTTGCTCTCATCTTGTTGGTCTAGTAGCCTCCGCTCCTCCAAAATATCCCACCCAGGCATAGGCAGCTAAGGTCTGGGTGGCCCTCATGCATACACTGTGCTCCAGGAGGGTCGCCGGTTGCTGCATGGTGGTCTAATAAAAGATATCGTCTCTACTGCAAGTCCTGACTGCCTTGTCCTCTAGACCAATGCGGCTGCAACCTGGATACCCGACATCTCTCGCTTCCCCGCAGTTGAGGAAGAGCGAGAGGCGGCACGAGGCCGCCTGCACTGCAGTCCAAATGAGACCAAGAGCCGCTGGTCTGAAGCCAGGAACAGACGTGAGATGCAGCCTGTCCCGGAGCAGAACAGTCCAGGGCCTGGCATGCCCGCCCAGACCGGGTCTGAACATGTCCTTATCCCAGCATAACCACTCACGCTGGGCCTAGCCCGTGCGTTTGTCTCAAGTTCACCCCGCGCTGAGGCTTTTATTTATTTTTAAGGGGAACTTGACGGGATGGAGGAGGGAGAATCCTGCGGCCCCGCCCCTCGGGCCCCGCTCCGCGCCTGCGCACCAGCCACTTCCCCCCCCCCGCGCATGCGCCGCGCGCTTCCCCTCCCCCGCCCTGGCTGGCGCGGGGGGCTGCGGACGCGAGTCACGATGGCGGCGGCCAGGCCGTGAGCGGCGGCGGCACCCACCCCTCCCCCACGCGGCCCGCCACCCCCGGCTCCCGCGCGCGCGCGCGCGCTGCCTCCCCCCGCCCTCCGCGCCTGCGCACCTGCCCCCCTCCCGGCGCAGCGCAGCGCAGCGCAGCGCAGCGCGGACAGCCCGCGCCAGCAGCCGGCGGGTGGGCGGGGGCGGCCTCGCTGGGCCCGCGGCGCCGCCATGCAGATCACGCTGAAGACGCTGCAGCAGCAGACCTTCAAGATCGATATCGACCCCGAAGAGACGGTGCGGGCCGGGGCCGGGGCCGGGGCCTGCCTGGGCGGGCGGGCGGGCGGGGGGTCGCAAGGGCCTTGGCGGCCGGGGAGGAGCGGAGCGGGCTGCGCGGTGCGGCGCGGCTCCGGGCAGGCCGCAGGCCTCCATGGCTCCTTAGTGCGGGCCCCCGCACCGAGGGCTGAGGCGGCCCGGCCTGCGCTCCTGGGCATGTGAGACTGCAAAACGGCCTGGCTGCCAGCGGGGCGGGGGGATGGGCCCCAGAGGCCTGCCTCCAGCCTCTCCATTGAATCCTGGGACTGGACGTGAGCGAAGACCTGGCCCCAGGGGTGCTGCTGTGGCTCCTCTCAAGCCATGAGCTGGGCTGGATTTAGAGGCGGAACAGGCAGCGATGGTTCCCTGCTCTCCTTAACTCCAGAGCAGCCGTCAGGGTGCTGTGAAATCCCCTCAGAGGGCTGGTCAAAATTCAGGAGAAACTTGTCTGGAAAAGCGGGCCCAGGCAGGGGGGGTTGGTGGTAGGGCTGTACTGCCAGCTCATGCTCCAGAGCCTCATGGTAAAAACCGGAGCCTGTTTAAACCGCCAAATCTTTTCAGGCACCTGGTTAGTCACACTTTTGCTAGTTGAGCGTCCCCTCAGCCTCCTTTTTTAAATATTTCTTGAGACTGAAGTGTGCCACTGCCCCAGATTAAGTTGGAGGCTTGCGCAGAGTCAGGTTGTGTTTGCTCCGGAGAGCCCCTGGAGCATTACACTTCGTGTGCTGTTTTCATGTCCTCCGTGCTAGAGGTAGGCTTATTTACTTGGATCACTGCCCTGTGCTGTGACTGGCCAAAACGGTCTGGTTATGATAGGCCCAGGAAACTTGTTGCTTTTAAACCTGCTGCTGTTTCTAGCATTTTCTGTCTTTTACTTTCCCTGTACAAATCAAACTTAAAACAAGCCTGAGGTTGAGCAACAATGTGAGGCCATCCTGAAACAGCAGCTCTAGGTTCAGCACTAGAAGTATGCAGTTATCAGAAATCATGTTAGTATTTATACATACCACTGAAAATATCATTAACTACTTTTTGTCATTAAACCAGGCATGTCGAACATACAGCCTGTAGGCCAAATTTGACCCATGGGTCTCTCTGCAATGTTAATTGGTGACAGCGGAAGAGAGGACTTATGGCAGCCACAAGATTAATGGTGGCCGCCCCTGATGTTCTTGGGTCGTCTGGCCCATGGGGAGCCTTGTGGTCTGGATTTGGCTCACAAGGCCAAACAACTTTGACATCCCTGTCATAAGCTGTATTGTAACGACTTGAACACTTGGCATTGAACCACTACTTTTTTCCTATTTGACAAAGGAAAAAGCTCAGTGCAATGAGTATATTTTGTAGCTCAGAGCTAGTTTTAAATATTAGTGCTACATTGATTTTAAAAGATGTGACCAGAATTTGCATTTTCTGAATGCTGGACCTAAAACATGAGCTGTTCTATATTTGTCAAAGCACTATTTTTGAAATAACTGAGTGGAGATGGTAGATTGTCCCGCCTGATATAAAACCATTTTTAAGAAAGTTGTGGCTGGCTAAAGACTTCATGGTTTGAAAAGTCCTGTAATGTATGAAATGAGGGAAAATACTACTCAAAGTCCAGGAGATATGTTCAACTTCTGTGGAATGAATTTTGGAGCAAGCATGCAGGGGTCATAGGTGCACCCCTGATATCATATACAGAAAACTGTGTTGCCAGTTGAGCAGGCTTAGTTCTATGACCATTGTCAGTTAAACATTTGTCATGATGATGGACCAAATCACTTGTTCCTGTACTGCTGTGTGGGCACTCTTTGTTTACTAACATCCCTTAATTGAAATTAAATGATTCCCACTACTTGAAGTGGATGCAGTACTATGTAGCTGACACATTCTTGACTGATAGGTGAAAAGCAATTATGACAGTCTGGAGTTATAGACTTGTAAAGCTACTGGTAAAATGAATGCTGTTTAGGATTTAGAGATGCAAATGTATTTAGCATGATCTGGGAGTGTAAACCATTTTAGGTAAAAGTAGCATAGTTGGGTAAAAAAATTCTTCAGCTTCAATACAGTGTTAAATATCACCTTAGACAAAAGTATGTTTATGTTTTAATTACATTTTGCTATGCTGGTATTTGTTCAAACTGGAAAAAATGCCAGGAGCAAGAGGAATGGCAGAGTGAGTGGCAGTTGTCTTTACACAGCTTTTTCGTTAACAGAGCATGCATTTTCATGTGTTAGCATTCTGCCACAGTATTTGAACATTTGTATGGAAAGCTTGCTTCAAGAAAGTGTCAACAGGAAACTCTTGAAGTTAGGGTAGCTTATTTTTCAAGCCAATGACTAAATGCATTCTGTTTAACACAGGACTGTCCAGATTGTAAGCGGTTGTGGTTCACAGACCATACCAATGGGGCTGCATTCTCCAGGGGCCACACTTCTACAAGCCACAGCTCCTGTACTGCATGAACGATTAACCCCCCACACACACACTGCCACACCACTGTGCGCCATGTAGTGTGGCATTTTGTCCCTTGGGACAGGAGCAAAAAAGGAAAAGTTGTGGGAAGGAGGGGTACCTTAGAGACCTCAGCTGCAGTAGCAGCTGGAGCAGTAAGGGGAGCAGCAGCCAGGTAGGAGCTTGAGGTCTGTTTATTAACCTGTTGTGGGACAGCCTTGCTTAAACATGCATAGATATTTTGCTTCATTCCTAACATCCTTGTCATTCTGCAATATATATGTTAGAGAAATTTAAGGTAGGTACTAATTTCAACCCTACTGAATGTACCTTGGAGTGTGTTCTAGCAAAGCAGTAGCCTTGGGCATGGAGGAGATCCAGCAGAGCTGTCATCTGAGATTAAAGTGGGAAAGGTGCACAGAATAGAGTTTTGGGTCTAAAGTTATGTAGTAATCCAGGAAAGATTATCAAGAGTTGTTGGTGGATGCTGGGAAAAAGATACTCAAATAGGAATATACAAAGGATTTCGGTGGATTGGTAAAATGTCTGTCTAGCAATTAATCATAGGGGTAAAAAAACTATTGTCAGTTACAGGGGCACAGAACATGGTTAAAATCCATCAAGGCTCTTCTGGTGAAGTACTCACTAATAGCTTTAGGGAAAGTATCTTAAAATAATTTGTAGCTCTAGTTCTGTTTTGAGTTTTTTTCTAGTCACAATGATAAATCTGTGAATTACATCATGCACTGCACTAAAGTAATCCATTGGGTGATTGAAATGGTAGCTACATATGCAAATTTGATTCCAGAAGACCATGGCTTCCTCAATTCTGCTTAGTTGTGTTATAGACCATCTGATTAAGAGCAGTCAGTGGTCAGTGAGCAGTCAGCTATACAATTTCAAACCATGCTTGCGGGGTTGATTTTGTGCTAGCTGGGAAAAGATGCTTAGAAACAAATGGAGTTGGGTTAGTATCTGACTAGTGATCATGTGAATTTTTCAGGGCTGAACCAAATCTTGCAAGGTGAGCTTTTGGGGTTGAGTTGGGAATACAGCTATAGTTTTAGTAGCATTTGTGTGAAGCCTGAGATTGGTGTATACCATAGTATACAGATGGGAAGAAGGTGGAAGATCTTCCTTTAAATTAGTAGTTCTTAACCTTATTAGCATCAAGACACACCGTGGAAAATGCCAACTCCTAGCTTTCACTCTTTTTCACAAAAAATAATACATTGATTCTTCTATTGCAAAGAACTTAGGAAGCCCCCAACAGGGCAGAATGTTTTTAACCCTGTGGATTCCTTTTGGAAATCTCTGGGTTTATCTTGTGAATTGTGTTTGCCCATCTAACAGTGCTAAAATTATGTAACACTGTATAGTACCCTTCAAAGGTATAGTACCGTTCAAAGGATTCCAAGGCACCTAAAGCCCTCTGGTAGAGAGAGAATCGCTGATTTAAACGTATCAAACTACCAGTCCCTTAAAAGGCACAAAAACAATAATGCTGGAAGATCTCTAAGGTGGAGTTCACATCTCTTAAACTGTAAAAGCTAGAACAGACATTTTGAAGGTGGTGTCAGAAGGCTTAATTTGTGAGACAACTTTACACAATAGCAAAAGATCAATTGGTTCACAAGCAGACAGATCTAAAATGGAACTTCCGTTACTATGAGGTACACTTGAAAGACATCTTTTCTATTTTCTGCTTATTTTCTTTATTTTTGTCCTTTTTTTCCCCTAAGTCCCTTTGTGGCTGTCTCCATCCCAAATGTGCTTGTGCAGCTCATTCAGATACAACTCTGTGGCAGTGTTAGCAAAAACACAAGACTGATTAGCTTATAGGAGAACTAATATTAAGAACAGTGGGTTGGAGGATTAAATATTCTCATGATCTTGTACAGAATTCATATTTCCACTTCAAGGCAGGAGGTGTGCTGCCACGTCCCACATCCTTAAAATTTGTTCCCCTAGAACAGGGGTGACCAAGATGAAACTCATGGTCCAGATCTGGACTGTGGAGCCTTGCATTCAGCTTGTAGGTCTCCCCATACGTCCAGTAATTTGGTGGGTGGTGAGTAGTGACAGTTTATTGTTGCTGCTTGTCCTGCTGCCAAATTTCTGGACTTGGGGGCCCCATGGGCTGAATCACAGTGTAGAGCTGCATCATCTGGCTCATGAGGCTACCCACGGGGCCAGAAATTTGGTGCAAGGAGAGCAGTGACTGGTGGGGCTCTGGGAGCCACAGCAATTAACACTGCCGCTGCCAAATGTCAGCCCCCCAGGATAGGTGACACAGTTCTGCATCCTTGATCTGGCACCTGAATTGTGCCGGCACTACTCATCTGGCCTTATGAGTTAGTTGAGTTGGGCCTGTCTGTTCTAGACCCTTTTTGACTGCCATGAGACATCTCAGTTTCCACCTGAAAGATAGCTGAATTGTTCCTTAAAGTTCCCAAGCACGCACAGTTGGGGAAACTGTTAATTTAAAGGGCCTGTGCTTAACTTTTTGAGACTTGATATGTGACAGTCACTGGTAGTTTAGAAAAGACTAAACTTTCAGAATATGTAGCATTTACACACCTTTTTTTTTTCTTCATAATTTGTTACGCCTTTTTATGTTTTGTGGGAAAATGTATGTTTGCTTGTAGCTATTTTGAGACGTTAAATGTTCCTTATGGAAAGCACCAAATTCAGCTTTACTTTTTAAACTAGTTTGTTCACCTCTGTTGCAGCCAGGGTTGAGTTTTTATGCCAGGGAAAGGTGAGTTTCTTCTGGGCTGCTGAAAATTCAGGCTTTCATCTCAGAGATCCTATTGAATGTGTGAATCTGAGGTGGTTTTGGTTCTCATTGTCTCCAAGATCCTGTGGCATTTTTCAGTACCAGCATTATTTTGTATTCCATGCAATTTCTTTAAGGAAATGTTAACGTTGCATGAAATAACTGAATATGCACTCAAGTTTTGTTCATAATGTAGCGTGGTCTTATGTGTTATTTCTTGCACACAGTGAAGTATCAGATGTTTTACCATTGTAAGTGTTTAGAGTTTCTCTATTTTGTTGTTTACTCAAGGTAATTGTTACAGTGCATAGCTTAAACTCTGTGCACTTCTAGTGATTTGTCAGCTTTGTGAACCATTCCATTCAGCTATTGCTCGTTTCCTTGGATTAAGTTCAGAAAAAGGGCAGCAAGCTACAAAGTTAACTACAAACTTGTGTGTTTTGTGTGCTGAGAAGTGGTGCTGTAGGTCAGGAGTCACTGTTTTGCAGCAGGGAGCCACTTCAGTGGAGCTTAGTTCTAAGCACAGACTACTTGCAGCTCAGCCTGAGCAATTGCAGTTGCAATGGCCACTCCACCCTGCAGCGCTCTGTCACCACTGCTTCTGCCTGCCACATGAGGAAAGGCACAGAACTCCTTTGGCTCAGGCAGGATCCAGCCCATATGGGGCTGTAGGTTGCCTTCAGCTGCAATATTTTACTTCTAGCTCATTTTAAGCCTAATGTGTGGTTCTTCAACTTTGCATGCTGGTAATTGCTCAGCTATATTATCTGTATAACAAATAGATGCTACCTTTGTAACTTGCAGGGGGAAACATGCATATTATTTATGAATAACACAACCATGTAATTAAAAGCTGTAGCATAATGCTTGCAACCAGAGGAAGTGAAGAGATCTTGGAGGTAACTATACTTTTCTATGCACTCTGCATTCAGTATTTTTAAAGAGATTCTCCAGAGTTCTTTAGGAAGATTAAAAGTGCTTCCCAAGAAGCAGTATGGCTATGCCCACTGCCAGTCTCAGGGCATGTGGTTGTGTTTACAGCCAAGACAGGATGTTTGGATCACTCATCTCATCCAATATGAAAATGCCTCTAAGTATGTTTACCTTTAGAAGATGCGCTGCAAATGGTATACAGAATACTCAGATTTCTATCCTGAGGGTCTTATTCAGTCAGAGCTGTTTGAATCGAATAACAAAACTGTTTTATAGTGGCAAAGTTATGTTGTTGTTTTCATACTTAAAACTGCTTTTGCTTCTTTAAAAAAAAAACAAAAAACATGTTTTCCAAACTATCTTGTGGGACTGAGGTGTCCCAGGCAGGATATTGGAAGCTTTGCAGGATCAGATACTATTTCAGCTGAGGCTAGCAAGTGTCCTCACTTTCTTCTGAATTTAATTGCATTTTTGAGAGGCTGGTCCTTACGGTTTCAAAGAGAACCTTTAAAACATCCAAAGCTAAACTCATGTTGTGCTGTCATCTGAAATGTGCAAGGAATTCAGTGTCTCTTTAGAGCGCTTATTTTTCTAAAACAAGTTTATTTATCCATTTTCAAATTAATTAAACACTTCAGACTGGCTTCTTAGAATATGTTCTGCTGTTGTTTGATTTCATACTTTTATCCCTGCTATATAATTCCTTGTATACATTTACAAGATATCTACTTGGAGAGTCAGGGATAGGTAAAGTGTGAGTTAGGATGGTAATCTCTACTGTATTCATTGTGATTCCATTAGTCTCATATGTGTTGAGGGCACTGGGCACTCCTGTAATCCAAATAACATTTACATCATCCATTACTTTAGGTGATGTAAATGTTTAGTAACAGCAGGACAAGTGATGGAAAGGGAAAGAAAAAATAGAGGCAAAGTGAATTCTCCAAGGATGAGTAGTGGCAGAGTACTGGTCCATGCCTCTTGAGACTAGGCAATGAATATCAGTCTAAGTCTTTATAAAAAAAAAAAAAAATCAAGCAAAAAACCCATCAGAGCAAGACTGGTAAACTGTAAGCAAGTAGCTCTCACCAATAATGATACTGCTTAATTTAGTAACTGCTTTTGTATTAATTGTATCACTTGTTATACCTCTAAGATATCTCATCTGGTTCTATAGACTAGTACTTGAGGGAGATTTTGCAAGTCTGCTTGCCCAGGGGTTAAATTGATTATCCAGTGATCTTAAGTTTTGGTATTAGGAAATCCAGTTGCATTTTTCTAATTACCTCCTATATCTTTACATGTCCCCACATATTTCACATGATGGAAAATTAAATAAAGATTCCAACTAGAATTCTGTCTCTAAACCTTGACTGACAGTCTCCTTTATCATCTTCTGCTGAGCAGATGTCCAAAATCTCAAGTCTAGCCCTACTTCTTCCTGTCACAAACCCATCCACAGGCAACCCAGAGCCTCAAGATTCTTCCCGCTGTCCCACAGACATTCAGTAGAGACAAACAAGAAAAGGAATTATTATGTTGGAGAAAAGCTATCCTGTCACCTGTCTACTTGCTGTTCCTGCCATTGTTTTTAGAGATCAGCTTTCCTGCTGATTCTATCAGCATTTGGGGGCCTGGATACTTGGACTCCCCAAAGCCTGGGATACAAAAACCATACATATTGCAGAGAAAGCCTCCTAAATAAATCCAATAATCCCTTCCCCACTTCCCCTTCTCCCCATCAGCCTTGTCCCAGTTCTTTATGGGTCTCAGAATTCTCCAGAAATTTCTGTCTCTGGGACATGTGGCATTCCTCTGGCAGATTGCCCACTTCTATCAATTGCCTGTGCAGTTATTTTCCCTATAAACAGGAACTTGGGTGCCCATCCCACCAGTGGGCCCTTCTGATTGGGAGTACCAGTTGTCCGAAAAGAAGGCAGTTCTGAAAGGGAGCATCTGTGTGGTGCAAGGCAGTAGTGTGCCAAGAGACCATGTGTTCACTTCGTGTCCAGAAGCAATATAGCCATATTAATATGTTCTTGCTTATGGACTAGTAAATTCTGCTTTTGAGCAGCTCTAATGCACCTGTACCACCCCTAACTTGGGAACTGGCCTTGGTGGAGCTAGTGTGATGCGTCTAAGCATTGCTTGCTTTGTTGCAAGATAGACACGCTGCTCATTCTGGATATATCTGATCAGGGCTAATCGCATCCTGTTACTGCTATGGAAATTTGCAGGTTGAAGTCAGGATTGCATTGGCTTTTGCGTGGTAATTGTTGGTCACCAAAAATAATCTGAGGACAAAGGGAAGTTTGAGGCACCTGTCCCAAAGAAGCCAGATCCTTCAAAGTAGTGGTGCTCAACTTTCTAGCCCTGTGGGCTTGATGTGTGCCATAGGCCAGTCTGTGGAGTGACCCTGAGCATGCTGGATCTGGCCCAGCGTACGCTGTGGTAGAGCTGTGGAAATTAATTGAGGGGGGTGTAGCCCCTGCTTCCCTGCTGCCAGATTTCCAGACCTGTGAGGAGTCTCCCATGCTAAATTTGAGGTTAAGCACTGCTGCTTTGAAGGAGTGAGTTTAGTGAAATGTTAATGGAGATCTTAACAATGAATAGGGATCTACCAAATACACAGTTTTATGATTTACATAAACATTGCAAATTTGGTAGGTCTCCCACAGAAAAGCGCAGGGACAGGGAAAAAGCAGGAAAACTGTGGTGGGGAGGGGGGTGAAAGGCAGCTGCAAACGGAGATGGGAAGTCCTGGCATCCTGAAGCATCTGTGGGGGGTTGGGGGGGGAGATTTTTGTAGTGGGGTGGGGGGCATGCCTGTAACTGGCCAAGGGGCCCCAGAAATCACACCCCTCCTTGGAGATTGATAGGTAGCAATCTGTCAGTCTCTGGGGAGGGGCAGGACTTCTGGGGCCTCTGGGCCAATCAGAAGCATGGTGGGGGCCCACTATGCTCTGCTGTGAAAATGTGTTGGGGCCACAAAGTGTTGGGGCCACAAAGTTTGGAGGCAGCCTCTGTGAATTAGGTAGGTCGCTAACAATGAAGTAGTGCAGGCAAATAAAGAAGAATGCAGTCCAGATAATGTGAAATGCAAACATATATGAAATACTTGTAGATAAATGTAACAGACATAAACTTAAGCTCTAAAATTGCTAAGTCTTAAAATCCTAGGAAAAACTAACAACATGCAAAAGTGTATCTTTACAGTCTGAAGCTTTTAAAAATAGCTTTGATTCTGAGGTGAATGTCTTGGCCAACCTCCCACTGTCGCACACATCAGGCATGGTATGATGTTTGCTACCACTAAATGCATTTAAGGAAGCTAAGTTGGGATTTAAGTTCTTCAGTGAGATGAGTCTGTGCATTATGATGTTTATGTCACTAACTAAACCAGTGGTTCCCAAACTCTGACAGTTTATGCACGACCAATTTAGAATGATACAACCTTAAGTATCACCAGCAAATTTCAGTTCAACCTTGAGTACCACCAGCAAATTTTTGTTGTATAAAGTCATTATACTAAATCTGTTAATGCATACCATTGACAGGTTGTCTGCATATCACTGGTGGTACCCATACCACAGATTGGGACCTGCTGAAGTAAATTAATAGGCCAAGTTGACATAACAATTCTTGTTTTCTGCTGTCCCGCTACGCTGCCATGTCTGCTAATGCAATTGTCAGGGCAGGTTGCTATTCTGTTCCTGGTTCAGAGGCATAATGTAAACTCAAGGCTACTTTGCATTATGTAAGAAGTCAGTAAAAAGCATTGCTGTAAAAGCAGGCTCTGATCAACTGAGACTACTAGTGCTTGTTAATAGCTAGAGCTAGGCATGCCTTTTTTGGTGAGATTATTGTAAAGTCTTTAATTAGATGAAGTGAAGCTGTTTTATGCTGATGTGCTCACCATTTTAGTAATGAGCATAATATGTCCCTAGTGTAGGAGTATTCACGTAGGTGGGTGGAGTAAAAAAACCTGTTGTGCTGGTCAGTTTGCCCTTTTAGACTTATCACCCAGATTGTTTCCTAATCTTGGGATCCAAAGAATGAGATGCTTACCTGCGCTCACAGTAAAATATGGAAAGAGAAATGGCATAATACGAAGTACTTCAATTCTGAAAACAACATGCATAGCCTGACCGGTAAGGATTCCATAGACTTTCATGCATGTTCTCGTGCTGTACGTAACAATATGTATATACGTTTGATCAATAGTTGACTTACTAAACTGTTAAATAAATAGCAAAGATTAGTCTGTACAATATTTTAAGCAGGTTGCATGCACACAAGTCTGAACCATGCTAACTGCCTCAATATATACTAGTTTTTAAATTGGAACATGACATTCTCTACCAGCCCAGAAATAACTTTATTTTTACAAAGAATCAACTAAGATTTACATAAGCCAATTAACGTAATTGATTATGGGATTTATGAATAATTTGAAGTTGTATCAGTAAAACTTCAACAGAAGTCTGGAAATGTTGACCATTCATTTTGCCAATAGTACAAAAAAAGGAAAAAGTGTGTTAGGAAGCTTGATTTCAGACTTCTAAAACAGAACTTCAGAGAGGGTAGAGTACAGAAATCTATGAAATATTATGTATAGCTTGCAAACTAAAGTACACACAGTAGCTTTGTGACTAGGCATTGTGACTTGCTCATAACTTAGGAACCCTTTTTATTTAAAGACTGCTTGCTCCACTTCAGCCAAATATTATTTTTTTCAAAGGTCGGGAAAATGTTCTCATCCCTTTTTAACTTTCCCAGCTCTAGTGCTGCTGTCACACAACTTGAATAAGTAGCTGAACTTTGAAACCTAGCTGGTGAATAGTGCTGGTTTGGAGTGGTATGCATGGCTAGTTTAGAAATCCTGTCTTTCATTTCAAAATCAGTACTAACCATGCTTATCATCGTTATCAGACATCATGTGAAGTAATGCTTTCATTTGCTGCCCAGGTTTAGAGTCAAACCATGGCTATACTTAGGTACCTGCTGGGACAGTTTGTACTTTGCATCTTCATGTGTCTTGCTGAAACGCAGCATTTGTTCAGGATGGGTTTTTTTGGCCATAAACATTGTGAATTTGGGGGTTTAGAATTTACTAAACTTTTGCTTACTGGAATAGTCTATACCAGTGTTTCTCAACCTTTTAAGTAACAAGTATCCCCTAACTTTTGAAAAAATTGTTAAGTACCCCAACATTCAATTTTCCAGGGGGATTTTATATTTACAGACAGACAAATGTGTGCCATACGTTGTCAGAAGGGCTGTGTATATAAGGCCGTGATGTGATAGATGTCCGCTCTGGTGTGGGTAGGGTTGTCACCTTTTACACCAGGGGTACACAACTCAAATATGTACCTGGGCTAGAAATGATGCTGGCCAAAGCTAGGAGGGCTGAATGCCAAATTATTACTGGGGAATTTAAAGCGCTGCGCAATGTGCAGCTTACCAAATTTCTTGCCATAGTTTTGAGAGGAAAAGAGGGTGAGAGAGAGAGAGAGAGAGACGGACAAGGAGGCAGCTGCTGCTAGCCATGGAGCCCGGGCTGCTCCCAGCAGATGGCTGGGAGGCTGCAAGCCCTGAGACTGCAAGCCCCCGCTCTGTGGTTGGCAGCAGCTACCCAGAGCCTGGGCTCCAGCCAGGAGGCTGCAGAGAGCTGCTTTGGACTCTGACATTGTTTCTGTACTGGTGGGTGCACGCTTGCCTCAGAGCCGATGGTGTGGGGGGCCCTGAGGCAGTGCAGCCTGGAAAAGCCCAGTGCCGCTGCCGGCCCCTGCCTGTAGCTAGCCTGGGCTCTGGGCAGCTGCAGGAGGCAGTGGGCAGGCTGCAAACAGCTGCACTGGGCTCTTCAGCCCCAGCATCCGCTCCATACCGGCAGCTGCATGTGCGCCTCAGAGCAGAGAACGGGTTTATCTCTGCTGTCCACTCTGAGGCACGCGTGCAGTCACTGCCAGCATGGAGCTGATGCTGGGGCTTTGCAGCCCAGTACAGCTTATAGATTCATAGATGTTAGGGTCGGAAGGGACCTCAATAGATCATCGAGTCCGACCCCCTGCATAGGCAGGAAAGAGTGCTGGGTCTAGATGACCCCAGCTAGATGCATATCCAACCTCCTCTTGAAGACCCCCAGGGTAGGGGAGAGCACCACCTCCCTTGGGAGCCCGTTCCAGACCTTGGCCACTCGAACTGTGAAGAAGTTCTTCCTAATGTCCAATCTAAATCTGCTAGTTTGTGGCCATTATTTCTTGTAACTCCTGGGGGCGCCTTGGTGAATAAAACCTCACCAATTCCCTTCTGTGCCCCCGTGATGAACTTATAGGCAGCCACAAGGTCGCCTCTCAACCTCCTCTTGCGGAGGCTGAAAAGGTCCAGGTTCTTTAGTCTCTCCTCATAGGGCTTGGCCTGCAGGCTCTTAACCATACGAGTGGCCCTTCTCTGGACCCTCTCCAGGTTATCCGCATCTCTCTTGAAGTGCAGTGCCCAGAATTGCACGCAGTACTCCAACTGCGGTCTGACCAGCGCCCGATAGAGGGGAAGTATCGCCTCTTTGGATCTATTCGTCATGCATCTGCTGATGCATGATAAAGTGCCATTAGCTTTTCTGATGGCTTCGTCACACTGCCGGCTCATGTTCATCTTGGAGTCCACATGTTCATCTTGGAACTGTTTGTAGCCTGCCTACTGCACCTGCCCAGAGCCCAGGCTGGCTACAGGCGGGGGCCGGCAGTGACACCGGGTTTTTTCCGGCGCTGGGGGGGCAGGTTGGCAAGGGCTATGGTGAATATTGGTGTGGCAGCAGTTCCTCTCTCATCACCGCAGCCTGCCCCGAGTGGCAGGAAGAACCCGGTGCCACCGCCAGCCCCAACCTGGAGTGACAGCCCGTTCCCTCCCATGCGCAGTGAATGGGGCCCTGGGGGGCCGGGTCGTGGGGCAATCCCCACAGTGCAGGAGGGAGCGGGGCAGCACCCTGCCCCTACTGCACTCCCTTCTGCACCGTGAGGGTCTTGGTCCGAAGCCCAGGCAGGATAACGAAAGAAATTTACGTGCCTGTGACTGTCGGAGGGGAGTGCACAGGTATCTGTGTGCCCGCCCTCCCCCTTGTGCAACAGCCTTGGGGGGGGGGGGGGGGCACACGGGATGCGCCAACGGCTGAATGCAAACCCGGCAGCGCTCGGAGGAGCGGTGGTGCCCCCTTGCTACCGGGGTTTTCGGCTCTCGCGTACCCCCAGGGGTATGCATATTACGGGTTGAGAAACTATGGTCTGTACAATAGAAGTTTTCAATTGGTGAAAATAGCCTGTGAGTGTCAAAAGCCATGACACCATACTAGATGTCTTGCTATATTCAGAGACATGGGGGTGAATTTTGCCTCATCATTTCATTTGGCTTAATGTAGTGAGAATGGCATAATGATTGTCTCTTACATGTGAAGTTTATTGAACTTCAACATGTTTTGAAATAAAAAAAAAGACATGGAGGTAAATGGGATAAAGGGTAAAATATTTTATGAGTCACTAAAGGTTGATCATGCTAAATCAGCCTTTTTCTTACACCAGACTTCTGTGTTTATGTAGATGCAGTACATTTAATCCTTTTGGTCTTCAGTAAAGCATGTTGCGCAAAGGTTTTTTTTTTTATTGAAACTGGGGCTTAGTCCAAAAATTCTAAGTTAAGGCACGATCTAAAGGCAAGATGATTATGACTTCTGAAAGGGGAGCTACTGGAGTAGGCAGTATAGAGTAGCGGTGTTCCAATAAAGATTTATTTTCTTGGCCGATACTGGTTATTAACCAGCCACATCAGTTGACACCGATCTGATAGCTGATGTGCAGCTTGGCAGCTTGCAGAGCAGTGTCCAGCTGATAAGTCTGGGAGGCAGATTGAGGTCCCCATGGTGAGGGAGAGAGTGGGGCAGGGGCTCCCCAGTTGGGGTGGTGAATATAACTGGGGGGGGGGCTTCCTGCCACTGTGTGTATCCATAGGGAAGGCATGGGGGGCATGTGCCCACCCCCCCTCTGGATTTGTGTGCAGGGCAAGGCTGGGCTTCCTGCTGTGGGCTTGGGGCCATGGGCTGCACTAGCCTCTTCCCGGCCAGGGCTGTGCTTAGAGCAGGCAGGGGCGAGACAGGAGGCAGTGGCGCTGGGAGGGGCGTGGCTACGGGGAACTTTGGGGTGACCATAGCCCACTCTGTAGCCACCATTCCTAATGCTGCTGCCACCTGCCCCAAACGAAGCCCTGGCCCAGCCTCCACTGGAAAAAGTATGGAGCAGCCCCTGGCCCTGAGCCCACAGTGCGCCCTTGCCTCATGCACAGATCTGGGGGCACATGCTCCCCATGCAATGTTCCCTCTAAGGAGTAGCGGTCCATGAGCGCGCTGCTTTGGTCTGTGAGCACGCCGCTTCGGTCCCACAGTTCCCCAGAGCTGGCAGAGCCCGCGGAGCACTTCCCCTACGCTTGCCCATGCATACACCTCTCTCCCCATCTCTGTGCCCCCAGATGAGCTGCTCATGGCTCCATCCCACACCCCGCACTGGCTGGGCAGTGCCTATTAGCTCCCCTTTGCTTCAGTACCCAGGGCAGTTGTCCTGCTCGCCCTCACCTTGCTACGGCACTGTCTTCCTTCCCTCTCCTCCCCCAACCCCCAAGGCTTTTCTCAAGAAAAGTTACCTTAATGTTTAAAAAACTGCATGTGAGAGTCATACCTACAGAGAACAAACCAGGATATTCCTTCCGCTGCAGAGCCAAGAGAGACTGTCTCTGCTGGAAGCAGAGCAGAACAAGACTTTCTTTATCTTGTGAATCAGTAATGATCTGTTTTTATTTTTATTTTTACATTTCCCCTTACTGAGCTATGCCCCCAAATGAAAATGTTGAAGCATGGGTTGGTTCTTGGGAGATAATGTTATATCACCAGACAATCAGCACAGGGTTTGAAATGTCTAATTCTGGCTGCTTGGCACACAGCAAACAGAAAATTCCGTGAGTCGGATAACAGGTAAGCTCCTCACTCCTCACGTGGGGCAGGCGGTGGCTTCTCCCCAAGGTGAGGCAAGGCAGCGCTGGGGGCTGGCACGGACTCTGCTGGCTCCAGGGAACTGCTGCACAGGCTCTGCCAGCTCCGGGGAACTGCTCCACTCCCCAGCCCTGACACCATGTGCCTCCTCACTCCTTAAGGCAATGCAGAGGTGCGGAGCAGTTCTCCGGAGCCAGCAGAGCAGTTCTCTGGAGCTGGCAGAGTCAGCTCCTGTCCCTGTGTCCGCCTTGCCTCACGGAGGAGCCACTGCCTTACCCTGCATGAGGAGTGAGGAGCTTACCTTCAGTAAGTGTCCCATGCCAGCCCCAGTGCCTCCACTGTGCTCTGCGCCCAGCTCCTCTCTGGGCAGGTGCGCGGCATTAAAAAGTTTGTGTGTGGCAAGATTTTTAATTGTGTGTGGCTGCGCACACGGGCAACTTAAAGGGAACGCTGCCCCCATGCTTCCCCTGGGGGGTGCATACAGCAGTGGGGAGTTGGCCCTCTGCATCCCCTGGATGACTTCCCGTGGCTCTGCCCTGTGCCCCTCCCTGGTGCTGTATTCACCGCCCTAGCTGGGCAACCCCATCCCCTCTGTCACTGTGGGGGAGTCAGTCTGCCCCCTCCCCCATGCCCCTTCTCTCTACCAGCCCAATGCTGCTCTTCAAGCTTCTGGGATGCATTCCTGGCCTCGTGCATGCTGCGGCACATGGCATTTATCGGTGACATTATCGGCTACACTGGCCAAAAATAGCCAGTTGCCAATAATGTTAATTTTCTTTTTATCAGTGCTGATCCGGTATGTGACTGATTATATCGATGCACCTCTAATGTAGAGTGCTTGTGGAGGTCTTCAAGAATTGCTCTGGGGATATGTCTTAACCAATATTTTCATTAATGACCTTGGCACAAAAGGTAGTATTGTGCTAAGAAGGTCTATGACCCAAAGTTGGAAGGCATTGCCAATGCAGAGGAGAGCCACAATTTTATACAGGAAGAGCTAGATAACCTTGAGGAGTGGACAGGTAGAGGTAGAATTAAATGTTACAAAAATGCAGGCGAAGTCATGCACTTGGGCACTAATAAGACACATTCCTGCTCTAAGCTTATCAGTAGAAAGCACAGGAGGGAGAGGCTGACTTGGGGTACTGGTTGATCACAAGGGCTCATTAGAAAAAACAAACAAACTGGCTCTTAACTTTAAATTCTGCCTGCTCCCATGCCAAGCCCAGCTCATGCCCAGAAGAGGCAGTGTGTTAGTTGGACCTGGCTTGCCTGATGTCTGTATAGATTGGACACTTCACTGGGGCTTTTTTTTGGCACTTTTATCTAATAGCTGATTGAATCAGCTTTAGCCAAAAGTGTCAAAGATTCCAACTGAAGTGCCCGATCTATACAGATGTTGTGGAGCTGGGTCAAAAAGTAACATGCTGCTGCTTCTGGTAAAGCATGTTTTGTTTTGTTTTGTTTTTTTGAACATCTGCAAGCAGCCAAGATGTCTGAGCTATATGAAAATAATGCAGCTGCGAAAAAGTCCAATACCACTGAAGGATGCACTGGATGATATGATATTCCTGGTAGAAACAAGGGATCACTAATTCTGTTGTACAAGACACTGGTGAAATCTTATCTGGAATACTGTTCTAATTACCCATGTGTGAGCTAACTGGAAGAGGTACAAAGAAGGGCTACTCTGATCAGGGGCTTGGGGAGGCTGAAGGAACTTGGCTTGTTTAACCTAGCAAAAGGAAGCTTTAGAGGGGTATATGATTGCTGTCTATAAATACATCAGGGAGGGGAAAGAGCTATTTAAACTGGATGACAAAGTTAGCACAAGAACAAATGGCTATAAATTGACCATGAATAAATTTACACAGGAAATCTGAAGCAAGCTTCTAATGATCAGAAGCAATAGTGGTGGGGGCAAGAATTTAACTCATTTTTGAGGTGGAGTTTAAGTTTTTAAAGGGATTGTAAACTGTGGTTTGCTTCTGTAGCAAGGGATTGGGTTAGTTTATCCAGGAGGTTTGTTTTAATCTTATATCCTGTGTTTCTGTGGAAACTAAGGGATTTAGAGACAAGGTTTGTTACCATCTTGGTCATGTGGCACTGCCTGTATATTCGTGTTAAATTAAAAAAAAAATTTTTGCATACATGGCAGTTACTATAGTGTTGGTTTAGGAGCCTTAAATCTTGCATGTCTTGATTTTGAACAGTGTTGATTTGCATTAATAGCAGTTTTATCAAAGTGGGGTTTTTTATATAAATGTAACATGAGTAAATGAGCATCTGTGTGGGAGATGTAGGGCAGGGTGCTGAGGGATGAAATTAGTACCCTTGGTTTACTCCAGGGGCCGGCAACCCCCGGCTTGTGTGTTGAACATGGGCCAGCCTCGGCTCTGGGTAGCTGCTGCCAGCGACGGAGCCTGGGCTGCTCCCAGCAGGGCTTGCAACATCCCAGTTGGTTGCTGGCAGCAACCCGGGCTCTGTGGCTGGCAGTAGCTACCGAGAGCCAGGGCAGGCTGCAGCCGGGAGGCTCCAAACAGCTGCTCAGGGCTCCGGCATCAGCTCCGCACTGGTGCGTGCATTCGTTTATTGGAGCGGGCGGTGTGGGAGGGGTCCGAGGCAATGCAGCCCCGGTCTCTCCCCTGCTCCTGGCACAGAGGTAATAGCAGGGTTCTGGAGTCCGGCGCAGCTGTTTGTAGCCAGCCTGGGCTCTGGGCAGGCTGCTAACAGCTGCGGCAGGCTCCACAGCTCCGGCATCAGCTCCGTGCTGGCGGCAACTGCACAGACATCTCAGGGTGGGATGCGCTGCCCCACAGTCTGCTCCGAGGTGCACGCACAGTCATCACCAGCACGGAGCTGATGCTGGAGCTGTGGAGCCCAGCGTAGCTGTTTGCAGCCTGCCCACTGCTTGCTGCTGCTGGCCACAAACAGTTGTGGAGCCTAGCGCAGGTGTTTGCAGCCTGCCTGCTGCTTGCCGCTGCTGGCTACAAACAGCTGCGCTGGGCTCCAGAACCCTGCCATCACCTCTGTGCCGTGAGCAGGGGAGAGATTGGGGCTGTGCTGCCTCAGGCTGCCCCCCCCCCCCACCTGCTCTGACACGCAGGTGCATGCGCTGGTATGGAGCTGATGTCGGAGCCCGGCGCAGCTGTTTGGAGCCTCCCGGCTGCAGTCTGCCCCGGCTCTGGGTAGCTGTTGCCAGCCGGGAGCCTGGACTGCTTCCAGCAGGCAGCTGGGATGCTGCAAGCCCTGCTGGGAGCAGCCCGGGCTCCAGCAGCTAACCAGAGCCGGGGTAGCTGCTGATGGCCACAGAGCCCGGGCTGGGTGGCAGGGGCTTTGGGTGGGGGGCAAGGGCAGCAGGGCTGGGCGGCAGGGGCTTTGGGAGGGGGGCAAGGGGCACAAGCAGGGCATCCTGCCATGTACCCCTTGCCCTCATTTTGTTTTTCTGGTATGCTGGCTCTCTGGTACCTTCCAAGGTAGGCATTGTGGTGTTTTTTGGCACTCGGGCCAAAAAACGTTGCCTACCCCTGGTTTACTCTTTGGTAGGCCCGATAAAGCACAGAAAAAAGCACAGCAGTATAAGAACTAAACTGTTTGCAAGCTGTTAACTGTTGGTGAGCAGGGGGGAAGTTCATAAGAAGACTTACAAAACCAGAGAAGCTAGATTTTGGGACTCGCATAAATTCTTTCATTTGGCCTTATCTCTTACCCTAACTGTGGGTTTGAGGGTTTCCAGGATGCTTACGTGCCACAGATATTTCCTCTCTTCAGTAACATGAGGGGCTTTCTGACTACTCTGTGGAAGAGGCCAATAACACCTTGCTACAGCCCCTTTAAATTTCATTCTATAAGACAAGAAATTAGTCGTAAGATAACTTGACTAAGTATTAAATCAATGATATTTTTTAAGCAGGAGTCTTAACTTTTCTCTATTTTTAAGAGCTTGGTGGCCACATACTGCTGCTAGGTTGAGTGAGATCAAGCTTTACTTTCTGGAAGCACGTTATTCTGGATGCTTACTCATTGGGTGAAGGTTTGGTTTAAGCATACAGGATTTAAGGGTACCTCTTGTACCACTGAATCCCTTGCACTCACAAACAACCATTAATCCTCTGAGAGCTGCTCTAATTAAAACGCCAAAAGCATCACATGTATCAGCATCCCTGCGCTGAAAAATGACAGCAGGGGCACTTTAATTAAAGCTCTTCAAACAAGTTTATTTAAAGTGATCCTGCCACCATTTTTCCCACCAGGGACACTGATGTCTTGATGCCCATCTTGCTGGGGTCATCCAATCCCAGCAGTCTTTGCTGCCCAATGCAGGGGGGCTGGACCCGATAATCTGTAAGGTCTCTTCCAGCTCCTAATAACTATGAAACTATGATGCATGATGTGTTGCTGGAGTCTGCTGGAGCACAGTAATTACTACGCTCCAGTGGACTCAATTAATGTAGTCTGCTCTGACGCATTATAATTCCAGCACGTCGGCGCAGCCTTGATGCATGTGTATAGGTGCCCTAAATGTGCAGTTTTGAGTAAAACGGCCTGATGTGGGTATTCTTGTTTCCCTTTGCCTGTCTTGCACCACTTTCCAAGATCACCAGTCAGCTTCTGGGTACAGTGGACCCTTGTGAACTGAAAAACTAGATTTTAACTTTGTCAACATAATGTAGTCTATCTTCATGTATGCAAAGTTTTATGCTTTAGGCCTTGGTGAAACGCCGATTAGTAATTTGTTTATCGAGGGGCTTGCTGTGAAGTCAGTTCCTAAGTAATTTAACACATTTACAGAATGTGACACAAGTTTACATTTATTAAAGTTCTCTGTGCAAGGGAAAATAGTCTGGTTTCCATGGCTAGATAGGCCAGCAGGCTAGAGGAGTTTATAGAAGAGGGAAATAGCTGTAATGCGTCTTGAACCTTGTTCACTATTTCTAGTGGCGAAACTATACTGACATGTAGTAGCATTCACTTTGATAAATTCAGTCTCTAAGAGAGAAGACATGACAATAGCTGAACTTTTATATTTTCACTGGTTAGAAATGACTGGTTAAATTAGTGTTCCAGAGTGTGTTTGGGATCCTCTCAATCATCCAGATGCTTTTTTTCATTCAAGTATAGCCACATGTTTTATGTAGAAAATGCTGTTTTGAGTTTCTTGTGAAAATGGCAACGAACTCAGCTGGTCTGTACAATTTCCCTGGATTTATAATGAAATTGGACTTTGATGTAGATGTGGACAACCACCCTGTTAGATGCAAAATTAAAGGCAGGACTTTGCTCACAATGTCTGCAAGATTTTACTATTTATTTTACTTTGTGTGTTAAACTGTTTATGACAGGGTGGATTTTATTTAAATCAAATCAATTTAAATTACTGGTCAGGAAGCCTCAATTTACTCATTGTTTTTTACAAAAGGGGCACATCTACATGTGTCAATTTAAGGCACATTAGCCATTTTTTAAGGTGCATTAAGGCATGGGTCTACACGTGCATGCCATTAATGTGCCTTAAAAATGGCCATTTTAGGCTATTTGCGCTTAAATTTGATACCCCACTAAAGCAGGTATCAAATTTAGGCACAAATAGCTAAAGTACCTTAATGCATGTGTAGATGCGCTAAGTTGCATTAATGCTGTCTATATTGACTGTCTTGGGACTGACTTGGGACTAAAATAAACACCGTGTTAATGCACCTAAATTGCCTTAATGAGCATTAGGCAAATGTGCGTTAAATTTTGATGTGCTTAAAAGCATGTGTAGATACGCCCAAAGTGCATTCTTGTTGTTTGATTATTCATTTGACTTCTTGAAACTATGGACTTTTAGAAAATGGTAAGGGTTTATCTGTACACAAACTTTTGGAGGGACAGTAGGGCTGATGGGTAGGTAATCAGGTCTGTTCTCTCTCATTTCCATATACTGCTGTTAACAAGGGTGTTATCTCTAAAGACACAAATCTACAGTTTGAGAACTAAAATTTAGCATCACAGAGATACTTAATGGGATCATCTAGACTGAGCACTGAGTCCCACTGGGTAGAGTGGTTTTCTTTAATCTTTACTAATCTGTAGAGGAGCCTCTGGGAACCCCATCAGATTGGGTCCCTAATATAGTCCATGGCCTGTTGTAACCTATTTATAAAACTTTTCTAAAAAGGTTACATGAATATATTGTCTTGAATAGTATATAATTAGAAGTTATACTCCCTGTTCCATAATGATATCTTTGAGCTTTAACAGATCTTAAACTGAAATTAGCTTTATATAGGTTTACTTTTTTATAAAAGCTTCTTAAAGAATAAAAATATGATTAAATAAAAATATCTGATCTAAATTTAAAAAAAATTAAATAATTAATTTTTATCCACCCTGTTATATGGACAAGTTTCATACATCTGAAAGCGACAATAATGACACCCTGGAAGATGGTAATTTATTATTTCTAGTAGCTTTTTCAATTATTTTCAAGTTTCCTGGTACAAACCATGTGTGCCTCTCATTTGGGCATTTTTGGCTTTTTCAGATTAATGAGTGTGTTGCATCTCTGGTATGGAAGACTGAGCATTGTCTGTATGTTATATATTTCTATATTATACATTTAACTAGGGGGGAGTATATATTTATTTAAGGGAATTGTTTTTAATCCAGTATCCTTGAACTCTAATCCAGTACCCCAGTCCATGGGACTATTTTTTAGCTAAAACATCATCTGTCTCCTGTTAGTGAGAATACTTAGGGTATAGGTTTAGTCTGGCAAAGGAAGAGTATGGTCTACAGCAGTGGTTTTCAAACTTCCTAAAGTCATACAGCCCTTTTGTATCACTTCTTCTGTCATGAAAGCCCTACCCCTATCCTGTGAGCTGATGTGGAACCAGGTCACCTGACCTAGCTAGGGTGATGGCACACTGCCTCCCAGCCTGCTGTGCCATTACCCTCCAGTCTTTTTGTGGAAGCCCTGATGACCCATTGTGGAACCCACACAGTTTAAAAACTAATGGTCTACAGCAGTGATGCCCAGCCTTTTTTGCCCTGTGAGCTGGATGGGAGAAGTCTGGTCTGTCTGTCAGCTGGATTCAATGTGTGGGGCAGGCATGGTGGGACCAGATTTGGCATGGGCACAAGGGGCGTGGGAATTTGGAAGTGAGAGGGGAGTTGCAGGTCCCCCACTACCAAATTTCTTGACCCATGGAGAGCCTTGTGGCCTGGATGCCATGGCCGCATGGGTCAGATTTGGCCTGTGGTCTGCGAATTGAGCGCCCCTGATCTACAGCAAAGATCCAAAATGGATGATAAAATGTGAGTAAAAGGGCAAAGGTCACGTTCAGAGCAGTATGAGTTGAGGGTGGTGGTGGTAGTGATGGTGGACCAAACTCTTAACTTCTTTTAATGTTTGTTAACATGCCTATAATGTATGTAGGCTAAGTGCACTTCTCAAGGGCAGGGTGCATGACCTTCAACCCTTGGGTGGTTTTCATTTAAGCAGTTATCGCTGTTCAGATGACAAGACCCAATGTAAACATAAACAGCATCCGCTTATCCATTGTCTTTAAACATATACGGATGATACAGTTTGATAGCAAATTGTAGCACAGAAAAAAATTAACAGCAAGTAAGGAACTCTGTATTGCAAAATCTGTATCCCAAAATCAATCCTGTATTCAGGTTGATTTAGGGATGTGAAAGGGTAAATGGATTAATCGATTAACTGACAAGCCCTAGTGATAACTGGTTAGTTTACTAGTTATTGTTTTGCCCAGGGCAGTGCACAGTTGGGCAGGGAAGTGGGGGAAAGGAAGCTAGGTGGTGCCCCAGCAGAAGCTGGAAGGCTGCTGGATAGGCAGGGAGCAGGAAGGGGGGACTAGGGACAAGGGAAGGACTAGTATGTCTCTTGCCTGTGAGGTTAAAGAAGAAAACAGTGGGTAGCCTAATGACTTGTCAGTTAAGCAGTTAGCTGCTTGTTCACAGGTGCTCCCTCCCTGGGCTTCTGGTGAGCTGCATTGTCTGGCTGGGCTTGCCGCTGCCACCACCTCCTTACCCGCCTCCCTCCCCATCAAAGGGTCTTGGGAGTGGCTCTGAGCAGCAGCCACTTCTGAGCTGCTGTGTTATTGACTAACTATTTAACCAATGTAATTAAAGTAGGTTAAATGGATACTTAAAAAAAAGTTTTTACATCCCTTAGGCTGATTATGAAAGCTTCTGACAGGTCCCGGGGCAGCATGCCCTGTGGGAATGCTCAAAAGCTCCCCTTGCCAGCTGCAAGAATAAAAGGAAGGCTTGTCATCTTGGGTATGCCACAGACCATACGCCCAAACTTGAGTGCCTGGTAAAATTTCCAGCCTCCATGTAGAGGTGAATAAAGGAAGCATAATTTAAAAGTACCAAGTGTAAAGTGAGATGAAGAAGAGGAAAGGGACATTGAAGAGTAGAGAAAAGATGACAGAAGAGTGAAATGAAGCCAAGAGGACTGTCTGACGTGCTGGATTAGGTTGCATGTGGCCCACCTGTTCCCGTGCAGCCACCACTGGCAGCAGCCAGTGTCTCCAGACTCCCCTTCCCTCTCCAGTCCTTGCTCCCTGCCCCTGAGGGCAGAGCAGTATGTCATGGTGAACCCAAATGTCTCCAGGGTTGGGGCTGTGCTTTATGCATAGTAGCTGGTGGGGAGGGACCATGGTGCCCTGCCTGCAAGTTTGCTGAGTGCAGCAGGGAAGAGTGGGGAACTGGGCTTTGTGGGAAGGTGGGGCAGACAGCTGAGCTCCCCCTACCATATGCAGGCAGTGGGCATTGGGGGGGGGGGGAAGAGTTGCAGGGCAGTCAGCTTACTTTGCCTGTGCATTGTGTGCAATGGAGGGGGAGCTGGGCTGTGTGCATGGTGGGGAGGAGGGATAGACTGTCTACTTTGCCTGAGTAGACAAGTTAGACCTGATAAAAAGTACTGCATGGCAATAAATGACAGATTCACAACTGGTAATTGAAATGACTTGTCTTTTTTTGTAATAATCAACACACATAACTAGTCAGACTAGTAAATGTTGGAGCATAATACCATCATTTAACTAGCCCGAATAGCAAGTTGCTTTTAAACATTAAAAAATACTAGTACACACAGCACACAGTAGTCCTTCTACCAGGGTTATCCAGTTATAAGTGGTTTCCCCTGGTTAGTAGGCTTAGTCTTTTGGTTTGGTCTGTAGAACAAGAGTACTCTCTAACTGAATGTGCACAAGTTTGGGCTGTGCCAAAGACAGGCAAGGAAATCTTCTATAGTAGGGGTGTTGGACTCAACTCTGGGCAGGATGTGGACTGCAGGAACTCCTTTGGGGCCAGATCTGCAGGGCCAGCAACAACTATAGTAGGCCCAGGGCTGGGCAGCAGTTTGTGTCTGTGGGAGTGCAGCAGCGCTGAACAGGGCTGGGCAGCAGCTGTGTCCATGGATGTGCAGCAGCACTGAGCTGTCCCTGGCCATGTCAGTGGCCACTTCTGAACTGCTAACAGGGTAGAAGGAATAATTCTGCAGGCTGAATTTCACCCCTTCCTTAGAAGATGAGCTGGTTTCTGGATGAATGGATGGATGACTTTCAGTTGTCTTATATTTATTTGAAAGAATTCTCAGTTCTTGTCAACTCACAGAAAGTAGAACAAATCTGAAATGTTTCTGCATACACTCAATCAGTTTAGATATAAGTACAGTAAAATCTCTTATTTGGCATTTAACTAACCAGAATACTTAATTAACCAGAATTTTAGCTATGGGACACACATGGCACCATGCCCCTTAGCTGCCTTCTGCACCACTCTTGCACAGGGTATCTGCAGCAAGCTTGCGGCTGGGCTGCCCTGGCGTTTTGGGTGGCATACTATTATGGCATTTTTATCTGTATACTATTTTATTCTTTATAAAGTATGTTATGCTGTAATGTATTGTACATTAGTTCTTTGAAAATTTGCACCACAAGTATGGCACCATCTTCTTTGAGCATAACTCTCAGATAACTGAAATATTTAGTTAACCTGCACCCCCCACTCATGCTGGATAACAGATTTTAAGTGCTTTAGTGTAAAAGCATTCCTTCAGTGATACAGTCTGGACAGTCTTTAGTAATCCTGTTTGAGTGTTGGTGGAATATAGTCCCTATGGGTATTTGTTACTAAACTTCAACAAAACTAGGAATGATTGCCTGGTATGATTATAGAATCATAGAAGATTAGGGTTGGAAGGCACCTCATAAGGTCGTCTAATCCAGCGGCGGGCAATTATTTTGGGCAGAGGGCTGCTTACTGAGTTTCGGCAAGCCATTGAGGGCCACATGACAGGCAGCCCAGGGCAGATTAATATTAATTTTCTAAATTTTTTAGGGGCCCCGCAGGCCGGATAGAATGGCCTGGCGGTCCACATCCAGCCCTTGGGCCGCATTTTGCCCACTGGTGGTCTAATCCAGCCCCTTGCTCAAACAAGGACCATCTCCAACTATATGATAGTTTAGCAGGTCTTCTGTGTAGTGGTTCTCAACCTTTTTTGTATCAGGACCCATTTGTAAACATTGATGGCCAGTCTCAACCCTGTGCCCCTTGCTTCCAACCTGCTGACCCCTGCCCCCCAGTATGTGGGGCAGCAGGTGGATCTGTGTGGGGCACTGGGGGGCCCAAACAGCCTCTTGCAGGCTAGAACGCTGCCAGCCTGCAAGGGAAAAGCCATAGTTTCCCATGTTTTTCTCCTTTAAAGGTGAATCCATTTTTAAAGTTTATTGATCCATTTTTTAGTTTGTTCACAACCCTTTCATATATTTTTGCGACACTTTTGGGTTGTGACTCACAGGTTGAGAAATGCTATTCTAGTGGCTTTAATGATTAAGTTAGAGTGCATTTAAGATGGCGCACAGATTTGTAGACGATAAGATTTGTTCTGTTGAAAAGCATTGGAGGGTGGTGAAACACTGGAACAGGTTACCCAGAGAGGTTGTGGAATCTCCATCCTTGGAGATTTTTAAGGCCTGGCTTGATGAAGCCCTGGCTGGAATGATCTAGTTGGGGATGGTCCTGCTTTGAGCAGGGGATTGGACTACATGACTTCCTGAGGTCTCTTTCAGCCCTAATTTTCTATGATTTTTCTACCTTTTTTCACTCACTGCCTGTTTTCCCTAGTATTTAAGGCAAATGCTGTAGGGCAGGGGTGCTCAACCCCCAGCTTATAGGTCAAATCTGGCCTGCGGAGCCATGACATCTGGCCCACTGGGCTTCACATGGGTTGAAAAATTTGGCAGCTCCCCCACTGCCAAATTGCCAAGTCCATGCTGGCCAACTGGGCCGGGCCTGGCCTGGCCTGTTGCCACATTGCTAAATTGCTGGGCCGCCCCCTGGTGCTCGATTGGGCCTAGCTGGGCCCCCACTGCACCCATCTACAGAACAGGTAAGAAACAAGAAGGTAAGAAACAATGGGCCCCTTGGGACTCGGAGCGGGGGGGCAGCAAAGGCACCAGTCTCAGGGCTCAAGTGCCTATATACTAATGCTAGGAGCATGGGGAACAAGCAGGATGAATTAGCGCTCCTGCTTGCACTAAACACCTATGACTTAGTGGGGCTAACAGAGACCTGGTGGGATTCATCCCATGACTGGGCGGTACATATTGAGGGCTATAGATTGTACAGAAAGGACAGGTCGGGGAAAAAAGGGGGGGGGGGGGGGTTGCACTTTATGTCAGTGAGCAATATACATCAACCCTCATCAAGACAGAATCCGAGGTTGAGGAAGTGGAAGGATTGTGGGTTAGGCTACATGGGGGGCAAGGAGAAAGGGATTTGGTGGTAGGGGTCTGCTACAGACCCCCACACCAAGGGGAAGAAATAGATGCGGGGCTCCTGAGGCAACTCTCGGAGACCATAAAAGCTAAAGAGGCGGTAGTCATGGGGGACCTAAACTACCCAGACATCTGCTGGGAGACGCAGACAGCAAGGTCCCATCGCTCACGCAGGTTTCTAACCTGTATACAGGACCTCCACCTGACACAGGAGGTGCATGGTCCCACTAGGGGGAATGCCATACTGGATCTGGTATTGGCAACAGGAGATGACATGATAGGGGACCTCCAGATCGGTAGCCATTTGGGAGACAGTGATCACCTTATAATAGAATTCAACATAAGACGGCGAGTGGGTAAGGTAACTAGTAGGGTGAAAGTGCTAGACTTTAGGAAAGCTGCTTTCAATGAACTCAGGCGATTGGTCAAGGACGCACTGCAGAGTAGGAGATTTGAAGAAATGGAAGCCCAAGAAGGGTGGCTGTGCCTAAAGGAAACGATCCTTCGGGCACAAAGCATGATGATCCCCGAGCGAGGCAGAAAAGGGAAAGGGGCCAGGAGGCTTCCATGGCTGACCAGAGAAATCCAGGGCAGCCTAAGGGCCAAAAGGGGAGCACATAAAAAGTGGAAGCAGGGTGAGATCACTAAAGATGAATATACCTCCTCTGCTCGTGCTTGTAGGGAGGCAGTTAGGCGGGCCAAAGCTACCATGGAGCTGAGGATGGCAACCCAAGTAAAGGACAACAAGAAATTGTTTTTTAGATACATAGGGAGTAAAAGCAAGGCCCAGGGAGGAATAGGACCCCTGCTAAATGGGCAGAAGCAATTGGTGATAGATAGAGGGGACAAGGCTGAACTCAACGAGTTCTTTGCCTCAGTGTTCCTAAGCGAGGGGCACGACAAGTCTCTCACTGGGGTTGTAGAGAGGCAGCAGCAAGGCGCCAGACTTCCATACGTAGATCCTGAGGTGGTGCAGAGTCATTTGGAAGAACTGGATGCCTTTAAATCGGCAGGCCCGGATGGGCTCCATCCGAGGGTGCTGAAGGCACTGGCCGACGTCATTGCAGAGCCACTGGCAGGAATATTCGAACGCTAGTGGCGCATGGGCCAAGTCCCAGAGGACTGGAAAAGGGCTAATGTGGTCCCCATTTTCAAAAAGGGGAGGAAGGAGGACCTGGGCAACTATAGGCCAGTCAGTCTCACCTCCATCCTTGGTAAAGTCTTTGAAAAAATTATCAAGGCTCACATTTGTGAGAGCCCGGCAGGGCAAATTATGCTGAGGGGAAACCAGCACGGGTTTGTGGCGGGCAGATCGTGCCTGACCAATCTAGTCTCTTTCTATGACCAGGTTACGAAACGCCTGGACACAGGAGGAGGGGTGGATGTCGTATACTTAGACTTCAGGAAGGCCTTCGATACGGTATCCCACCCCATACTGGTGAACAAGCTAAGAGGCTGTGATGTGGATGACTGCACAGTCCGGTGGGTGGTGAATTGGCTAGAGGGCCGCACCCAAAGAGTCGTGGTGGATGGGTCGGTCTCGACCTGGAAGGGTGTGGGTAGTGGGGTCCTGCAGGGCTCAGTCCTTGGACTGATACTCTTTAATGTCTTCATCAGCGACTTGGACGAGGGAGTCAAATGTACTCTGTCCAAGTTTGCAGATGATACAAAGCTATGGGGAGAAGTGGACACGCCGGAGGGCAGGGAACAGCTGCAGGCAGACCTGGATAGGTTGGACAAGTGGGCAGAAAACAACAGGATGCAGTTCAACAAGGAGAAATGCAAAGTGCTGCACCTAGGGAGGAAAAATGTCCAGCACACCTACAGCCTAGGGAATGACCTGCTGGGTGGCACAGAGGTGGAAAGGGATCTTGGAGTCCTAGTGGACTCCAAGATGAACATGAGCCGGCAGTGTGACGAAGCCATCAGAAAAGCCAATGGCACTTTATCGTGCATCAGCAGATGCATGACGAATAGGTCCAGGGAGGTGATACTTCCCCTCTATCGGGCGCTGGTCAGACCGCAGTTGGAGTACTGCGTGCAATTCTGGGCGCCGCACTTCAAGAAGGATGCAGATAATCTGGAGAGAGTCCAGAGAAGGGCAACTCGTATGGTCAAGGGCCTGCAGACCAAGCCCTACGAGGAGAGACTAGAGAAACTGGACCTTTTCAGCCTGTGCAAGAGAAGGTTGAGAGGCGACCTTGTGGCTGCCTTTAAGTTCATCACGGGGGCACAGAAGGGAATTGGTGAGTATTTATTCACCACGGCGCCCCTGGGGGTTACAAGAAACAATGGCCACAAGCTAGCAGAGAGCAGATTTAGTTTGGACATTAGGAAGAACTTCTTCACAGTTCGAGTGGCCAAGGTCTGGAACGGGCTCCCAAGGGAGGTGGTGCTCTCCCCTACCCTGGGGGTCTTCAAGAGGAGGTTAGATGAGTATCTAGCTGGGGTCATCTAGACCCAGCACTCTTTCCTGCTTATGCAGGGGGTCGGACTCGATGATCTACTGAGGTCCCTTCCGACCCTAACATCTATGAATCTATGAATCTGGCATGCTAGATCCAGCCCACTGGCAAAATCCAGCCCATGGATGGGCTTGGCACCACCCATCCATTCCGTGGGGTGAAAAGATTGGGCACCACTCATCTAGGCAAATAGGTCCCTAAGTAGAATGTCTGTTTTCTTCTTTAAAATGTATCCTTTGCTTTTTCCTAATTCTGATTCCTCTATTTAATGCAGGTTTGGGGAGTAAATGTAATGTGACATTGGATTATAACTTGATTAAGCAGAAAAAGTTTGTTGTACTGTTGCTTCAGGAGGAGGCTGGGAGGAAAGCTCTTTGGCAGTCTGACATGTGTGACATCATGCTCAAAATGTGATTGAAATTCTTTCAGTTTCCATTTGCTATAGTTAACATGCTGCTTGGAGTATGAAGTTATTTTCCTTTAACAAGGACCATTTGTATGTTCTAGGTGAAGGCACTGAAAGAGAAAATTGAATTGGAGAAGGGGAAAGATGCTTTTCCAGTGGCTGGTCAAAAACTAATTTATGCAGGTAATGCATCTCAAATAGATAATGCATGTAGAACAGAAAATAACTGTTTTATCGATTATTTCTTAATTTCAGTATTATTTTACTCTGAGTGTTAAAGCTTTTGATATTTCTGTGAGTTGAGCAAAAAACCAAACAGGCTATTGTAACAGCAGAGGATCAGCTCTCAGTAGTATTTTTCCAAGTTGCAATCTTAAAAAGAAAAAAAAAAAAAAAAAAAAGAAAAAAGTTAGCTTTGTTTTATGCCCACTGATCTTCCATGAGACCCATACCTGGCTAGCACATATCAGGTTGAAGTGGGACTTGTTCTTCTGTTTGGTGTCATAGTGCCTTACTAGACGGGTCAAATCATGCCTTTTGTTGTAGTGGTTGTTGACTCTTGTCCTTTATTCCATTTGTCCTATATTCGTCTAGTGTCTCTTTCCTTTTAACTCTACTAGAGAATTAAAACTAAGCTAGTCCAATACATTATTTAGTCTTCAGTCAGTGGCAAAACAGCCTGTTAAACAAAAGGACCTGTAACACCTTTAAGCTCTGATACATTTCAGAGTCAGGTAGAAACAGAGAATATGTATCAATGAAAAGCTGCCTGTGGCAGTTAGGTATTGGGGTTTTAATTATATTCTTGGTACAGGAATTTCTTGGGGTTTGACAATCCAATCTGAACACCTGCCTAATTGGTCTCTTTTGACCTTAATACATGAATCCACTGCTTCATGTTTGAGTTTAGCCAAAATTAGCCCTACAAGGTTGTTTCTTTTTTCCCTGTAAAAGGCTTTTCAGGCAGGCTTTTGGAAGCAGCTGGTTTTATCTCTCCCTACCATTCCTTAATTCTGCTACTCCTTAAGTTGCGTCTTTCCTGTAGTTTTAAGAGACTGAAGATACCTTCTCAAGTCTGGAGTCTCCCTTTTCACATGGAAAGCTCTCAGTTCATTTATTTTTAACCAAAGGCCTGCAAAACAGCTCCCTTTAAAATGGGGTTATGGTTGAGTGCCTGCCAATATGACAAGGACGAAAAAACAAGCACGCTTAATTTCAAAACCCCACAGAAAACTCAGATTGAACTTGGAAATCAGCATTCAGTTTTTAAAGTGTTTCATGGATGTACTTTTAAATTGTATGAAATCTCAGACTCTCTGTTTAAAATAAAAATTATGGCATATGGGAAGAAGAATTTAACTCAACTCTACATATCTTCTTTCTTGCTTCTACTTAAAGCACTAGTGTGTACGCAGTCTAACTTGAAGTGGCGGGGGTGGGGAATAGGAAACAAGAGTTGGACTAAGCAGTCATGACTCATACTTCCATAGTCTTAGTGTATACTGTTTCTGTTTAAAAAAAATAATGTATCCTTTTTCTAATATTTTAGGAAAGCATTGCAGGAACCTGTTGGAATTGTTCTCAAGCAGATTTTATATTTTGTTTGCAGTGAGTCCTGGCTTTGGCTTTCTGATTCTCTGCCTTTAAGAGAGCCATGTTCTGGTGAAATGTGCTGTTTGCTTTAAACTGAAGGTGTCAGATATTCAATTTGTGGATCCCTGTCATCCGACCCAGTCCTGCTTGTAGGTCTTTGACTGGTATGCCACCTGTAGGATGCACTAGCCCCAGAACTGTGTGCTGCATGTGGCACATGGAGGCTGTCTGGAGCAGGCTACACGTGGTGCGGGGCCGCCTGGGGCTGCATTGCATATGATGCCTGTGCCAGACTGGCTTGGTGCTCTGGATCTGGGCTGATAGATGAGCCTTATGTGCCAGACCTAGTGGGCAGAGCTACACTGTCATGGGTACCATGTGCCATGCAGGGCCGGGGCCAGTCTGTGCTGCATCTGGCTCACAAAGTAGGAGATGGCATGCACTCTGCAGGCAACACACAGCTGGTCCAGGGCTTGTGCTTCCTGGGACTCCTGCACTGGACCAGGCCTGTGGGCTGGATCTAGCACATGGGCTAAGTCTTTGGGCCCTATCTGGCCCTCCCACAGATAGGCTGCATGCCTTTCAGGTAGCCTGTGGGACTAGATTAAGTTGACACCCCTGCTTTAATTCAGTAGTTTTCATAGATTCATAGATTCATAGATGTTAGGGTCGGAAGGGACCTCAATAGATCATCAAGTCCGACCCCCTGCATAAGCAGGAAAGAGTGTTGGGTCTAAATGACCCCAGCTAGATACTCGTCTAACCTCCTCTTGAAGACCCCCAGGGTAGGGGAGAGCACCACCTCCCTTGGGAGCCCGTTCCAGACCTTGGCCACTCGAACTGTGAAGAAGTTCTTCCTAATGTCCAGTCTAAATCTGCTCTCTGCTAGCTTGTGGCCATTGTTTCTTGTAACCCCCGGGGGCGCCTTGGTGAATAAATACTCACCAATTCCCTTCTGTGCCCCCGTGATGAACTTATAGGCAGCCACTAGGTCGCCTCTCAACCTTCTCTTGCGGAGGCTGAAAAGGTCCAGTTTCACTAGTCTTTCCTCGTAGGGCTTGGTCTGCAGGCCCTTGACCATACGAGTTGCCCTTCGCTGTACCCTCTCCAGGTTATACGCATCCTTCTTGAAGTGCGGCGCCCAGAATTGCACGCAGTACTCCAACTGCGGTCTGACCAGCGCCCGATAGAGGGGAAGTATCACCTCCCTGGACCTATTTGTCATGCATCTGCTGATGCACGATAAAGTGCCATTGGCTTTTCTGATGGCTTCGTCACACTGCCGGCTCATGTTCAACTTGGAGTCCACTAGGACTCCAAGATCCCTTTCCACCTCCGTGCCACCCAGCAGGTCATTCCCTAGGCTGTAGGTGTGCTGGACATTTTTCCTCCCTAGGTGCAGCACTTTGCATTTCTCCTTGTTGAACTGCATCCTGTTGTTTTCTGCCCACTTGTCCAGCCTATCCAGGTCTGCCTGCAGCTGTTCCCTGCCCTCCGGCGTGTCCACTTCTCCCCATAGCTTTGTGTCATCTGCAAACTTGGACAGAGTACATTTCACTCCCACGTCCAAGTCGCTGATGAAGACATTAAAGAGTATCAGTCCAAGGACCGAACCCTGCGGGACCCCACTACCCACACCCTTCCAGGTCGAGACCGACCCATCTACCACGACTCTTTGGGTGCGACCCTCTAGCCAATTCGCCACCCACCGAACTGTGCAGTCATCCACATCACAGCCTCTTAATTTGTTCACCAGTATGGGGTGGGATACCGTATCGAAGGCCTTCCTGAAGTCCAGGTATACGACATCCACCCCTCCTCCTGTGTCCAGGCGTTTCGTAACCTGGTCATAAAAAGAGACTAGGTTGGTCAGGCACGATCTGCCCGCCACAAACCCATGCTGGTTTCCCCTCAGCATAATTTGCCCTGCCGGGCTCTCACAAATGTGAGCCTTGATAATTTTTTCAAATACTTTACCAAGGATGGAGGTGAGACTGACTGGCCTATAGTTGCCCGGGTCCTCCTTCCTCCCCTTTTTGAAAATGGGGACCACGTTAGCCCTTTTCCAGTCCTCCGGGACTTGGCCCGTGCGCCACGAGCATTCGAATATTCCCGCCAGTGGCTCTGCAATGACGTCGGCCAGTGCCTTCAGCACCGTCGGATGGAGCCCATCCGGGCCTGCCGACTTAAAGGCATCCAGTTCTTCCAAATGACTCTGCACCACCTCAGGGTCTACGCATGGAAGTCTGGCGCCTTGCTGCTGCCTCTCTACAACCCCAGTGAGAGACTTGTCGCGCCCCTCGCTTAGGAACACTGAGGCAAAGAACTCGTTGAGGAGTTCAGCCTTGTCCCCTCTATCTGTCACCAATTGCTGCTGCCCATTTAGCAGGGGTCCTATTCCTCCCTGGGTCTTCTTTTTACTCCCAATATATCTAAAAAACAATTTCTTGTTGTCCTTTACTTGGGTTGCCATCCTCAGCTCCATGGTAGCTTTGGCCCGCCTAACTGCCTCCCTACAAGCACGAGCAGAGGAGGTATATTCATCTTTAGTGATCTCACCCTTTTTCCACTTTTTATGTGCTCCCCTTTTGGCCCTTAGGCTACCCTGGATTTCTCTGGTCAGCCATGGAAGCCTCCTGGCCCCTTTCCCTCTTTTGCCTCGCTCGGGGATCGTCTTGCTTTGTGCCCAAAGGATCATTTCCTTTAGGCACAGCCACCCTTCTTGGGCACCCATCCCATCAAAACTCCTACTCTGCAGTGCTTCCTTGACTAATCGCCTGAGTGCAATGAGATCAGCTTTCCTAAAGTCTAGCACTTTCACCCTACTAGTTACCTTACCCACTCGCCGTCTTATGTTGAATTCTATCATAAGGTGATCACTGTCTCCCAGGTAGCTACCGATTTGGAGGTCCCCTATCATGTCATCTCCCGTTGCCAATACCAGATCCAGTATGGCATTCCCCCTAGTGGGACCATACACCTCCTGTGTCAGGTGGAGGTCCTGTACACAAGTTAGAAACCTGCGTGAGCGATGGGACCTTGCTGTCTGCGTCTCCCAGCAGATGTCCGGGTAGTTTAGGTCCCCCATGACTACCGCCTCTTTAGCTTTTATGGTCTCCGAGAGTTGCCTCAGGAGCCCCGCATCTATTTCTTCCCCTTGGTGTGGGGGTCTGTAACAGACCCCTACCACCAAATCCCTTTCTCCTTGCCCCCCATGTAGCCTAACCCACAATCCTTCTACTTCCTCAGCCTCGGATTCTGTCTTGATGAGGGTTGATGTATATTGCTCACTGACATAAAGTGCAACCCCCCCCCCCCCCTTTCTTCCCCGACCTGTCCTTTCTGTACAATCTATAGCCCTCAATATGTACCGCCCAGTCATGGGATGAATCCCACCAGGTCTCTGTTAGCCCCACTAAGTCATAGGTGTTTAGTGCAAGCAGGAGCGCTAGTTCATCCTGCTTGTTCCCCATGCTCCTAGCATTAGTATATAGGCACTTGAGCCCTGCGACTGGTGCCTTTGTTGCCCCCCCGCTCCCAGTCCCATGGGGCCCATTGTTTCTTACCTTCTTGTTCCTTACCTGTTCTGTTGTGCTGGCCTCCCCATGGCTTTCAGTTTCCCAATGTTCTCCTTCTTCAGGCTGGGCTGTCCTTGTGGGTGCCACATGGTTTGGTGGTCCACAGCTTCCCCTGCCCTCGTACTCCCCTCCCCCCGACGAGCCTTTTCAGTCTTTCTAGGCTTGAGACATTCCTTGGAAAATGCCAGTTCTTAGTTTTTACACTCTTGTTTGTTTTTTTTCCACTACAGAAAAATAATAGAGCAGTTCTTCTGTTACAAAGAATTTAGAAAGACCATAGCAGGTCAGAACAATTTTGGTGCTGTGGATTCTGATTTGAAATTTCTGCATTTATCTTGTGAATCAAATGCAGATGCTTCAACTTGGTTGAATATCACTGTTTTAAATTGAGGATTAATTGAGGCAGTGAGGATTATCTGTAGACACATATTTGTATGAGGTGTCTCTAGTGGGTTATGGAATAGAGAAAATCCCACACAATTTACTGATTCGTTTTGATGCACTGGCTGGGGGAGTAGTTAGCTGATTGCACGATTTCACAATGATTACACACTTAATTCATACAACACAATTTTATTTTAAAACTCTTTGCTACGTATATAACACTGCTTAGCTTTAAGAAACGCCACAAACATTAAGAACACAATAATTACATATATCAGAAACAATGCTCCGAATGCACTTCCTTCCCAAACAATACTATAAGAATTAGTGTTACAAAAACAACTACAATTACAACTAAAAGTTAAATTTGAATCAATACTATTATTTTTCATATTATACTTACAATCCTAGAATTCCGAGAAGCCAAATACCAAAATATGGTTTCATTCCTCAGTAGTACGATTTAATGGGTTGGCCTCAGTAGTACGGTTCAATGGAATGGCCTCAGTAATACAATTCAATAGGCTGGCCTCAGCAGTGATAGGACTAAGTCCCCTTCCTTCAGTCGCTTTCGGGCGCTCTGCAGCTTCAGTGTGAACTAAGAGATTCGTGTTCACGGAGAGGGTGTTTCAGGTGATCAGTCTGACCCGGGCTATACTTGCGATTTTTCCTTCATTGTTCTGCAAGTATAGTCACCTCCAAATTGGGACAGTAAGTTACAGTTTTTATTGAGTGAGCTGCCGTCAGTCGGCTCCTCCTACTCAATCTGTCATTACCCCCAAATTTGGGCTTGGATCTTAACAGATTCTTTTGCCTTTGTTGAGCATTTTAAATTATCTTTGGGAAACTTCCATATCACTGCAAATGCCCTTTTCTTACTAATCTGGTCAAAAGGCCTCAGGGTTTGATCTCTTGGAATTCAGGATATTTGCTCTCTTTGTAAAAGGTTTCTAAAGATGAAATTTAAATTAAGACTTTAAGCAAAGTCAGGACCTTTTGCACGTAGTCCCCAAAACAATGAACTATATAAGGAGATAAATCTTATCTTCTTCCTGAAACTGGCTAATGGGCAACCTTTACAAACATTCAAACTATTTCATTCAATATGACATGAGGTAGTACCTAGACTGCAACATTGTATGTGGTGGAGGGCGGGTCTTGTTCATATGCATGGTAGGAGTCATTTCCTTGGTTAGTTTACAAATTGTGGATCCTCTGTGGTTAAATAGACTAGTGCAACTCTGAGGAGTTGGGTGTTATTTCTTGGCTCTATCTGTGTTTGTTCATTTTTGAACAAACCATTTAAGGTTTAAGGCTAGGTACAGACATTCAAGAAGCCTGAATCAGAAGCGCTTTGAGTGTAGCACGTTAGTCGGTTCAAAACCAAACGCACATGCTGTTCAATGTAGGGGGGAAAGGGGGCTTGGAGCCTGCCTGCACAGGCTGTGGCCAGCAGCCTGGGGGCACTCCTGCACGCCTCTTGGGAGTGGCCAGCAGGACCATCTCCCCAACCCTGTCCCCCTGGAGCATCTCTGCCCTGTGGACACAGCCCAGCCCCCAACCAAGACCCATGCCTGCAAGCTTGGGGGAAATCTGCATGGTAGAGCGGCTCCATTTCCCCAGCTGCAGCAAGGAGCCTGGGGAAATGGAGCCTCTCTGCCATATGGGACCTAGCCTGTGTGGCTGCTGGAAGAGAGACCCTGGACTCTTTCCCCTACAGCCCCCCTGGCTGGGAAGTGGTGCTTCTTTGGGATGAGGCAGCTGCAGGGACAGGAGCCCTCCCAGCCCCTGCCAGGTAGCATGCAGGGCTGGGATCAGTTGTCAGGAACGCTGCTGGAGATTAGAGCTCAGCCTTGCGCAGAACCATACGGGATGTCAGTGATTGCACTTTAAGTTAATCCTCAATGGGATCTGGCACAGACATTCAATAAAATGCTGTAACAGAAAGTGCTTTAATCTGATGCCTTATCCATCAAGGGTTAACTTAGAGCATGATCTGCTATTTTTAAGGTGTTCTAAGAGCCATAAATGTCTGTTCAGTTAAGGCTTTAGAGCTCTTTCTGCCTGTTTAAAGAGTGATAGGTACGTCTGTACCTAGTCTAAGTCTCTTAGCAAGGCCATGATGAAAAGATAGACTGTTCTGTTTCATTCGTGTTTACCTGCACCTGTTAGCTGTAGTTTAGTGGTACATTATTTTGAATCCCATTCATGAAGGGAGTCAGTTTTAAAAGTCTGCCTCTCTTGCATGCGTATGGACATACACGCACAATGTTTATCATTGAATAAGAGGAGTACAGGCAATCTGTGTATAATATTCTGTAGTAGATAAGCTCAGTGTCACACTACCTATCTGGAAACCTACTTGCCTCTATCCTGGTCTCATTTGCTTCTTGAAGACCTTTAGTGTTGCTGTAAAAACAGATTGTTAGGTTACATAAATATTTTGTAAGTTACACAAGTTCTAAAACTGTTGTATAAATGAGCCAAGTACATTTTTGACTTAACACTATCTCTTGCTTCATGCCAACACACTGCCCAACAATGGATGTTTAAATTTGCAATGCAGACTAGAAAGGCAGCCCCGTTTTTGGGGGAAGGGGAGGGAGGCATCTTTTTTGTGGTGTGCTCTTAGTGCTTCTGTGAAGATCAGATTGAAGAATTGAAGCCTGAGTTCCGTGCAAGGCTAACCTTTTTGGGCTTCTACATGTAAATTGGTAATATTGCAGAGTTGCAAACTTGCCCTGACAGAGGGGCAATTATGCTGACGGCAGAATTCCAGATGGGTTCCTAAGTCTGAAGGGCGAGCAGGAGGGCAAGAGGGATATGAAACATGGATGGTACTGAATTTTTTTTGGTACCTCGGGCACTTTAGGCAAACTTTTTAGCATTCCAGAATTAATCTACAGTAAGATTTTTATTATTAGACATGACAATTCTGGAGAGTGTTTGGCATTGGTATGATGAAGTGAGCATCAGCTTATGAAAACTTAACAGGATCCTGGGCCCGGAGCAGCTCCCCATCCAACTGCATGTTCTGCCAGCATGGCTGGGACTGCTTTCCATGGAAACCCTGGGCCACATGCTGTCATGGCCCCACTGTTCCTGGGGTCTCCATGGAAACTGTCTGCAGCAACACAGGCAGGGGCTGCTAGGAAATGGAGTCTGCTGCGGGGTTAATCTAGCCCATGGGCCAGAATTTGCCCAACCCTGATTAATACCACCCCCACCCCCCGCTTCAAATTCCCACACCCCTTGTCTCTTTTATTTCTACACAGAAAGATTGGGGCTGGACCAGGGCCCCTTTTTCCCACGTAGCTGAATGAGGCTGGAGTCGTATGCCCTTCCCACTCCCTGTGTGTCAGGGTTGGGGCAGGACCACACTCTCCCCACATGGCTGAATTGGGGCCAAACTGTGGGGCCCCACCCTCATTTGTGTGACTGCGTGAAACCTCACTGCACTCAATCTGGGTGCCAGATTTGGGCCACTGGCCAGATCTGACCCACAGAGGAACCAGGCAATGCTGGGAAAAAGGTTGAGCACCATTGCAATTGATGGAATGAGCTTCAGAAAACTTGTGCCATGGAAGTTACAGTAGGCAAGTTATTTGAGAACTCTGCCCCCAAGTTTAATGTGAAAACGTTTTTTAACTTGTGAATTTTGTCTGTATGAAGCTAGACTTGAGGCATTTGGAAATCTGAGATCAAGTAGCACGTTAAATGATTTGTCATTGACTTCTATCTTTAATTTGCTAGGAAAAATCCTTAATGATGATACTGCTCTTAAAGAATACAAAATTGATGAGAAGAACTTTGTAGTGGTTATGGTGACAAAGGTAAGATGTGCTTGTCTGTCTCAAAGCTATATACTTGTGTCAAATCTTTATCATGTTTTTCAGAATTGTATGTGTAAGCAGACCCTGAATCACTAAAAATTTATTACCTGAAGGTTGTGGCTAGCCATGAAAAGCATTCACTTGAAGTCTTGTATTTAGCTACCACCTGTGCTTGTGCTATGCAGCACATAGCTGAGATGGTGAACATTTGTGCAAGAGTACAAAAAAACCCAGCTACATTTGAACTTACGGGTGATAAGCGGAATCTGTTTTGCTGTCTACTCTTTCTTATGACCTTCTCATGTTCCATTCTGCCTGCAACTCTCTTCCTTTATGATTTTATTCAGTAAAGAAGGAAGAAATTGGAATCTCAGTGGTTCCATAATGATTTGTCTGGCATAGGATTTCCCAGAGCGACTACTGCCTTTCAGAGCTCATGTCTCTGTAGTGCCAGTTTCAACGGTTTAGGCTGGGAAAGGAAAAAAATGTGCAGAGCAGCAGACCTGCAAGCTTTTAATTTGCCACAGCTGTCATTTAGAGGGTGTTCTTGTGACAGATCCTGGCTACTCACCAGTTTGCCACCCAAGTGTACTTAACCTTTGGAATTTGAATAGAAACAGTGGCTGAACTCATATTTAGGCTTCTCATCTGTGGTGTGAGCCCTCTGTTTAGAGCCTCCTGGGAGCTGGAGCATGTGGTCCAGCTGTCTGGTCCCAGAGACCTGCACCAACTCCTTATGCTTCCTACATATTTTGAGGCCCTCCTTTCCCAGAGTCATGCTGGGAGCACGGAGCATTCTGGTTTACAGTTTAACTCTTCCGGGGACATGAATTTAAAGAAACGGCCACAAATACCTTTATGCAAGACGCATTTTATCTGTTACATAAAGACATGAACTAGACATGAATATTAAGAACAAAATTGCACGAGTTAGGGATGATGTGGTACGGTTGTCCATCTCTGTTTAGGAAGACTTGATTCTTCCTGTATCCATAAGGGTCCTATGCGGTAAAGAAGCTTAGATCTTTTTTTAGGATGAGTTCTGTCCTTCGTGGTGATCCAGACTTACGCTGTTACAGTTAGTGGTTTGCCTGCTTCATCATAGTCTTTCAGCTTAATTTGCCCTTCCCCAACTTCTGTCTTCTTGCTTAATGGTTTGCCTGCTTCATCATAGAGTCTTTCAGCTTAATTTGCCCTTCCCCAACTTCTGTCTTCTTGCTTAAAACATGCTGTCGCACTGCTACAAAAGAGCATATCCAAACATCTCCCTTATTGACAATAGCTCCTGTGCCTCTGAAGGCTTCTATGTAAGTCCTTTTCAAAAGCTCCTTTTGTCATCTGTTTTCCAGCAACAAGAAATTTTTCATTGTCTCCACTTTCCCTTCTGATGAAATAGAATTATGGAAAATTAGGGTTGGAAGGGACATCAGGAGGTCATCTAGTCCATCCCCTGCTCAAACAAAACAGGACTGTCCCAAACTATATCAACGCAGCCAAGGCTTTGTCTAGTCAGGTCTTAAAGATCTCCAAGGATGGAGATTTCACAACCTCTCTAGGTAACCTTTTCCAATGCTTTACTACCCTCCTAGTGAGAGAGTTTTTCCTAATATCTAACCTAAACTTCCCTTGCTGGAACCTGAAACCATTGCTCCTTGTTCTGTCATCTGCCATTACTGAGAACAATCTAGCTCCAATCCTATTTGTAACTGCCCTTCAGGTAGCTGAAGGCTGCTATTAAATCCCCCCATAGTCTTAGGGGCAGTACTTTCTTGTATTTGAGTAAATCAGTTTTCTTGCAGTGATTCATCTTGAATAAGCAGTTGTTGAGTTCTGATGACCTGGTATTGTCCCTGCTCAGCCAGGAATATGACTCAACCCTGCTAGCCTGTGACAAGTAGATGTGGACACAGGCATTCAGCAATGTAACTTGCACAGTGTAGATCCCATATTATCAACCAGGCCAAAGGCAGGGCAAGGTAGCACCTTAAAAACTAACTGGTTCAGAGAGGCATGAGCTTTTGCCTGCTTTGTCAGATTCTATGAGTGGACTTGCAGAAAGAAAGGGTATAAAATAGGAAATATGAATATAAATACGATGGAAAAAGGTAGGGGAGGGGCATGGCAGAGAGGCAGAAGGTAGGTTGACAAGGTCATTAGAAATAAACAAGGCAGCTGACACACTGAGGGGCATGGGAATAAGTAGCTGGAGTTTAAAAGCTAGTCCAGGTAATGTTTAACGCAATCCAGTGTCTGTATGATTTCTTATTCCAGTGTCAGGAGCTGTTGACTTTATGCAAGGATTTTCCTGTCTGGCCAATGCATGCAGCAGAAAGGCATTGTAAGCTGTGGATTGTCTATAAGACATTGGTAAAGAAATAAGTGAATTAACTCCAAATGTTATATTATGAGTAGCTTGGTGATCTGTGTTGACGAAGGGTCACAGCTGGCATCTGCATCTGTAGCAAGAGCTGGAGCTTGGCAAGAATAGGATTTAGGTAGTCTGCTGGAGAGAGATTGTTTGAGGTTGGGGGGCTATCTGTAAGCCTGGATTTGCTTCCCCCCCCTCCCCCCGATTGCCTTGAGATGGTCTTCATTTTCCAGGAGGAGCTGGAGTCATTAATGACGTGCCCACTTCATGCTGGGTACTCTAGTGACGGTGACCAGAGGGAATCTGTTGCTCTTTTCATAAGGTTTTTGTTGTAACAGGTTGCAGCATGGTCTGAGCCTGGCTGTACTGATTTGAGTTGCTGTGGTTTTGGGATTGTATTGTAAATGTAGGAAGCCTTGCTCCAGATTCTGATGATGTGAATCCTGGTTGGTGGGATCAGAGCAAATACTTTTGTAACGTAAGTTTGCTGATGGGTCTGGTGGTGTCCTTGGGATGAAAATTGGTGATGTGGAGGTAGCAGTTGTAGTGGTAGCAGTTGGTTGGCTTTTGGATACAATGCGATGGTAATGTGCCCTTTTCAGAGTTTCACAGTGGTGTCCAAGAAATGAATTTGTCAAGTGGACTGTTCAGGAATCAGTTTGGAGGGATGGAAATTATTAAATTATTTTATTGCTCTCTCTGCAAGCTTGTCCTTAACATCTGATAAAGTAGGCTTTAACCCACCTGCGAAAGCTTGTGCCTCTCTGAATCATTTGGTATCTAGGCTGCCACCTTGCCTTACCTTCTGCCTGATTTCAGACTAACACAGCTAACCATCTCAACTGACAATTTCAACCAGAAACCTTGAGGTCTACATATTCTTACAATTGTCACTTACAGATGGGTACGTTTAATCTTGAATGTAAACAGGCTTCCTCTTCACTGCTTGCCAGTAGAAAATGAAAAATCAAAGAAATTATTATGCTTGTCCTGCTAAACCTGTGACATCTCACTGTCAGCTTTATGTGTATTCCATGACTGTGAGCTTCAGTGATAGTTGCACAGCTCAATTGTTTTTACTTGTATTTAGCAAATAGTGCTTAAGAGTACTTTGGCACAGTTGGAGTGGGTTGTGGTTTAAAGGCTTACTTTAGTAGTCACTCTGGGGATCTTGTCTTGACAGATAGTGTTCACAATTAAATGTCAATTTTCCCTTCTGTTGGTTTTTCAAATGTGTGTGGTCAGTGCCCTTTGCAGTCAGTAAATTTGTGAAATCTCTTTAACTGTCTCAAAGAACGTCCACAGCAAATACTGTCTGCTTTTTAGAACGTTAATGAAGAGTATGCCTAAGAAACATGAGTAGTCATTGTCTAAATGAGCTTATCTTGAATAGAAAGCCAAATGTAAAGACTTACAGTTTGAGATGTTTTGCTTAAGTACCTCAGCGCAAATTATAAAATGCCCTTTTTACATGTTTATATAAATCTTAAATCTATACTTTCATTCTAAACAACATTGAGTAGATTTAAGTGTTGAGTTTGCAAATTACTGTTGAAATGTAGCAAGTCCTTTGCTGGACATACACTGAACAGTTGTATTAAAATGTTTGGTTTATACACCTGTGTTCCACTGTTCTCTTTGTAGCCCAAAGCAGCAGCTGCTCCAGCACAATCGCCAGCTATAACTCAGCAATCAAATGCCACCACCACTACAGTTAGTTCTACTACAACAGCTACTGCAGCTCCCACACCAGCTCCAGCTCCTGCCCCGGCTCCTGCTCCTGCTCCTGCCCCCACCCCTGCTCCCACCTTGGCTTCTGACCCTGCTCCCACCCCTGCCACTCCAGCACCAACTGCAGTTGCATGTGAATCTGTACCTGTAAGTGCCCCAAAAGAAGAGAAACCAGCAGAGAAACCACCTGAGGCACCAGCTGCTATCAGCCCTACATCAACTGACAGGTAAGAACGGCCACCTGGAAATGGCTTGTTGAAAAATTCCATGTCAAGTTGACCATTACCTTTTCTCTAGCTTTACTTGTATATTACCCTTTGTCACTAGAGTGGGATGTAGAAGGAAAAGATAGTTAACCTCATGTTTGTTTTTCCTCTTGTTGCACTTCATTATGTATGGGCATCTGGCTTGTGCGAGGGTTCAATACACAAGTTTTTCCTCTCCCCTCCCCCATAGTCTTGTAACTAAGCCTCCAGGGCTGGAAATCCAAGCAATGCTTGATCTGTTTCTGTCATCTTCTGTGACCTAGAGCATGTCACAGAATTGCTGTGAGTTACTTTTTACCTCTGAGCTGAGCGAACTTTCCTACCTCTCAAGGTATTGTTATCTTTACTGAATCAATGTTTGTAAAGCCATTAGATTTGGAGGTTACCTTCCTGAAGTGAAAAAACAAACTCAGGACTGAAGCATTTTTAATCCTCTTTCTTATATTTGTTAACGCTATATTTGATAACACTTTTGCTCCAGTCATCATCTTGGTTAATTTCTGGAAATAAATTAGTCTGTTAAGAATAATTTCTTCTTACCTTTGCTGGAGAGGCTGTGAAAGACTTTAACTTGTTTTGGGGAGAATAAAGGGGGCTAGGGTGGCATGGGTGCCCAAGGTGAATGGTTAACAGCCCAGAGGTTGTAAGTTTGAAGCCATAGCAGAAGCTCTAAGACACAGCTCTGTGAGATTCCAGTGAATCTGCAAATTCTGCTAAAGACCTTGTCACAAAGACACAAAAAGGAAGGAAGGGAGAATAAAAACAAGGCTGCATCTTATTCTAAAGTATTCCAAAACTACTAAGCAGCCCTACTACTACTACTACTACAACTTCTTTTCATTTTGTAGAGAACTGTGGGAATATGAGTGGGTGTGGCTTTTTCAAGCCAAACAAGCTGCATTTGGCTTTTCAGTAGTGGGAACTGAGGCTGAATCTTTAGTCTGTTCACTTTTAAGGTCTTTAACATATTCAGGAATATGCAAACAAACAAAAGATAGAGCTTGTGATGCAGTCAACTGTAATTTCACATCCCTGGCAGTGCTTCATACTGGACATGAACAGGCTTATACACACGTATTTACATTTCATTTACTTAGGCAAGCATTTAGTGCAATATAAAACCCCATCAAGGGGTGACTTGCAGTGATGAAAGCTTACAAGACTAAGATGAGTGAGGAATTGGATGAGTGAGGGAGGAATGCCCCACATAGGCTTCATATTAAAAAAGAGAGAGAAAGGAAGTCTAAAGAGTAACTTAATTATGTCAGTGGTCATCTCCAAAAAAACCTGGTTTGAACCCTCTTACAACAGAATGCAAGCCTTTTGATAAAATTACATCTCCTTTATGCCCATGTTTTAGCTCTTCCTTCCTTTCACTGTAGTCGAAAGAGACTGTCACCCCAGGGAGATTAATGATACCCTTCTACTCTGGGAGGAGTAAGAGTCTCAACACCATAAGGGGAAAGAGAGGAAGGGAGAGGTAAACTTTTAAGTGTTGACATGCCCTAGGTCATAGTAGGGTACAGGTCCTGTTTCTCTCTCCTTGGTGTGGTTGTGGGGATACTACAGAAAGGAGCCAACCAGAAGCTCTAGCCAGTAAGAACCGAAGTAGCCAAAGCAGGGACTGCTGAATCTAATTCTTTGCCTTGTTCACCTGTTTACTCCCAACCTTCCTCCTCTCTTCATTGAAAACCTGCCTCTTTCACCTATCCTGCTGTGCTCATCTTACTACATCCTACTTTTCCCCCCCAAAATGCATGCACCTAAAGAAATTAAAGCACTAACATGACATTTGCTGCCATTGCACTGTTCACTCAGTTTGTTATGAGTGGAATAGTGATGTCTTGCCCTTTCTTTTCACCCATATTGGACTAGACTGGAAAAAGAGTGGATTAAATATTAGTCTTGTTATAAATGCCCAACTGTGCATGGAAAACCAGAGAAATTTAGCAACGAATGGAATAACCTTTCAATACTGCTCTCCACAAACCCATTTGTTCATTGTGATATAACAGCCCTCTGCTGGATGCAGTGTATTTCCTTGTCATGGGCTAGGAAAAGCAGCTTTCTCTCTCTCTCTGTCTCTCTCTTTATACTCGTTTGATTTTTTGGCTTTGTAAATTTTAGTGTCAAATGGCCATTTAGTGCTCTTGCCAGAACACTTGTAGGAAGTATTTGCATGTACGCACGCATTACCTTCTGAAAACTGATCCTGGCAGGTCCTGGCAATGAGGGGTCTCCTTCAGCAGTCAGAGTAAGCTGAAAGGGAATGAATATAAACTCTTTATCAGTTGCCCTTCCTTCAAAAACCCTACTTTAGCCTAATTGACTCTTACCAAAATCAGCAGCATTTCTCTACCATTGACTTAAATGTGAGCAATTATGAGAGTACTGGGTGTTTTAGCAAATCACATACTCTTATCTGAGCCTTAAGGACAAAGTTTAGGCCATTTCGTTATTGAAGGCAAGTAGGTGGCCAACTGTGCAATGATGGTCAATAGTCCCAATGCCAGTATTGATGGTTTTGCCCAGTGCAAAGGTAAGAAATGATAAAATTTTGGCTGGAGCATATACATAGGTAAATTCTGGATTCACACTACTGGGTCTTAAAAGCTCTTCACTTCAGTAGAAAATTTTGCTTGTTCATCAGAAACAAAGGGGCCCAGGTATCAAAGTGCAGCTGCTTCTTCAGCTTAAGAATCACCCATTCTAAAGTTATATATTTGAGATTTTACTTGTTCTGTCTTACAGTATAACAGGTGATACTTCTCGATCAAATCTTTTTGAGGATGCTACAAGTGCACTTGGTAAGTGTTTCAGTTTAAGTAGTTGGCACTTAGACATTGTTTCAGCATAGCTGAAACAAACAAGGGATTAGTAGACACCACAGTTGTTTGTATTCTTTTCTCTATCCAGTCATTCCTAAGATTTTAATCGAAGTACTGTTCCCCAAGAACACAAAGATTGGCACTGATTAGCAGCACTTGGAGATTTGTCCGAATTTCTTAGTCCTACCTTTTCTAATGGATCATTTCATTGTGGTTTGGGAAGAACATTGAACATTGTGGCCGATGCACAAATTGTGTATGTATAATTTTCCTCTCACCAGTACCTTCCAGCCCTGCAATCTATATAGAATGGTTGACTTGTAGTGTTTGCAGTTGATAGCTTATAACCTTACATGAAGAACACAGCTCAGCTTTCTTTTAAATATATTTACACTCCTGAGACAATTGGAGGTTCTAGGTTGTGCAGACTGTACAGGACAGTCAACCAAGTGAATTTAGTCAAGCCTGAATGCAGCAATAAGGTGCACCTCTACCCTGCCTTCTTCTTTCAGACCAGTACAGCTAACTACTTCTCCCTGTACAGTAGAGTGAGCTGAAATGAATAGCTGGTTTGGTTCAGTATTTTAGCCATTGATACATAAAAAAGCAAATATTTCCTACAAAAATATTCATAGAGAAGAAATCACTAAGATTTTGTATATATATACACTTTGTTTGGTGCACGTAAGCAACAGTGAATTTGTCCGATGCTCTTGGCCAGCTGAGGTGAAGTAAACAAATCGGGATACATGGAAATTCTTATATATGGAAACTTGCTAACAAAAGAGGTGACTTGCCCTAGATGTCTCAGGGTAGCAAATCGAGAACTACTGTATGTACTTGAATCCAAGACAAGATTTTTCCTAATCAGCATGGGGAAGGAGGGGAGCCTCATCTTGTATTCGAATACCTGCCTGGGGTTGGCATTGGCTTAGCTCCTGGCTTTGGCTGCTGGCTTTGGCACAGGCACAGAGCTGCAGGCAATAGAGGGATGCATGGCGGGGGACAAGTGCCAGGGATTTGACCATTCAACCTTGCAGCTTTCTTCACTTCAGCAGTGCAGGGTACAGATGGTGGGGGGAGGGGTAGACACATTTAAGACGACTTTCCACTAATTGGATTTTATACATTGAAAATGATATAGAATCTAATTATTGGAGGGGTCATCTTAAGTTGTCTTGCAAATAGATTAGCATTCCAAGCATCTTGACTCTGTTCCATCTTACCTTGTCTTCTGGGCTATGTAGTTTGAGAGGGTTTTGAAGATGGACACATTCCTTTCACCATAAGTCTGTCCAGTACAGTGATTACTTTTAAGAAGAGGTGTTCTGTCCAGCTGAATAAACTTCTTGCCCCACTTTGTCATGAAGGGAGCACATCATAGTGTGTGTTCACTGTATAGCAGACTAGTTGCTCCTTTATTGGAGCAGTCCAAGCTTCACTGCAGGTTAAAGCACTTGCAGCCAAATAGGAATTGGGGAGTGATTGTTTTGTGAAACAGGGAAGTAGATCTTAAAGTACTAACAACAAGCCTCCTTCATCACTGCTTAAATGGGAGACTGGGGAATCAAATTTGAGTACTTGGATTGCTTGTGGGCTGCAGAGGCATAAACTACCAGTACTTAAGCTTGCCACTGAATCTTTGCCTGTACTGACTACAGCAAGGAGACTAAGGTGAAGCAGACTTCTAGATTTTATTGGACTCTTTCCACACCCCCCCACCCCTCTTCCCAATCTTATCTAACATGCCAAGTTACATCTGGGTTACAATGGTGTGGTACTGAAGAGCACCTCAGAAATGACATCTAATACATTTGGTGACTGGAAGTGATACTATCCCTCCCTGTCATTGCCTAGCATGTGTGCTGTACTTCCTGACAGCTCGCTGCTGAGCTGACACTCAGCCAGCTGCTCTCTCTCCCTCCCTCTCTTCCCTTTCCCTTAAGGGTTCGGGTAGGGAGAGCAGAGCACTATGGGATAGTGGAGGATCCAAGTAAGGCTAGACTTAAAAATTAAGATGGGATACTTACCTTCCATGAAAAAGTTCCATTTTCAGCAAGTAAATTTTTTGAGTCCAGTTCACCATTTTATCAAGGAGTAAATTGTTTTAATGTTTGGTACGTTAAATTTTGTATTTATTTATTTTATTTTAATTTATTAAATGTTAATTGAATGTTTGGCACATTAAAATACAATATCTGGCAGGGGCCTAGAATCACCTCATTCAAAATGATTGCTGTGCTGGGCTTTGCTGTTGCTGACTTTCAGAGAAAAAATCTTTGTTTAGAATACAGGTTTACAGAACTAATATAATAAGAGATGGCACTAGTTCATATTTCAAGCTAGATCACTCTCTTCCTCTGTCTTCCTCAGCGCGCTTTCTTCCTTAGAAAGGAAGCCAAATCAGTTTTGAATTTGCATTCCTAGAGGAAACCATCCTGAGTCATCCTTACATCCTCATAGGCATCATTTTTCCCTTTGCCTGAGTTTTGAGGCATTGACATAATGTATTAACTAGCTTGTCTGAGCAGGGCCTTCTGTATCCTAAAAAGGAGGAAATCAGCAGATCCGGCCTTGGCTATATAGTATTAAGATCACATCTGAGCTACTTAGATTGCTCTCTGTCCTTTACTCTTGATAATGACTGGAGTGATGTTGCTAAGCAACACTTCAAAAATTCTGCTTCTTTTTAGGACTTCTCTAACTTTGGACTGATCATTCTAAGTCAGAGGTTCTCAAACTGCAATACCATGACCCCCTGGCAGCCGATTAATAGGGGGTGAGGGGTTTCCCTGTGTGCCTGTGCACCAGAGAAAGCATTGGTGGTGCGCGGGTTTGTGACCCTCTTTTTAAGGTGCTGTTGACCCCCAGGGGGGCCACAACCCACTGTTTGAGAACCCCTGTTCTAAGTTATTGGTGTGGTCTAGGGGTCCTTGACTCTCTCTCATCATTGTGATAGAGCAGCACCAAATGGTCATTTGGTCCTCATTTACCTCTGGTCATCACCCTAAGAATTGTGTTAAGTTACTTGGCTTTGCTAGATTGCTTTTAGATGGTTTAAAAACAGATTTTTGCCTTAGACGGACTAATTTCCCACCTTGCGCTGCAGGGGCCTTTTTTTAATTAAGGCAGAAATTGACTGTTAGCTGTGAAGATGCCCTTGACCTTTGTGAAAAGAGTAAGGAGGGAGAATTATTTTAATTATTAATGTGGAGTGTTACAAACACACTTCTGCTTTGATAGAAGCCTGCATTGTGCTCTGTCCCCAGGAACTCTTACCATTCTAATGAGTACTTAATACAAAAACTGAACACACCTGAAACTAAATCAACCAAAACTTGGATAACTTTAGTGCAAGTTACCCTCCATGTGAATGAATGAAAATTGGTTTAACATAATACGTTTCTAAACTATAGTCTGGATGCATCCCTTTTTTTTTTTTTTTTTTTTTTTTTAAACTTTACACTGGTGTTTTTTGCCTCTAGTGACAGGTCAGTCCTATGAGAATATGGTGACTGAGATCATGTCAATGGGCTACGAACGAGAGCAAGTAATTGCTGCACTGAGAGCCAGCTTCAACAATCCTGACAGAGCAGTGGAGTACCTTTTAATGGTGAGTATCTTCTCTTATCTACATTTTCATCTTTCTTCCCTCTCTTAACAAAAGGACTTAATCTTTGAAAAAATTCATACTTTAAAAGTGACAAAACCTCTAAGATGAGTGAAAATCCACGTGGAAATAGCCATATTTTCATAGTGTTGGAGTGCAGTTATAGCTGTGATAGTCCAGGAATTATACAAGAGTTAAGGATTTTTGTGGGCAATATCTTTTATTGGACCAATGTTTTTTGGCATAAAGTTAGGCAAGCTTTCAAATGCAAGATATTGTTTATTAGGCGTCTCATAATTTCTGGACCATCATGGCTACAACATTTCTCTTAGAGTACTGTAACTTGCCTTCTTGACTTAAGCTTTGTTTGCCCTTTTATGGAAACAGGGCCTTGCCATCCCATTGAAGGTCCTCAATGCTGACTGACTCCCTGGTTGCATAAGCAGAACATTTCCCAGACCTCCAGTGTTGGCATTCTGGATTTTCTATTTTCCTCTTCTGGGAAACATAGTACCTAATCCAAGTAGCATGTATGTCGGTTGCAAAAGCCAACTGATTTCTGTTTTGGCAAAAATGGCATTCCACTGCCTCAGTTTCCTCCTTACTCAGACCCCAGCCCAAAGAATCCTGTTCTTAGGAATCTTGCGCAAAGCTTCTTGAAATCTTGGAGAGCATCTTCTCTGAGCAGCTGTTTTCTTCTTCTTCCTTCTCTCGCTGGTCCTGTGCTAAACTGATTCCTGCTACTAAGAAGGTGTTGCCTCTCTTCCTCTTTCTTAAGTTTATGGTGACTGAGTTTTCCCCCCTCTCCCTAGTTCTCTTCTGAAACTAAGAATTAACCTCTTGGGGGTTTTTTGTTTTTCTTCTGGGAAAATATTGTGGTTATCTACAGATAAACTTGGCTGGACAAGTTTCTGTACCTTTCAGGCAACCTGTTGTTCTAATGTGCTCTGATTCAAGTGGAAGTGGTCAAGGTTTAACCAATCTCCATTGTCCCTGGTCTCCCATAAGGTGGTCAGTTCCACATAAACTGCTACATTGCTGAATGCCTCAGTGTAAGACTAGCCAGAATTCTTAAATTCTGATTAGTGCAAGCTGATTAAATAAGTTTACAGAGCTCTTAAGTAGGTTGGCAGCAAGTCTAAGCTATGATAAACTTGTCGCTGAAGGAATGGACAATTTAACTCCCTTTAAAGGGAAAGAGGAATTGGAACATGCATTGGCTGTTATGATACAACTGTTACATCTGTATACAAGTTAAATCACTGGAATTTTAACTGTGAATGAATCGGGTTTTCACTTTTACTGATAACAGGAGCAGGCTGATGTGACAGTTGCATCATAGCAGGTTATTTATTACATTGGTATCATTAGAAAGTGATACTGTTGTGAGGGCTGTCTGTGCCCTTAAAAGTCCTTTTAACTTCCATGTGGGTCGGTGTCAGAGATGAATCAGCTACTTACCTCTTTAAACCTAATTCAGATGTCGGTACTGCAGAGTGGAGAAACTGGAGAATCAGCAGAAGTTTTCATTTGTACTAGAGTCCTTTTAGGTTTCTTTTTCTGTACTCTTGGTGCTGTGGACAAGGATGCACATATCCTTTGGTACTTAGCAAGAATGTCAAGACAGGACCCTTGTAACAATTATGTACAGTACTTGCCTCCTGTGTTAGACTATACTAGTGCACTCTTGATGAGAAGAGCATATACCAATGCTCTAATCTACAGTAACTGCTGATAACTTTCTCCTGGAGGTCAAGGTTCTAGGTTTATCAAAGCCCTAGAGTGTTTTACCACAGTTATGTGAGTTCCCCTGCTCTCTTTTCAGAAAATCCAGTACTATACAGAGTGAATGAAGCATTTGCAGGCTTATCAATAAAATGTGGTAATTTGTAGCCCTGCTTGTTTGTTTGCAGTGAAAGCATTAAGTTTCTTTCTTAGGCCTGAGCATTTTATGCACTGAAACACACATCTTTGAGTGCAGTCTCTGCTGTCAGTGGTAACATGATCTCTGGATTTAGGGTATCCCTGGAGATAATCAAGCTGTGGCTGATCCCCCTCAAGCAGCAGGCACTGGTGCTTCTCAGTCTTCGGCAGTGGCAGCAGCAGCAACAACTACGACTACTAGCTCTTCAGGAGGTAAGATGGCCTAGTTTATAGCTATAGAGCAGACTGCCTATGCATTAGATTTTAAGTTTAACTAATCAAAGTGAGAGAGACATTAGGGAAACTGACATTTCAGCAGAAAGAAAAATCTAGTTGTCCACAGATGGATCTGCAATGTTGGAGTCACAGTGTGTCAAATCCTAAATACCACCATGGATCTTATGGCAACTCTGATCCGATATGATCTGATTAACTTTTTGCCATTATAACTATAGACAGTTTTTCATATTTCCTCAGCCCTAGTTTCTTGGTAGAAAAGTTTGCTGTAGGCTAAATAACTTCAAAAAGTCTATAGTAAGATAGTGCTAGGTTTTAAAACATGGGTGGGCAATTATTTTGACTGAAAGGCCACTTAGTTAATTTTGGCAAGCTGTTGAGGGGCCACACACAATCTTTCGGAAGATATCATTTTAACAAATTATAGATAAAAAAACCAAATTGTATACTAAAAATCAAACATCCACTATAACATATTTTCATTTTATTTCAAAAATTATTTTTGTCCTGATTTGTGGGGGTTTTTTGAGTAACGAATATAGATGCAATTTGCATAATAGCTCAAAATAAAGTCTTACTCATATGTTGTGGGGGAGTAGGTGGAGGGGCAGGGGACTGCCTGCCACGAGCTGGCCAGACAGGAGCCAGCCAGAGGTGAAGGGGGCCGGGGGTGCCTGGAGGAGAGCTTACCCGTGTGGTGCTGGTGTGGTTTGCAGCTGCCCGTGACACTCCAGATGGGGCCAAGCCCCGTGCACCTGCCAGACAGCATGGCTTAGGCCCTGACCAGTGTGCCCAGCTTCCCGGTGGGGCTGCTGCCACAACCGCATGGGTACTGCTCACTGCCCTCTTCCTCCAGGGGCTTCTCCTTCTCCTCCCGCCCCTGCTGTACTACTCCAGGCAGCAGATGCCCAGCCAGGCGAGAGGGAAGCTGCAGCCCGGTGGCTTTTGCCCCAGCACACGGGGCTCAAGCTCCCAGCTGCCTTCCACCCATTCTGCCCACCTACAGGCAGCTGAGTGGGTGGAAGGCATCTGGGAGCTGGAGCCCTGCACGCTGGGGCAGGAGCCGCTGGCTGCAGCTTTCTCCCATCTGGCTGGGCGTGAAGTACCTGGCACATGTCCCTGTGGCTGCCATTGCTTCCTTGCACTACTTGCTGCCTGGAGCAGCACAGCAGAAGGAGGAACTGCCACTGGAGGCAGGGGGAGCTGAGCAGTACACAGGAGCAGCCTTGCTAGGAAACTGTGGTCATTGGCTGGAGCCAGTGCCCTTGGTGGGTGGGGTCGGGAGTGTGGCCAGGCTGCCCCTGGCAGGAGTGGGTGGAGCTTACCCCCATGCAGAACACCACAAGGGGCAGCCATGGGCTGGATATAATCGATTGGTGGGTGCCCACCTGCGGGCCAGATCCAATCAGTTGGCAAGCTGTACTTGGCCCACAGTTCATATTTTTCCCACTCCTGTTTTAAAAAGTAATAATAGAATCATAGAAAAATAGGGGAAAATAGCCTAGGAGGCTGTTTAGTCTAGTCTCCCTGCTCAAGGCAGGATCATCCAAGACTGAACTATTGCAGATATGCATTTGTCAAACGTGCACTTTAATCAACGATGGAGTTTCCACAACTTCCGTAGATAATCTGTTCCAGTGCAGAACCACTCTTGTAGTTATGATATTCAGTTTTGTTTTGCTTGGTTTGCTGGCACCAAAGATACAGTGTATGAGGAAAGCCTAGGGTCTAGACTAGCAGAACGTAGACCATTCTACTGAAGAAATGATTTGTGCGAGGCTAAGTTTGCACCAAAGTCAATTGGTGCGTTGGGAGAAGGAATGTTGAGCAAACACAAAACATTAAATACTGTCTGATGCTGTAAGTGCAGCTTATTTTTTTCCTCACTTTTTCTCTCTCTCTCTCTCTCTCTTCCCCCCCCCCCTTGCTTATACATCTGTTGAGCCTTGTGCTTGCTTTCACTGATATCTTTCTAGCTCCTGAGTCCAGTTTCTTGTCCTGTGTAATTTTAGGCCCTAATTGAGATTGACTTCTTTCTCCCAGTTTCTTTAGGCTTCCAAGCTCTCTGTTACAGCAGTTGGAAATGAGAAAGGAGAAAGTCCGCACCATGTATCCACATCACTGGGTGGCATCAAGTGCCCTCTGGTGTAGTGCAGCTTGGTCTGTGTACCAACTGAGCAAGGGTGGCCAGCCTGCAGCTGCAAGTGGCATGGGCAGCCTCTTTGTGGCTTGTGGCAGATTGGGAGGCAGCAGGAGGGTAGGCAGCACAATGGTGCAGAAAGGAGAGCATCAAATCAGGCAAGGAGGAAGCACAGGGAAATGGGTAGAAAGCTGAGGAGCAGATCAGGAAAGGGATTGGAGTGGCATGCGGGGAAGGGTGCAGGGCTACTTCATGGCATGTGTGACAAAAAGGTTGGCTCCCATTGCTCTAGAGGACATGTGGGAAAAGAACCTGTTATGAGTATCACATCTCAAATATGCCACAACACGACAGGAGGCAGCTTTGTGCACTTCTTTAGCTATCAAGTTACAGACTTAACTTGAAAGCTTAATAAAAATGATCACTTTTCTTCAGATGCAGTACAGTCTCAAAACTACACTACAGAGCACAGAAGCTGCAGATGCTTTTCAGGAGTTCCTGTATTTTCTTCTGCATAACTTTCCAAAAGCAGCATCTTGGCGGAGGGGTAGTGTGTAAATCATGCAAGATGGCAGAAGAAGCCAACTCTATTTATATATTGGCAGTTGAATTAATTTTGGAGAGCCTAGTATGAGGAAAATGGAAAGTATCAATAAGCATGGCAGCTCTTGCTAGTTCTTCATACTCCAGTATATACTATTAATAACTTGTCTGCTGTATTTTTGTTAATGCATTTAAAAGCTTCCTTTAGGTTGTGCCTCTTTGGTTTACCAGAGTGTAACTACCCGTTATAAAGGTCGTAGCTGTTACTCTGCCCTTTTATATTTCTAGGGTGGCCATTGGGGTAAGGCATTGTAGTGTATTTTGTCCAAGTCAGTTTGGAATCCTTTGGCCAGCCATGTATTCTCTTAAAATAACTTCTGCATGTTACAAATACCCATGTAAGGTACAACTACAGATAGTGGATAACAGATAGCGGATATTTTTTACTTGCCTCAGCTTGGCAAACATGTTTCTTTAAAATGTAGATGCTAAATAAAACACTGTATGTTTGTTAAAACTAACACTAGAATGAAACCATAGGAGGCTAATATTTTACAAATTTAGACCTTAAAAGCTGATGATTCCATTAATGATGTTCTTGTAGTTCACAATTAGTTGGAAAATAATTTGCAGAAACAGTTCAGTCTCTCAACTGGAGAAAAGGACTTCTTCGAAGCTGACTTTTGGACCAGCATTTACTATTAGAAAGCATTAAATCGGGGGTAGGCAACCCCTGGTATGGGTGCCATAGTGTGGCATTCAAAGGCATTTTGCTTGGTATGTGCACCTTGGGGCGGACAGCAGGGAAGAAGCCAGGGCTGCACTGCCACAACAAGGATTGGGCCCCTTGCAGCTCCCCTGCCATCTGCTCCTGACACACCAACATCTTACAAGCTGAGCTTGCAGGTGTTTTTGGCACTCGTTCCAAAAACGTTGCCGACCCCTGCATTAAATGCTTGCTGTCGCTTAGACCTCACAATTCAGTTGGTTGAAAAATCATAAGATCATTGATGTGAACACGATTGTTTTTTTGAGGCAGTATTGTCTAGGAATTGGTGCAGTGAAGTGGGCTCGGATTATTTCCCAGCTCTGACTGGACCTGTTAAATATTAGTTCTAAGTTGTTAAAAGTTGCTAAAGATTTGCTTCCTTTTCTTTAGTGTATATATGAAGAGATAAAGTATATATGAAGAGATAAAGTGCAACACAGTGAAAAGTTAGTCCTCAGATTGGCCTGTATGAGGCCTGACCAAAGTTGGATGTATTTTTTTTTAAATCATTTTACTCGTTGTGCATGGGGAGAGGAAAGTTGCATTGCTACAGAATCAGCGTGCTGCATGAGTGCAGAACAGAATTCCTGCCCCAGGCTAAGTTGAGACCCCACTCTGATGCAGGTATGGGATTGACAAGAGAGGAAAAGGCAGTCTTCTAGAAGTGGTCTTGACGCTCTTTCTGGGCTCTTGATAGAAACCCAGTAGAGCAGAGTTCAAAAGAGGAGGATAATGAGGTAGCTTCATAAAAGTTTGTAGGAACCTTTCCCAAACATGAGGAGTAGCATGGTTGGAAACACAAATATATTTTGCTTTTTCAATCAAGCAGATGACATCATGGGTAGAACAGAGATGGGCCCCGAGTGAAATGATATGGAAAATTGATAGGTTGTGAAGGGCTTTGAAAGTTCATAGATTCATAGATTGTAAGGCCGGAATAGACCTCGGGTCCAGCCCCCTGCACCAAGCAGGAAAGACGACTGGGGTCAAGTGACCCCAGCAAGGTGACTGTCCGGTCTCCTGTTGAAGATTTTCAGGGTAGGTGATTGCACCACCTCTGGAGGGAGCTTATTCCACAGTCTGGACACTCTAGTTGTGAAGTAGTTTTTCCTAATTTTGAGCCTGAAACGGTCTTCCAGCAGTTTGTTCCTTGTTTTCGCCAAGGTTGTCCCAGTGAACAATTGTTTACTGAGCCCCTGATATATGCCTCTGATGCAGCAGTAAGCTGTTACCAAGTCCCCTCTCAGCCTTCTCTTTTTCAGGCTGAAGATTCCCAGGTCCCTCAGCTTTTCCTTGTATGGCTTGCCATTCAAGTCTCTGATCATATGGGTACCCCTTCTCTAGACTCTCAAGATTTGCCACGTCCTTGTTAAAGTGTGGTGCACAGAACTGGATGGCAGTACTCCAGCTGTGGTCTCACCAGTGCCAAGTAGAGTGGGAGAATCACTTCTTTGGTTTTGCTGGAGATGCATCAATAGATGCATGCCAGGGTATTGTTATCCCTGCTGGCTACAACGTCGCACTGCTGGCTTATGTTCACACTGATCTATTATTACTCTCAGGTTGGCACTGATAAGTCTGTAGGTGTGCAGGGGATTGTTTGTCCCCAGGTGGAGCACTTTACATTTCTCAACATTGAACTTCATCTGGTTCTGGTCTGCCCAAGTTAAGACAAACAACCAGTTTGCATAGAGAAGAATGAGCTAGTAGATGGAGAAAGTTTTCAGAGGCATAGTTCTCTTGGCTTGTTGCTCTGAAGATCTTTTCAGGGACTGCCTGGATGGCTGTTTACAAGGCAGAGCTGCTTTTATCTTGATAGGCCAGAGATAAAGATATCAGATGATTCTTAGTTACTGTTTTTTAGTTATGGATGGATACAAGTTATGCAGAGAGAATCTTCAGGACTTTGACATAACCTAAACCTAGTCAGAGTAGAAAATAATGCTGCAGTTACAGGCCTGTGTGAAAGCCAAGATGATGATGATATCCACAGCAAATAAGAAATCTCCTCTTTCAAGAACTTAGAACTTGCACCTCCTAGGTATATTGAACTTTGGCTAAACAATCACATGGAGATGTCAGATCAGCAAAGATTTTCATGCAACTAGAAAAAATGGGCCTACAGTTGAGAGTAAAACAATCCTTGGCATAGAGAGGTGGTGGCCATCTCTGGATGATATTACTTGGAGGGGAAGGAGAGAAGGGGACCAAAGACAGATCCTGAGATCCTGACAGAAAGCTGGAGTGAAGGAGGTAGGGGATCTGATAAATGAGCAGTTAAAGAAGACTGGCAGCCAAGACTTCAAGAAGAGCAGGATCAATTGTTCTGAGAGCAGCTGACAGACCAGGGAGGCTGAGGATGCATTACCTGTTCTGAAATTTGCATAAAAGGTCATTAGACACACACAATGTGCAATGGTAGACTGAGGCTATTAATTTAAAGGCACAGAACTGGATTTAGCATGATTGTTGATGATGCAGCTCTCTTTCGCCAAGATGCTTTTCACAGAGAGAGAGGGGCCACTTCTGTAGGTGGGATCAGTTCAGGCACTAAGTCCACTCCTTCCCTGGCCTACTACTAAGGAGGAAATAATGAATATTGTGTACCTTAAAGACTTGGTTCACACTGGAAGGATCTTTTCAGTGAGGCAAATTGGGTAAGTGTTTTGCAACGGGAGAGTGCCTTCTAGTTCTTTCAGTGGTTTGCTAGTTCTCCTGTTTACTTAAGTCTGGGTGACTTGTTTGCTTTTTTTTAAAGAATAACTTTCTGCATTTCAGGACATCCACTTGAATTTTTACGAAATCAGCCTCAATTCCAGCAAATGAGACAAATTATTCAGCAGAATCCTTCTCTGCTGCCAGCATTGCTACAACAGATAGGACGGGAAAACCCTCAGCTACTACAGGTGACTTTTAAAGGAACATGGGTTAAGGTTGTTAGTACTGCATCATTTTCAAACGAGGGAAAGAGTTACCACCCCGTAAGTTAAAATGTCAGCAGTACAGACTTAGTGCTTCTTAGATGAGACATGCCACAAACAAAGATTCTTTAATAGCGTATTGCAACTGCTGTTGTATTTTCAACAGTCCTAATTGCTGTGTGTTCAATTTGTTCCTTTATGTAGAAGTAATAGGGGAAGTTGGTGCAACTTAACTTTGAAATTGCTTATTTTCCTGTTAGAACCTGCCAAGGATTGTTCTCAAAACTAAGCAGGTTTCTTTAGATGTTCTCACTGCAAATAGAACTGGTTAGGGTTGCATATTGGCAAAACTAAACCTGTTTTATTTCAGTGTTTGTTTTTCCTTTTTGTTTCCCCATGCACTACAGCAAATCAGTCAACATCAGGAGCATTTTATTCAGATGTTAAATGAGCCAGTCCAAGAGTCTGGTCAAGGAGGAGGTGGTGGCGGTGGGGGCACTGGAGGAGTAGCAGAAGCTGGAAGTGGTCATATGAACTACATTCAAGTAACACCTCAGGAAAAAGAAGCTATAGAGCGGGTAAGCAGTTTCCATTTTGAAATGCTAATACTACTTGGCAGTTGCCTGTGTTGTGTTGACTTCAAGGTCAGTGCTAGTTTAAGTTGGTGCCACCTTTGAAGTGGTATGTGAAGCTGATGTTACTACTGCTAACAGGTAAATTTGCAGTGTGACATCTGAAAGCTGATGTAGTCAGCTTGCATCTTAAGCAAATGCCCTCTGTGCCCTTCCTTTAAGGAACTTGTTTTCTGCCTCTTCTGAAATCTGCCATTTTAGAAAAGGCTTTTCAAGTAGTCAAAATCCACTGTAAATACTTATAATTGAATGTGATGTCCAGGCGCCCACTAAATAAAATGGAGGGAAAGTCAAAATAGACCAGTGCCTTGAATCCCACTGTTAAGTGCAGTAATGGCTGCTGTAATTCATAGCGAGTGAACCGGTTTGTTCCTTAAAACTGATACCCAGAGCCATTAGACTAGCTCTGAGCTTTCGTAGTTAAGCAGATTATTTGAAGTCGCTGCTTAACCCAGTTTGAAGTTTATTCATTCAGTTGTAGGTCACTAAAATGCAAGTAAACATGCCTATAAACTGTTGCAGCTATGCAGACCTAAAGCAGTAAGTATTATATTCCTTTTTGTGGTGGTATACAGTAACTTATTTACACGTGCAGTAATTAAAGCTTTGGAAGAAACATTTCAGTACTGTATTTACCCAAATCCAACTTGACTTTGAATTTAAGACAACCTCCCAATAATTATAAACAATACCATGACAATTATAATTTTTGTTGTTATTCTCCCTGTATTTTAATCTAGTTATTGGGAGTTTATCTTAAATTTGTGTTTGCCCCTCCCATCCTGCTGCTGCACGCGGGAAGGGCGGGGGGAGTAGGAAGCCTGACCCATGCTGTGTCATTCCCTTCACCTGCCACCACCCCCACCTACCCCATGCTTATACCCCCATCACTTGTCTCCACTAGTGCCTGCCCCCTGGCCTCTTACCCCTGGAACTCCCACCACTGCTTACCCTATGCAGTGACTTTGGTTCCAGCTCTGCCTCTGACTTTGGCTTGGAGTACAAAGAACACAGTGGCCCTGGTCAGGCAGTAGTAACAGCTACAGCTCCTCTGATGCTACACAATCCCTCCCACTGTGCAATCTCGCCCCCTGCTGTGTGCCCCCACCCTGCTATATGAGCCGTCCCAGCCAAGGACAACCAGCAGCTATGGTTTCAGCCCCAGAAACACAGCTACTGCCTGCACCAAGCCATACATAAATCCAAGATAAGTTGTTTCCCCTCTTTCCCCCAGCCACATGTTAACTGGGGGTGTGGGGGGAAGGGAGGGGAGAGGTGAATCTTATTATGGATTTCAATAAATACAGGAGTTATCAAACTTCATGAATAGAATGAAGCTGCATTAGCAAAGTTGGCACCACTTCGGTTAAATAACTTTGTAATATGCAGTAATTGCCACTGCCTGGCAACACTGACATATTAACTGTGCTTGCCAAATGGAAATATGGCTTTGCAGTAGTTGTAGGTGGGAGCCTTAAGGTGTAAAGTATCCATCTGTTTTTACATCTCTTTCGGTAACTAGCCCTAAGGAAATTATAGCAATTCTCCTTTTGTAAACATCTGATTTTTGGTTTTGTTCAGCAGGAGCTGCTTCAGTGCTGTTCTTAGATTGTTTCCTAGATCTGGCTGTCAAATAACATTTCCACAATAACTGTGGAAATGTTTTGTTCCCTTTCATGAAATAACTGAACTTTCTCAACCAATAAAACTTTGTCAAAACTTTCATATTAACCCTCTAGAAAAGCTGGGAGATTGGTTAGACTTGGCTAGTAAAGAAATTGGTGTTAGTGCGCCTTTCTCCCTTTAGGACTGCTTGGCACACCCCAGTTCTAGTGGGGCCTAAATATTGTGCTGCCACTGGTACATGCACAATAATCTGTTAACAAATGTAATGGTTGTGAGCCAGGCAGCAGCAAGATCCAGTTGCATAGGCTGAGCGGGCCCCACTTATGTGTGTCAAATAGCTGCAGGCTGTTTTTTTCTGGGGCTTTTAAGAAAATCACAGGTTAGAAAGCATATAGGTGTGTTAACCTGATCGATTTAAACTGAAATGAAGACTTCTTCATAAAGTGTAGGCTAAATCTAGAACTGAGCTTTATCATTCAAACAAATCAAATGGTCCAGAAGTTACCAGCTTTTACAGCATTAACTGTTCTTGCCAGCTTGCCAGTTAAAATGAAATGCCCCTTTCAGGCAGACTAGCTCTGGAATCTGACTGTACTTGTACAACAGTCTGGTACCTTTATCAAACTTTCATATTTAAAATGTGCCTAATGTCAAATGAATTTCTTCCACAGCAGTGCATGTATTGCTGATAAATTCTAATGCTGTCAACACCAGCCTTAGTGCTGTATTTTCTGGCATACAACCCTTTTACCCCCCCCCCCCTTCCCCCCTCCCCAATGCACCTGGTTTTCAGGAAGAGTGGAATGAAGGGAAACATGGACTAAATGAATGTAACCACCTTGTCCTGCTAATGGTAGCAGGTACTCACAAGGCTAACAGAGCAGTCACCCTCTTGTATGCCCCTACTGCAGCCACCACCAAGTTTAATTGCCAGTAGCAAGCGAAAACATTGGCAGCCGCATTTGCAGGGGAGCAATCTCCTGTAGTAGTGCCACTAATTCCCTCGCTGCAGCATCTGCTCCAGCAACAGCTTGAGGGTGTCTCTAAGTGAAACGGGAGAAAGGGAAGGTAAATTTGTGTATGCTGGATACAGCAGTGCATTGAGGTTGTGGGGCTCCCTAGATGTTGGCTGTGTTTTATCACTAAAGACACCCCAACTTCTAGCAGCTGATTTTCAGAAAAAGGTGCATGTGGCATACAAGAAAGTGCAGTATGGCTTTGATTAAAGTTAAACATGCAGAGAATGATTTATTAAATAATTGAATTTCCAATTGCCTGAGGAAAACAATTCAAAATCTCTAATAAGTGAAGAATCAAAAAAAGGGAAACTTAACTGCAATTCTGTTTCAGCAAGCAGGTTGCTGAAGTGGTAATATCTTAGCATATTAAACACAAAGTATTAAGATACAAACTTGGTGGTTCTAAATTCATTTCTTTTTTTTAGTTAAAGGCATTAGGATTCCCTGAAGGACTTGTGATACAGGCGTATTTTGCTTGTGAGAAGAACGAAAACTTGGCTGCCAACTTCCTTCTACAACAGAACTTTGATGAAGATTGAAAGGGAGAGACTTTTTTATCTCACACTTCACACCAGTGCATTACACTAACTTTGTTCACTGGATTGTCTGGGATACTTGGGCTCATATCCACAGTACTAGGTGTATGGTATGGGGGGAGGGAGAAGAAAATATAGGAAACAAAGCAAGGATAAATAAAAGCATGTCTGCTTTAACATAGCAGATGCAGCAAATCACACAGTGTAAAATATTATACAACCAAAAATCAGCTTCTGCAGGTATTTAGTTCCTTCTATAAACTGTAGGTTAACTTTTTTCTAGGTTTTCACTCTTACTGTACTAGTTCCAGAAATTTAGTGTAATGCCCTGCTTCATGTTTCTTTTTACTTAACATTGGTATTGGAAATAGCCTTTGCTACCTAGAATCTACAATCTGTATTTCATGGCAACACTGGATAATGGCTTTGTGAAATCTAAAAGATTTGAGCACCTGTAAACATAAATGCCAAAATATAGATGGTTATTTTGCTGCTTCAGATGTATTAAATTAGTGCAAGAAGCCCATTATTTCATGTTTAATGCTGGATTTTAAGAAAATATCAGTTTCTTCAAATGAGAACCCATTATTATTCTGTTGAAATTTCTTGATCATTGAATGAGAAGACCCCTTCTAACATGATTTAAGAAACTGTATACATACAGGCAGACTTATTTTCCTGTTTACATCTTTTCATTTGGGGAAAAATGATAGCTATCTAATTACTGTTTACTTCAATGTTATGTTGCAGTAAAGGTTTTAAAAACAATCATTGCATGTTTGGTTTTGATGTATCCCTCTTTGTGAACTGAGCACTCTTTTTGCCAGCGAAGAATATGTAAACTTGACTTCTCTCCATCCCAGTGAAACTTTATTTATTAAGCCAGATTCCACCCTTCTGCCTTTTTTTGTTCAAATTTGATCCAACAAATACAGCTGGAAATATATCTCAAAACCAGGTGTCTAATGTTTGTAATACCTTCACTTAATTTTTGCTTCCATCGTCTTTGGGAGCATTGAACCACTGTGAGGCTACTGGCATTATATTGCTTTCAAATAGACTGTAATGTTCCAAGAGCTTCCTTTTCAGTGAGGGTGTGTGTGTTTTTATTGCTCTATTGCAGGGAGGGGAGGATTTAGACCTTGAGAAATAAATGAACAGTCAAGTTACTGCTTCCCAAAAGATTATGCACACCTACTTTTCCTTCTGCTAAAAGTAAGCTCTAATTGTAGAATTCAGAGTCTTATTTCTTTTATATGCTATATAGCTAAGTCAACAAGTTTCTATGTAAGCATGTTTGGGTTGGTTGCCACAGATTTGTTAACTCTCTAGTGCTGAAGACTAAAATGACTTGGTTTCTCCTGAAGCCTCTTGTGCGACACATTCTCAGCGTGGCAAGAAGATATGGTCTTGGGCACGTATCACCATGCTCCAGCAACCCGTGTCTCCTAATTGAAATAGAATGAAAACATTTTCTTTTTTTGGCCATAAAGTAGTTGTAATTCATCTTTCTAAAAAGCCTGTTTAAACTTAATTGTTCACATCCTTGGGGACACGGTCCTGAATAGAGCAGGGATTTCTTTTGTATGGAATATTTAGCGTGGTGATGGATCTTACTGTGGGTCACCATCAACCTAATTTGTATACTTTGGGGGGAAAAAATAGGGCAACTTACATTTTTTGATACCAGGACTATCTATTACAGGCCCTTAGTGCAGAGCAGCAACTTTCAGTGCTGAAAATAATGGATTCCAGCAAGACAAAGGAAAGAGACAGCTGTTTGCATGCCTCTAGCCATACAAGTTGTTGCTGGCTTTTTGTTTTGTGTGTGTTATTTGGGCAGATATCACTCTTCACTCTTAGACCTGTTGCATGACTATATAATGCCCGAATGCTAAGTATTTTAACTGTTGCAACAGTGTTGTAGCTTCCAGTATGGGCCAGGAAACATCTCTGAACTTCTGTAACTTTTTAAAATTTCCCAAAATTTAACACAAATACTTAACCCATATTTGTATGAAGTGTGTTGCAAAGACTTAAACAGGAGCCTCAATATTTGTTTCTTGATGACTGACTAGTATAGCTTAACAGCCACTTCTTTGCTTTTATAAAATTAAGTTAAAGTATATAAACAGTAAACAGTTTGATAAATACGTGAAAAAATACTAGCTCTGTGATACAAAATTGTGCAGGTGCCCTCTGCTACACTACTTATAACAAACCAACACAAATCAAGCTCTGTAGAAGACTCCCAGAAACGAAACATCACCACATTGTGAAAATAGTAGTCTTCTGTCATCGATAAGATCAATTAAAAGGAAAGGGAAATAAAATAACATTGGTCATAAGTATTCACGTATTAGTCAATTCCAGTTTGATTTTGAAGCATTTTCTGTTCTTGGTGTTTTTGAAATCCTATGTTGAACTGAGGTAAAATACTCACAGTGCCACTATATCCAGGCTTTTCTGCACATAAATAGCTGTAGCCACTTGCAGGCTTGTGCATCAGGCAGGAAGATTTTGTAGTTGTAGTCTCAAGCCTTGCCAGCAGCTCAGAAAATAAAATGCCTTGTTTTCCCCCTCATTAATACAGCTGTTTTGATGCTGCCATTGGTGTAGTTTTTGGTGACGGTCAGCTATAAGCACTGATACCACACCAAAGAACTGCAGCACAACTTTTACTAGTCACACTCTGTATGTGCATTGTATGCTTGGCAGGGTGTGAGGGAATGTGTGATGCATTTGTCAGAGGTATACACTGCAAAATGCTAATATCTTCATAGCCACAGCTGAAATAACTTATATGAGGCTATTCTTGGCTACAAAGTTTGACCAGCAGAACTGTTGCTTTATGCTTGCAGCTTCTCTTTGGCAGGTCGCTCCCCCTCCCTTTCTGCCAGTTGTGTTAAACTACACCTACTGAATGACATTCAGCTTATGCTGGCCTAAGGCTTGTAGAGATGCTCTACAAGTTACTAAGGTCCCTTCAGCAGCGGGTGTCCTCCTGGGGTACATTTTATGCTTGGTCAACTTTGTCATGCTCAGTGGAGTTGTGCAAAGCTCCATGGATGGGAGGTGGTGGGTGCTGCTTGCTGACCCCAAAAACTTGTCTTCAAACGCAAAGCACCCATTTTTATGACAGTCAAGGCCCTGAGCACTGTGGTTGTCTGTCCTCAAGGTCTTTATTACTCATGATTTATGCTGGAATTTTCAAAGGAAAAACTATGTGTTAAAGGCTTAGCAGCTTTCCTGTTCGTGGTTTAAACTTATCCTCATGTCCTCTGTGCTGTCATCTTTTAAATACCGTGGATTGTAATTCTTGTTTTAATTCAAAATTCTCTCTGACCGCAATAGCAGCCCAGAAGTTTAGATGCATGTTTCTCTTTCCACTCGTGGGAAGAGATTATTGCTTAGAAAAGAAAGATAAAGGCATACCAGTTCAGAATATATTCACTGTGATTTTGGGCAAGTTTTAAACATCAGTATTTGGTATGCAAGTTTGAATAAGATTAGGGCCATACAACTACATCCTTAGCTCATATAGTACTTCTGTTGGCTTCACTGGATGACTGATTTTACTCTGGTTAAGGCTCTGACCCATAGTGAATTTAGTGAGAAATAGTATTATGAGTATTTCATTCTGCCCTTCCTGCCTCTGTAGGAAGAGATTTTTACTCTTCAGGTGACTCAAAACTTGTGCTTACAGACTCCTTTAAACTCAGTAGAAACTAACCTGAGAGTGAAGGAGGAGAAATAAAACCCCTTTGTTCCAGGAAACATTCTCCCCCCTCTTTGGAGGGTGCTAGCCATGTTGCTTCTAAAATTGAATTGCATTTTTAGAGACTTATCTTGAAGCAAATGTACAGTTATGGAGCAGTAGAGTGAAAAATTGTGTACACACACTATTTTTCAGTTATGGAGTAGCAAAGTGAAAAATTGTGTGTGGTTTTTCACTAGCTTTCAGTCCCAGGTTGAGAGGACACCTACAAGAAAGGTTACTGACTTGGCTGCTGCAGCCTAGCTGCTAGGACTCCATTGTTCATGCTTATGCTGCAAATAGGAGAGCTGTAAAACAAATAACAACTGGCTGAAGAAAGGTAGTGGAGGAGAGGGAGTGGAAATTGAGACCCCTTTCCCATTTGAGTCCTGTGATTATACTGGATTGACAAGATGCACGGAGAAAGAGAATCAGAGAAGTGAGACAGAAGGTCTAAGGGGAGTCTACTCACTTGGAACAATACCTGGGAAGAGCAACAGCTTTCCAGTAACATTTCTGCACACTTTCCTGACTATTCAGATGAGATGCTGTAATAGCAGCAGTTACTTAAGAATACGGTACCAACATGCTGCTGCTACACGTATTGACTCTACTTGCTAAGGGAGGTTGAGAGAGGTAAAGCATAAATTAGCCGAAAGCCTACTTTGTTGGATGCTGTGTGCTCTAGGTTAGTGTTGTAGGTTGGTGCTGATATAACTAGTTTCTGATTGTGAAACATGGGTGGGTACTAGCTCAGTGAGAAACAGTGGATGGGTGTATTTATTCTGACAAGTGGACTTTTAATGCAACATAAACCTGTGGTTTTATTTAGATAGCTTCTCGCTGTGCAACAAACAGTAGTTTCTCATTTTAGGGCAAAGTGCTTTAAGACTAACAACCTCGGCTTAATGCCACTTTAGAACAATGGATCTAACGCCCTGCTTAATTAGCAGCACAATCTAAATACATTATTGCTCGTCACCCTTGCTTCTCAGTTTTGTTTCTGAGGCCCCCTTGCGATTCAGAACGCATCTTATATGTTGTTGATGCCTGGACATACAGCACCCAAATGACGATAAATATTTGAAGGCGTCGTTTCCTAAACCACCTCAGCACCCAGCAGCACTCAGAAGAAGCAGATTGTTAGATGACTTAATCCTCTGTAGGCTTCTTGCTGGCAGTTGTGCTAAGATGTGCGTAATAGTGTTAGTGTAAATACTGAATGCCGTAGCAGAGGGGCGTCCTTGGGATTTCTGTTGACTGAGATAACAAGGATTTCAGAGGAGATAGGCTAGGAATAATCACACACCAAATAGGTTTTATGCCAGCTACCAAGCAGATTTATTTTGACAACGTAGGGGATAGTTTCACTGCTGTTTGTGTAATTTGAAGTATGTGAATCCTAAATACTACAGCAGCCAAAGCAGGGGTAGGTAGGACAGGTGAAATGACTAGTTCATACATGGGCTTATTTTTAGAACTGGCCAATATTTTCCAAGTTATCATTTTGATTTATATGAAAACAAAATTAATGACTTCCGTCTTTCTCTCCCTCAACTCTTTGCTTTTTCCAACTGTGTAAAATGTCTGTGTATTATAGGAATGTAGTATCACTACCCATGGTTGGGAGCCCCTGGTGACTGCAGTATCCTGAGTTAACATTAGGGGGTATCTGGTCTTGGTTTGTGTAAAAGAGTGAGCAGTGGGGGGGGGTGGGGGGGGGGAGGGGAGAGGCACTGACATGGGCTACAAGCTTTTGTAGGGTTATTTCAAATCTGTAATTTTCTAGTGAAGAAAATTTTAAGAGTGAAGTCGTACTGAAGGGTGTTGTGGGTAGGAGAGAGCAGTAAAAGACCCTCAGAGAGGTAGACGTCTGTCACTGTATACAAGCATTCTATTTTCAATGTCTATTCATTGCCTAAGCTGTATTTGTCTGCCTGCTTGGCTCTGCTTTGAGGATGAAAACAGGTAAGACAGTATTTTGCCATAATTGTGCAGTGGTAGTAATCAGAAATAGTTTTAATCCTCACTGAACCTCACCCCACACTGGTCTGGTATCTTCAATTCTTCCACCACCTTTGCTGTTTGCACTGAGTGGGGATAGAAAACCTGGGTAAGATGCTACATTTCATGAGTAATGCTTATTGCTTGTTTTATGGTGCTCCCTGCTCATTATGCACAACATATTGTATTCACCCTTGGCAGTTCAAAGGGTCATGCAGACCACAGAGGGACCCGTAAAGTGCAGTTCAATTGGAGAATTCTGATGGGAGGATGCAATATATCTAATGGCTGTAACGCATGACCTGCTGGCGCTTTCCTTAAAGTCCAAATTGTGCTTTCTAAGATGTTGTAACAATGGTGAGGAACACTTAGTGGCAGAAGAGCTGCAGGGTTTGGATAAGAACTGCTCAAAATGTAGGAAATGGAGCCCTAAATTGGAAACTGGTTTTTGCAATGCCCATCAGGTAACGAATGACTCATTACTAAATGTGGGTGTGGAATTGTTGATGCACCCAAGTGTCAGAAGAGTTCTGTTGTATCAGAGGTAATGTCCCTCAAAATAGAAACTGTCTCCAAGAAGCAAGTAAAGACAAGACTCCATCCCCTGACCATGCTCCTAACTTAGTTCATTTATAGACCTATTTCATCCATAACCAGATTGGTGTTAGAAATTAGCAGCTAATTGGCATTCCCAAAAGGGCAGTACAGTAACTTAGTTGCTGCTTTATGAAGTGCAAAGTTCCACTAACTTGCTCTTCCAAGTGCCTTCTGTGTGAAAGGAAAGGGATCTCAGGTACCTGAGAGCAACTCATAGTCTGTCATACTGACTGTCATCTAGTAGGATGGTGCAGACATATCCTACTTTGGCCCATGAGACACTGGTGGTTGGAAGGGGGGCAGTGCTTGCAAGCTCAGCAGTTCAAGTGCTAGAGATGCATTCAAAACCAAAAAGGTCATATCTTTCTTTCCATCAAAAAGATCAACATGGAAAGAGGAGGGGTAGTTGGAAGGGAGATCCATATGGAAGAGGAAGGAATAGGAGCTTCATTGACTCCTGATTTAGTGAAAACCCTTACCCATCAGTGTGGAAGGACAGTTTTTGCAAACAGGACAGGGATGGAAGAATGCACAAGACAATGCTGAGTACACCAGCATTTGCCACAGCTCCATCCTCATGGGAGGCTTCTTGCCCTACCTCACTGAGTAGAGGGTGAGCTGTTTGATGCTGTCTAGGGGAGAACAGCACATCATGCTCCTCACTAAGAAAGGGTGTGAAATAAGCAGTATCTTGGGGGTTAGAATAAAATAGGATAAGAAAAATGGGATTGGTTGCAGCATCTTCCAGGGCATAGGAAGGCTTAGTGCCGTTTTCAGCATTTCAATGCTCTTGCACTGTCTTAGAGCACTTAGTGAAGGAAATACCTCATTTCAAGTGTTAATTAGCTCCTGCTTGTTTTCTGGAAGTCCACCGGGTATTTAAAATCACTTATTGAATGCAAGTGTGGAGGAAGAGAGGAGTGTTTGTATGAACATAAATATAAGGGTAGGTGATGGTATGGCAATACAACCGCTAGATCACTTAGCCGTTGCCTTCTGCCTGATTTGAAGCTAATGCAGCTAATGACCTCTGCTCATTAGAGTATTGCCCATAAGCAGAGAAGCTGCAAGTTCATTATGCAGCTCCTTCCAAATTAAATATAGGAAAAACCTTTGTATTGTATGCCTATGCCTCTTATGTTTATGTATTACAGAAAAAAGGGCTTTAGGGGAATATTCAAAGAGCTTTTTAGTGAGCCTGTTTTTATATAGTTTGTCCTGTTAGCCTAGCTGCCTTTAGTTACTGATATAAATGCAAAGGGCTCACTGAGAGGGGGAAATATTGCCCATTACCAAAAATAGTGTTTCTTTGCATTAATAGTATGGCTTTAAGGTTTGATGTTTTCAGGTGCTGTGTGTCAGATTGAGGATCTGAGAATCATCTAGTGGTACAAAGCATATTTTCTAGCCCTGCAGAGTCCTGAGAAATGAGGCTCTAAAAACCAGTGTCTCTATGGAAAAGTCCCAAGGCTGTCTTGCTGGTTTTGGGCCATAGGCCAGGGTAGTTTGGGCAATGGAAGACAATTCCACGTTTGGGGAAAGACATTCCTGTGTGATTACTAATCTGTTTTGAAAAACCTGCTCTCTGAATCTGCTGCAGAGATTGGAATGTTAAATTAAGTCCCAGAAGAGCTAAACCAGTGTACAGGTGAGGTGGTTAGTGATGGATAATAACTTATATTTAGTTACTATCTGATACATTATCAATTTATCACATGGAAATGACCTCAACTATGGGTTTGGGTATATAAACATTTGAAAACATCAAAATTGGACCTGCATTCCTATTTTCCATGGAAATGGGAACACAATATTGCACATCTGGATGAAAGTGAAACATTATTGTTTTCTCAGCTTTAAGCAAAGGAAATATGAACGTGATTGAACAGATCTGAGCAAGTTAAATATTCCTAGAGGCTAGTAGTCCTCTTCTAATGAATTGATTCTTCTGCAGGAAGTAGTGATTGATGAAGTGTTCATGCCTGGAGGTAGGGGGCCTGTACTACCAGCATTGTTTTAAGGGTAGGGAAGCCCTGTCATGTGCAGCTTGCCTGGTGAGCAGCCTCCAGCTGTGCTACAGGGAAGGGAAGAGGAAAGAGAAGAAGTTGGCACTAGCTAGAGACAAGGAGACAAGACTAGTGGATATTGGTAAGGACTGGGACAAGGCAGGAGGGGTGCTGGAAGTTGATTTGGTTTGGGAGGTAGACTGAAGATACAGCTTGGAAAAGAACTTGAGGATGAAAACAGACGGGATGGGGATTTATTCATGGACACTGATGCAGGGATGGGAAGTTGGATTAGTGAAGAGGGACAGAAGTAGCATTTGGGCAGAAACAGAAGGTTCTGTCACCTTGCACTTTCTGTTCCAGAAATGGAGCCCAAAGCTTTGGTGTGTTACCATCCCTCTACTCTCAGCAAATATCTGAGAGTCCCGTCCCCCCCCCCACACACACACTCTCCCTTCTTCCACTAGAGAGGGAGTGTTTCATTCCTCTCTAGTGGCTGGTCATACAGCAGCACATGCTACTACTGCTCTCTCTCAACTTAGTGCAAGTAGGAGAAACCTATGGTTGATCTAATGGTTCCAACCCCATTGGTAGACCATGTAGGGGAAGTATGAATCTGTGTCATGTAGTTTCTGCTTTTCAGTTTGCTATTGGAGAAATGCACCATGGAATTGTATAACTTAAGATTTTTCATAACATATATACAGAATGCGACCAAACATGTATGGGGCAACCTTTGTTCTGTCACTTTCTAAGTGTTTGCATATGTGACATTTTGGAGCAGACTCGAACTAAATTTCCACGCTTCTTATTTTTTTTAATTGAAAGAGACTGTCCAGTGTTAGGTATGGGTCTGATTCTGCTGCCTTTATGTGCAGTAACACTGTGCCACCTTAGGAATCCTGTAGAAATTAATGAAACCTAAAGGCCTCAGTCAGTTGCCCCTTAAGATGATGTGAAGATCCCCTCACATGATATCAGTACCGGTTGCGTTCAGCCTTAATTGTAGAGAAAATTACCACTGTGAGGAAATGTAGCAGAATCAGGCACAACATGATTTAGCAATTCTTGAAGTGATGCTCCGATCACAGCTTACAAACAGCATGAGTCTCTCCACAACTTACCAGCTGCTCTCCAGGTAGTGTACTTTTAAAAAAAAATATGTGCATATGATCTGTTTTTCCCGTAGTCATGCATAATTAGACTTGGCAGAATTCAATTTTAAAAATAATTAATTTCAATGGCTAAAATCAATATTTATTTTTAAGCATTTGTTTTGCTTTTTATTGATTCAAATTTTCAGGATTACACAAAGTTAGTGGTGTGGGGGGCAGACAATTTAGAAATGACAGTATAGTGTCAAAGACATAAAAAAACTAGAACTCTTGGTTCCAAAATGATACCTTTTATTAGACCAACTGGAAAATGGCAAGAAAATTGTCCTTTTCTGCAAGCTTTTGGGATCAAAGTCCGTTCGTCAGGCTCTGGGAAAAGTGTAGATGGTACAAGATGGTAAAACATAGGTAGGAAATAAACTTAATTTTGTATAGTGTTAAAAGTTTTATAAAATTACATGTAAATATCCATACATTGAGCAATCATGCCAGCTTTAAATCATTCTGTTCGTTCATTAGGAAAGAGCTGGTTGGGCAGGAACCAGAAGAGGAGAGAAGTGGCACTCCCAGAGCTGTGGGAACACAGGAACAGGCAGTGGCCATCCTTGGCCTCCTTGGGCTTAGCTGGCCCAGCCTAGGCAGAGCCCTGCTGCCATTGGGAGAGACGGGAATATCCTTCCCCTTCGGGCTTTGGGTAGGGGTTTGTTTAAGTAGCCTGCTACCTCCCTCCAACTGGCTTCAGGAGCAGCTAATTAATTGCTTGCTTAATGAGTCATTGGGCTGCCCATTGTTTTCCTCTTTAACATCTCTTCCCTCTGTCTCTTTCTCCACTGTCCAGTAAGGGTAAGGATTCCCTGTTACAGTCCCCTTTCTACACATTTTGATTATTACCAATGGAAATACTTTTCTGTAGGTCTACGAGCATGAGGTGAGATTACATTTATTGATTAAAAATTGAATCCTGCCAAGCCTATGAATAATACAACGCATGTAAGACATGATGTACTAACACTAATTTGGTGTTTCTTAACCTTTTTAGACTTGAGGTACCCCTTGGAAAAATGCTTATATGCGACTACAGGAAACTAATACAGCAGTTTTTCTGTTGCAAAGAACTCGGAAAAACCACAGCAAGTCAGACCATATTTAATGCTGTGGATACCTATTTGAAATCTCTAGGTTTATCTTGCGGAAAAGGATATTTTTGCAATTTCTCAGTTGGTTTAATAAAAGGTATCATTTGGGAACCAAGAGTTCTAGATTTTTATATTTCTATTGGGTTTATCTTGCGATTCATGTTTGTGCACACAAGAATGCTTACCTTACGTGGTAGCCCAGGGGCACCTTTTGAAAGGATCTCAAGGCACCCTGAGGTACTGCAAGCTCCCAGGTTGAAAATCACTACACTAATGTAGTGTATAGGCTTTTCTGAATTGGCATCTTTGCCATGATCACCTTGGGTTGTGTATGGTGGTGTGACTTTTTTATGCTGACCCATTCACATGGCTCCCAAGCCGCTTAGGATGAAGTGTCACTGTTCTACAGCATAGTATACTGAAATCAGCAAACTCTTCTCTCTAGTAATGATATGGAATAACTGGAATAATCTATGCTAAAATGCGACAGGGTGCTCTTATGGAACTGGAATGTCAAGGACTGTCAACTAAAATTATTTGTGTCCTTCCTAAACCAGGCCCTAAACAAATTCCCTACTCCATACATGCATTTTCAGCAGCCTTATTTCCACAGTCTTTCACTGTTCCTTTTCTCTCTTCTATCAGCACACCATTGAATGTAGATCACTGACTGCTTTTTTCTTGGAGAAAGGTTTTGGTTGAAAAGCATCTTTTTTTCCTGCAATGATTTTTGGTATGGAAAATCTATGTTTACTTGATCAAACAAAAATAATTGTTTCCAGAGTTTTGGTTTCTTTACTATTTCCCTCTTCCATTTATCAGTAGCAAAGGGAGGAAGAGGCAGAGACAGGGGAAGAAAGGAAAAGGGAATTAGAGAAGAAAGATGCACATGAAATAATAGTACGTACCTCAGAAAATGTTAATACATTTTAAAGATAAAGTTCTGATACACCTGAGCAGTTTATTTCTTGATGAAATGCCTCCAAACAACATTATTTGCAAAAAACATTCAAATGTACTGCCAATGCCCTGTGCTCCCATTCTTCCTTGGGGATTGGGTTCCCATAATGTACTGTGGCTATTTGTCTCCCAGGGGCTCAGTGGTGCACCAGCTCTTCTTACCAAGAAGCCATTGTGTCTCATAAGAGATGAAATCCATCAGGAAGCATGGTCTGCAAAAGGGAAAAGGGACATGAGATTCCTGAAAAACATTTCCCATGAAGCACTGCTACCCTATTTTAGAATGGAAATGGCTTTTAGACAAAATAATGTAAATAGAAACAGTTTTCAGGGCAGGGGAAGGATGGGGCAGAGATCTAAGCCTGACCAACTCTGATAACAGCAACCTCATTTGAAGTGAGTGTCTAGAAAATAAAGCAAGATTTACTATGCCCATTCCTCATGAACACATATAACTCAAAACAAGTCCTGCTTCCTTCCATTGTCTCTCCCCTCCTCAATTCCTTCTGCTAGCTTCTAATGGCCCAACTTGAGAGCCAGAGCCTCCACGTTTTTTGTTTTTTTTTACTGCCTTCAGTGGAAATGTGAGAGCTCTGTACCTTTGAGAATCAGGCCAGTCACCCGGGATCTCTTGGGGAGATTAGCAGGCAGGAGGCCAAATGCCATCTTTCAACAGCAAGAGAAGTGTGATTGTTCTTTGGATGTGCTTTTTACTAAAGTGTGCCCTGTCACTTTAAGGTTATACTGAATTGTATTCTTTTCAACATCATTAAAACACTGGACAATTAATCTTTGTTAAATGGAAAATGACAGCATGGAAAGGAATTTTTATTTGGAATCTTCTATGAGGGTATTAAAGAAACAAGCCATTAACTGGCCATCTCCTATTAATAAGAGCAGACTGGAAAAATTTTGCACCCTGGAACTGAAGACAAAGATGAAAGGAGCTAAAAACAGAGCTTAGCAGGGAAAGATTTCTGTTCAATGTGTTTGATTTTATAGTTCCTCACGGACCTAGTCCAAAAGTTACCAACACTCCACACTGATTTAGCATCACCTCCTAGATTTGAAGGGCAGAAGGCACTGTTAGCATCATTTACTGCAGTGTTCAAAATAACAGCACAATAGCTCCTTCACCACGTCCGTGCGTTCAGTTGGTGCTCACACCCACTGCTGGAATTCCTTTACGTCAGAAATAATGATGATGCTGGAGTTACAGAAACATAATTTAAATGGATGGATTTCACAGCGTTATAAACTGAATAACCATATTGTATATTCTTTATTTTGGTTTTTGCCACACCTTGAATCCCACATTTCACATTGAGAGGTTAGTAGTGACACAGAGACCATTCACATACCCGACAACTGGGTAAACATCAAATGCCATATTATACAGGAGTTTCTGATAGTAAACCAAACACTAATGAAATTGCTGAGGTTTCCTATGCACTTACAATGTGTTTTGTGTTGTGCAGGACTCCAAGTTACATGCAGGTGGGAAGGCAATAAAGCTGTTCATTAAACTAGTTCTAAAACTGCTTTGTAGACTGCTTGTGGTTGAAAGAAGTTTTGCTTTCCCTTTTTGTTAATACCTTTTAACAAAGAGCTAAAATATATGAGCTACTGTCTTACACAGTACAGTGCTCAGCTCTTATATAATTATCATCTTGGTCTCAGTGTTTTACAGCTATCCCCATTTTAGGGCTGGGGAAACTAGGCTGGAGTATTGCTTCTGTATAAGCAATTGCTGTCATTGCTATGTGGATGTGAAGTGACTGTGCATAGGCAGGAGATACCCATGAGGGTAATCTGTTTGTTCAGCCATGGTTTTACCCTGTGAAAGTGTCTGAGATCTTCCACATTAAAAAACAAAAAACAAAACAACCCAAAAAAATCAGTTGGCTGATTTGAACCTAACTCTTATTAGTTTATTTAAAAAATACTCTACATATTACAACTTACTGTAACTACTGCAGTCTTCCAGATGAACAATTTAGGGTACTATGGGATTTTTTTAAGGCTGTAGCCCTCCTATAGGAATACTTGATAGAGTTTCAATTAATCCATAATGATTAGATTAATATGATTCCTTTCTGGGCTTCTCCTGGGGCAGCTGAGTGATGCACCATTTCACTATAGCTCTAAAGCAATAAGTGAGATGTTAAAAGGCACTACTGACTGTTAAAGCACTCGACGCCCTTCACATTGGCCAACTTTTGCGAAATCTATCATTTGGGCTGTTGAAAATTCCCACTGTGCTTTCATTACCCTGTCTATGTGGCTGGGGGTACCCTCGTTGCATATTGTTATATGGTCATCATGAAGATCCAGAGTTATGCTGAATGACAAGAGCAGTCTTGGATATAATAGGAACCCAGCATCCAGACAATCTCTAACTATTATTGCTCAGGAAGAGATCAAATGCTAGGGCAGATTATTCTATGTCTGCATATGTCTGGGTTCTTATACCTTTGACACAGCTGGTGCTGGTCACTGTCTTCAACCTGATTCAATATGGCAGCACTCTTTCACAAGCCTATTTTGAGATGTCTGTAACAACAACAAAAAAACCTTTATAAAAGTGTTCCATGCAGTGTTCGAGTGCCCTCTGAGACAAAACAGAGAATGACATATGTGGTATAATTAAATTTCAGTCAGGCACGTTTTCTAGCTCACCATGTTAACCATTCTGCAGCTTTTTTCAACATATAATACCTGTGTGTTACAGATGTTTCAGTAGTCTTCACAGTAGTTTGCTGGATGCGGAAAGAGGTTCACACTGAAAGAAGTTCCCGACTTTCCCCAGAACATGGTGGGGGGGGAGTACATACTGGAACACAAAATGAGTTGTAAGATCCCATTTCTGAGGTTCCATTGACCTGCAAGCTCTGAAATAGTAACCTGAATGTAATAGCCTTGCACCAGCACTGGGAAACATGAGAATGTTAAAAGCTTCCTTAGATCAGAACAGGGCATCACAGGCCAGATTTTAAGAATTAAGCATTATGTAGTTAATTTGCACATGGAATTATAGGAATTGTTCAAACAAATTGGGTAATTGTACTAATGGGCCAGTAAGCTTCCATTTGGGTCTGTAATTATGGGATTTGGATACAAAATTGTGGTAACTATGTGTTAACAGAGCCCTGATCCTGCAAACACTTGCACATGTGCTTAACTTGCACCTGTGAGTTGTGCTTTGGACTTCAGTTGCAACAGGGAAAAGTGGCAAGGGAGCAGGTGCAGGGGGAACAGTGGAGGGCAGGTGGTAGTTGGGCAGTGAGGGGAGTCAAGCAGTTTGCCTTCTGTCCCCTCCCCCTGCTTGCCCACTCTGCTGCCTGCCCTTCTAGCTTCTGCACTCCCTGCAGCCCTGGCCCCCTTCCCTTCCCTCCCCTCCCCTCCCCTCCTCTCATTCCCCCTCCCTCGCAACCTCTGCTTCCAGATTGCAGGGCCTGGTTCTTATGAGGAACTTCAACTACCAGGACATCTGCTTGGAGAGAAACTCAGCAGTACACAAGCAATCCAACAAACTCACTGAGTGTGTTGGGAATAACTTTGATACACATGGTAGAGAGGCCAACCAAGGAAAGCTCTCCTCAACTGGCTCAGAAACGGGGGGGGGATTGGTTAAGAATGTGAAGGTGGAAAGTACGTAGAGTGACAATGACCATGAAATTATAAGAATTTAAGCTCTTACAGGAAAGTGGTAGGCAGGATCCCCTGGGAGGCAAGTCTGAGGGGAAAGGGAGTCCAGGAGAGCTGACTGTATTTTAAAGCGGCTCTTTTAAGCTTGGGATCAAGCTATCCCAATGCAACAGAACAGTGGGAAGTGCAACAGAAGACCAGCCTGGCTAGACAGCAATCTCTTCAGTGAGCTGAAACTTAAAAATGAAGCCTACACAAAGAGAAAACTTTGTCAGATTACTAGAGAAGGGTATAAGAGTATTGCATGGGTGTCCAGGGAGAACATTAGAAAGGCCAAGGCATGATCTGAGATGCAACTGGCAAGGGTCATAAGAAGTCAGAAAAATGGGATTCTACACAAATGTCAAGAGGAAGAGGAAGACCAGAGAAACCATAGGTCCGTTATGGAATGCGTACGGCAATCTATTTACAAATGATGCAGAGATGTTTGAAGTATTTAATGCTTTTTTTTTTTTTTACTTAAGTCCTCACAAATAGAGCAGCTATCAAATGACAAGTGCAGTTGCCGTTAAAGATAGGGAAGGAGTCAAACAGCCTAGAGTAAGGGCAGAACAAGTTAGGGATTACTTAGAGAAGTCAGATGCTCTCAAGTCAACAGGTCCAGATGGAATGCACTTTAGGGCACTGAAGGATTTGGCTGGAGTATTTTCAGAGCCACTGGCTATTATCTTTGAGAACTTGTGGGGTTGAATGAGGTTCTGAACAATTGGAAAAGGACAAGCATAGTGCCCTTCCTTAAAAAAAAGGGAAGAAAGAGGATCTGTGGAATTACAGATTGGTCAATCTGAGTTAGATACCTAGAAAAATTATGACAGTGGTTCCCAAAGAATGTGCCTTAGCACATTAGTGTGTCCTGTGAGTGGTGGAAGTGTGTCGAGAAAAATGATACTTTATCACTATCAGATCTGGGTCATGACCTTTGGCCTATGGGGTTCCCCATGGGTCTGGAAATTTAGCAGTGGGAGTGGTGGCAATTAAAACTGCCACTGCTCCTCTGCTGCCAAATTTCTAAGCCTGGCACGGTGGGATTGGGCCCTAGCTGCACTGGCCCTGCATGGTGGGAGCAGACCCATAGACTGGATCCATGCTGGACCAACCCAGCATTGCTCATCCAACCTGTAGGACCAAAAGGTTGGGCACAATTGTGTAATTCTTACATATATACACATATTTCTTTTCAGATGTAAGAAGAAAGCATGCTGCCAATTTTAATCCAGAAAAAAAAATGTGCCTCAGTTAGCAAAAGTTTGAGAAACACTAGATTATGGAACAGGTCCTCAAGGAATCTATTGTGAAGCACCTAGAGGAGAACAAGGTGATCAGAAACAGCTAGCATGGATTCACCAGGAGCAAGTCATGCCTGACCAACTTGATTTCCCTTTATGATAAAGTGACAGGCTCTGTGGATGGAAAAAGAGCAGTGGATGTGATGCACCTTGACTTTAGCAAGGGTGTAGGTTGTAGCCGTGTTGGTCTAAGGACATAGGCAGACAAGGTTCCTTGGGTGAATTTGATAGCTTTTGGTCTAATAAAAGATATCAAATTCACCCAAGGAACCTTGTTTGACTTTAGCAATGCTTTTGATACCATATCCCACAACTTTCTCATTAAGCTAAGGAAATACAGACTAGATGAGAGTACTGTAGAGTGGATACATAACTGGTTGGATTATCTTGCTCAGTGAGTAGCCATCAATGTCTCAGTGTCTAGCAGGGAGGTGGTATCAAGTGGGTTTCCCCAGAAGTCTGTCCTGGGTCTGGTACTGTTTATTGTTTTCATCAGTGAGTTGTATGATTGGATCAAGTGCACACTGAGAAAAGTTGTAGTCAACACCAAGTTGGGTGGAGTTACACTCTGGAGTGTAGGGTTTGGATCCAGAATGACCTGAATAGACTGAAAAAATGGTATACAATCAACCAGATGAAATTCAACAAGGGCAGGTGCAATGTTCTGCACTTGGGAATAATTGCATGCACACATACAGACTGAGTAATGACTGGCTAGGCAACAGTACTGCAGAGAAGGAATTGTGGGGGGGGGGGGCATGTAGTAGACCATAAATTGAATATGAGCCAACAGTGTGCTCTTGTGGCAGAAAAGGCCAACAGTATACTGGGCACATCTACCTGTTCATTAATTTGCTGGAGTTACTTTGCATTATGTTTAGTACTTGATTAACCATGTACTAAATCAATGCACGGTAACTTCACACTACTGCCCAGTAGCACCAGTGCATGGGTTTTTAATGAGGCTTATGCGCAGTAGCCTAATACTACTGCACAGTAGTGTATTAGCATGGTTTTTGCCAGGCATGCTACTGAGCACTGTTATTAGGCTACTGTACAGTTAGTGTCACATATAGAAGTGTCCACTGGGTAGTATAACAAGAGTGTCACTCGCAAATCAAAGGAAGTGATCCTTCTACTTTATTCAGCATTGCTGAGGCCCCTCCTAGAGCAGCGTGTCCAGTTTTGGGCCTCACACTTCCAGAAGGATATGGACAAATTGGAAAGAGTTGAGTGAAAAGCAACAAAATGATTAGAGGCCTGGGAAGCATGACTTATGAAAAAAGGCTGAAGAACTAGGATTATTTAGTCTGGAGAAGAGAAGACTCGGGGCGGGGATAGGGATTTGATAACAGTCTTCAAATACCTGAAGGGTGAGTACAGATTGGTTGGAGATGGGCTTTTCTCTGTGACTGCAGGGGACAGGACTAGGAGCAAATGACTCAGAAAGAGGTTTAAATTGGAATGCAAGGAAGTTTTGGGAATTGTATAAAAAGATGCAAAGGAAGCTGAAGATGAGGATCTAGCTGACAGTGGTAAGAGAAGTGCCATTATATGGAGAAATCAGAAGGAAGGATGAAAGGGCACTTGAGTGACCTGAAGTGAGGATGCTAAGGTGGATATTAGGTGTTTCACTGACAAAGGACATTAGGAAATAATTGTGTGTAAGGAATGTTCTTGAGAAAGCCGGGAAGGCCAGACTGTTATGGCTTAGGCAGATTTTTTTATAATAAAGAAGGGGATATAGTGGAAAGAGTGATGGAGATACAAACTGAAAGAAAAGGAAAAGGCAAATCTGAGGTGAAAGGATAGAGTTAGGAAAAACCTGAATGAACGGGAGGTAAGAAAAGAAGACACCACTGACTGGAACAACTGGAGAAAGCAGGTTTGAACAGGTGATCCTACAGGTGAGTGGACCAATTGTACTTATCTAACTTCAGCTTCCTGCCACTGAGTCTTGTTATGCCTTTGTAAGGATGACAGAAGGACTGAAAGCCATCAACTTTCAGACATCTTTTGTGTGTGCAAGTTGCTACATACACTTTTCAGGTCACCCATCAAATGAATACATACAAACCTTCAGCATCATCTCATAAGTCTTGTTTTCTAGGCTCTGGATTAATTTGTGACTTTCCTTCAGACTCCCTCTATTATTTCCATATCCCTCCTAAAATGTGGATGCCAGACCTGTTGCAGTATTGCTCTTCCCAGTGCTGTGTACAAAAGCAAGATCGCTTCCCTGCTTCTACTTGATACTTTTTATAGTTAAAAGTGTTGCCTTGGCCATTTTTACCCCAGCACTGCAACTTAGAGCTCCTGGTGAGGTGGCTACCTACAATGAAATTCATTGCCACAGGAAGTGGTGGAAACAGATAGCATAGCCAGGTTCAAAAAGGGACTGATTAAATTAATAAGTGATGGATCCTGCATACCTGGATTGGGCTCTGCATGCCTGAGTTGGGCTGTGTGAGTCCAGATTGGGCCCCACAGAGCCTCAGCCCTGCCCTGAATGCCTGGATTGGGCCCCGTGCCCAGCCCCATACACCAGGGTTCAGTCCTGCGCCTTCCCATCCTAGTGACAGGTCCACACTATCTGGCCTGTCAAGCTCCAAATTTGGCAGCAGGGGAGCAACAATTAATACTGCCATTTCTCTCCTGCTGCCATATTTCTGGATCCATGGAGGCTGGGGATTCCTGGAGTGAGCCTCTGCAAGTGGTGGAGCCCAGGCAAGGCACTTTTAGGGCTTAGGTGCCTGATCCTGAGAGTCCTGGGAATGGTGGGCCCCTGAAATCCTGGGACTGCCTGCCTGTGGTGGGTGGAGAGTGTGGACTGCTCCAGGCTGCCAGGCTCTCCTGCCACAAAGCAAGCAAATATTCACCACAAAAAACAGCACATATTTATAACACCTATGTTGCAGTAAAAAATTGGGGCATTTGTGGCATGGCAAGGGGAACAGAAGTCTGTTTGTTTGGCCTTTGTGCTGCCATCAATATTTTAATAGCAGAACAAAGGCAATACCTATTTCCAGCCGTAAAGGAGGGCTGGTGAGGCTGATGAGAGGACTGGCGCTATACTTTTGTTGACAGTATACTCGGTAGAATCAGGGTCCGGGGGCATTGCCCAGCAAGGTAAGCTTCAGTGGCCTGCGGTGGTAGCCAGATCACAAGCAGTGACCCACCTTTGTTAAAGGTTTGCCAACCTCTGGTCTAGTCAGTGATAAAGATGTCAATTCATGTTGACCTTGGGGGGATCCCTTGGGTTCTGTAAGGAATGTCACCAGTCATTGGAGCCTCTTCATTAAAATTGCCTGCTAGTGATCACATTTTCAACCCAACCAATTTGCATCCACTTAATTCCATATAATACAAGGTTTGAAACCCAAATATCATGTGCTACTAAGTCAAATTCAAGTTTAATGCATCAGCACAGTTGTCTTTATCACTCAGACTGTCAGTTGAGTCAAAATAACACCATGAGGCTGAGAAAACTGACTTTCTCCAAAACCATGCTTCCTGGCATTAATTATATTTTTAGCCTCTAATCCTTTTTTAATACAGACTTAAATTAACCAGTCTATTATTTTACCCAGGATTGGTAAAGGAGTCTGATGCATAAATGTACACAGATTGATGCAACACTTGATCTGCTGGCTATTTGAAAAGTCTTTCATGATCAAAGTTATTTGCCAAATGCCTTGGAAGCCCAAACACTAATTCCAGGAGATCCCTTCTCTTGTGAGCCTCCTCAAGCCAGTTACAGTGAGTGGAGTGCAGGGCTAGGGGGAAAGCAAGTCCCTCTTAATCCAGGAGCACAGCAGGTGACTCAGAGAGGGATGCATTCAGCTACAACATCAGCTGTTTCGAGGGCTTTTATCCCTTTGTTGTTGTTTCAGTGAAAAGGACTCTCATTTTCTTTTTAGCGATTGTCATTCAAACATTCCCCAGCTCTAAAGCACTCTGCTGTGTATATCCCAGGAATGTCTGGAAGGCATCGTTTGTGTAATTTTAGCTTGCGGTTGGAATGACAGCACATACTTACAGAGAATTGCAGTCTAGGGGTTCTCACAGTTGTGTCACTGTCTGTGCTACCCATAAGCAAGATCGTTAGAAAGGTGCTAAACACTGCAGATGCTTCCATGTTTAAACCCTACAGGGGAAACACAGACTTGGCATGCATATGGTATAAACACAAATGACTCTTGGAGAGTTATTGTCTGTTTCTTCTCAGAAGCAAGTATTTGCTTTTAGCATGGAAGAAAAAGAATGGCAATGTTGCTCATCCCCTATTGTTAGCAAAATATATATTAAAATTTTGTAGAAGAATTATAAATACAAGATACATTCATTGAGACACATGCCAGAGGGAGGGTTCCATGTAATATAATTTAATGCTGTCTATAAAATTCCTTACCACTAATAAGCAATCAGGGCTGATGGTAGAGGTGATATCTTTTATTAGACCAACAAGATTTTTTCAAAAAAATATGAACTTTCATTTCTACCCAGGAGAACTTTTACAATCTCTTCTCTGATGCTTGATGAAGGATGTTTGTGCCTGAAAGCTTGCAATTAAAGATTTTATTTTTTTTTGCAAAAATCTTGTTGGTCAAATAAAAGATATCACCTCTACCATCAGCCCTGATTGCTTTTGCCTCTAGACCAATATGACTACGACCTGGGCACTTTACCACTAATAGGCATGCCAGTCAAGGATCTATTAAGAAGGAGAGTCACATTCCTATGTAATTCACATAATTAAGGTCAGACGCAGGTACAGAAATCCTAAGACAAAGGACCTGATTCAGTTACACTGATGTACATTTGCTACTAACTTGTGTATTAGTCAGTGTCCCATTAAGTGACAACTATGCTATGGTAAATAAGACCCAATCCCCACCATGTCTCTCTCATCTCCAACATACATCAATAGAGAGACCATGATTACAGTGACAAAGTACAGGTAGGAATGCTCCATCCTATATAGTGTCTCCAAAACCTAAGATCTTGCCTATAGTTTAAGTAGTGTAAGAGTGATGTCGTAACTATTATGGTCCAGAAATTATGTGAGAGGCAAGGATTCCTTATGGTGACCTCTCTTATTGGGCCAATTGTATGATTGGGATGGAGTAAGGCAAGCTTGGAAATCAGAGAGATTCTTCATCAGAAGGTCATCAGTTCAGCACAACTTGAATATATCATCTTGAAAGTTACTTATCCAGTGCAACACCGCAGACTTTTGTTCATGAGGTGGCCTCAGCATTGGAGTTATTTCAGAGCTAAGAACAAGGTTCTTGATAGGTGTTCAGATTAAATAAAATAATATTGCATTGATTTTTATAAAAATATGAAAAACAAATGGATGGACCCCTTTCTCTCCACTTACCAGCTGGGAAAATCTGGAGATCTGAGGGTTGGGGAGTCAGAATTATTTTGACTTTGAAATCCTGAGTCTTGTGATGGTTTTGTGATAGTTAGCATTACTGGAAACTATTCAAGATGCAAGATGCAGGATCACTTGCCTATAAGGGCAATGTTTTTCTAGATGCCCAGAATTATAATTGGGATGGTATTCCCCATCCAATGGATGAGTGGGATGATGGATTTATGATCGTTGATCACTCAGGGATGGATCAGGGCATGAGGGAAAGTGGGAAAGGAAGGGATGGAGTGGTGCAGTTCCCCCCCACCCCTTTTAATTTTGCCACACCCAAACTTTAAAACTAACTGCCTGGCAGTGGCCAGAGCTTTTCTAAATAGGCAGCAGTGAAGTCAATTGACTTCATGGCTCTTTATTACCTCCCTGACTCCTAATCTGTCACCACACCACAGGTGTTAACAATTCTCTCTCCCCTTTAATGGTCATGATGTTCCAGGAATGTATCTCTTCTATTTCACAGCCCTGCAGCCTAGCTAAAAACATTAACTGAGGTGTGGTAATATTAACTCAGGTGTACTGATGTGTTACTGATAGTGAAGTATTGGAGGCACTGAGACACTGTTAAGATGCTCAAGAAGGCTGCATTTTGTTTTACAAATGTGAATAAGAGATGTACATTTAACTATAATGACTAAAAGACTAATGAAACACTATCTTATGACTATTTTTGCTTGGTTTGTTGTGTTTCTTAAACTTAATATATAATCTAGCAAATCAGTGGACATTTCAATAATTTTTTGTTTTGTTTTTGCTTTGATCCTAGTCTGAATAATATAGTGCTGGACCCCCTAGCATATTAGTAAACTTCTACTTTGTTTGACTAGAGAAAAATGTGTTGTTATATGTGCTGATATGCCACACCACCTGCACTCCCTCTTTTCAAAATCCTAGATCCTCCAGTGCGCAAAATGGATGGGTGTTTACCCACAATACCATTAATCCTTGCTAGTTCAATGTAGGATGTTCTCATAAGTCATGTTTATAAATGTTTTATGTTTTTAAGCCTTTAACCCAATGCACAATAGATAAGGGTCCCATTATGTCTTAGGTAATGCTTCCTGTTATACTAGCTTGAGATTTGCTTCTCTTTTCTTGATCTGTGGAAGCAAAATGAATGAAGATGGAGGAACACAGTGCCACATTGAGCTAAATGTTTTTACTCTTCTTTATGTTGCTGATCATGAAGATGATTGTGATGTTACTTTTTGGTTTGGTCTCTGTGAATTACATGAATGGCTGATCAGGCCAATTTGTGCTTTGAATGGTCTGTGGCAGTGGTTCCCAAACTCTGACAGACTGTGTACCACCAATTTAAAATAATACAGCCTTAAGCAGCACCAGCAAATTTTTTCATACCCATAGTTAACAAGCTATGCATTAAAACAACATCAAAACCTTTAGTAATCATAAAACATTGTTTTATCAGTTACTGTAGCCGTATAAAACAGTTAAAATTTAAAAAAATGTTCATGATTAGTTGCACAATTAAAACAATTAGTTGCAATTGCGATTTTAATCGCACAGCTAAAAACTCAAAATTATGCACAGAAAAACTCAAAATTATGCAGGAACTTTGTATGGCTGGAGATGGGGGTGGGGTTTCTGTGTGGGTGGGAATTTGTGAAGGTGTGGGGGGCTGTGGGTGTGTGGGGGGGGTTTGGAGCCCAGAGAGGGGGGCTCCCTGCATGCCCTGGCAGGGTACTGTGGGGCAGCAGGGAGGGGCAGCAGCAGGCCTGGGGGGGCTGTGGCTTGGGAGTGGCAGACAGACACACACGTACACACACATTCAGACACACAGGTGCATGCTAACGTAGACACAGACACATGCACAGCAGGTAAGTCTGTGGAGGGGAAGGGGTGAGGGAGAGGGGAAGATTGAGGTTCCCATGGTGAAGAGGGAGTGGGACAGGGTCAGGGCTGGGGTGAATGAGGCCCCAGGGCCAGGGTGGGTCATGGGACAGAACCATAGAAGGCTCAAGCAGGGGCACAGTGGGGAGGAGGGGGCATGGCTTCCTGCTATTGCACCCCCCCTGAGGGAGTCATGGGAGACATGCCCCCTGGATTTGTGCATGGGGTGGAGGCAGGCTGCCCCATATACCTGGGCTCTGTGCCCCACTACATCCAATCATGCAGTATGCCATGAGCTTTCAACACTGGTTGCATTGCATCCCCTGCCTGCCCAGCGGTGGAAGGCACATGGCGTCCCATGCTGCTCTGGAGGCAGTGGTTGTGGGATGCAGAGCCCAATGTGCAGCGGGAGCCTGCCTCTTGCCCTGAGCACAAATGGGGGGGGCATTTGCCCCCCATGCCTGCCCTGGAGTGTGCACAGTGGCAGGAGCCCCCTGCTCCCCTGGAAAGGCCCAGGCTGCCCCAGGAGGGGATGGGGCAGGCCAGCCCACGAGGAGAAAACGCCCAGGGAGCAGCGGGTTGCGTGCTGGGCTCTGTGCCCCACTGCCATTGCCTCTCGAGTCACACAGGATACCACGTGCCTTCCATGTGTTGGCTTCACTGCATCCCCTGCCTGCCTAGCTGTGGAAGGCACATGGTGTCCTGGGTGGCTCTGGAGGCAGCAGCAGTGGGGGTGCTTCCACTATTGCATGCACCCCCACTGCAGGCATGAGGGCCATGTACCCCTCCAGATTTGTGTGGGGTGGAGGTGGGCTGTCTACTATATGCTGGGCTCTGCATCCCACTGCCACTGCCTATGGAGTCACATGGGACACCATGTACCTTCTGCTGGTGGGCGGGCAGGGGATGCAGTGCAGCCACAGCACATGTAAGGTACATGGTGCTGTGTGAGGCTCCCAAAGCATCAGGGCGTGAAGCCCAGTGCACAGTTTGCCTCTGCCCTGAGCACAGGTCCAGGGGGGCACATGCCTCCCATGCTTCCCCTGGGGTGCGTGCAATGGCAGGGAGCCCCGCCTGCCCCACATGCTTGGCCAAGCTGCCTGGGCTCTGACCATCCATGGGGCTCCATTCACCCCAGCATCTGCCTCACTCCCTCCCTCCCTCACGGTGGGGACATTGATAAGTCCTCCCCCTTCCCTCCAACACACTTACATGCTGGGTGCTGCTCCATACATCATGCTGCATTCCTGGCCATGTGCAGCAGGCTGCGTCTGGGCTCTGTGTGTGTGTGGCCCCTCCTCATAGCCTTCCACATACCACTCACAGGTCATCTGCGTACCACTGGTAGTACGCCTACCACAGTTTGGGAAGCACTGGTCTATGGTACACTGAGCAAGAGCTGCCACTTTGGGTTGCTTAATCAACAGTGAACATGCTGCTGTTGTGATATTTGTGCTGTTTTCACTTCTGCTCTGCCTCAGCAGTTCTCTGCTCATAAATGGTAGCTTCAGTCTGGATGAGATTTCACCAGATGGAACGATTATAAGCAAGATCTTCCCAGGACTTTGGGTCAATGTTGAAATGTTTCAGGGATGACTTGAGGGAGTCCTTATGGCATTTCTTCTGACTTCCCTGAGAGTGCTTTCCCTCCTTTAGCTACACAATAAAAGTTCTTTGGCAGTTGCTCATCTGAAATCCTGGTGACTTGGCCTGCTCATCTCAATTGTGATTTCATCAACAGAGTGTGGATGCTTGGTCTGCCTGTCTGAGTAAGAACCTCAGTGTCTGGTACCTTGTCCTGCCATTTTATCCTCATCTGTTTCTTCAGACAGTCCATGAAAAAGTGGTTCAGCTTGATACACCATCCAGGTTTCTCATGCATACATCAGGATTGGCAACACGATGGTTTTGTAGACTTTCACTTTTGTTTCTTGATTGATGCCACTGCACTCCCACACATTTGCAGGTAGTTTGTTGAAGGTCATGGTTGCTTTAGCAATTCTGGCATTAGTTTCATCATTGATGTGAACTGCACGTGACAGTGTACTGTCAAGATAAGGGTGTAGGTTGTAGCCGTGTTGGTCTAAGGACATAGGCAGACAAGGTTCTTTGGGTGAATCTGATATCTTTTAAGGGAACTTAAAAGACTCTAAGATCCAACCACCAAATAGTAATAAAACCAGCAGATAAAGGAGGAGCCATAGTCATTCTAAACCGTGAAGACTATATAAAGGAAGTCAACAGACAGCTCTCTGACACCACCTACTACAAATAACTACAAGAAGATCCTACTCCCCCTTTCACCAAGAAACTTAACAATACCATCAAATTATTTCCAACAGGACTACAAGAAAAACTACAGACCTTGATCCACCCACTACCTAACCCAGGGACTTTTTACATGCTCCCTAAAATCCACAAACAAGGGAATCCTGGCAGACCTATCATATCCAACCCTGGGACCCTAACTGAAGAAATAGCAGGTTTTGTTGAATCAATCCTAAAACTGCTCGTCACCCACAGAGCAAGTTTTGTCCAAGACACTACAAACTTTCTACGGAAACTTAAAAACATAGTCCACGTTCCCAGGAACACCCTCCTAGCCACCATGGACGTTACCAGCCTATATACCAACATCCCATACCAGGATGGCATCCAAGCCTGCCTTACATATCTACAGGAACAAGATTACAACTCAGAATACAGACCCAAAGACATTACTGAGCTTATACACTTCATCCTCACACAACAATTTCACTTTTAATAACCAACACTTCCTCCAGACAATGGGAATAGCTATGGGCACCAAAATGGCCCCACAGTATGCCAACCTTTTTATGAGCCACCTGGAAGAAGACTTCCTCAAGAACTGCACCATCAAACCCTTGCTGTACTTAAGATATATCGATGACATCTTCATCATTTGGACTGAAAACCTACAATCTCTGACTGAGTTCCATCAGAAATTCAAAATCACCATCCCTCCATCCAACTATCTCTTGAATACTCCAGCACCAACATCTCCTTTTTAGACATGATGATCAGTATCCAGAATGATAAATTACAGACCACATTATACAAGAAACCCACAGACCAACATACATATCTGCACAGAACCAGCAATCACCCTAAACACACCAAAAAACAGCCAAGCCCTCAGATACCACCGACTTTGCACTGAAGAGAACACCCGAGATTGCCACTTCACCAATCTTAAAAAGGCTTTCACCCAACAAGGACACTCCTCCAGAGAGATAGATTGCATGTTTGAAAGAGCCACCTGGATACCACGTGAAGAACTGCTGCAGTACAGAAGAAAACCCCCCACTAATCGTAGACCACTGGTTATGACATATCACCCCTCTCTCGAACCCGTACGGAAAATCCTCAAACAATTGCAACCCGTACTAGAAAGAGACCCTATTCTTAAAGAGATCTTCCCAGAGCCACCCATCCTAGCTTTCAAACAAGCACCGAACCTTGCCAACCTCATCACCAGAAGCAAACTTCCTCAAGCCCAGAACACACCAAAAGGATCCAGACCGTGCCATGACAAGAAATGCAAAACCTGCCAACACATCTCCACCACCTCCACTATTACTACACCCCACAACAGAGCCATCAGCATTCCCAGATCTTACAGCTCCACCTCCAGAAATGTAATATATCTCATCCAATGCAACAAATTTGCCCTGATGGAAAATGTGTAGGAGAGACCAAACAACAACTGTGCACCAGAATGAACGCACACCCGAAATCTATCAAACACAGAAATACCCAATTACCTGTGGGGGCACATTTCTCACAAGAAAACCACTTTCCCTCCAATCTCTCAGTCCTGATCCTCAAAGGAAACTTACAACACACTTTCCAGAGACAAGCCTATGAACTCCATTTCATCAACCTCCTGGATACTAGAGATCATGGACTAAATATAGACATTGGATTTATGACACATTATAACCTGCCTGACATTTGACTCCCCAGGTATCTCTCCACTTTCATCCCCCTTCTCTCTCCCCCCCCCAGCCTCTCTCTCCCTCATTGACTCCTCAATCTATATTTTCACTGACTGCCTGTCTTGTTTGCATACCAGCCCAGCCGCTGGCTTCTTTACTTTTCATTCCATTCAGGAAGAGCACACACCAACTGCAGAAACTTCCTTAGCCTGATGAAGGGTTTTTGAACCTGAAAGCTTGCTTAAATATTGTTCTGTCATGATAAGTGAATTTGTCCAGTGCCCGGAAGGTTTGGCTATTCACTGTGATTGTAGGCTCTGTGTAAGGCTTTCCTGGCACAGGCTGGTGCATCACTTCTGTCTCCTAAGTGTTGATTGTGAGACCAAAGTTGTCACAAGCTGAACAGAAATGGTCCATACTCCATTGCATATCAGACTCAGGTCTGGCATTCAGGGAACAGTCATCAGCAAACAGAAGATAGTGAACAGTCACTTCCTGTATCCTATTACACTAGCTCCTAGGAACCACATGTGCTAGGGACTATGCATATACCTAGTAAGAGCCCCTGCTTCAAAGCACTTTTGAGCTAAACAGACAAGCAAGACATAGGATAGGCAAGGAAGCAGAGGTGACATGACTTGCAGAACTGAGTACAGATTTGAATCTTGATGTGAATCTTAGGCCGTTGTCCTGTTCACTGGTCTACACTGTCTCTCTTACAGCTTTCACATCTCACAGCTGATCAAAATCCCTTAATCCCCAGCTCTTCAAAAAAAATCAGCCAATTTGCTTGACCTCTGGCTTTGCTGTTCTTGTAGCACTCAACCACACCAACGCATTATCCAGCATATAGTCATGAAAGAAGTGAATGCTTCATGCCTCTCTGCCAGACACTACAGAATAAGACATATGTTGCATTCATGTCATTTTGCTGTTATATGGTCTTTGTGTTCTCTTCCACCCCTTTCTCCATGGACTGGACATATCCAGTCTCAGAGGGAAAATTGCTGGCAAAGAAATTTCTAAGCCAGCCAAAATATCTTCATTCTTCAGTAGCACAAAAGCAGTCTTTGGCTGCAGCCATCTGCTGGTCTGCACATGCTTTGTAAGTTGGCTTGCTGTGTGAAGTGCTGGCTATCAGTGTTTTGTGGCCAGTTTTAAGTTAAGATCACCTAGGGACTGCAGTGAGGAACTTACAGAGGGAAAGGATTTTTTTTTTTCCATGACTTGGGGATTGCAAGCAGATGATAAGTGCTATTGCAAGAAAGAGTTTGAAGAGCAAAAATGGAGCCAAAAAGGGTCAAACTACTTGATGGAGCAAATAAAAAAAAAACTCCATTGAAGTTCATGGAGCTGTGCATGCTTAAACCAGTTGGAAGTTTGTCCCACATGACAACCATTGCTTCATTAACTGCTGTTTGAGAGCTTACTCACCAACTTCAAGGTGCTGATTAAATTGTTAGAGGAGCAAAGGGATGTCACCTGCAGATGGCTCATGGGTTTATATTCAGTGGGGGAAAAAGAAATTGTGAGTACTGAATACAGATATTCTTGGATCCATAGAGTTTAAGGCCAGAAGGCATCATTAGATTATCTCACTTCCTGTGTACCCTAGAATTTCAGTCAGCCACCCCTGAATCGAGCCTGATAATTTGAGTCTTATTAGAGCATTTCTTCCAGAAAAACACCCAGTGTTATGCATGGACCCAGGTTTTAGAAAAGGGGGCTGTAGTAAATGCTACTAATGTTGCCCCTCAGACATCTTCCATTTTCATGGGTATTTGGGATGAGGTGCAGCTGGAGCCCCTGAGCTAGTTAAGGATGTGGAGGGGAGGTGGCAGGCAGGGAGTAGCAAGCAGGGGCAGGAGACATGGATATGCCCACCACTGCTGCTGTTCCTGTTTGAGTCCAGAACCTGTATAGATGTTCCCTGCAGCTCACAGCTGAAGTGGGACAGGAGTAGCTCTGGGGCTCCTCTGCACCTGGGTCACCTGAGTACAGAGGTGGGCAGGTTCCTCCTTCTGGCACCTGGTCCTTGCCTGGCCCCCTTATGTCCCCAGTCAGCCCAGGGGTTCCAGCTGTAGGGAGAAGCTATTCAGGGTGCTGGGCTGGGTTGGAGACAGTTGCAGTGGGACTGGGCCCCTCAATCCCTGTGGCTGGGAGCAGGAGCAGGAGCAGGAAGAGGGAATCTGATGTCTTCTGCTGCCACTCTCTGTCCAGGGCTGAGCCTGACCCCAGCTGAAGAGGAGTAGGAGTATCTCTGGAGCTCCTCACCACTGAGGCAGCCTGAGACAGTAAGGACAGCAGAAGCAGTGGGCAGGGAAGGGGTGAGGAGGGAAGGGGTGAGGATAGGTTGCTGAGTGCAGAAAGAAAGAAAGAGGGGCTTCTTATCTTACCTTAAAAAAATGTCCCCAATTGCTGCTTCTGTGGAATGGTCTGAATGGGGCATATGACTGTACCACTGCACTCCCTTTGGCCCAGTTTTGTTTTAAAGACACTGAGTGATGGAGAATTCACCGCTTCCAGTGGTGCTTTATTTCATTAGTCAACCATCCGCACTTCTGAAAATGTGTGCTGTCCAGCTGTGGTAACAGTGTACACAGCTGATTTACTCTGCTTATTTGGTATCTCTATTTCTACTTCCCCCTACCTCCTCATTTCATTACCACAAGAGATCACTGAAGCTAAGAATATAGGTGGATGCAGAAAAGGGTTGGACATTCCTATGGACAATCAGAAAACCCTTGGTTACATTAGTTGTGATTTCAAACCAAAGCCACTGATGTTTCCATGTTCCACAGGAGTAGCCAGCCCCTAATGGGTGGGGGTTAGGGAAAAATTTATTCTATGAAAATATTATTCCATAATCTCCTACTTGAAGAAGATGGTACTGGTCACAGTGTGGGGGGAAAGGGACAGGATGACATGGGCCATCAGTCTGATCTGGCTTCTTTCTCAGGTGCGGTTGTAAACTAGCTATATATATCATATAATATATGTGACCACCAACTGCTCTTTTGTGCTGTAATATTCCCATCTATAGAAGTGGGTCCAGGAAAATTTAATTATATCACCGGAGCATTGTGGCAATTTTTATCACATGCTATGATATCTGATTCTGAAAGGCGTGCTATAAAACAGAGCATGGCATTAAAAAAAAATTAAAACGAAGTTGTTTGTTGCCTTTGTATTTTTCCCTCTAATCCACCAATGTGGACTTGAGATCATGTCTCCTAGTTTCATTCAGACACCATTGGCCTTATTTTCCTCTTCCTCAAACCACTTTTACACAAGAACAACGTTGCTGATTTCAGCAGAGCTTGTAATATTTTATGTGATTGGAGAACCAGGTCCTTTACCTCTGGCCTCACCAATGAGCAGGTGAGGAGGTGGGGGGAAGTCTTTGGGCTGTTAACATGTCCCTCTAGCCTTGTTTTGTATATCGAAGGGCAGGTGAAGCTTCCCTAACTGAGGTGACTTCTACTACTGTGCACCCTATATAAAGGCATGTTGGTCCTAGCTCCATGCCTAGCACTTGGGGGTTATGTTTTTTCTTGAGGATTTCCATCCCTTTTGCATTATGGAAGTCAAAGCTGACAGTGAAGTGCTCACCTATTGCACTTGTAGGAAGCTTACAGAGGATTCTGGAAGCAGCTGCAGCAAGATCAGTTGCGGTGATCAGCCGTTTAACAATCAGCCGTGGGAGGACCTCCCCCCCCCCCCACGGTCAGCAAGAGCGTCCCCGGGGAGACCACCCCACAGTCACTGGAGGGGCACCAGTCACCCATGATCAAAAGCATAAATACAAAATGGTGACACCTGGCTGGATGGCAGCTCTATGGAAAAGAACTTGGGAGTCTTGGTAGACCACAGGCTCAATATGAGTCTGCAGTGTGATGCAGCCTCACAAAAGGTGAGTGCGTTTTTGGGCTGCATCAATAGAAGCATTAGGTACAAGACATGGGAGGTGATAGTGTCTCTCTACTCAGCACTGCTTAGGTTTCATATGGAGTACTGTATGCAGGTCCGGGCTCCACATTTTAAAAAGGCTGTGGGAAGTTAGTGAGGGTCCAGAAGCAGGCAACACAGATGATAAAGGGTTTGGAAAGCAAGTCATATGAGGAGAGGCTGAAGTTCAGCTTGCAAAAGGTGCTTAAGAGGGGCCATCATAGCAGTCTTGAAATACTTGAAGGGCTTCCATAAAGAAAAGGGAAAGCACCAATGCCTGGAAGTTGCAGCAAAGTAAGTTTAGATTGGATATCTGGAAAAACTTTTTCACTGTTAGAACAGGGAGGCAGTGAACAAACTGCCTAGGGAAGTTGTGGACTCTCCATTACTGGAGGTGTTCAAGAAGAGGTTGGACAGCACTGGTTGGGGAAGATCTAGGTGTAGCTATGCCTATGTTCTACCATGGGTATTTCCCATACTTCTGGGCTTTGCTAGTTGCCCCTGACCCCTCCCTTCCCCCTTTTCTGCTATATGTATCAGGGAGTTTTTAAGCATTGGAAGAAGCATTGAGTGTTGGCTACAACCAAGGCTGTAGACCTGGGATGTGCCAGTGCTCCTGCTGGGAACAAAGCCACAGGTTCCTGGCTAAAGGGTCTTGCCCCTCCACTCAGGGTCAGACTGATCATTGTATCTGGGGTCAGGAAGGAATTTCAATCCATGGTTAGAAAGGTACAGACTGTGGAGATCTTCGCCTTCTTCTGTAGCAGGACCTCTTGAGTGTATATCGGCAACATTTTATAGAAGCAGGACATTAACTGCCATTGTTCCCTGTGGCAGGTTAGGGTTTTAGGTTCATGTTGTGTCAGGGTTGAGAGTAGTCTTATGTAGAGTTTAAATGATGGTTGTACAGGATGGTTTGGATAGGGCTGATCCTGCCTCAGGCAGAGGGGTGGACTAAATGACCTCTGGAGGTCCTTTCCAGTGCTACTTCTCTATGACTCTAAGCCTAAAAATATGGTGAGGTGCTTTTGGAATGGAGGACTTTTAGGGGCTCTCTCTTGCCATGTGTATGTACCATCCTTAGCACAATCGGTCATTTCTCATGGCTGAGGTTTCTTGGCAAGTAAAAGGCAAGTGTATGGTGTTCCCTGGAGATTAATGTAAATATTATAATTACACTAGAAGGGAGTGCTAATGCTAAATATATGCTAGGGGTTCTTTACTGTTTATAAGCTCAGCCACATGTGGGGAGAAATCTTTTCAAGAAAATTAATCCTTTCTGTAAGGTTTTGTTTAAAAAGAACGTTTTTTCTTTCTAGAATGTACAGCTACAATACATGGCATTAAAAAATAATTAATAATCAGCCCACCTAGGGTGGTTTTTTTGGGGGTTTTTTTTTTGAGATCATAGAATCATAGAGAAGTAGGGGTGGAAGGCCTTCAGAGGTCATCTAGTTTAACTCCCTGCCTGAGGCAGGATCATCCCTATCCAAACCATCCTACACAATCCATAATCCAAACTCTTTGTAAAACTACCATCAACTGCCGTCACATATGAACTATATCAGTGGTGCTCAGCCTCTAACCCATGAGCGAAATCCAGCTTGTCCCCATGGGTCCAGAAATTTTGCAGCAGGGGACCAGTACCAGTGTTCAGAGCCAGCCTTAGGGAAAATGGAGTCTGGGGCAAACTTGTATTTTGGTGCCCTGGCTCCCCAGCACCCTCCCCAGCACCCCTTAACTCCCCCCTGAAAATCAGAGGTGCTGCTGCAGGCACAATCAGGTAGGCAGGGGCATGGGAAGAAAGAGAGGGGAAAGAGCCAAGCCAGGCATGGATTCAAGGTGTTCAGGGCCCCTCAGCAAGCAGTGGCAGAGTTGGACCCCCCTGGCCGAGGGGCCCTCCCCAGGCCTGGATGCCATGGAGGCAGAGGGATCAGGGGGGTAAATGGGTCTCCAAAGCCACCCTGCTGTGTGGACATGGTGCCACCCCCTCTCCCCAAACTGGCCGAGTCAGCCAGATGCCCTGGGGAGAGAGAAGCCCAGCCTCTAATCCCAGGGCCACAGGGGACTTTGTACACGATGCCTGCAGCATGGGGTCTGTGTAATGCAGTGGGTTTGTGTTGGGGAGTGCCCAATTCACACTCATGAGCTGCCTGGTCATGGGCCAGTCCTGTGGGTGCTTGGGCATGGCAGCAGGATGTGGGGAGCCAGGGAATGCAGCTGCCTCTGGGGAGGGGCATAGGTGCCACATGGGGGTCACCAGAGAGGTGGGGGGGGGCTAAGCTGGGCCAAGACCCCTATGATCCTCTCTGTTTGCCTCCTGCACCCTCTGTGGTCCTGTGGTTGGCCAGTCTGGACTCCATCAAATAAGCAATGAGACCCCTTGGTGGGGAAACTGAGGCCGGGGCAGCAGGTGGAAGAAGGAAGATCCCCACTCCCATGCCAAGGCTGGCTCCAGGTCTCTGGGATTCACTCCACTGGGGTAGATTTGGGGTGACCATTTACCCCTTAAGCCTCAGAGGAGGGGGCAGCTCCAGGCCCAGGGGAGGGGGTCCCAGGACTCCAGCAACCCCAGACCTGGCTCCATATCCAGGGCTGGATTCTGGCCCTGGCTTGGGCTCTGTAGCAGGACGGGCACCATAGGGGGTGGGGGGAAGGAAGCAGGGCAGGGACCAAGCTGAGTCTGGAGGGTCACCTCCAGTCTGCACTGCCTCCCCCCTAGGGATGGGTGTCTCTGCCTGGCTCCAGCACCCAGGTCAGAGGGAGTCAGAGCTGGAGCTGAAGCCAGGCTCCCCCCGGTACAGCTGCCTGCAGATGAAGGACCTGCAGGTACTGCCACAGCATTGAGCCTGACCCCCTCCCAGAAACCCCAGGTGGGGGTGGAAGCTGTAGTTTGCCCCCAGGAGCCCTGCCCTCCCTTGCTCTGCCCCTTACCATACTCGGTTGGGTCAGGATACTGCACTCTGCCTGCCCATCTAGGTACCATGCTGTGCCCCGGCACCTGGGGCTGCCTGGCTTGTGTGCATGTGTCTATGCGCCCCAGATGCCATTGTCTAGGTTTTTGCCAACATGGATCAGTCAGGGCAGGGTGGGGGCAGGCGTGGGGCAGGGTGAGGGAAGAGCACTGCTGTGCATGTTTGTATGTGTGGTACCCCGCCATGGCATCCTGGGTGGTCACCCACATTGCCCACCCCTAATGCCAGCTCTGCCAGTGTTCATTGCCATGGCTTTGGAAGTTGCAGCAATTAATGTTGCCAGTGATTTCTTACTACCAAATGTCCATATCCATGCGGAGCTCTGTGGGCCAGATGATGTGACCCTGTGCACTGGAAGGCATAGGCACATGGGGCTGCTCTGTGGCTGGATCCAGTCCATGTGATCAGGCTGGTGTTTGGGCTTGTTCCTCAGCTGGATCTGGCTCAGGAAGCCAGGCCAGCACACTGGATGGCATCTGTGGACCAACCCTGTGTGCTGACCCCATGCTGGATTCACCCTGCAGACAGGGCCCACACCAGTCATCTGGCCTGCAGAACTGGAAGATTGAGTACCATGGAATTATATAATACTTTAATATAATAGTTTCATTGTTTCATAGTGGGTAGGGTCAGAAGGGACCTGAGCAGATCATCAAGTCTGACCCCCTGCCATGGGCAGAAAAGGATGTTGGAGGATCACCTCCTTGGACCTGCTCGTGGTGCATCTGTGGATGCATGACCACGTTCTTGCATTAGCGGCTTGTGTTCATCTTGGAAACAATGATGACTCCAAGATCCTTTTCTCCCTCTGTGCTGATGAGAAGGGAGTTCCCCAGCCTGTAGGTCTGCTGCTGGTTCTTCCTCCCTAGGTGCAGTACCTTGCACTTGTCCGTATTGAATCCCATCCTATTCTCATTCGCCCACCCCTGTAACCTGTCCTGATCTAGTTGTAGCCTGAATTCTGATATTTAAGTGCTTTAAATTTTTAAGGCGTGGTGAGGTCACCAAAGAGGAGGAGCTGCACTGAAAGATAAATGAAAGATCATTAAATTATCTAGTGTCCATTATAGCTAGGAGCTATTCTATTAAATTAAAAGTCTTTGGTCAAAAAGAGGTCACTGATTCTCTCTGACTCTCTTGGTCCCACTTTCCAGGCAGCTCCTCTGTGCTGTTAATGGGAAGCCTGAAAGGAAACCTAGGCTGAGCTGACACTCCACACAAAAAACTGTGAGCTGGAGAAGGAACAATCCTTGAGGACTCACTTGCAGAGTTCCTGCCTGATTGGTTTATTTGGGAGGTTTGGGCTGTTCCCTTGACCTTTTTGCCTATTTGGAGACCTGCCCCTCAGCCTCACATATCGTCTGAGATTCCTGGGAATCCCACAGCCCTTGGAAGCATATCTCTACTTGGGCTCCGGCAACCACTCCCAGAATCACCTGGGACTTCTAGGATCCTCTAGGAAAGGTGATTTTTGGGTAAAAGATTAGCCTCAGGTCTAATGTCTTTTGGGGCAATAGATTCATCAATAAGCATCCTCCTGCTTCTCAGTGCCATTTCAAGTTTTCATCACCCATGTGGTCACTGGACCTGCAAAGCAATCCATGGAGCTTTAGTGGAACTAAGGGTGGAGCTGCACAGTCGTTTATTTCCTATTCTATACAAAACATGTTCCCTCCATGCATGGATTTGAAGAGGGTAGATAGATGCTCTCAGCCTGAGCACCTCAGGATTGAATGTGATAGAATTAATAATAAAAGAAAAAAGGATTAAAGAATGATTCCCTATTTCATGCCACCTTCTTTCAATATGGATCACAAGCAAGGTGGGTTCTGGCACTCCTAAAAGATTAAAGCAATTATTATCATGTCAATCTAGTTTGTTTACATATGTTTGAAATGAATATAACATGTTACATATGTTTGAAATGAATTATATGCTCTAGTAATTACTCAGGGCATGAATTACAATGTCATTGAGACAAGGACAGGACAGCACTTTTGCAGTGCTCACTGTTTACCCCCTGATATTAATCTGCCTGTGTTTATTTATAACCATGTGCACACATATACAAAGACACAAGCTTGCATGCACGCATTTGTATCTGCCTATGTATTAGCCTCTGCTTCATGCTGGTTAAACAACAATCTGTCAGCTCTTATGTTGTAACAAGAGCAGACCAAGCTCTTATGAATGTATGCTGGATTTCATTGGGGATCACAGCAGTTTTTCACATTTTGTACGTGCTAATTCAGCTAAGTGTGATAAAACACCTGATCTGTCATTTTCCGTACAGGAAATACCATATTGGGACCTATTACACCTCATATGCCCACTAGAAATGGGCCATCTGGAGATATTTGGGTTCACATCCAAGTATACATACTGTCTGAGCTTAAATCCACCCTTCTGGTATTTTATGCAAACCATGAGGTCAATTTGGATCAAATTTAGATGCTGAGGTTAAATCAAAGCTTTGCAAAGTACATGGGAAGGAAACACAAAGGGCTGGAGCAAATTCATTTAAAATGCATTCCTCAGACATGTTTTTCAGTGGTTGCCTGGCTCAAAGGGAGTCAGCGTGATCTAGAGAGAGGGGACGCCAAGCAACCTGGTTTCTAGTCCCAGCTTTTAACCAGCCTACTGGTTGACATAGGGCGAGTTGTTCCTCCTCTTTGTCTTACTCATTTCAACTGTAGGCTGTTTGGGGCAGGAACTCTGTGTCTGGCCAGTGCCTAACTTAGTGGGATCTCAGTCTAAACTGAGGCCTGTAAGTGCTACTATAATAACACTTATGCCACATCCAAGCAGACATTATTGCCTGGTTATCAGGTCCCAGGGTAGCAAGTGATGTTTAATGTCAGTACAGAGTCCAGGACAGCCCAGTTGCCCACTGGTAATGTTAAACCATATGTGTACCAATTGGCGCACATGTACATTAACACAGATTAACGTGGCTTGTATTTATTCGCATGGAAGCGTCTTCTTACAATACAAACAGCAGAATCCCTTGAGCACTGGACTTTCCCTTCTGATCCTGTACCTTACAACAGCTGAGGTGTTGGGAGAAGTGAAAGGGATTGGTCCACTTTGGATCTGAAAGGTTTTTCTGGTGGCACAGTAGAAAATAACCTGAAGCACGGGTCTAATCTTGCCTGGGTATGCATTGAATGTACCATGGAAGGCAGTAGGTGCATTAAAATAGGCCATCCTGCTTGGTGTATGCTTTGTGGCCAACTGGAAGTGCGGTAGTTGTATGCAGGTTGGCCAGTTAGCTCTGGCCCCCAGCAGCTCGCCCACATCATTGCAAGCTACTTCTGGGTAAGGACATAACACACACGAAGCAGCATGGCATGTTTGGGCATAGCATTGCCTGGTACAGTAAGTTTGCAGTGCAGACATGTCCATTGCATGACAAAGACCTGGAAGGAGTGACATCTAAAAGCCATTGAAGAATAAGAATCCCTTAAGAGATTCATCTTTATATCTCCAAATGAATGACCTCTTTCTAAATGTGACTCAGTGCACAGGGGTCACCTGAAGGGCAGTGCCCATCTCAGAGCTACTCATTTCACACATCCGCATCTTCTCTCTGCTCCTGACACAAAGCACAGCTGTGGCCCATCCAGCCCTCGGCATCCCCTGGCCTTAACTGGTTTTTAATCGGCTGCATTTGTCCCAGACACAGAGGACATATGGCACCAGTGAAGCCCCATTAAACGTACACTTCATTGCTTTCATCAGCCTGTGTCACAGCTTCAGTATTCGTTTAATGTCGGGCTTGATCCATGAACAAAGGTTTACAATATACGTTAAAATATGATACATACAGTGTGAGACAGCAACATTGTCGTAAATCTGTGGGGAAATCAAAGCTAATGATACCTTTAGTCAGGGCAGTAACGCAGCTCTTTGTTCTCAGTTTGGCTGCAGTCTAGAGAGACTGAATTCTCTTTCAACTTCCCATAGTGTGTTCTGCACATTTCCAAGAAGGCTTTTTGTGTGCGAGTGGGAGATAGGCAGACCTTATAGACAGAGGCTACTCAGTGGTGAGATAGAAAGAGAGGGGTGGGAACTGTGTAACTCTGCAGGAGAAGTTTGCTGCAAAGGTTTGCAGTGAAGAGAGTGAGTGGGTGAGCACTTCAGGTAGGGTTGGCAAGCCAGTCAACTGACAGATCAAAGATTACAGCAATTTTACAAAAGCTACATTTTTATATAGTTTTCTTGACACATGTATTCATGAAAAAAATATGCTTTTTCTGCGTGTTATTTGGACCTATTGGCAATTTTTGACCAATATTTGACTGGTCAACTGACCAAACTTTATTTGACCAGTCAAATACCCAACCCTAACTTCAGGCTTATATTTCAGTGCAAGGGAGTATGAGTTCCCTGCATGGGTTCCCCTTAGCTGCGTGTTAGTATCAAGTGTGCATGCAGAAGGAGGTGCTGCATGCAGGCTTCCCACCTCCCCTGACAATACAGGTAGGGAATGGAGGGAATGAACAAATCTTGTCCTTGTCTAAGCAGCAGCCACCACCAAGCATCTGCCATCGCACTTCTGAAAACTCTACATGGCACTTATGCTGCCAGGGTTTGAAGTGCACCCAGGGAAGACATCAGCTGCTGAAGGGACTGTGGCAACCAGCAGAAGGCCTGGGAGTATCTCCGTGCACATTCTGCCAGCAACTGAATGGAGGCCGAAGCTCAGCAGAGGTGGAATAACTCTTTTGGTGATTGTGCTGCTGCTGAGGAGAGATGGGTGTGAACCCATTCAGACCTGTGCTGGCACAACCAGAGTTCTTCTGAGAAAAATACTGTAGGCCAGGTCTTAGTTTCCACCTCCCCAACCTGCTGATCCATATAGGAACGGTCAATAGCAAATGACAACTCATGCAACCAAGGGAAAAGCAAGAGGCAACTTTTGTCTCAGGGAAGGTGTCTTGAGCCCAAGGCAGGACAACTGTTCACAACTGTGCCAGTCTAGGCTAGTGGAGGCTTACATAAGATGTCAAGGGACAGACTCCAAGATTTCAGCAGTGTTCCCAGATTTGGGCACTTCATGTTTTGGATGTTCAATTTGAGGCATCTATAGGGGTGTGATGTTCAGGGGCCTTTGGCAACCACATCTCCCAATGGCCCTGGAGTAGTAGGCACAAGCCAGGATTTCAAAATATCTTACTGTTAGATTTTCAAGGAACTTCAGCTCCCATTAAACACCTAAATAAGGATCAGATTTTCCAAAGCACTCAACATTCACCAGCTTTTCTTGCCCTCCCCCCTTCCAGCTTTCCAAAAGATCTCACAGTTCAGTGTGTACTCAGTGTACTGTGCTCTTGCAAATCTGACATATTGGGCAAGTTGCATGGTGTTTACAAAACCAGAATTAGAAGCGACATCCAGCATTAGCAGACAGAATTGCATCACAGGACCAAAATTCAGCTAGATATGGACCTCTCTCCAGTCATGCCAATGGGCCCATCCTGGTTTATACCAGCTGAGGATTTAGCCCACAAGCATTAGGCCTTTACATGAAAAGTTCCTGCAGTATGCAGCAGATTGATTGGCACAGGTCCTCCCCTTGGAGGAATTCCAAGTTGGCTTAAAATGATGATTCCTAGAAATGCCACTTGATTGACAGAATCCCAAAGAACATCACAAGCTAAAGAATGATAGCCTTTGATCTGACACAGGAATGACAGCTCTGCTTTGAATCCACCTTGGTCTTAGCATGGCTTGTATTTATCAGCGTGTTGTAGCTTCCTTAGAACTTTTTGGCCTACAAAAGTGTCTACTCCTTTGAGAAGTTCAGGAAAGTTTTGAGACTGCTCTGGGTTGCGTTTGGAGTTCAAGCTGGGTTGTGCTAAAACACACGACAAGACGAAGTCACAAGGTCTCTCCTCTCTCCCTCCAGCATTGCTGATTGATTGAGTCCTTCCCATGTAATCAGACAGATTAGCTCAGCAGTGCTAGCGTCACTCATTTCCTCAGAGACCCAGGGTGGATTTCAGGTGATTCAGTTGGGGAAAAAAAAATCAGTTTAGTCCTTGCTAATGTCTCTGCTTAATTTTGATAGGCAGGTGTACTAGTACTTTACATTATCCTTCTTTGACACCTGCCTTGCCATGAACTCGGGGAATCCATGGCAGGTTTTCCTTGCCAACCATGGGGGTTAGGTTCCTGAAAGTTCCCGTGGTTAGCAAAAACTGTCAGGACTGGGGGAGCAGGGGCTGTGGGTAGGGGGTGAGGGGCACTAGCAAGGCTGTGGAGCTGGTGGGGGAATGAAAGGCACGAGCAGGGCCAGGAGGGTCATGGGGGGGCCATGGTATTTTCCAACTGTACCCCCCCTTCTCTGAAGCATGGGTGCTCAAAACTGTGGTTGGCGAGGGAAACCTGTATTATTATTTTCTGATCACTTCTTCCCCATGAATAGGGACAGACCTGCAGTATTAACAGTAACAATAATACATTTCCAGGAATCTATTTAGCTGAGGTCAGAATTGTGTTTGTACATCCTAGATTAAATTTAGCCCCACTTGTTCTTGTGAGACTGCAGACCCGTGAAAGCCTGTCATGAAGACTCGGACTCATTCAGTGCAATTCTTGCTTACCTAGGTGTTTACCAGGGACCTTGATCATGGGGACAAACATCCTCATGGAACTGAAGCCTTTTATTTATTCTGCAAGGTTTGTAAACCAGTTCTGACCATCACAAGCTCAAACATTCTGCACAGTCTATGCAGCATGTACATAGATAAAGTATAGAGTGTAATTACCTTGGGAAAGCAAATCAGAGATGGAAGGTCACAGGTCACTGTGAGTGATGTCTCATTTGGTACCACGGGAGGGTGTTATTTGGGAGGTTTTATCACTTATATTCTCTCCCCACCTAAAAAAAGTCCTGGTCATCCTTCACAGTGACCTGTGTATGGCAGAGTACTTAGGTTTCAGTCTTGCTAAAGATATTGCAACTCATCCTCTCAATATGTGATTTGGATAATCCTGGGTGCACGGACCTGTTCCATCTGAACTGCTTGTTCCTGGGACACAACAAACTTCTTCTTTGGGAATCATCACCCAAGCAGCACATGATGACTCATAAGGTTACCTTGGGGGCAGACATATTACTTAGCTCAGGGATAATCTGTTAAAGAGTGTTGCAACTTTTATTTGATACCTTGAAAGTTGCTCCTCACCTTTCCTTGGTCATTTTCACAGAAGAGGCGCAGGTTTTTTTAATAGATTTCCATACATATTTCATCATAAATCATTCTGAGCTGCTGACTTCCTGCACAACACTGTCAATGGGTGTAGCATAAAAACTTGGAAAGTGTTCTTGGAGCTACCAAGGAAGAATAGATTTGGGGATTATCTTCAAAAACTTCAAGGGTTAAATTCACAAGCAGGTCTTAGACTTAACATTAGAGTTCCTTGCCTTGAGGTGCCCTGATGCCTTGTGGAGCCCTTATCTCTGAGGTCAAATCTTGGGCTTCCCATCCAAGGTATAGGGAATGTCTAGGACATGATTCCCAACCTTGGGGTTGTGACCCTATTTGGCGTAGCAGTGATAAAAAATGGGGTCACAAAGATGCTTGACAGTGTTGACCAATTATGATGAATATACTTCCTGTTTATAAATATAAGTTGAAATGATTTTAAAAAATTAAATGAAAAATATAAACACCATAAACATGGTAAAATGCCATATTTATGACTTATTGATCTTGCCTGCAGCATTTTGGGGTTGCAAAAAATTTCCAATGTTTAAATGGGGTCTTGCTAAGTAAAATGGTGCCCACATGCTGAAATGGGTACTGCTTAGGCTGTGGAAAAAGGCAGGGCATGAACCCTGCCCCTGAAAGACAGGTAAGTGCCTGACACTCAGCTAGGGGCAATTGCCTCCTTCAGTTTAGGATGCAAAACCATAATTTTTCCCATAATTTTGGATTTAGGTTCTTGAAGCAGTTTAGTCCTTTCTCACCACAAATGGATGGTGACACTGCTCCGTTAATACCCAATGTTTAGGGTGCTTTTGGATATAGCACTAATTACCGGGCCATGGGATGCTCAGTAACAAGTCTCTCTCTCCTGCTGAAGCAACTCCACAGATTTAGGTAATCATTGAGTCAGAAAAAGAAAGAGTTTGATCAGCCTAGTGGCTGTTGCATTCACTCAGGAAGACTGGATTTCATTCCCATAATTAAAGATAGAACAGTTTTAGCCTGAGAAACCCACAATGTAATATCCTGTAACTTAGTAGTTAGGATTTCACTTTGGATGCGTGGGGCAAATGGTCTCAGTTAAGGTCCCTGCTCCAAACCAGGATGAGAACCTGAATCAATATGCCATCTGAACGCTCTAGCACTTTTACAATCAGAAGCCTGGAGACAAGATGGATATGGAGACCCCTTCTCCTACTGAGGCTGCCTCCTTCTACTGACTGTGTTTTGTGAGAAGCTCAGTATGACAGGCAGTCTCTGGAAACTCCTGCTCCAAGGACTGGGACCTGCAGAGGAGACACGGGGATGCCCAGCTGAAGTATCTTGAAAGCTGGTTGTGTATGTCTGATGGTAGGCATTCAAGGAAGTTTGCTGGGAGAAATTTAGGCACCTGGGACCAAATATGAATTGTTCAGCTAGATGCCTCTCTGGGAAGTGGCTTGAATTTAGGCTTTCCAATTTAAAAAACAGTGACTGTGGTTGACCCTGCTCCAGGGGCTGCAAAACTGCATAGATGCCTAAAGTCCCCCTCTAAACTGTGTAGGGAGCCTAGCTCTCTATTTGGATCATCCTCCTGGGGCAAGGCACCTATCTTTTAGGTGTCACAACACTGACATGGAGGCATCTGTTGTTAATCTAGATCTGGTCCCTGCCTGGTAACACATCTGCCTGGTAAAGCAGCAGCGGAATAGGAGTTTGAGGTGTCTCAGTTCTGGATTTAGATGCGTAAAGTGGCACTTTGGTGCTTACAACCTACTGCAGCTCATAGCCTAAGTGAATGCCCAGCTAATGTGAGTACTGTCTTCTGTAGGGATTTGCCCACAGCAGCAGGATGGGAACGTACAATGAGAAGACATTTCTGGATCTAATTTCTGTGATTTCTGTGCACACAAGAACTTTATATTTCATATAATTCTTCCACACATTTATTGAGTAAATGGTGTTATATTTCACTTTAAACTGTCCTAGTATTTATTGAGAAGCATCCTGAGCAGAATTGCTTACATCAGCTGGGCACAGCCTGTCAGTACTAAAACCTTTGTGAAAGTGGGTCAATTTCTTTGGAATTTTGTTTAGGGAGAAAAATGTTGAAATATCCTAGTTCAACATATTCAAAACAAAATACTTTGATTCTTCATTTTAGAAGTTTTAAAATGTTTATTTTACAATATAATACAAACATACTATGATGTACAATTTTAAAATGTCGAATAGAATTCAAAATGTTTTAATTGATCATATTTTCCTCTCTTGATTTCTTAATTCTTTTTCTCGGAGAACTTCAAAAGTTTACTTGTCTGCTTGTTATGAGCAAAACGTTGATGTCTCGAAAGCTTTCACAAAACAGAACTTTTCTCTTTCACACAGCGACAAGTAAAAATAAACATTTACAGTTTCACCAGTCTCTGATTTTCACAGCCTGTCTCTCTCACATGCACTTTCACCTTTTTGCTTTTAATGTTTTTAAAAAATCCCAAAACATCTCTGTCTCTCCCTCTCCCTCTCTGCCCCCCCATCCAGTCACAAAGAGACACTGAATCTGTTAATATCTACCTGAATATGATTCCCGGTATTATGTCAGCCACTGACTCATGGTGATTCCCAAATAAAATACAGGGTAGCTCAGCTTTACCAGTGGCACCTTTATTCCTCTAGAGGGCATTGCAGTACAGATTTTAAAGTAATGGGAATGAATGATTCACTCCACATGAGTTCTAGCTTTTCTCTATAAACCTATAATTAGCCTGGAAAAACCAAGACATTTTGCAATGCTACACTCATGTGTCTTCTTTCTTCTTCTGCAGCTGCTAAGTCCTAGAAGATGGAGAGGGGTAGCTGTTGAAAGGGGAAGCATTGGGACTTAGGGATACTTTGAATCAGAACTTCCTAGACTTTAAAGTGGAAAAAACTCTGGTCGTACCCAGTTCACTCTTCCTTTCAGTATCCACTATCTGTCACTGTGTGACACAGGATACTGGGCACGATGCATCTATGGTTTGACCCAGTAAATGATAGTTCTTATGTTTGTTTGCCTATAAGGCCTAATGCAGGTGCCAGGGGCTGGTCAAACATGGGTACTGCCAGCACTCCTTTATTGACCCAACCTGGCATGGCTGCTGGTGGCAACTGGCTGTAGAATAATGGCTATCTTTTTAGGGGTAAACTGACCAGAAAAAGTAGCAATCGATTTCTGCTCCCATCCCAAACAACTGTCATTTAATTGTGATTATTTAGTTTCTGAAACTGGACTGAAATTTATTTTCTACGAATGTATGAACAAAGCATTGCTCACTCAGATGTCACCATCCCTGCCTCTCCTCCCCTCAAGTGTTAAGCCAAGATTTTCAACAGTGAGGAGTTACTTTGGTTGTCTCCATTATTTGGTATCTGACTTGAGACACCTGAAAGGGATCTCATTATAAGAAAGTGGTGGGTCCCTTGAAGTGGCTTCAAGTTGGGCTACCAAAACCTGAATCATCCAAAATCACAAGTCACTTCTAAGAAGTGGTGAGGCACACAATGCAATTTGGCTTCTAAAGAGCAAAAATGTTCATAATATTTTATTACTATTTGTCTGACAGTAGAAATGCACCAGTGAGGGATATGATAATATCCATTTCTCAGATTAATAAAAAATACTAGATGACTGGAAATAAATTTTAAGGCAAAGTCTTTGAAGACATGTTGGATATAATGAGTTTGATGTTCACAAGTTATTACTTTGATTCAGTATCCAAACAAAAGAAAAATAGAGATAATTTGCCAGTAAGTGTCTGTCAAGGGAACAGATTCAGATGGAGACAAGGGTTATACCTAATCATATCCAGGAAGTAAAGAGATCAGAAAGGACATCATTGTCAGAGCTATTTAAAGTATTGCTAGTGAGATCTACCTTCCAAGAGCTTTAATAAAAGATGGATAGACTGGTTAAAAAACACGTGAAACCACTATGCCCTGAATTTTGGGCTCCAGAGTGTTCACTTACATTGTAGATTATAGTAGTACCTAGCAGTCCAAAGAAAGATATCATTGTGGCAGGCACTGTCCATACACCCTGCTTGCAATCTCAGTAGGAAGTGACCTAATTTTCCAAAGTGCTGAGCTAGTAGTTGGTGCTCATCAGTTTTGAAAGGCTGGGCCATTAATTAAGGTGGTGAACAATGGCTAACCAGATATTAGGGGTAAGAGTCTAACCTCCTTCTCTGTTTTGTTTATATTTCCCTGCTGACAAAGGGTCCCAAAAGCTCAAGGGGCATAGTAGTCCAGAAATGGGCATATCAGAAGGACATCCATAAATATATCCCAATATATACCCCCTGCTCCTCTCCTGCCATGAATCCGTCCCTTCACAAGTGGGTCATGCTCAGGGTAGGACTGTGATGTGCAGTGTTGCTAGCATTCTGGCAATATTACAGGTCATGCAACAGCCTCAGGAAGCAGCTGTAGTTTAGACAAGTTTCTGGAGCATCTCCAGCATTCAGAATAGCTGAGGAGTTTGAAAGTATAAGGCTAATTTATGCCACCAACCTCTCCTCTCCTCTCCTTTTCTCCCCATAGGCTGTACAGTCTCAATTCTCTCTCTTAGAAGAGTAGCACAAAGTTGCTCTCCCTCTTCCTAAACATTTCTATAAATCTTGCCCACAATATCCACAGGTTTATTGCATCTAGACTGGGATATTAAGACAAGTTATGTGAAAAACAGTTTTCCTTTCACAAGTTATCTGTGATCCTTTTGTGTTCATGCTCTATGAATTTGCTCCATTAGCATGAATACTTTTGGGGAAAAATTGCTTATTCGCTTGACAATTTGCCAGTGAAATTTCATCCTTCCCCTCCCCCCACAAACTGCAAGTATCAGTTTGTGGTTTTCAGATTTTACATGCAAACATATAGATCAAAATTTGCACCCTTCAAGGCCTGTTATATAAGCCATCAATCAAGAAACAGAAGTGGTACCATGTGGCTTATTTAGTAAGTGGTACCACAACGGCATATATTTCATCTTTTGCATAAATCACAAGTGATCTGCACACAGAATTTTTCAGCGAAGAAATTGAGACCATATCTTTAAATAATCAATATATATGAGAATTTTGAAGCGAGTTTCCTGGAATGTAACACAGAAAAAGAGGTAAACATTTATTAAGTACATTTTTCATTTAAAATTATTCTCTTGGCTCTGCCTTGATGCAAAGTTATTTACCACAGGTGTTATAGGGGATGTGCCGCTGTATACAGTTCAGTTTGCTGGATATTGTCACATGACTGGAACCAATTTGTTCTAATTACTGAGAAACCTACAATAATCACTCAACAGTCAAAATCTATGAGCTGCTGACATCTCACTTTCCTTTCTAGTAAACACTCACATCATAGAGGCCAGCTTAATTGAATTGTCTATTTGCTTTCCACTTCCCCATGGGCTTTTCACTTCCTCCTCAGAGAAACTTAACACACTGATTAGGATATTACATAGTGAAATATGAAAACCTACTATAGAGGGTGAATTACCTGACTCTGGTTTTTTCAGTGTTGAGAAGCATGAAAAGGATGAGCAATGCCTATAGTTTTAATGCTGACTGTAACTGTCAAGATAAAGTGATCCATATATACTTCATACTTAAATAGTCACATTCTAATTTACATTTATGATCTCTCTGCAGTCATCTCAGTCCATGTGGGCCTTAAAGTATTATTTACTTCCACTTCAAGGCCCAGCATGCATTGCCAGAACAATGTAAACAGGTTTTCCATGTAAATGAGATTCATTCAATATTTTCACTTCAAACAATGCTCAGGGAATGTGAAAGGCAATGTACAGAAAAAAATACTAGAAAAAACAGGTAGTAGAAATGTCTCTGGTAGGCAAATGGAAAGAAATTCATCATGTTACTAAATTAAACTGAGACTTACAGACTGATTATAGTGTCAAGAACCATTAGTATAAAGGGAAGGATCAAGTCATTTAAATATTCAAACAGAGGTTTTATTATATGTAAATGCAGAGGTATATGACAATTATATATATTTTCTATTAGATAAAAGGGTTTGTTTTCCCCTTCAGTTATCAGTAAGTTTCCTTATTTGTACCTGTCGAGGATTATTGAAGTTTACAACTGCAGTGTTAGGTAAATACAATGTCCTTTGCCAACAGGAATATCCTGTTTATAGGAACTGTCTTTTACAAGGTGCCAGCTCCAAGTTCACATTTGTGTGCTGCCATATCAGAATATTTTACAGCTCACCCAAAGATATTTCTAACAATATATTACTTTAAAACTATTATTTTGAAACACACTAAGGGGGTGGAAGGTAGGATTTTTCATCTACGTTCAGCTGCTAATTTTAATATTAGCAGTAGGGCTGTGCGAAATTTCGACAGGTGTTTCATTTCGAAGCTGTTTCTACACATTTTGAGCTTGAAACAGCAAAATCGAAATAAAACGAAAGGCTTTCAAACAACTTTAAAATGAAACGAGGGTACTTGAAATGTTTCAAAAGTTTCAAAATGTTTCGAGTTTCAAAGCTGAGCTTGCTTGCAGCTAAACAGAAACAAAGGAGAGGGAGGGGGAAGAGGGGGGAAGGACTGCTCTGATATTGACATCTAGCTCACAGTTCGATTCCCCAGCTGTCTGATTGCTTCCCCCCAGCTCTCTGATCATCTCCCCAGCTCTTCCCAGGTGTGTGGGCCCCCAATCTGTGTGCAGGATTTCAGCAGGCTGCTGCTGCAGGCTGGGGTCAGCGGCAGCCTGCTGAAACCTGGCGTGCAGATCCGGGGTCCTGTGCTTCCCAGGAAGAGTTTGGGGAATGATCAGAGAGCTGGGGAACAGCGCATGGCACCCTGCCAAGCCATGGTTCACCTGAGCCATGGGGCAGCTGCTGTGCGGGTGCCAGGTGGGGTGGGCGATCCCCGGTGCCCACCACTGCCCTGCGCTGCTTGGGGGGAGCTCTGCCATGAGTGCCCAGAGGCCCCAATCACTACTACCAGACCCAGGGCTTTTTTTTTTTTTTTCAAAGCTCCACACTCACCAGCTGTGGAGCATGCAGATGACAGCATGCTGCTGCTGCTGGCTGGGGCCACCACCAGCACCCAAGTCTGTCCAGTGCAGCCCACACCGAGCACCAAGACGAACCCAGTGCTGGCAATGGCCCCATCCGGCAGTGGCAGCCTGCTGTCATCTCGCACACGGATCCATAGGCCTGTGACCCCCAAGAAGGCTGTGGGACTGTGCTAGATTCCTCCTGGGGGGAGCGGGCCCCTGGATCTGTGTGCAGGATGACAGCAGGCTGCCACTGCCGGCAAGTGATATGAGTTTTGCTTTGAACAGTTTGAGTGCAGTTTCACAAAAAACCCTGCATCTATCTCCTTTGAATTTGGCAAACTTCATGGCCTCAGGAGTGGCTACCATCCCTGCAATTTTCATCCTAATCAGGCAAGCAATGACAAAGTTATAGGCATTTTTGTGATTCCCCATTATAGCCTATGGGTGAAACATCGAAATGCATCGAAACAGCATTGAAACAGTTTCGATACAACGAAACTGAACAGTGCTTCAAAACAGTGAAATGAAACTGTCCCTTCAAAATGGCAATATGGAAATTGAAACGAAACGGTGCTGTTGTGCACAGCCCTAATTAGCACTACTACAACTGGCAGGTGCAAGTTATTTACTATTTGCTCAGCAGTATTAGATGCATACTTCCTAGATACAAACAGCATTTGTGCATGAGATGAATAAGATGCCCTGCAAGTGCAAATGTGTAATGTACACATGAGTGACTAAGTCAAGATCTCTAAGAATTTGAACCTCTGTTTATAAACATGAGAGGGTTTTTTAGGAAATAACCTCTGAGAAAAGATTGTATTGTCTTGATCCCTGCAAGAAGGAGTTGATGATCAAAACAGGTAGGACAGGCAAAGGGTTCAAACTACTCCACCTTTCACAGGTAGGGAATTGAGACACAGAGAAATTATGACTTCTTTTGAGCTTAGCATTCAAACACATGATTAATTTTAGGCAGGTTAATTGCTCCACTGTAGTCAATGACAAAACTCCTGTGCACCAGGATTTACCCAGTGAGACTATTTATGTGCTTAAAGGCTTTGTTGATTTGAGGCCTAAGTGATTCAGTGATGCAAGGGAGTGTGGCAGAGCTGGGATTTGAAAGAAGCTCTCCCAAGCCTCTATCCAGTGCTTACCCTGGTTTGATTTTCCTTCCAAAATGGTATTTGCAGAGGCATAACAAACAATTTCTGAGCCTTGGGTGGCAGCGGTGGCTGGGCCACCATCCTTGCAAACCCTTAAAATCAGCGCCTGGGTCAGATGCCTGTTGCCCCCCCCCCCGGGTGTTCTGTGTATTTAGAAACAACCAAAATATGTTAATAATCCTGAGCCTGTTATTTATTTCAGTTGTTTTTGGAAAGTCAGATAAAAACATAGATGTCACTGTTAGACTCCCAGGCAACATTTGAATATGTTTAAGCAAGCACAACATAAAATATAACAATATAAGCACTCCAAATTTTATTCCTTATGCCCCATTTATTTCTTCTTTTCTTTTTCTCATGTACAACCCAATTTTTATTGATGCATATATTCAGATAAACTTTTACTGATCCAGGATCTTCTTCATAGGTTTTAAAAGCAGAATGGAACCATTAGGACTATCCAGTCTGACCTCTTATAAAACACGGGCCCTAGGCCCCTTTCCTACATCAAACCCAGACTTCTGTTTTTATTTGGTAATATAATCTATACTGAATAAAAGAGGGTCCCTCCCAGTTTCTGGGTACTTTCGACACACTCTTACAGAGGCATCTCATCTCAGCACAAAACAAAGAGCGACTTACCTAGGCAGTGATATAAACATAAAGAGTGATAGCTAGATTTGTAAAAGCACTCAGAACTCTTAACTGGATTTTCACAATCAGAGCAGTTGGCTGCTGAATTAATTTGAAAGTCTGGGGGCTGCTTGTAGGCATCTAAATGGAAGCTGAACTGTCATGAAAATCTGGCTACATACTTCGTCATCTGAAAAGGGAACTGCTCAGCACTGAGCTCTTTTTGAAAAATCTGACCCCTAATCAACCAATCAGGACAGCACATATGCCTGGAATCAAACATGGTGCTTTGCCAAATGAATATCAAAATCCCCAGCTGCTTTACCTTATGCAAACAGAGGGCTCTGAGGCCAATCCTCTCCTCTTTTGCACAACTGTTGTGTTCTCCACCATGTATTTAGAGCAGAAACTACAAATCTAATCAACACTCCTTTGGTTGAATATTATCTGAAAGTTCCTTTGCATGCTTGACTCTTGTTGGCTAAAGCTCCTCCCTGTTTAGTTATTTTGGGTTTCTGAAAAAGAAAAACTATTGGCCCTTCATGTGCAGAGAGAGAGGCAGAGTGTGTGCAGAGAGTAAATTATCCTCTAGCCTCATGGGGGCACTGGAGAACAATTCATCATCAGCTTGACAAGCAAATATACTCCTTTTAAACTATAATGACTTAACTATTTAGTTTAAACACTCTAGACCTGAGGCTCATTTACACTCCAGCTATTTTACATTGCTCTCTCAGCATAAAGTGACCTTAATGTGTAGTTTGCACCCACTTTAAAACCCATTTACACTGCTGGAGTATTCATACTTCTTCTTAATACAGGCAGATGTGAACCTAAAGGGCGTGCTAAGATGTTAATGTTTATTAAAGAGACTTGATCCAGGTATACTAAATTGTACCAACAAATGGTACCTAATAATAATGTCTTCTTTTAGCTTTAACCAACTGTATGTGGTATTATTTCTTTTTATAATAAAGAAATAATACCACATACTGGTATAAAAAGGAGTGTGGGGATATGGCCCACATGTCCAGTCCCAGCATTCAATTTCTGTTACGGTTGCTAGCCCTTGTAAATCAGCATGCTGCTTTTCACACCCAGCAGGGGAGCCGTTATTTTTTTGTTTGCTTGGTTAGTTGTTGGAACTTGTGCTGGGCTAAATTCTACTCTTGTAGCCTTTGGGAAACACAGGGAGCTGTGTGCCTGGAGGCTCTGATTCAGCAAGGTGCTGAAGTATGTGCGCCGTCCCTTTGGGTTGTCAAACATTTGCAAGAATGACCTTCTAGTCAGGCAGATGCTTGCCAAAATGCAGGACAAATGGAATGGAACCATGGGTCAAAATTTTCACATGTGACTAATGCTTTTGACTTTTTGGGTGCCCAACTTAAGACACTTTAGATGGAGCCTGCTTTTCTGATAGTATGTATTTTTTTTCCAGATCATTTTCTAAAATTCAGGCCTTTCAATGTGTTTAAAGCTAGCACTACCACTTAACTTTGATATTGTCAGGCATTTAGATATTGCATCATTTAATTTTCCTCCAGTGCAAATGCCATGCCATCTCTAAAAAACAAAAAAAAGGAGTCTGATTCACCCCCTATATTGGAACATCGGATACATTCATGCGTGATGAAATTTATCTTGCACAGATGCTCACAGCAAAGTACTGCTATTAAATCCCTACCAGAGCCTTGGACAGATCCTTCACAAGCCATCTGCACCTGGATGAATTTCACATATGGAGAAGAAAAGAGATGTCTGAAAATTAGCCTTCCTCATTCGTACAAGTTATTTCAGTTTTGTCTCTGTAAAGACGTGTATCTAGGAATCTCCATTTATAGGTCCTTCTAGGTCACTAGCCCAACTCTGACTGCGTCCTAGTGCTAGAGTTACCCCTTAGTTGGTATTAACCACATTACAGTGTGCAGCATCAAGCACAGTGGAATGAATGAAGCTAGGTGAGATTTTCAAACTTCTAATCTGCATTGATTCTTACTCTATGCTTTATCACCTCTATATCTGAGCACTTTCTCACAGGACACTGAGAAATGTCTAATGTCTGACAAGTATTTGTTCCCAAGTGACTGAAAAGTACAAGTCCCTTTCACTTTCTAAGTGGAATTGCGCTTTGCCCAGACATAGATAGCTATAGTGTATGTGGTTTGCACCCATGGTTTCACACAATCCACCAGGGTACAAAATTACCTATTTTAAAATAGCCCTGTATCTATCTTAGCATTCTTGCTCTTTTCTATTTTACTCTTTGCTACCAACCTTTCAGCATGCGGCAGTAACAGGAAGTAGAATTAGGGACAACAAAAAAACCCGAACTCTTCAAGTCTATAGGGTGAGCTCCTCCAACCCTTGAAGTCAATTGCAAAACTTCCATTGAAGTTATTAGCAACAGAATCAGGCCATGAGTCAAGACTATGCGTGTGTGTGTGCATGTGTGTGTGTGTGTGTGTGTGTGTGTGTACATACATCTGTGTGTGTGAGAAAAAGCCATCAAAACAAAAATGTTAAGAATTTTAAGAGTGGCCTGGTCTAGCATTTAGAGAGAGACAACAGGCATGGTTAATTGCAGACCATAAATCCCTTCCAAAAGGAAAGCTTAATACTTTTTCCTGCTCTGAATATAAACATTTTTATAGATTTAGTGACACCATAAGAAGGAGAATTGCCCAGATGCTATTGTGATGGGTGCCACAGAAATGTCTGCAGGTAAATAAACACACCGAATGAAACCAGACATTTAAATGGAGTACAAAAATTTTCCTGGGCTTTTCTTCAGCATCCTCACTATCCATCATTTTAGAAAAACACAGAAACTCAGCACAGCATTTTCTATGCTGGGACTTTAGATATTGATGTAGCGCAGGAACGCCAACCCCACTGGTCAAAGAAGTCATGTGGCTGTTCCTTCAAAATTGTAAGACTGGCTGAGAGAATCATGAGGTTAATGATAAAGAAATTCTTTTTATTTGCCATCTGATTTTCTGAACTTTACATTGCACTCTATGTTCACAAGCTTTGTGCCCTACCCATGAGAGCTAGAAATGTCCTTAATTAAAAGAAAGCTAAGATTCTCATCAGATGACCCCAGGAATGGAGGATTTTAAGAGAAACACTAGGGCCGTGTCCAGACAAGCAGGGGCATGCACTCACAGCATCATAAATTGCCTCACTGCACAGCCCTGCACGTGCCCTTTGTTGCAAGACAAATTTTCCTGTGATGGGCAAACAGTCATTGTCCAGCTTCTCTTGGCTCTTCAGCATGGGAGAGCTGGAAGTCTTATCTGGTATCTTAGGGGTGTGTTGGAGCAGCAGCAGCAGCATGGAGGCCTGGCTGGCAGCCAGAGCATTGCTGTGGATGGCCTGACCTCCATTTGTGCCAGCACACACTTTTTTTGCATGCGTTGAACCACTTTTTCTTCCACCGTTTTTTTTGGGAGGATTTTTGCTACCAGGAAATCTCAGTTGCAAATTATGCTGCCGTTCGTAGTGCCACAAATAAGTCTGTGGCACCACAAACTGTACACCCCTACTTGTCTGGATGCAGCCAAGGGATGCCCCAAGGGACGATGATGTCAAACAGTTATAAACTACTGCAAGACTGTTTCAGGCTGGACATAAGGAAGAATTTCTTTACCGTCCAAGCCCCCATTGTCTGGAACAGCTTGCCATCAGAGGTGATTCAAGCACCTACATTGAACACCTTCAAGAGTAAATTGGATGCTTATCTTGCTGGGATCCTATGACCCCAGCTGACTAGTGCCCTTCAGGCGGGGGGTTGGACTCGATGATCTTCCAAGGTCTCTTCCAGCCCATAATGTCTATGAAATCTATGAAATCTATGAAAGGGGTATAGATATATGAACAACTTACCACAGGATAAAACAGATGGGACTTTGCCATACATTAGCTTTTCCAGCTCAAACCACTCAGGAGACATGTTCCCTGCTTAGCTGAAACTGGCATATGCTTTCTCCCCTCCTGCTCTGGGAGAGAGAAGCAGCAAAGGACACTGGCATTGCAGAGGTCAGCTCTGTGTCTGCTGCCTGTACAGAAGTTCTGTCTTTTGAAAGAGATTCTCTGGGGAGCCACTTCACTTGGGTTGTTCCCAAGTCACCACGCGTACTCTGGGAGAAAAATTATGAACTTCTATAGACAGGTGATTTCTCCAGAGAGAGCAGGGACTCTTCCTAGAGAAACTGAATGTCTGTACAATCCCATAGCCTTCAGTGAAAGAGGGGGAAATTACTATGGGTTAGCTTTCACTTACTATAAGAGTGTGCACATGGGCAGTTCCTGTGAAGTAGCAGACATATGGTAGAGCTCTGCTGCTTTTTATTCTGCGGTAAATTGTTCATATGTCTGTATCCTTAATGCCACTGGGTTCTTGCTGCCATCATGAAAATGACAACGTTCCATTGCAGATATGATGTATCCAGATGTACCTTATCTACATTTCACATCAGAGTACCTCTCCAAACAAAAGGTACCTTTGAGATCTGCATGGGTCAAGCTGCACCAGTCACTCAAATGTAGGATAGCAGGAGCTTGACATTTTTTTAGAGAATTTTTTATTGATGAAACCTCTTAATGTGGTTATAGAGATGCAAACTCCTTTCTGAAAACACTGTGCTGATGTGAGATAGATATGGCACCATCAATGTACTTACACCACTGCAAATCTCCTTACTTTAGACAGATGCCTAGGTACTGAAGATACTTGTGGAAAAGGATACCCAGATCTTACTTCTCCATACTGCATAAAATAACTACTCCCAGAAGGACTGCAAGTGGTTCATGGCAGCACATGGCACACAATGCAGAAACTGAAACTGAAGTGGAGACAAAGGAGTAAATACAGTGAAAGAGCCAGTGATCTGATCTTCCTCAAACTTGGCTGGGTTTTTGATCCATTTATCAAGGGGAGATAATCAGAATAGTTGGCTCTGTGTTATTTATCTCTAACATTTTAAATCAACATTGACTGTATATAGACTTTGTTTCAAGACATCTTTCCAGCTATCTCAGCTCCACTCCCAGCTTTGGAAGCTGTCTTATTAGAGACAACAAAATCCACCCCAAGTCACAGCTGGTAACTTTCTTGGACTATATATGCTATTTCAAATTCTCTTGCAGCTTTTTAAAAAAAAATGTGATGGGTCATTTTTATTCCTGACTCGGGGAGGGGGCGGGGATGGACAGCAGCCCTGATGTAACTTCATTGTGTCCACTCTAGCAGACTTGTTTTTCTAATGCCATTTGTTTAGTTCACCAAACCAGACAATGTAAAGAAGAGACAGGAAATGGACTAACATTTGTATGATCATTAAAGTGACTTCCATGGCTTACAGCAAAATTATTTATCAAATTATATAATATACACCAAAAACTAAAGAGATTTCTTTTCTGTCTTATTTTATTATTTTCCCCAGTGAACTGCATCCACAGATAGTCAATGTTTATTTAAATGACTAACTCTAGCATTAAAAGTAAACTCTAGTAAAAGGTAAAAATGCTAATCAAAACCAGCTGTAGAAGTTTTCAGACTTCTCCAGTACCTTGAATCTCCATCTCCTCCCTGACCTAACCTATTGGCCCTCCACAGTAACACATCTTCTAGACTGGGATTACTGAGATCTAAATTGTTTCAAAACTCAACCTACACTGGCTTGGCTTTGCTCCATATGATTAATTTGCCAGTTCTAAGTAAACTTAATCTCTACCTGAATCTGAGAAAGGGGTTTTACTTGTGGTTACTGGAATTTGGTTTGCTAATGAAGTTCTCAGATACCTAGACTGTTAAACCACTCCTTAATGACTTCTTAGAAAGTGAATTGGTCATCTATAATTAAGTTCAAAACCCACTGCAAATGAATGCTAGCTTATCTCTCTCTTTTTTCCTGAAAACCTGAAAAGCAAAACGTTTGTGGGAAAATGATCAAAAGCAAACGTTAAAATTAATATTGGCAAGATTTGATTTGCATTGGTAAATGTTGCTATTGGTAATTTCCCTTTCTCCCTAAAAATGAATTGAAGCAACTGACCACCCTTAGTAATCAATATTTGTAGAATGAGTCTCTTTTTTTCATTAAAAAAATATATTACTTAAGAAACAAACAGAATCCATTTGTATATGTTTGTGCCCACATGTCCAAATTAATCTAGGCAAGAATGTGGCATTCAGCAAGGCCTGAGATGACAAAGTAAAGAAATATGAAAAGATCATGAAATATGATTTTCAGTTTTTTTCCATTAATTCTTTATTAATGTCAATGTACAGTCATACATTTTTAATAGAAAACTGTTAGTATTTGAATTTTTTAAAGACATTCTAGTAATTTCAAAATTAAAGAAAAATGACTCTGGAAAACCTTCTGAAATAGTGAATCATGACAAACCATACCTAATTTGTGCAAGCAGCAATGTAGACCAACTACATTCATAAATAGGCACATATGTAAAACTTAAAATATTTACTCTCTGTCAAAATCCATGCTAAAGAATCATACAAAGTTTAATCCTTCCAAAACTAGATATAAAACAGAAAAAAAACTTAGGAACAATATAGACAAGGAAATTGTATTTCATGTCTTTTTATGCAAGAGACAAGGGGGTGTTCAATTTAAACTGAGACAGGGCAATTTCAGAACTGATTAAAAGAAATTTGTCTTTTCATATAGAACACTTTAGCATAGCTTGTGGAACTCTGCCCCAAGGTATTTCTGAAGGGGGCTTCAAAAGTAATCAAATATTTATCTAACAGTAATATTATAAAGTAAACATGATCTTTAGTAGGGTTCTAAATTATCAACATTCAGAGGGGAAGGAAAACTCTTTATCAGTGGGGGTTATGAAAAATGGGGAAAATTACCTCATTCTTACCTATTGCAAGTTTCCTTGCTCTTTCCTCTTAGGTTTCTAATACCTGCCACATCAGATAGTGTACCAGAAGGACCACTGTTCTGCTCTGTATGCTTGTGCTCTCAAACAAAAGAGTTAAAAGAAAAGCCAAGTTGCCTTGAACCATAACAGTCAATGGGACAATCTCTGCATACAAAAGCTTGTTAGTAGATTTTACATTACCAACATGGGAACTTTGTCAAAACAAATGTCAGTAAAAATGTTTACCAAAGGAAAGGTAGGTAAACATCTTTTACAGGTGCCAGTAACATGATAATATTCTTTAAAATATGGAACACATGTATAGAGACGCTATTATAAATAGCCAATTGTTGAGAAAACTAACATTTTTACTATCTACAGAAGCAATCATTTTGTTATTCCACTTTTTAAAAGCTCTATTTAATAGTTGACTCTTTCAGCTACTCTTTATTGAGCAGTGGAAACCTGTTTTTGAAATACATTACTGCAGGAATCCAGTTCACTCCAGTGCAGGAAACTACATGAATAATTTTCTTCTGATAGCTAATGAGATTACTAACTCAGGGTTTGGAGCCTAAACATGAAATTTGAACCTTGACAAAAAGATTGAAAATAAATTCTATCATTCTTCCTTAATCAATTCAAACATTCAACATAGTAGTTTATCAGTTTATTAATATGCAATATCAATTTTATCAGAACAGGAACATAGAGTTGATGAAGTATAAGCCTAGAAAAAGAAGCTCATTTTACAAGATACAAATTGAGAACCAAACATCAAGCAAGTAAAGGTCTGCTCTAATCCCTTCATAGAGAGTACAGATTGCAAATCAGATTCCCATGATAAAATCTAGAATACAGAGGCTTATTGGGACCAAAACCCTTCTTGGTGTCTAACAGATGGCATGAAATTCTGGCCCTGGTTAAATCAATGGCAAAACTACCAACGTAGCCATCAGTTTATGATGGTAGCTATCTATGGGCCTGATCCTGAGGTTGAAGAAGTCAAATTATTTCAGTATCTGTAAGATAAGAACATGAATTAGGAACTACTCCTGCTAACACTGAAGATAGTGGCAAAACTCCTGATGGCTTTAGTGGATACTGGATCAGACATTACATGGAATATAGTTTATATTAGTGATTAAATATGGTACAGAAAATAAAATCATGTTCTGATGGTACAGATTTAAATACCAACCATCCCTCTAATCAGCAGCAAATTGTGGCCAGGGGTGGTGGTAGTTCTGAAGAGCTGCCAGATACCTGTTTCTAAAATTGGTTGAGAATCTTTAAGCAACTACTAAAAGAAAAGGCTGTATCATTTTTGATGAATAAGTCTGAACCCTTAATAGCGGAGAACTTGAAAAACAAGATTTAGCAAGCCTTAGCTTGTGCCTGATAAACAAGCCTACTGTACCCAAAATGCAAAAATATTTCAAGTTGCAGCTAGATGGCTGAGTTGATAGAACATTATTATCCTCTTCTGACTCTGATAAAGCTCCTACATGAAAGCAGCTTGATATTTTCATTTTAATTGCTTTTAAATAACCTCTCATATTACCAACGTTTGCCACATAGAGAGTGGAATTTTTAAATAAGTCTATTATGGAAAGGGTCAGAACACCAGAAGCAAGGACCGCATCACCTAAGGGAATCTGTCTGACTTGGAGAGGATTGAGATTGGCACCTGCTGTGGTCAGCTCCTAGTGCTTTTAGCCTGTCGGACCATTTGCAACATGTACACTCCATACAAGAAACGCTAATAAAACACAAACCATTTTTCCTTTTGCAACATCAAGCATTTGCCATGCACAAGATTTCAATTCAGAGGATCCCTATGTAAACTTAGAAAGGTGAAAAGCAGCCCAGAAGATGCCTATCTGAAGAATAGGGGAGACCAAGGCCATGAATATCCCACACAAGCCCTGAAGAAGACTCCAGTAGCTGGTCTTCTCTCTAATGTCAAACTTCTCTGGTGCTTTCTCTCTAATATCATATACTTCTCATTCAAGACTAACAGAGCTAACAACAGGGGAGCTGTAGCAGACAGTACTTAAGTCAGCTTCACACACTAGGGAGTGAGAAATGTGGGTGTGCCACCCCTAAGCTAGGAGCACAGCATGAAAGCAACAGGAGGCGCTGACAGACGTGGAAAAAAGCAAAAGTGCTTCATCAGAAGAGGCAACGTACTAGCTTGGCCTGGCTCCACAGCGTCTGTATAGAACAGGCACTTCAGTGGGGCTTTTTGGCACTTTTATCTAAAGCTGATTCAATAAGCTGTTAGATAAAAGTGCCAAAAAGCCCTATTGAAGCACCTGATCTATACAGAAGTTGGGCGAGCCAGATCCAACCAATGTGATGCCTCTTCTGGGCATGCGTGGCATTTGTTGTGGGGGTGCACTGAGCTTAAAGTGCTGTTTTTTTCGTGTCTGTGAGCAGCCATGGCTTCAATTAAGCAGTGGTCAGTGACAGATCTGTTCACCTGGAGAGCTGACCTTTTCTTTCCTGTGCCTTTGTGACAAAGTTTTTAGCAGAATTTGCAGATTTGTTGGAAAATACCACAAGTGCTTCTGCTATGGCCTTAGACTTACAAACTCTGGGCTGCCAACCATGAACCTCCGTGCCTGTACCACCTCAGTCCCTGCAGAGGTGTCATCTCAGTGATGTCAGCAATCCATACCCACAATTCCAGGCTGCAGCCGATCTATATAGGTTTCTGGTTGCTGGTTTTGTCGACAATTTCACATACTGTAGGTGGCATCTGCATTCTCAGAACAGACTCCTACTGTTTAGAACCTTCTTTTCTAGGCTTCTGCAATATAACTTTCCATTTGAAAGACTGCAACATTTTATAATGCACTGAGGTTCTTCTGTTGCTCAAAAATAAGTCAGTTAATGAATAGCAAGGCAAGGAGATTAGCAATCTAAAGAATACAGTTTACAATAAGCTCATTTTATCATAATTGAAACTCTCTTTGGGTGCATCTACATGAGATGCTGACTGCGCAGTAGCCAAACATCACTGCACAGTACAGCATCACAGCACCAGTGGTATTAATATGCTAGTGCACAGTATTATTCAGCTACTGTGCAGTAGCGTCACTTAAAAGGTGTTTGCTAGCGCTACTGCGTAGTAACTCCAGTTACTGAACATTTATTTAGTACTTGATTATACATAATCAGGTGTTAAATAAACATGCAGTAACCACACTTTGCAGTAGCATCTCATGTAGACACACCCTTTGAGTACTATTAAGGTACACAATCCTGTTCCCATTGCAATCGATGGGAGTTTTGTCAGAGACTTCAGTGGAAAAAGGTCCAATGTCTCACATTTATGGTTTTTCAATGGAGCCATTTTTACCCTAGAGATGATTATCTACAGGGGTCTCTAATCTCCCCTTTTGAAGGTGAAAAGGAACAAATTCTATTAGATTAACTGAAACTAGTGTGAGTTTTATAAGCAATGTTAGAGGTAGCAAGATTTGGTCAGTAGGAGAAGGAACAACACTCCTAAGAATATGCCTGATGGAGAAACTGAAATCATCTGCACTAACTTACAAATAATGAAGTAGTTTAAACCATACTAGCTTCCACTCCAAGCTCTGCAACAGGCAAGTACAAAGGAGGCATATGTAGTAATCATACTTATTGCCTTGAGTATTTTTATTCAAATGCCCTTTTTGAAAACTTGGCACCTTTAAGACAAACATGTGTCATCTTGTTTTAAGCTGCTCATCTTCACACGCTAACTGTGTTGAATGGATGGTGGGGCTAAGGGTGTAGTTTGTGTTTGACTATGAACACATTTCCTCTGATCAAGTGGAAGAGTGGTCTCAAGGGGCAGCTGTAGGTGCTGAGCCCTCGCTTGAAATGACCCAGAAAGGTTTGCAGGGTTTGCGGGAGGCATCTGACTAGAAATACCCAGTTCAGGAAAGAAAACATTTACACAAAAGTCTGTATAATAGAATGGTTTAGTGCTTTACATATGTTTTGAGGTGAATTTATTATTATAGCAGGTATTGTTCCACCAGATTCATTTACATTCTCTCAGCTAAATACGAACTCCAGGATCCGGATCCAAGACATAATTGAACAGGTGGCTAACACAATATGCTATTTTTAGCTATACCTGCATATTAAAGTATAACTGGTATAACTGCTTGTTTCAGTATTCCCCCTGGAGACCTCTTTTTGAAGTAGGTCTGCCTCTCATGGGCTGTTACATGTAGTATGACTTGTGAGCTGGTACATGCCCTAAAATATATATGTAGTGGCATTGTGTTTAAAGTAATGCAGTAAAGTTTTTTTTTTTTATGATACTGAGCTCAATCATTTTTATTTAGTTTTGGAAAGATAGACTTCTTGGTTACCAAAATGAGCAAAACAGTAATTTATAGATTGTTAGGAAACAAAACCTAATCATCTGTACACCTAAGCAGCTGGGACCTATAAAAGCATCAGAAGAAAAAATGGTATTTTTTAAAAAACCATATTGCTCCAAATGTTCAGACATCTTTATTTTACCTCGTTATAAAAGTGTAAAAACAATTCACTTACATCAAGTCTTCTGGTGTAAAATCAGAGCCCTTCATTCTGAAGGTATTTCAACAGGTTCCAATTCATAGTCAAATCATCTGTACATTCATTTTATCTACAGATAGGCAAGTATAGTTTCAACGCTGTTGGCAAGTACATGAAGAACATAACAAAGCTTGAAAGTCAAACAGTTTCGGGTTTGACACTGGATACTCCCTAAAGTGCTGCATCATTATTTGAAGCAAAGCAATACAAAGGATAGTTTCTCCTTAAAATATTTTAATCTTAAAAATCCAGCAGATAAAGAATAGCTCATAACTTAAGTTTAGCTTCAGTTCTTTGGTTATATGCAAATCCTAAACACCTTTCCACATATCAGACACCTTTCAGTTGACCAAATAATGTCCATTGCAGACAAGAGGTAAGGAATAGTTTTAACTCCATTATGTTAGTTTGACTTGGTAAGAAATGTGACCACTCACACCACCAATAAACAACATACCGCACAAAGAAAATATGAAGTCTAATTGTGTTCTTTAGACAGAGTTGGGGAAAAAAAATATATTGTTATTTTTTAAAGAGCAAAATATTAACTAATCTGATTGAAATGTATTTTCCATTTTCTGCTTTATTATTTACAGCATAAACAATATTAAAGAATTCCTAGATGGACATTTTAAACCCGTATAAAGAAGACAATTTTTCTCTTTTCATTTACATTGTGTAGTGAAAAACCTCAGAAATTTTGGACAGATCTTGTGAATATTATGATCCTAAGTAATACTGTAATGGTAAAGAGCCTCACTGAATGGAGATCTTGAGCTATGACCAGCAGTGTTGCAATGAAATAAGTACTTTATTCATGAAACAAGTTCTGTTCATCTCATTAGAGCACGTAACATTACACATGCAGGTTGCAAGGTATGCAAGATCAAACATTTTAGCCGTAACCAGCAACTTTGTACATTCTTACAACCATGGTAGTCTAGTGCTCAACTTACTGAATTCTATGCAGATGTAGCAGTTGTGCTTAGCTAGCTTCTTGTGTCTTGAACGACACGTGCAAACACACACGTGTGCACGCACACGTATGCGCGCGCACACACACACACACACACACTCACTCCTCAAAGACCCCAAATTCTCACTTAGGTTGTTTTCAAGACACATCAGACCTCAGATTATACTCCCACAACATAATGTCTGACTATTATAGACACCTACCCCAAAGTTTATCATTGAAATAGAGTTTATTTTTCATGCTACAACACTAATTTCTTGACAATATAAAATGTTAGACAATGTAAACATAGAAGCTCACGAAGCTAAAAATAATTCTCAATGAATAGATTGGACCAAGTATTAATGTGGGTATCGCACGGAAGGCACAAAGCCAGAGATTGCTCGCTATTAAAACACAGTCTAGTTTCTAAAGAGATCCTAAAGGGGTTCTTTTTTAAAAATTTTGAATGCATATGTCTCTGACTTTTTAGTTGGTAATGCTCCTCTACTCATAAATAATTCAAAAGGTATCAACTTAAAAAATGGAGAGTCATGAATCTGCAGTATGGAGAAGATGAGATGAATAGCGACTCAATAGTCAGAGCAAGTAATTTCCAGTGCATTTCTTTTCCTAACATCAAAGCTTCATAGCAGCACTGGAAACAGGAACCCAACTTTACTCTTCACCCTACAGCTTTGCCTGAATAAGAACCTATAATCCCAAGCCATTTAAAAACACTATTGGTCACTGAACATTTGAAAATATGATTTCTTTAGGAACAGTGTGCAGAAAAATGGAAAAACCATTCAGATAAAATATTATAGGTTTATTTAAAACTTATTTTCAGCTTGAATATGCAAAATACGAACTCCAACAAAATGTTCATTTTTACTTTGTAGTTTACAAATATACAAAATAGAAGTTTGCTTAAATTTATATTACATATTTATTATGTAAAGAACTATATAGAAAACATTTGTTCTGCTTAAGGCATATTTGGGAATAAACCATTGTACAAATTATTGCACATCGAAACCACAGTGCATTACAGACTGTCTGCATAAAAGTTATTTTCTTAAAAAAAAAAAAAGAAAATAAACCAGGTTTATTTACCTGATTTAGGTCATAACTGTAGATCGGAAGACAAAAATAATTCCTTGTCAGATATGCAGCAGTTTGAGAACTTTGGCTTCCTGTTTTTGGTACCTTTAGAACCAACAGTCACTAAGCACCATGAAATAGGCTTTTAAACATAAATTCTGTACCTGAATTTTTTTCCTCCTCTTTTAAACATAGTAATGGCTTTTTAGAAGGAAAAAGAAAATACAAGATGACATTTACATCTAATATTGCATTGAGCCAAAATTTAAGGGAATGTGATCTCCCCATGTAATTGCCCCCCACCCCTGCCCAAAAGCAGTCTCTTTAACCCTGATAGCCTTGACTTCCAGTCATTTGTTGGCATTTTGTAGTCCAGAAAAATTCAAGTTGGATTTACAAATGGAATGATAGAAGATCCAGTCATTGACCCCAATGTTCTTCTTTAATTTATTAAAAAAAGAAAAAAAGGGCAGAAAAAGATTTAAACTCAGATTGCTGAATTCAAAGTCCAGAGTGCGAACCATTATACCAGAGTCAGATAAAGAGAGAAAGAGAAAGAGAAAGAGAGAGAAAGAGAGAGAGAGAGCTCCAACATGTGTAATTATCAGTTGATTCCCACTCTTTGGAAGACTTCACCATGATTCCTTGTAGTGCTTTAGCTGTGTCACTCCCTCCTGCGGAAGCCAGTCTGTGCTGTGAATACTGAATCTCTTATGGCAGTATAGGAAAAAAAAAATCCACTGCTTCCAATTAAAAGTGCCTCTTCATATGTAAGGCAAGGTGGTCTGACCTGGAAAATGCTCTGTCGCATCTTTGACACTGGAAAGGGCGATGGCCAGTATGTTTTCTGTAGTGCCGAGTAAGTTCATCAGAGCGGGCAAATTTCCACCCGCAGCCCTCCCAGTCACAGTGATAGGGCTTCTCTCCTTCAAAAAACAAGACAGAACCACATCAGTTAGGTTGGCATGGGTCAGTTGATAGGCAGGTGCATTAGCTTGTTCCAGCAACAACAGGATTCCAGCCTTAATTCCACATCTTGCATTCAGGAACTCTGAATGCTTTGAAATGCAGAACAAAAATTGCTTGTGTTCAATAAGATAAATCAGGCTGTGATATTTTGTAGTTACAAATGGAATCTAAAAACCAGAATAAAAGAAATGCCCATTTTTGCACAACAAGGTTATGAAATGTATTTATATGAAGTTTGTATTATTGTAACCTTAAATAGAATGCTAATTTCCATCATTTGTCTTGTACGTCTGACACTTAAATCCAGATAATAGTATAAGGACCTGCATGCATTTCGCTGGCTGATGATGGTATCATACAGTCAAATATCAACCAGAAATCACTTGGTAGACATCATGGATTTAGGTAATTGAAGGTTTTGAGAATTAAAGAACTGTCTGGAAACTACTTTCATTAGATCAACTTTGTCAAATTAGGAGCTTATTTTCCCGGTCTTTACTAAAGCTAAACTCATGTTGGCTTCAAGACATTCTCCTCCCCAGCAATTACCAACTAAGCACCAAAGCATTTTGGAAACAGTTACCAGATCTAAGGACACCATAAGAACTGCTACTAGCCATTTACTTCTGAAGAAACATTGAACCCAGTTTTGCTCCCACTGATATGAGCTGGAGAATTATTTGTTTTCTAGTTTGTATTCTAAACCTTGAACTACTCTCTCTCTCTCTCTCTCTCTCTCTCTCTTCCGCAACCCCTCTTCACCCAGAACACATTCTAAATCGATTTCTGGCAGCTTCATTCAGGGGTCCTGAATTACTCAAAGCTTGAAGTTATCATTTTATTATTAGGGACTGTCAAAACTATGACTACCATTTGACTACAAGTGCTTTCCCTAACACTGTGACTGCGAAAAGGGTTTCTTCACTGGCAAAGCTAAAGCTTAAATGTAAACATGAATATGTTATTTCATTTCTATTCAAGCAGTAGTCAAATAATCTTAGGCTAGATTTTTCAGAACTAATGAAACAGAAGGCAAGACTAACTTTCCAATGTAGGATACAGATTGTCCTGCTGCTATTAAGTCACACACATAGTATTTTATAATTCAGTTATCTGCGGGGCTCTGATCTGGCTTCCCTCAAAAATTATCAGCCACTCCCAGCAATTTCAGGCCTTTGGTGAATTGTGAGTGCTTGGGAACTGCTTGTAATAGAATCTCTCAAGTTACAGGAGCAAGCCAAGACACGAGTTTAAAAAAAAAAAAAGCTTAACTAAGACCAAAGCAAGTTAAAAAAAAAAAAGAAACCCTTAAGAGAGGCCTGCAACATCTGCTCCTGTCACAAAATTGGGCCAGTGCTATGCAGCTCAACAAATCCAGTTGACTTTCAGCTACCTGCCAATTAACTAGCCACATAGCAATAGACATGCAAACAAACTTGGTGTCTGCAAAAACACCCTCTCATGTCTGAGTCATTTTGATCCATGAAGTAACCTTCCAATCCAATAGGTAGAGCCATAAATTGCATGTTTTTTTTAAACTAGGGCTAAAACAAAAAAAAAAGTCACTCTCATCAAGTTTCTCTCTCATGCTTGATGGAGGGCACTTGCAGCCTGACAGCTTGTCCTTCATCTCTCCCTGCTACACAAAAATGGCCCAATAAAATATATATTACCTCACCTCACAAACCTTGTTTCTCACACAAGAACCTAGCCCTTTTCTTCCTGGTTGAAAGGTTTAGTCTTTAGTTGCTGTAGCTGAACACCTCGTCTGTCCTGTCCCCCCCTGCCAAGCCCAGAGCAGGGTCTGTTTCCATGCAAAGTGTGAGTTACCACCTGCCTCTCGGCCCCATGCATATCAAGCCCCGGCCTTTACCTGTGTGGGTCCTCAGGTGTGCCTTGAGATGAGAGCTCTTGGTGTAGGTCTTGCCGCACCCCGCATACTCGCAGGTGTGCGTAGCGGTCCTTTTCCTGGGCCACGACCGGCGCCCCCTCTTTGGCTTGGTTTCTTCGGGCAGGCAGCTCCCGGGCGGCATCAGCTCTAAGGGCGAAGAGGGCGGAGTCAGCATCACCCCTCGCCCCAACCGTGGCACCGTGCCGGGCTCTCCGAAAGCACCGAGATACTTAGACTGACCTTGGTACTGCAGGGCGCCGGGCGGGAGCTGCTCGGGCAGGAAAGGCGGGTAGCCGGGGGCAGGGTGGTATCCGGGGGGCAGCGGCGGCAGTGGGGGGTGGCTTAGCCCCGGAGGGGAGGCATGGCAGTCTCTGCTACCGAGCATCTCCTCGGCAGTAGTCCTGGCGGGCAGGGGCCGCCCCAGGGCTAAGTCGTGGGGGGGCGGCGGCCCCCCGTGGGGCTGGGCAATGGGGCAGGAGGGGGCAGCCTCCTGCTTGATCTTTTGGCACATCCTGGGCAGGGGGCTGTAGGGCGGCCCGGCAGGGCTGTCAGCCGGGGCACCTTTGCCGGCCAGGCTGAGGTGGTTGTAGTCCCCCAGGGCTTTCACCACGAACTTCCCGTGAAGGCTGCCGAGGGCCGGTGGCGGGGGCGGGGGCTGCTGCTGCATGTACACGGGGTCCAGCTCGGGCCGCAGCAGCTCGGCGACGAAGCCCCCCGAGGGCGACACGTCGCTGATGTCGGCCAGGTCGAAGGGCGCGGCCGGCGCGGGCTCGCGGCCGGGCGCGTAGAGCGGGAAGGCGGCGGGGAAGCTGCAGGCGGCGGCGGCTGCGGGGCCAGGCCCGGGCCCGGGGGCGGGCGGCGCGGGCACCACGGCAGCGGCGGCGGCGGGCTCCTGCTCCTGCTGCGCCAGCGAGTTGGACAGGATGAAGTCGAAGTCCAGCAGCTCGTGGAACTCCTCGGCGTCGCGGCGCGGCGGCACCAGCGCGCCCGGCCCGGGGCTGCCGCCGCCGCCCTCCAGCTCGGCGTAGGGGCGGCCCGGGGGCAGCCGCTTCAGCGGGGACAGCTCCTCCCTCCAGCGCTGCGGGCGGGACACGCGGCGTTAGTCGCCGGCCCGGCAGGGACCCCCGCCCCGCGCCGCGTCCGCCCCGCGCCCCACTACTCACGTTGCTGATGCCGGCTTGGCGCAGCGCTCGCTCGCGGGCCGCCACGGTCGGCGCGAAGGTGGCGATGGAGGGGAGCAGCGCGCCGCTCAGCGCCATGTCGCACTCGCCGAGGGGTTGCCTGCGGGCGGACACGGTCAGAGCCGGCGCCGGGGACCCCCGCGCCCCTTCCCCGCCAAATCCTCCGTCCCGCCCCACCTCACCCCGCCCGGCACCCACCTCATGCGCGGCGGGCGAGCAGCGTGGCGCCCTCGGGCGCTACCAGCGGCGCCGAGACGCTTCCCGGGGCTGTGCCGCGGCCATGGGGGAGGTGCGTGTGGGGGGCGCGCAGGAGCCGGGGCCGGGGCCGGGGCCGGGCAGGACAGGGGCCGCCTCGCGCTCCGCCGCGGGCCTCTCGGAACTGTCAAGCCGCGCGCGCCGCTGCCCCTCTTATCACTTCAGGCACGGCCCCGCCCCCTCCCGTCGCCACGGCGACCGCGAAAACAAACTGTCGGGCCACACGTGGGGGGGGGGGAGGGATGGGCCGTGACGGGCCGTGACGCAGGCCCGAGCAGCTGGCTGGCAGCGCGCGCCGGTGACGCCAGCCAGGAGGAGCCCGCGAGGCGCGGGGAGGGGGGGGGAGGGGCTCCCCCCCAGCGCCGTTGGGACTCACGCACCTGAGCTGGGGGGGGGGAGGGGAGGGGAGGGGAGGGGAGGGGATCCCCCCTTCTGGGCAAACGGCCCCGCGCCCAGTGCGGAGCGAGTGTCGCCAGAGCCCCCCTCCCCCCTGTCGGTCCCCGGGCGGGGAAGCGGGAACCGAGGCTAGAGCCACGGAGCAGGCGGCGGGCCAGGCCCGGGGACGGGGCTGGTGTCCGAGGGCTTTGCCCCCTCCCTCTCTCAGAGCCACAGCAGGGAAGTGCGACCCCCGCCCCAGAGGCACTTGAGGCCCGGCCAGCCCTGTCCCAGCACCGTACCACTGCCAGCTAACACCGACTTTTAAGCTGGGTCCTGGCTGGAGGCGCCCCCTGCCCCTTGCTGCCTGGTGCTTGTTGCCCCTTCAGCTTTATTTTGCTGGGAGCCTCCTCTCCTATGAATAACGTGGGCTCCTGCTTTTCTTGGTGCTCTAGGAGCCAGTTCCCTGCCGCCTGCCAGGGCCTCGCTGCTCTCGCTGACAGGGATCACAGCTCCGTCACCGATCTCCCTCGGCCAGTGCTTGGCACCGCTCTGCGGCATCGCAGAGTGACTGGACCGCCCTGCCTGCAGGCTCAGGACCACAGTTCGGCGTCAGTTCATGTCTGGAAGGTTAACTCCAGAGACTGAAAATTGCAGGCGTGGTAGAAATCAAAGACACATGTCTTTGTCCTCACCAGGGTCGATAACCTGCTCTTCCACATGGGCTTCTGCGTGTTCAGTCGTGACACTGCCTGTTTCTGCACTGGTGCCCGCACAGATGTCCTGCTCCTACCGCTGCTGCACAGTCAACAACCTCGAGTGCATCGAGCATGCCATTATGGCACTACTGGCGTACCTTGGTTTTGCATGGGTCTTTTTCTCTTTTACAGAGGAAAGCTATTATCTAGACGCTAAGTGAAAAGTGACTAGTACATAACTGCAGGGAAATACTGTAATATAGTCAAAACCTTTGGATATGGAAGTGGTAGGAGAGTCGACTTTTTGTCCTCAAAATTCTTCCTGCTCTGTTCCCTCCCAACAAACCGGCACAAGAATCAAAGAGCAGGCTTGGGAAGTAGCACGCAAAAGCTGTTCCATGCACAAATATATAGATTCATAGATTCATAGATGTTAGGGTCGGAAGCGACCTCAGTAGATCATCGAGTCCGACCCCCTGCATAAGCAGGAAAGAGTGCTGGGTCTAGATGACCCCAGCTAGATACTCATCTAACCTCCTCTTGAAGACCCCCAGGGTAGGGGAGAGCACCACCTCCCTTGGGAGCCCGTTCCAGACCTTGGCCACTCGAACTGTGAAGAAGTTCTTCCTAATGTCCAATCTAAATCTGCTCTCTGCTAGCTTGTGGCCATTGTTTCTTGTAACCCCCATGGCCCAGTGTTTTTATTTGCTTTGGCATTTTACAGCTGGCAACAGTTGCTCTGGGCATATCTTTGATTTCAGGAGACATTTTATCAGAAATGAGACCAGAAATGCTGTGCTGTAAAATTCCAGGGGTTCCAGCTTCATTCTGACCTGTTCTTCTCTCTGTGGCATGAGATTACGTAACTCTCATTAATTGCTTTGTCTGTTAATTTAAAGTGCCAGGAAATAATTTGGCTACTTTTATGTCAAGTAATTACAAAAAAAGTAATGCCTTATAAAATATTGGTGATTGGCAGCAGTAGTCTTGGAAAGTAGTCTTGCTGAGATTTTCAAAAGGATCAAAGTGGTACAGGAATGTAAGTCTTCTGATTTCAGTGGGATCTGTTCTCCAAAATTGCTTATGTGCCAGGTGAAATTTTTAAAGCTCTTTAAAATTATGCTTGACGCTTGGGTGACCCTGGTTATGTACTTCTAAAATGGGACCGGGACTTTCCAAAAGCACATGCCAGAAGGCAAACCTAGAGTGTGCTATAGTGTGGCTAGTGATGACTTAGGTAGTTTCAAGATACCCATATTTTTGTGCAGCATGTAACTAATTTTTTTCCCTAAAAGCTGTGCCCTACTGGCAGACTTTTCTCTTACCTTTTGTAAGTATGATTCTTAGATAAACCGAAGTTACCGCTTCTAGCAGTGCCTTACCAAGTTGCTCTGCTGTTTGCGTTGCAGAGGGAAATCTTGTTCTCAGACACAGATTCTTGAAATGATGAGGGTTTGTCAATCTTGTAAATCATCTTCTTTCAAGGTTGGCCAGATATTCAAACAAGGTTATGAACCTCCCTATTTGTACAGTCATTATTCCAAAACAGGTCGATCCAGCAGAGTTAAGTCCCTGCCCTGTATAATTTATAAACATGAGTCTGAGTAACCTCTGATGACTAAATTAAATTCTAAAATAATAATAAAATGCTCAGCCTTTATTTTAACAAACTGGTATTGCCAGTTTCATAGTATATACGTTAATTATTAATATCTTTGGCGCTAGAAAATGGATTTTCTCTGCACAAAGTCCGTTTCTTGGCATAGGATGTGTTTGGGAACCATCAATATGAAAAGGATTAATGTGGAGACATGAAAGGTAGTAAAACATTAAGGAGGTTGTCTAAATATTTTATATGGAGAGACCTATAGGTGCATCTCTATCATAGCAAGTTTTTTTTGCTGGTTTGTTGCCCTACACCTCATTTACAATGCTTTCTTTAAATTACTTTGTTTAGGCCATGAGCTCTCCCTTATTTTGTTTCTCTTCAGCACTGAAGTTTCTCTCAGACAAGATACGATATAATTAATATGCTAACTGAGAGGGATCACGTTAGGTTCCTCTCCCTGTTTAAAACAATTATAGAAAACACTTCTCTCCCTTCTATCTCAATCTGTAGGAAAATTAATGAAAGGAAACATAAATTGTTTCCAGGCCTCTCTCTCTATTTTTCCCTGTAAAAGGGATGAAATACTTATTTGTCTTCTTGTGTATTTGTCAAATACTTCTTTGTCTTTTTTTCCCTATTTATGTACATGCACATTTGTTTATATTTCTAAACCAAATAGTACATGTTAGTACTTAAATATAATTTGATATTGGAAGTGACTCTAGGCAAAAATTAAAATTGAATTCCTTCTTAAAACTACAAGATTAAGAAACTTCAAGCACAGATGAATGATCTGATCCCTTTGAACTGGAAAGGACAATTCCCCTAATTTCCGGATGACAAGAATAATAGTTTGAAATAATATAGGTTCTTCTGCTGCTTTCATGGATATACGATTTGTTGCATTGCTGCTTGGTAACTCAGAGCATCGTAAACACGAACACTGAAGGTTCACTGTCAACTGAAATTTGCTCCAAAAGTTAAATTTTGTAAAAGTGAGTTTTTGGAAGTACTCGTTCCTGGCATTGAGCTCAATGGAGAAGAATCAGATTACTGCTGAGTCCTCTTGAGAATCCCACCCCCAAAACCAAGCGCCAGGTTTTTACAAATTGAACAAAACCAGTCAAAAAAACAAACAGGTTTATTATTTCTTTTAAGAACACCTCCCTGCTTCAGTATTTGCAATCCAAAGTTTGAGAACTTGAATATAAACAAAAGCGAAAAGTATTTCATTTCCTAAAATGAGAGAAATGCAAAAATTAAACAAATTTACTGCTAGATTTTTTCATTTCTAATATTATCTAAATTGTCCTTTGTAATATAGGCCTATCATTTTTGCAATCCAGTCTTAGGTTATTATGTCTGCTCAGGCCATCCTAGCCCATTCTAAAACTTTCCTTCCACTATTCAGCGTGTCCGAGCACAGGATGCTTCTGTACAGCTCAAATTTGACTTTGGGGTTGCTTAATTCACATAAAGCATTGCAAAGAATTTGTGCTTCTGGTGCATCTGGACATGTCATGGCATCTTCCCAGGTTCTCCTGTGTCTGCTTAGACTCATGCTCTACCACTAACAGTGTGGCAACATTGTTGAGGCAGTACATTTATTCCTTTGGAAAAGAGATGAAATGCCTTCAGTCATTCGCTCTGTGATTATGTGCTAAGTTATTTCAAGACCAACATTGGTTTGGCTCCGAAGTGAGAGTCTTTCACCCATTTTAGGCTTAATCTACTCTCAAAAAATTACCCATTGCTGACAACTGGTATCAACAGTGCATTCATCAGAATCTCACTAGCATGTTTTGACAGCAGGTGTGGAGCTGGATAGAACACCTTTCAGAAAATGGGGAACCATAGGATGTGGTTTATCCCAGTCTTCACTTGCATTTAAACCAGGTTAACCTGAACTGGCGCTGAATTCCCTTGTCAGCGATGGTTAGTTTTTCTAGTGGAGATCGGGCATTTAGTTTGTGAGGAAAGGCAAAACCCTGCAAATTTAGACCAGGAAAGAGGATGGGGAAAATGAAAAAGTGCAGGTATGGGAAGGAGGGTTTCACTGGAAAGAGATCAAGGTATGTATACTTCGGTAAAAAAAAAAAGTAAAGTATACTTCGGTAAAAAAAAAAAGATCTATGTCATTTGAGTGTGAAGCAAAGATTAACCCATTTATCTTGATGCATTTGTTTTAAATGACTTTTTAAAATGGTTTCTCAAACTGTTGCCTCTCTGGAGCCATAATGTGATTTATCTTCCTTAATTTAATTGTCTTGGATAGCAACTGCAAAAATTAGGCACTGCAGACATTAAGATAGATTACATGGAGGGGCTGTTGAGGTAACTCACCAGGATGCATTTCTAGCTTCTTTGGGTTTGTGCTCTAGAGTGCTTGGGGCTGGACCACTGCTTTGTTTTACAATGCCTGAAATAATGAAGCCTTAATCCCTGAATGGGACAAATATTAATGGGTTAAGAACAGGGAGGAAATTCTTGGTAGGTCCAATCTTGCTGTAATTTAAATTAATGACAAAAAAAATCCATAGATTTAAGCCATGTAAGATCTTGCCTGTAAGGAGGCAGCTGGGGGAGAAGGGCAGCTGTACTAGGTTTACAGGGCAGTTGATATGTGGGCCTTAAGAAACCCTGCAGAACCCAAATTAAGTGACATTCACTGAAGGCAAGACCTAGAGGGAAGGTCTGAGAAGCAACTAACAGCTGGAAAGTTTGGATACACGAGACGCACACAGTATGAGGAAATGCAGGGATGAGGATTTATTCTCTCCTGCCTCCCTTCCAAGGCATTATGAGGTGGATGAGAAGATTGCTACAATCTTGAATGCAAAATTGGCCTATGAGCTAGTGCCTGGGGAAATCTGAAATGTGATGGATCTGTTGCTGAGTTTATGTTAACTGAATATTTTCTTTTTCCTCTCTTTATAAAGTGCAGCTGAATTTTGTTTATCATTGCTTTTTCTTCTGTGAGTGTGGCTTTTCCATATAAATAAAGTCCCACTTTGTTTTTAGATGACTCTTGTGGAATATTAAATATAATTAAAAGGTCACTTTCTCAAAGGATCTTCCATTATTTGTGCATGTAAAGGCAGAGGCTTGTTTCAAGCACTGGCAAATACTTGTGCTAGCAGGTGACAAGTTCATACATACAAGTCCATATGTTATTGCTCAGAAAGGGTGTATACAGCTGTTTAAGAAAGAGCCACCTGAGCCTAATATGGCTAAGGCACCCCAGTTTAGCCAGTGGCACACAAAGAAGTGACATGGCCAGCATCACATTCAGCTGCCTTTGACTCCTGGGTCACCCTAATGACCATCCATCCATGTACAGCCAGGTGAACTTAGGGGTAGCCTCTGCCACAGGTCCGAAGCAGAGCTTGAACTCACATTTCTCTAACAGTGAGACACCTTAGCTGCTCTGCCACTACACCCCCTTCATGAAGATCACCTTTTGATTAATTAAATAATTCATAGCACAAACTGCTCTTCCTTAAAACCCTATTGTTTTTAAGTAGAATGATAAAGGGAAAAGGCATTTGTCCTGAACTGTGATTACAGAAGATCCTGAGGCCATTTTAGTAATATACACATGAATGTAAGAACTTAAAATCCCCTATTAAAGAACTCCTTGTTACAGTAGGAGTCTTGTCACTGATCTATATTCCAGACCTTATGGGGTAAAGTACCAAGTTTAATGGAATTACACTGAAGACTCAGTGTCCCAAATCCTGCTCATCATGGTTCTTAAAGGAAAACCCTCCACTTGAAATGACATTGCAGTCAGAAAACGCTGCATGTCTTATTTTTGCTGATAGCCACTAAGTATACTGACTTATATGCCACTTACAGCCACTGAGTATACTGTCCATCACCACCACCACCACTTTCATCTCTGATTTCACTTTTACCAGCTCTTACTGCATAACAGCCCTCAGTGTCTTGCTGAGGGGGTGGGGGGCCTTTTAACAATGATGTTTTGTAGGAGGCTGTTGACCTGTAGCAGCACTGCACCTGAAGAAGTAGTAGGGAAGAGTTTGCTCAAAGAAAGGGAAGCTGACCCATCCTTTGCATATTGCACATCCTGTGGACAAAAGCCCTTCCTAATTTTGGAGATTCCAGGGAATGTAGAAGAGAAACTGACTATTTTTAAAAGTAAATGTCAAGTACTTTTCCTGGAGAAGATGGCTTTGTAACTAGAAACAATACAGATTGGTTGTTAGTATTGAAATCTGGACCCTGGTATTTCCACAGCTGCCTCAAATCTGATTAGGGTTGGCTTTTAGAGGATAAATCATAGCCATAGGACCTATGGGAAGACCCTAAGCTATTTGTGGGGTGCAGTGCCACTCAGGCTATCATTGTTGGCTCAAGGATCAGCTGAGGCTACAAGCCACACTTTTGGCTGAGCAGCTAACATGAACACTAAACACAAGAATGGGAGGCCAAGTAGGTGGGCAACGAGGCCCACAATGTACCGGGGACCTGGAACAAGGGACAAATCTGAGCTCTGCCACCAACTCCTATGTGGCTTTGGTTAAGTCACCTAAACTGAATGTTTTGTACTTGAGTGCTAATGATTAGGCACCCAAATCCAGAGACACTGAGATCCTCTGGTTCTCATTGGCTATAATTGGGGGTTAGAATGATGGAGGTTACTCCAGCCAGTGGTCTCTTGTTGCTTTTCAGACTGAGGAAAGAGAAGCCTTCATCATCTTCCCCCTGCAGATTCCCAGGACCCATAAGTTGCTCAGCTGGGTACTGGGCAGTGGATTTTCCTCATGCAAAACTGTATTTCTTTTTCAAACCGTCCAGGGAACCACCTCAAACAGTGGCTTTTTTGTTTTGATCATGATAAAACATCTTGACGTTTTTCTCTGTCCCAAATTAATCACTTTATGATTTTCTTTATAGTTCATATATCGTTAGTTTATAGCACTACCCCAGCCTTTGAACTCAGTCATTCCTGTACTTTAACAATGATTTAATATACATGGATCCTAGATGGGGACCTGTACAAAGAGTAAGTAACAATAATCTCTTTTAAATGTTCTTTGAGTATTTTTAAGACAGTGGTGAGGATAAGTCCCTTTTTGTTAGGCCATTTGTTATGCTTTCCCTGAGCTGATGGAGGAATCAGAGAAAACAGCAGAGCCTGACAAATTTCCAGCTGGTAAATTTGCTGGAAGTCTTAAACCTACCAACCAGTAGCAGATATAAAATATGAGGGGTTGAACTGTAGGTTGTGCACTGGTGAAAAACTTCATCACCCGTCTTAGCTGTTAGGAAAAGGAACAGGAACAGTGTTGTGATTTTGAGAAGAGTGACTTTCTGTAGCCCTGCTTCCATAGGTGACTGGTAGTGGGTGCTCGGGGGTGCACGTGCCCCCTCTGATGGGGCCAGTGCCCCCCCTGACAGCTGACACTGATGCTGTCAGTAGGGCTGGTGCCCCACGTGACAGGGCCGCCTCCATCGGCGGCTTCTGTGGGTGCCCCCCCAGATTAACCATCTAGAATGTTTTAAACACTGCCTATTGTATAGTTTCTGGCAGGAAAAGTAGCTTCTTGCTTCTCTCTTCCACAGCAGAAGCTCCTGTCTGAGGTGAGAGAGGATTTCCACTATTCTCCCCATCTTCTTGATTCCTAGGTTGTTGCAAGAAGACTGCGTGGAAGATGGCTCTACTAGTTTTTTTTTCCCCCTGAGATCTTCTTTTTAAGGCTTCCCCTCCTTTTAGTAGCTCTACTGCCAAGCTGTGTTGCTTCTTACAGCTTCCCCAAGCAGCATCAGCATGAAATCAATTTTGTTACACTGTTGTCCACTCTGTTCTGAAAACGAGCAATGATACTGATTGATTTAATTTATTAACTTTTTTCTGTTGCTTGGCCAAGTTCTGAGCAGCAGCAGCAGTAGCAGCAGGAAAGGCACCAGCCTTTATTTGGATTTGCCAGCAGCTTCAGGAAAGACATCACTTAACATTTGGAACACAGTTTGAAGATTCTTTGCATATATGTGCATCAGAAACATATCTGTCAATGCCAACTTTAATTATGCAGAAATTGATGCATTAGGTCTCCCCAGGGAAAATTTTCCATCAACTACTTGGACTTTTCAAGGCCTGTGGATCTGTCCTGGCCCAAGAAAAATGCACCATGCTTGCATATGTGCAGCTCTTCCGTTCATATAAAGAGAAAGTAAGGAGTAAACAGTAAAGTTCTGATTGTTAATGAAAAGTATGCTAAGCTAAATCAATGTGAATGAATGGGATGCTTAAGGGACACTTATTTAGCAAAAAACCAGATCCTCCCCCCCCCTCTAGCTACTGCCATATTTCCTTGTACACACATTTATGGATAAACTGTTCTGACTGACTGAATCACATAATACATCTTTCTAAACTAATCACTGTGCTGCAGGTCAATAGATGTATGGGGAACATCTGTTACCTTGCTGCACCAACATCCAGCCCAGGAAATTATTAGATAAATATTCCGATCATCCATATGGAAACAAAGTCTCTGAAACAGAACATAGGGAGAGGATCGATGCCTCCTGCTTTGAAAGTAAATATCATGCTCCAGCATTTTTTCCATAAATGCCTCCAGCTATGCCTCAACATTTATGTAGCAGCAGGAGACCATTATCCTAAGATAACATTCCCTTGCACAGACATGATCACTTAATTAGAGCAATATGAAAATTACTTTAGAATCCTAGATATGGATCCTGCATACTTTTCATTGATGCTTTTACTGAAGACAGATTTTGGCATCATGGAGTAAAATCCCAACCTTACTGAATACAATGGCTGTTTTACCACTGATGATAACAGACCTGAGATTTTTTTTCCCTTCATGCCTATTAGGCAGGAGACTCAGGAGTTCAAATTCCCCTTACTGGAAGTGCTATAAAATGCTAAATACCCTGAAAAAATAAGGCCATAGGCATCTCAAGTGAACCACCTAAAATTAATGGACACTTCTGATTACAATCTCTGTTACATGTGGGTAGCAATATCACTTTACTTTGTAGAAAAAAAAATGAGGAAATTAGTAATTCTGTACCCTGTACTCAGGCTATGAATAGTGTTTGGTAACTAAGGCCTAGGGGCTACACAGTGAACAATGAAGAGAAAACAAAATATTGAACTGAAAATAAAGTGTGCTCTTTAGGTGAGCATCACCCATCCTGTGTGTTGAATTATTAGAAGTCCAGGGGGAAAAATAGGAAAAATAAGAGCTAAATTTAATTGCTATCTTAGTGCTCTTGCACTAGGGATTCAAATTAAGGTTGTACAGACAACCTTCATTCTGGCAGTTCCTCATTTTTGAGGGCTTGATTTTGCAACATTAACAGATTTGTATATTTAATATAGAGACAGTATACTGGCATAGATGCAAATAGATTAACTTAAAAATATCTATTGATCTATTGCTAAATAGTTTCACAATGAGTTTATATCAATTAGTACGAACCTCTTTGTAATGCATGTATTTCCAAGAATGTAACAAATCAAGACCAAAAAGAATCAAATAAGATACAGTGGGACACTCACCCCAGTTAATAATTTCAGAAGCCAGAGTCCCATGAGCAAACAAACACTCATTGTCAGCTGAATCTGTGACTTTATTGTCAGACTGAAGCCTGATTGCCAAAGAATGCTTCCATCCATAGATAAATTTTTCTACATTGTGTTGCACTCTTGTGTTACAAAACTTCTCAACTGGTGGATACAGCATGGCATGTCACAAATGTGTCAGTTCTTGGATTCTGGTCAAGGAGTTAATTTAAATGAACTGCTTGGGTTTGCTGAGAATGAAAACTTCCAAGAAGATTTATCAATCATCAGTGGCACCTTCTCACTCCATAAATCTGCTCTCTGTGCATATGCAGAGCTGTATCTGCTGACTTCATTGGCAAAATAAGTTACCACTAGTTTTGGCTGCTCTTTCAGCGTTGCAGCTTTGGGGGAATGAGGTGCATTCTTTTAAGTCTCCTGAATCATTCTCAGAATTAAGTTCCTGTCTGGGAAATTCTGAGAGAGACTAAAGAAGCAGAATGTATCGAGTTTATTAACAAAGGGAATGTTAAGAGGTCACTCGATTCCAGTCTGGAAGAAGATGGGAAGAAGATTTCTGAGAGGATAATGGGATCTTTAACTTAGCAGACAAAATCATAACGAGATCCAATGGCTGGAGTCAAAAGTGAATAACCAGAAACAAGGCACAGATTTATAAGAATGAGGAGAATTAACAATTGGGGAAACATAAGGATGTAGTGCAGCTTCCATCACATTAAGTCTTTAAATCACGATTGCAAGCTTTAAAGACGAAGATGCTCTGGCTAAACCAAAAATTATGGGTTTAATAAAGGAGCCATTTGGTGAAAGCTCATGATCTTTGCTGTGCATGAGATCAGATGTGGTCCTGTCTAGTTTTAAAAATCTAAATTGGATAGTTCCACGCTGAACATGTAGTGCTGGCAGATATGGAGACTGTCTTTGGATGCTCCTGCACTGATCATGTTTGAAATGGAAAACAGAGAGCAAGCACAGAACACTCAGCACCACACTTTAAATATGGGTGGGGGCTGATTAATCAGTGTAACCTTATCATGGTAAATCTTTCTGTTTTAAACAATACACTTTTCTTCCCACCTCTTCTCAAACCTCCTTTCTTGTGTCTCTGTTATCAGTTCCATTCAACGTTTTCTTTGCAAATGTTCTTTTTTTCCTATTCCGTCCCCCCAGCTTCTTCCTTCCTTCCTTCCTTTCCCAGCTGTAGATTTGAAGAGAACTTTTCCTCATTATCTTTCAGCTCCCATTCTTGGTGCCTGAGTGGCCACCTTTGTTGACTGATGAAGCCAAGCAGAATTTCTGATAGCCTGTCTCCAAAATGGTTTGAAAAAAGAGACTAATAGGATTTGCTAATATCAGGAGACCAGTCCCTTCCTTCTTCCAGCCTGAAGTGACTGCCCTGGATCTCTAGGGCCAATTTATCACAAGCAAAGGCCAATAGGAAACGAATAGCGCTATCACAGCATCAAAAGCTGTGTCCATCACCAATGTCTACAGCCAGATTTTTTAATAGTCTCAATATAATTGCAACCACTCTTTTCTATTTTGGCCAGCCAGAGAGGTGGCTTCATGATGCCATTCACTCTTAAGAACCAGTCCCAAATTCAAGTACTTGCAGAGCTTCCCAACTGAATACCATGGAAGTTTTGCTTGAGTAAGGACTGCAGGTTTAGGTCCATACAAAGAGAAATGCTTCATTAGGGCAGTGTACTCTGTCAGTTCTGAGCTGTTTCTAATAGCATATTCTCCAATTCATTGTATTACTGTTATGCAGTTTTCAGTGGGTGCATGGGTCAGAGCAGCCTTGACTGACAGGAGGCCCAGGTCAGCCAGCTGGCAGCCCCTGCACTAAAGCCTTCTTGGGCATTTTTACATGTGCAAGTGCCATGGCACCCAGTGCTGCAATGCTTGCAGCTATATAAATGGTGAAATGCACATCAGTGCAGAGAAAATGGTGGCAGCATGTTTTTTAACTAAAACACATTGGAGGTGCTTTAGTTCAAAAGCATACCACTACCATTTTATGCATGCTGACTCACATTTTGCCGCTTACACAACTGCATGTGGCGCAGCACAATTCACCTTAGCTCATGAGCGGGGCAGACTCGATTAAATGAGTCGACTCCAAAGCAGTGGATCTCTGGCACGTTATGGGACAGAAAAATATGTGTATAAATGCCCCTTGTGCCCCAGCTAGCTGGGTCAGTGTCTACACGTGTTACTGCACATGATAAAACTCTGAAGAAGGATAGTACTTGTATTTCAAAGAACTAACCTGCTGCAGAGTTTATCAGTTTCCTGTGGCCTAATAAAGGCACATGTGTAACTCTGAGACATTTACTGTGGAGCTAATTAGGCAACTCCCTGGTAAATGTCTTGTATAGATGTGCTCAGTGACTCAACAGATGGGGTTGCCTGCATTTCCCTTGGAAGACTTGCATAGTCTACTGAACCTTAAACTAAGGGCATATTTCCTGACAGTCACCCTAAACTTTCCTTTACTGAGTTTCCTTTCATTACTGCAATACACCCCTTGGACCACTCTAACCAAATCCCTTCCCTCCTTGTTATTTACACAAAAGGTACTGTAGAGGATTAGCATGATAGTCCATTTATCCTTACTTAGCAGGTAAGATTGCTCTGTAATCATCAGTCGTGGTCCTGATCTCCAGTCTAACTTATAGTGTTCAAAGGCAAAACTAAAAAAACCCAACAATCCTAAGGGAGTTAAGTGCTAAATTCTCCTAATAGGAGTTGGGCATCACACTTCCTTAGGCATATTTAAATACCTTGCTTCAAAACAACAGGGTTTTTTACAGGGCTCCAAGCAGGCAACAATACTCCCACACACACATCTAGAGAAGGTATTTACTAGCCAGTGCTTCTGACTTCCCCAATATCATTAGAAACATTTTTAAGACACTTTGGGTATTGTATTTCCTTTGCCACTCACAATTCTTAGAATCTCTTGGAAACTGGTGTCAGTGGAGCCATGCTGAAAACTGAAGGAAAGGAACCCCTGAGCAAAGAAATTAAGGGTTTTCTTATGTTGTGTATCTGCCACTCAGCACTGAATAGAATGAACTCTTTGGGTACTGGCTGAAAATCAGCACCAAGGGAAGGATGCATTACTTTGGGCCAGATATTCAGGATCATAGGATCATAGGAAAGTAGGGTTGGGGTGGACCTAATGAGGTCATCTAATCCTGCTCCATGTTCAAGGCAGGATCGTCCCTTTGCCAGTTTCAGAGACCTAGTATGGCAAAAATGCCTGAAACACATAGCTTAAGTGGCTTATAAATATCATATAATAAATTTAAATACCTAAAACGAATAATTTAAATACTTAAGCTGAAAGTTTATTTTAAGACCAGATTTACACTAGAAATGTTGCTGGTATTGCAATATTGGTGGAGAAAAGTGATTTATTTATGATATTCTTACATCAGCAAATGCTCTCATGTACCTATTAAAAGCGATTTTGCCAATATTAGCTTATTTTGCTTGGGCCACTGTCATAAGCTATACTACTTAGAGCACTTTAGTTTTACAAGCTGCATCTGCACTGGGAGAGTTTGCTTGTATTAAGACTGTCAAACTCATCTGGATAAGTGGCCTCGGATCCTTCCATAGGCTGGATGAATGGCACTGGGTTGGCCTCAGATGCCCCCTGCCCACCCTCAGCCCCACCCCTGCATGCCAGATCCGGCATGGTCCAGGACTGTGCTACATGCGGTGCTTGCTCCAGAACCTGTGCTGCACATGGGGCCTGCCCTGGCTTGGTTGGAGCACATGCCATGTGTGGCACAGTCTCAGATTGGCTGGACTGGACACTGTGGGTGCTGGATCTAGCATGCAAGGGGGATCCTAGACTTGCCCCATGCAGTGCTAGCACCGGAAGCTGGCCATATCTTTGACACCCCTGGCCTATATAGTTACATCCATAGTGTAGCTATGATCTAAGTAGCTGCTCTGGGTCCACGTGAACTAGATGCATTTATGAGAAAAGTACAACATTTTTAGCTTCATAAGGAACTATAAATCCAGGTAGTAGTTATACATCTGTTTCTTTCTTTCAGATTTAAGTGTAACACAAACAAGAGGATTAAAATCAAGAGGGCCAGCCAGCACCATGTATTCCAGGAATTAGCATTTGTTTTAATATTAAACATCTTTTAGTGACACACTGGGAAAAGAGAGAACTTTCCAGAGTGTCACAGAAAAGTCAAGTCACAGTGTTGAACTTGTGACACACAATCATCTCCATGTCAATAGACAGATGGAGTAAGCACAGAACTATGACTTCACTGCCGCTTCAAGCCATTGGGGGAGAGAGCAATCTTACTCAGCCACTGTGCTTTGAACTGAAAAATGACTGCAAAGGTGCTTTATGCAAATATTTTCTTTTCCCACCCACATTTGCCCTGCCATGAAAATCCTTCTGAATTTCATATCTTTGGCCTCATCCTACAATTCTTCGTGGCTGAAGTTAACAGGAATTCTGCTTGCAAAAGATGGCAGAAGTGGTGCTGTGCGTTCCGGAAGGCATGCAGCTTCTTTGAAGTAAATGAAGCTGCACTGATTTATTCTAGCTGAGGTTCAAGCCCATTATTTTACTATGACTTCTGTGGCACAGAGAAAATACATGGCCAGGAGAAAGAGCTGTCACTTTTCCTCATTTGTGGCCATGACTACATGAGATGCTGACTGATCAGTAGCTCATTACTACTGTGCAGTAGCTCATTACTACAACACGGTAGTGTCATGTGGCATGGAGTGTGACACAATGCTACTGCGCAGTAGTCAGTGTCATCAGAAAGCCATTCGGGGATGCTACTGTGCAGTAACTCCAGTTACAGCCCAGTCATTTAGTATTTGTGTATAGAAGTACTAAATGACTTCAGTAGCAACTGCACAGTCAGCGTCTTGTGTAGCTGCGGCCTGCATCTCTCTCCCCAGTGGCACTAAAGTAGGCTGATCATATGGAAATCCCAGAAATATGGGGGACTGCCCCCAACCCCATTTTCATAAGTTGGTGGGTGGAGGGCAGGGCTGCATGCCGACAGGCAGCGGTGCCTACCGGCCCTCCTGCAAAACACTGTATGCCACTCCAACTCCTGGCCAGACTGTGCCCTATGCCCCTGTGTTTCCAGGACACCTATTATATTCCCAACAGCCAGCTGGGACTAGCCTCTGAAATCATATCATAGAATCATAGAATCATAGAAGTAGGGTTGGAAGGGACCTTGTAGATCTTCAGGTCCGATCCCCTGCCTGGGCAGGAAGAAAACTGGGCTCAAATGACCCCAGGCAGGTAGGCATCGAGCCGCTTCTTAAAGACCCCCATGGTAGGAGCCAGCACCACTTCCCTTGGAAGTTGGTTCCAGATCCTAGCCGCCCTAACTGTGAAGTAGTTCCTACGGATATCTAATCTAAACCTACTCTCCAACAACTTGTGGCCATTATTCCTTCTTATCCTGGGGGGCGCTAGGGGAAACAAGGTCTCCCCCAAACCCTTTGGTCCCCCCTAGTGAGTTTATAGATGGTCACTAGGTCCCCGCTCAGCCTTCTCTTGTGAAGGCTGAACAGGTTCAGGTCCCGTAACCTCTCATTGTAGGGTCTGCCCTGCTGTCCCCGGATCATGCGGGTGGCCCTCCTCTGGACCCTCTCAATGTTGTCCACATCCCTCTTGAAGTGGGCTGCCCAGAACTGGACGCAGTACTCCAGCTGTGGCCTGACCAGTGTCGCGTAGAGGAGGAGGATCACCTCCTTGGACCTATTTGAGATGCACCTGTGGATGCACAATAGGGTCCAGTTAGCCCTGCCGACCGTGACGTCGCATTGTTGGCCCATGTTCATCTTGGAGTCAATGATGACTCCAAGATCCCTTTCTGCCTCCGTGCTCTCAAGAAGGGAGTTTCCCATCTTATAAGTGTGCTGCTGGTTACTACTGCCCAAGTGTAGCACCCTGCAGTCAGTATTGAAATGCATCCTGTTTTTGTTAGCCCACCCCTGCAACCTATCCAGGTCTTTCTGCAGTCTTTCCCTCCCTGCTAACGTGCCCACCTCACTCCAAATTTTGGTATAATCAGCAAATCTGAACAGGCTGCTTTTCACCCCGTCGTCCAAATCACTGATAAAGAAATTGAACAGTGTGGGCCCAAGGACTGAGCCCTGGGGTACTCTGCTGCCCACTTCCCCCCAGGTTGAATATGACCCGTCCACCACCACCCTCTGAGTATGACCCTTCAGCCAATTTGCAATCCATCTGACCATGTAGGCATCGATGCCACAGTCGCCTAGTTTTTTAATGAGGATGGGGTGGGAGACAGTGTCTAAGGCCTTGCTGAAGTCCAGAAAAACTACATCCACGGTGACACCTGCATCCAATGCTTTTGTGACCTGATCATAAAAGGCAATCAGGTTGGTCTGACATGACCTGCCCCTAAAGAAACCATGCTGGTTGCCCTTAAGCATCATCCCCGATGCCGGCCTATCACAGATGTGCTCCTTGATGATCTTCTCAAAGAGTTTCCTCAGGATTGAGGTAAGACTGATGGGCCTATAGTTGCCCGGGTCCTCCCTTTTTTAAAGATGGGGACCACATTGGCTATCTTCCAATCATCTGGCACCTGGCCCGAGCACCACAAGCGCTCGTAAAGCTATGCCAAGGGCCCTGCAATAACCCCTGCTAGCTCCCTCAACACCCTGGGGTGGAGACCATCTGGACCTGCTGATTTGAACACGTCCAGCCCCTCTGGAAGCTCTCTAACCTGGTCCTCCTCAACCTTAGGTCTTGAGGCATTCTCCTTGAGTCCGTCTTGAATCATGGGGACTGCCTGGGTCTGTCCCAGCTAAAATGGGACATATGGTCACCCTACACTGAAGTGGCACCTCACCATGGTTCTCTCCATGGTTGGAAGGTGTTTAAGGACAACTCAGAATTTTCAGTTTCTTTTCTTGTTTGCACAACATGCTTTTTGGCAAAGTGCTTGTTTGCAATTTTGCCAACTTTATTGGTAGGTAAGTTCATTATTGCTGCTGACTATATGGCATAGGATGGAAACAAAAATATTAATTTTTTATAGGTCCCTGGGGCAGGGGGCTGGACTTGATGATCTTCCAAGGTCCCTTCCAGCCCTAATGTCTATAAAATCTATGAAATATTTCTTAACATTTATTAGTGACAGAGTGATGAATGGGTGAAGGGGAAAGGAAAGGATTCTAATCCTTCATTTTTAAGTAAATTTGTGCATTTTTAAACACATGACAACCTTTCAAGTCAATGGACCATGTCCTTGACTAGTGGAAATTATCATAGCTCCATTGACTTCAATGTTGTCTAAATTTCCAAGCTGGTGAAAGTTTCTGAGCTGGTGTTGAATGGTAATGTGGTCTGGAGGAACAGCAAAGAGCTGAGAGAGAGGAGGCACTAAATGCTAATCCTGGGTCTGTTGCTGACTCATTGAGTAGCTTCAGGGAAACTGCTTCTTTCTGTTTTACTTTCTCCATCAGCCTCATATGGGGGGGGGTGTAGCTATGATTAGTTAATGTCTGGCCTGTGCTAGTGCCCTGCAAATGCTGAATAGTAATGTTAAGAGGATGTTTTCCACCATGGGAACTACTGAACTTTATTGTAAAGCTTGAGTTTTTCTTTCATCCATTATAGGGCAGGGGGCAAACTCTGAAAGCTTGGATGTAGATCTCACTTCTCCAAAGTTGTGGGGTGTTTGGATCCAAGGTTTTGCTTTGGTTCTGTATCTCATTATAACCTTTAAAAAATCAAGTTACAAATATAAATGACTTTGCAGTGCCTTTTCAAAATTATTGTAATTCTGTTAAAATGTCTAGTCTATTACACTGTAATTGATGGAAAGAGGGATGTCTGCTTTCCCTCCTTAAGACTTCTGTCTAAAATCCCCCCCCTTCTCTGACTGTTCTGCTTATCTCGACATCAAGCATAAGACAATTTGAAGTATGATGTTCAATCTGTTAGAGAAAGCAGTCACCTCTCCTCTCTAGTCCCTTGACAAGAGAACATGAAACTGAAAATGATACACTATACATGCCTAGTATTCAATTTGCAGTGATAGATACCTCAGCCAACACCAAATATCTCTGCTTTAACTTGGCAAAGCATGTGTAGCCTTCATAGAAAATTGCTGAGCGTGCCAAGTTTCAGTTGTTAAATTCAGTTTTGGATTGTTTAAGAATAAAAGACAGTGCTACACTTTTTTCTGGCATTTAACTACACCAAAAATATCCAAACTACATTTAATCAAATACATGGCATGGTGGGAAAAAAGATATAAAAAGTAAAGGGAGAAACTAGAAAAAAATGCCCTCAGACTGAGAGGAAGTAAAAAAAATTCCAGTCTTAAAAGACTGTTATATCTAAATTAATTTTTCATTTTTACCATGAAAAATAGTTTAAAAACACAATAGAAACACTTTATTATGACAGTTCTAACATGTGGAATATGACACTGAAATACAGGCAAATGTCCTCAGATATGTCAGTAGTCACAGCTTCATTAAAACCAACAGGGTTTTCCCCAATGGCCTGTTAAGAATCTCATCTACATTGTGCACAGAAGCCCTTATTTTTATGTGTCTGTATTTCTTGGTCCAACATGGACACTAAGTAAAGAAATAAACACTGGTTCTTTCTAAGGGAAATATTTTGTCCATGATCTTCCAATTCTTCATATGAGCTACATGACGCTTGGGATGCTTACACAAGTGACGTTTTTCATGCAATCAGGCCCCTGAAAGCACTCTACAGCTCTGACTTAGCACACGTGCATAGCTGTAGAGTGTTTTTAAAATGGCCATTCATGCAAAAAATTAAACCATTGGCCAGGGCTGGTGCAGGCAGGCTCCAACCCCACCCTAACAGGCCAATGTCTGTTGGTTGGGTGGTGGTAGGGGAGGGGCTCTAACTCATGGCGCCTTATGTAATGTGCCATGAGTTAGAGTGAGGCCCTGATTCTTGCACTTTTCCTATGGCAGAGGTACAATACAATGTGGGGAAAAGGTGTGACATGAGCCTGTCTGCCCCCCCCCCCTCCCCTGGAGGAGTTTCTTTCATATTCAGGCTTGGTCCTTTAGGAGCTTGGGAGCAGGGGGCTCTGAAAGCAAGAGGAGTTCTGTTGCATTTGTATTTGTTTAGGCTGAAAAATGCTTGGTATTTGGCTTGGCTTGCATTTTTGATGCATCTAATAACTGGGATCAAATTCAACATTTCTCCAATGCATCTTTAAATATATATTGTTTTCCAAACAAAAAGACAAAATTAGGGCTGGTTGTATTTTGAATCAAATGCAAAGCAAAATCTTAATATAAACATGTAAGGCCTGTCCTTTTGCTGAATTTTGCCAGGTGTAGACTGAGTGCCAGGAATTTCAGTAGAATTACATTGGCATAAAACTGAACCAGCCCAGTGCTGAATCAGGCTCTTTGCTCTATATTTAACAATTAGGTCTGCTCTTCACTGGGAATTTGTCCTAGGTACAGCCACTGGTATATGCCATAGTACAAACCACTAATCTTGATAGGAAAAGACTCAGCAGGCCACTATTTTCACTGGTGCAGCTCATCCTGGTTTCAACCAGAGACAAGCTGTGCCTGTGCAAAACATGGCTGCTGGTGGTTGTCCCTGTGTACACTGGAGGTTTGTGTTCATGGAGGTATGATGGTGGCTGTCCTCTGATGATAGCCTTTCTCATTTGATGTGAGGACATGAATTGAATGGGGTATTGCTGAATACAGAGTTCATCAGCATGGCATTAACTGGTTTATTAACACAGCGTGATCCTACTTGCTCAACTGCTATGAAAGTTGTTTAGGGCTTGCCTTACAATATAATAATATAGATTGGCTTTTCAAAGGAGTCTAAGGTGCCATTGAAAGCTAATGAGAACAGGGTGCCTAACTTCCACAGAACTTTTTTGAAAATCCTAGCCATACTAGTCTGTTGTCACTGTAATCCTTCAGCTAGGCATGAACATTTTGCTGTCTGATGCCAAAATATTACAGTTCACAGTGTCTAGTGAACTATTATCTACAACAATTAAAATAATTTTGCTTAGAGTGAAGATGATCACCCAGTTTATGGTGATGAGTAATGCATTTGCATACCAGCATATGAATTATGAAAGTAAATAGGATTATGTGGAACTAGTCTGAAAGAGAGTTAACTTCCTGGCTAAAGTTATGCAATCAGAGGAAAAAATAGACTAATGAAGCCTGTGGGACAAAATGTCCTAGAAAAATGTCTGCAACACAAAAGAATGTAACATAATAACCAAACAGAACAGCATTGATTCAAAGCTTCTTAAATGCCTGTATACATAAAACAATTTTTCAGTTAGTTTAAGGTACCTGTGTGTCAATTCCACATGAAAGCCCACAAAGCAGAGGCCAGCTGCTTCCTTAACTCCTATTATTTTGGGCATGATGCTGTGGTGGGCTGAGCTTTTTGGCCCCAGTCTAGCAAAGCATATAAGTATGTGCTTGACTTTATCATATACTTAAGCGCATTTGTTGGACCAGGTTGTTCTGTATGTTGCAGCACTGAACACTTAGTAAGGATGTTCTTATAAAAACTGTACATTCGTTCTTACAAAACTTGGCAGTATTACTAGAGATAGACACTAACTTGATTGTTGATTGAAAGATTCCTGAACTTTGGGAAGGTCTTAATTGAAATCTAAATATAATTGTTGGCTCCTGTCTTATAATAGGTTGTGTAAAGGTGTCATCAGAACAAACCTGAGTTCTAGACCTTGATTAGAGTTTGTGGTTCAGGCTCATTTCTAATTATTAGAGTACGAGGCCTAACATTAATGTTGATATTGTAAAGCAAATGGGTTTTCTTCAATAAAACAATGGTCAAACTTAACAACAAACATTTCCAGCTTTAGGTTATTGTATTTTACAATGAAGATGACAGTCAACAAAATTATGTTTGTTGTTGCTATGCTTAATAATTATAGGTCTTAACATCAAGGTCATGTTGAAAGCACAAGCCATAAACTACTGGAGTCAAATGACATTGTACCCTTTTCCCAACAGAATTCCAGTGAAAATCTGCCATATATTTCAAGGCTAACAAGAGAGTTCTGGTCTCCCTAGGTGTGTCCATGATCATTTAAGTCTACAGTAACTTACAGGACGATCAAAGTGTCCTTTATTTTTTTCAGGAACATCTGAAATATGACAACACTTCAGCTTCCCAATGTGAGATATTGTGTCAATGTATAATGGTGTTGCATTGTGGCTTAATGACATGGTGCCACTACCTATAATTATAATGTTATGATAAAAAGTTCATGAACATTCCTAATGTTTGCTACAGGACTATCTTGTTGTACACACACAAAAAAAAAATTGATAGCAACCTAGCCTGTAAAAGCATATTTTGTCACTAGAAAGGGTGCAAGAGATTTGATATTACATGTTAGGTTTACTACAATTACAGAATTTTATCACAGTGTTCCTTTGGGAATAGTTATTGATCCTTTAGCCATGACTAAAAATGGCTTTAGGAACCGTTTGAACAAAATCACTGCTGAAAAGTTCTGCAAATGCTTTTCAAAATTAGCTATATACGGTGGTACCGGCAAAAACTGTTGAGCAGTTGGAGCACTGATTGCAAATGGTCAACAAGATGCACAAAAGGTTGTTTTGAACAACTGATTTGCATATATGGTTACAGTAATCCAATGATAAGTTACATGCACATTTGTGTGTATGTAATTACATGTCCCACATTTTGGAAGTTGGTTCTTAAAGTCTCTTCCTTCCTGAGTGAAGAGAATGAGCCTTCTTAAAGATGGGTAAGTATCTTCCTGTGTCATTAACTGAATAGCTGTACTGAATTCAAAAACACTCCATTTTATCCTAGATAAAAATTTGGATGAGAAGCCTTCTCGTGCAAAAACCTGATAGCTTTGTAACACTCTGTAAACATCAGTAATTTTCCATGAAGCATAAAACTGTTCCTGATCATTCTGACAGCTTTTGCAAGATCTCAAAATGTGCTCAGAACCTTGCTGCTGAAACATGGATTACAGTCCAGTAGAGCAATGAGATCAAAGCCTCAAGAGAATTCAAGTGAATGGCTTTAGGATAATGATGCAAGTGAAAGGAATCCCCATGAGGTCTAAGCATCAGAAACACTCATGTTTAAGCTGAATGGAAATCAGCAGAAGACTTTGGCTTGAGTACATCTCAGGTTGAAAAAATACACCTGAATAGAAGACCAGTGTTACAGAGGAAAAAGATATTTCAGATCAGAATGAAGGAAAAATAAAAAGAAACAACCTGAAGAATTTCACCACCTGGGAAACTGCCACAGAAGCTCCAACATAAGAGTAACTAGTATTTGAGAGTGTTCAAGATTCTGCCTACATTGTCCCCTGGCTAGCAGAATCTTGCTAAAGAGAATCAACTGCAAAATAGCATCCAAACTCCAAGAACCAAATGCTGAAAGCATTGTACTGCAGACATATCCTATCTTTTATTAGAATCTCAATTAACAAATTCAGTCACTTACAGGTATCAACATCTATGCATGCAAACTTTTCTCCCTCCATGACTATTAAAATCAAGTCCATGCATATGCCTATTTGCTGCACAGTTAGATTACTATACGACCAGTGACTGCTAAGCATCTGCACAGGCTTTGTGTTTTGCTCCCTTTACTTTGCCACAACTTAATAGAATCAGCAGTTATTAGAATCACGTGTTACACCCAGTGTAATTCAAATAGGTTGTGGACACTGTACACTTATTATAGAAAGGGCCCCAAACCTGTAATCATAGCTGCAGGGACAGAGCCTTTTGCTTGCATGAACTCTGTTAATGTTGCTCTCTCAGTGCAGCAGGGTTTTCACCATGAATAAAATTGCAAGGTCCAGGCTTATCTATTGGTTAAGTTCCTAATGGCTAGCCCAGAAAGGGTGAGAAATGGAGCAGTTGTAGTTGAATTAATTAATTCTGTATATAAAGAACTGCTTCAATAGCAGCCAGAAAGCAAGAAAAATAAATTCTGCTTTAAAATAATAAAACCTAATTTTCGCAATATTTCTTTGCAGTACCTAGCTAGGCTGGGTATTTCTTGGATAGATATTGAAGCTTTTCTTTGATGAACCTCGTGAAGTTTTTGATTAAATCAGAACTAAAGGTCTCCAGCTGGATAACAACTGTGAAAGAAAAGGTTCTCTGCGGGAATACAGTCCTTAAGATTTATATCAGTGGATGTTTTAATGATTACGAATGTGTTTCAATTTGTTTATATAAATTAAAGCATTTTTCATACTAGAGCAGTTTGATGATGAATTATTATATAACCTTCCTTGTCTGTGTTTCCATTGATATTACTGGTATTTGAAAATTTTGAAAATAATAGCACATCTCTTGATAACCACAGGTACCATTTTGGCCAAGATTGCCTATCAGGTTTTTTTTTGATCATCAGAATACTTATAAAGTCCCAATTACTGAGCATCTGAGTAATTTTCTGAGTAGTTATGCATTTGTCTTCATGACATCCCTGTGGTGAAGGGAAATACTATTTTTTGATTCTTTATAGAGGAAGCACCCAGGTTTTCAGGGCTTTTTAGGGGGCCTCATTCCCACTGATTTCAATGGGAGTTAGGTGCCTAAATACCTTTTAACAGTCTAGGCCTTAGTGTTGCAATAACTTTCCTAAGGCCACACAACAAGGTTGTGATAGAACCAAGCCCAGATATTTTGGGTTCCTTGTGCATACCATAACCATAAAGCTAGCTGATTTTTTTTCCTATGAGCTGCCCTGCAAATTTCTCTCACCTATTTTTTTCCTTACCCTTGTTTGGCTGCCTCTGCCAATTTTCCTACTATTCCTCCTCTTATTCCACGTTTTTCTTATCCTTTTATTTTTTCCCTTTTATTGTTGCTTTTTTTAGCCTTCTTTTGGTCCAGTCAAGCCAGACTGCTCCCCAAAGGGAAGGGAATTAAATGTCTATAAAACTTTCCAATGCAGTTACAGTGACAAGCTTTGTGCTGGGTCTCTTTATAAGAATAGTTATTTTTTTACACTGCTGTTGAATTCATATTTTAATCTAAATGTAACTGACCTGAATGTGTTATGCAGTGCTGTTACATTATTATTGCGAAGTAAGGATACCACAGGGTATCCTTACTTCTCTTGCTCTTTTTCTGTGGCATACTGTAGTTTTTCTGAGGCTCTGTTTTGTTTGTACTAAGGACCCTATGTTTGCTAAAGGGTATTAAGGCTGCTTTGTGGCTGCTAGGAATGGTTGGGGCTGGAGTGATATTCTCATGAAGTCAACATTTTTAATTGTCTGTAATTGCAGGAGACTGAACTTGATGTCCAAAGTGGCCCTTTCAGTCCTGTGCTCCTAAATCACTTGTAGATTTAATCCCATTGGGCATGCCACTTTTGAACACTCATACATTTGAGAGCAACAAGTGGGGGGCCCTCTGGGCAACTTCTTCACCTCATCTCTGAGTTTGGTGTACACAGAGCAAGTGTGTAAGAAGGACACACTTGGAGTTGGTCTAAAGGCATTTATATTTATACACATACTTTTTGGTCCTGCGATGCGCTGGAGATTCGTCACTTCGGAGCAGACTTGATTAATCGAGTCTGCGCCACACTTGAGCTGATGCACGCTGCACTGCATTGCATGCAGTTGTATATGCGGATAAATACACATCAGCATGCAGCAAATGGGGGTGGTGCACTTTTGAATGAAAGCACCTTCGATGTGTTTTAGATCAAAAGCATGCTGCTGCCATTTTATCAGTGCTGACATGCATTTTGCCACTTATGCAACTGTAAGCGTTGCAGTGCCAGGCACTTTTCAAAGTGCCTGGCACTATGGCGCTTGCATGTGTAAAAATGGGACTCCAGAAAAATGGTATTAACATATCATTTGGCTTCACTGTAATAGAGACAGGAGTTTTCTATAAAACATGGTGTTTAAGTGGTTTGCTGAGTAGAGATGCTTTTCCCACTCAGGCCCATATCCTTATTATGGCTATTCCTCCAGTGTTTCCCAGAGTCACTCATAAGTCTAAAGGCCATTGAGGAATATTATAGCAATCTAGTCTGACCATCTGGAAAGCACGGGTCAAAGAACCCCAGTTCTTTGTGATTGGACTTGTAACAGTTATTGGAGACAACATGAACTTTATGGTTGCTATTATCTTATCTGTACAATATAAAATCCTCAATGTCTTACACATTTTTAAAAATATATATCAGGCACATGGATCACTTTTTGCAATGTTATGGTTATTATTATGATGGCATTTGGGTTACACAGTATTGTCTCTCTTTTTTGACAATAATAATTAGCTCTTGCGGGACACTATTTACCTCTCAATCTCAAAGGATGTTACAAGAATGGAAAGGTGTCATTATTCCCTTTATAAAGCTGAAGAGACTGAGGCACAAAGTGTTGATATGGACTGCTCCACAGATCAGTCAAAACATGTCAGGGTCTGGACCCAGCCCCAAACTAGTGCCTTATTCATAGGCTATGCTGCCTCCATTTAAATGTTCATTCAGTAACTAAATGGATTTTTTAATCACAGTATGCTATATTATATATTATTAGTTTCTGTCAGACCCTCAGAATACACTGCTACTGCTTTGTGCTTTGTTTTATTACATGTGGATAAGACCTGGGAGGTGCTAAAATGAGGTTGCTTGATGATCTCTTTAGTGCCCTATTAAGAGTTAAATCAGTTTTTCAAATCTCAAGTAAAGGTTTGGCTGGCATTTGCAAAGAACTATAAGGCAGGTGTATCAAAAATATGGCCCAGATCTGAGTTGGATCTGGCCCTTGGAGCGCTATCATCTGCCCCTGGTGCTGCCCCTGGGTTTTGGAGTTGACCCACAGGCAACACGCAGAGTACACTGGATGGCCCTATACACTGCATGCAGCACCTGATCCAGTTCACATCCCAGAGTGGCAGAGCAGCTAGCATGTGCAACACAGCCTTGAAGTAGCTGGAGCAGGACTATGCCACCCACAGCATGCACTCCAGCCACTCTGGGCCAAGATGAGTTTGACATCCCTGATATAAGGAATTTAGAGACCAAACTCCTGGGTGCCCAACTCTTTTATGTTCCTTTGGAAATTTTAGTCGAAGTACTTAGTCTATCTTTTTTAATTCTGATTTATAACCACCAAGATTTCAGACCTGATGTGTTAAAAATACAAGGAATATATTCTTAATTAAAAGGGATAGAACCTTAGCTGGGTTTAACTGGCTCAATGATTACATGAGCTCTCTAATTTTCCATGATTTCAGTGGAGAATTTGACCCCTTGATTTAGTTATATATGTATTCAACTTTACACATACCCTCACACACACACAAACACACAGAGAAAGTCCCTGACCAGCTTGCTTTCCAATTTGTTATATGTGTGTGCTTACCCTTCTTGATCCTTTGCATAAAGTTTGCTGCAGATTGAGGTTTTGGACTCAATTAGCTCTTCCTGAATGCTTGGCAAGATAATATGTGCTCTTTCCAGAAAGCAATGACACACAGTCTTCAGTTTATTAGTTATCCAGTGATGGTAAACTTGTTATGATTAATGATGGACAAACTTCAAAATGTTAGGCAATTTCAATATTTATTTGAACTCTGACCTAGATAGATTTTTGGGGCAACCCCCCCCCTGCTCTATTATTAAAAAAAGAGAAAAAGGGATTCTGGTATTAAACAACAACAAGAATAACAATTACTACTACTACTGCTACTACTGCTACTACTGATGCTGCTAGTATTACTACTCCCAGAAACTTCAACTGAATTTGGGATCCCATAGTGCTGACCGCCACAGAAACAATAACAGAGATAGTGCAGTCTCCCATAAGCTTGCACACTAAATTGACAAGACAAAGGTGGAAGGGAATTAGAAATGAAATTAAATCCAGCTCTCCAGAAACAACACCCAGCATCATCTCCACGGGACTGTGATAAAGATTGTCAATTTTTTATTTAAGTTAGAACCTGTCTTAGAAACAAATTATTTCAGATCTAAATGCAGTTGGCCTCCAAAAGAAGTTGGTGACTGTAGCATCAGTTTAAGTGTAACTTCATTGACTTCAGCAATGTGCTGGGATGAAAAATACGGCTTATTTTCCTTATCACACTAACATTTTTCATCTCACCACAACCTCAGCTATGATCTACAGTAAACTCTCTTCTTTCAGAGTTCATTTCATCAGAGACCTCGTGAAGCATGTCTTGCATTCAAAAGCTTGTCTAACTATTGCAATCACCTAGATGGTCTAATAAAAGATATCACCCGAGAAATCCTTGCCTCTTGCATTTCAGAATAGAAACTGAACACAAAAAGCTTCTGAAAAAGAAATATAAAAAGCATGGGCTGGCATAAACCTGTTTCATTCCACTGAAGTTCCATAGGCTAGTTCATACCAGGAAGACCTGCCTCTGTGTGTGCAAATGTCATATCTCAGTGAAACCTTTTGATCAGCCTCAGCTGCAAGACATGCATCATCCCCCCCAAAATTGATAGTCTTATATGCTTAACTCCTTTTATTAAACTGCACGTACAGAATTACAGTGACAACTTTCTTATCCAAGAATTCCACCATTAGTTAACGGATATATTAATATTTCCACTTTACAAAAGCAAAATAACAGAGATCAAAGTGATGACTAAAAGTGCAACTAGACATTTTGGTGTCCTCTGAGTGAAGGAAGGTGCCATGTTCTTCCCTCTTCACATAGGGGGTGCTGGTGCTGAGGCAGTGCAAGACCCCTGAATGTGGCTTGCTGGTGCAGCTGTGCAAGGTCATAGATTTCATAGACAAAGGACCTTGTGAGATCATCGGGTCCAGCCCCCTGCCCAAGGGGCAGGAAGTCAACTGGGGTCAGATCACCCCAGCAAGAGAAGCATCCAAGCATTTCTTAAAGGTATCCAGAGTAGGTGCTTGTGCCACTTCTGGGGGGAGTCTATTCCAGACTCTGGAGACTAGGACAGTAAAGAAGTTTTTTCTTATGTCCTGTCTAAAATGGTCTTCCAGCAGTTTGTGATCAGTAGACCTTGTCTTCCCTTGGGTGCCCTGGTGAACAGATGTTCTCCCAGTTCCTGATGCACATCCCTTATATACTTATAGGCTGCCACCAAGTCACCCCCGAGCCTTGTCTTCTCCAGGCTGAAGAGCCCCATGCCCCTCAGCCTGTCCTCATAAGGCCTGTTCTCTTGACCTCCAGTCATGTGCCTGACTCTCCTCTGGACTCTCTCAAGCTTCTCCACATCCCTTCTAAAGAGTGGAGCCCAGAACTGGATGCAGTACTCCAGCTGTGGCCTCACCAAGGCCGAGTGTATATTTATATATATAAATAAATTTATATAAATAAATAGCCAGATTTTTCAAAAACACTGAACCATCAACAGCTCCTACATAGCTCAATTGGATCTTGGAATTTAAATGTCTGTCTAAACAGGGACTTAGCCTCAGGATCTGAGCTTTGGGAGCTTAACTTCAGGCTCCTATTAGTGGAAATCTTGGCTCATGCACTTACAGTGTAGTATTTAGGATTTAGTGTCCTTGCCTTTGATTAAAACATGTGGGTTTTGCAAATTCTGTTATAGGTAAGCAGCATACTGTGAGCCAGTGCAGCAGTGAGGTTCTGGAACAGGAGAAAACCAAACTACTTTTCAGAAGGAGATGGATCATTTTACACAACAGAATATACAACTTGGTTCCCTGCAGTAGTAAGGGGCTGGACTCCAAGGGGTCCCTTCCAGTTCTGTAACAGCAATAACCTTTTTGAAGCAATGTTGCCTGGTGTCTGAAACAAAGTTGTTTGGTTTTGGAATGCCAGATGCAGTTCTTGAGTGAGCAGAAATTTGTTTGCGGGCATTTTACTCACACAAACGTGCTCCTCCTGTCTTGTCTGTGCACACATGCACATTGCATCCGTAGCACTAAATGGCTTCTTTTGCCTGCCAAATCCAGCCTCCCAAGAGAAGGGTGGGATGCTGATGTGAGATGCAGCATTAGGTGGTGCTTCTCCTCCCCTAATCTGGAGTCTGATGGCATGTCTACTAAAATGCATCAGATGCTCAGAGATTGAGAGACTTGGAGAGAGGGGAGTCTGAGTAGGGGAGGGGGATTTGGTTTTAATTAAAACAAGTTGGACAAGAGCATTTCCCCATGTTAGATTGTGTATGAGTCCTGTGGAGGCTGCTGGGTGAAAGCAAATTTTAACGTGTGTTGAATGCGTCACAGTGGACACTGGTGTGTGGGAGGGACACTTGGCAATGGACATAGCCTGGCCTGGGACGACGTGCTGTCTTGGCATTGGCACTCTGGCTAGAGGCTTCTTTGTGCTCTGATGGCAAACACTTGCATGGGCTGCATATGCTGAGCTCTGTCTGGGCTGGGGAGTAGGAAGGACATTTTTCTGAGGAAGACCCTGAAGCACGGTTCCTCATTCTTCTGACCAGAGGATAAAAATGTATGTTTGCCTCTCTGTCAGTCCACCCCAACCACTGAACTAGGACATAGGAGTCTCAGCTCTGCCACTGACCAGCTGCATGACCTTGAGCAAGTTGCTTCTTCTCTCTGTGCGTCAACAGTTCCTCCCTCTTTTTGCCTGTCTTGTTTGTTAGACTCTAAGCTGTTCAGGTCAGAAACTTTCTCTTTCTATGTTCTAATGCAGATCAGAGCACAGTGAGTCCCTGGTCTCCTTAGGGGCTGGTAAACACTACCAGCATAAAAATAATGTAAACAAAATATGGTGAAAGTCACAGAATATCCTACAATCCTCACAGCTTCTCCCATACAATAGTGCATGCATTTTTACTACATTGTTTCTAATTGCTGCAGGGCCAAACTAAGAGGGTTTGGGTGGCCATGTTAATCTTAAATTAGAGGCTAAATGTATGAATGCAAAGACCATTTTTATATCCATTTAGAAATGGAATCCTTGAGTAACACAATCAGCCCAATCCTCAAGAGACCTTGATTTAGGTTTGTCATGTATAAGGGGTACTTGGGACATTGTACTTATTTTTCCTTCCCTTTCTACTTTCTGGCTAAGGTTTGATAAGGCCATAAATTACTCCTTATACAAAATGTTGCTAATTGTGGATTAGTGCAAAGCTGTACACTCCAGCCCCACTCCCTCAGCCCCTCCATGCCCACTATGTCAAGGAAAGTCTGGGAAGTAGGAGACATTATCTCAGTTTTGTCAGATAGTTCCTCCACACTGGTGAAAACCTCAGATACTTCTTTAGAGCCTCCTTGAGATCAGTTTGGGATGCAAAGTGCCTTTACAGGATGCTGAGGGCATGGGCTCCCAAAATCCTAATTTGCAAGACAGCATAATCAGAACCCTGCCTAATCCAACATGTTCTCTCATGGCAAAGGAGTGCACTGATACTGCACAATAATGATGACTGTATAGTCATCTCCTTAGGCCAGTTCATGGATGGAGGTGTCAGTGATAAGTTTCCAGATGCTTTGCTGCTGTTGCAGGGAGGCATCCTCAAGAATATCTTTATAAAAATACAGAAGGCTGGGAAGTGCCAGTTCTGGATGTTTCTCTGCTCACAGTGAGTGGTCAATTGAGCAGAAATGTAGCTGAATGGCGTTACAGCAGCTGAAGAAACAACTTCATTAAAAAAATTTCTGCAAACGTAGTTGCTTGCCAAGGAAGATACCACCAACAGCAGATCAAAGGTTTGATTCAAAGGCCATTGATGTAAATGGGAAAGTTTCCATTGACTTCAGGGGATTATGACTCCATTTGATAACCTGTGGGCACATCTGCACGAGACACTATATTGCCATAGTGATAAGCTACGGGCATAGTGAGTGTCACTGGGCATGAACGGTGATGACAAAGCTACTGTGCAGTAGCATCAGAAACAACCCATCCTGAAATACACAGCCTATTTTACAAGGTAGATTGGCTGAGATGTAAAGCAACTGAACCATCTGTATGTGTTTCAAACTGCTTTAGTTGAACTGGGTTAAGATGCTTTTAATGATGGGATTACACTGGATAGCAGAATTACAGAATTACAGAAGACCTCAGAATGAAGGTTGTTACTTCACTTTTAAAAAATTGCCCTTAAAAATGTGTCTCTGCTTTGGAAGGCAAATTTGTAAAAACAGCATTATTATGTGGGTGGAAAGGAGGCATCTTCTTGGTGTCCCTAGATCCATGGATAGAGTATGCAAGGTTTGTAAATTATTCTAACTCCCCACCTGGAATACTCAATTCAAGCTCTGAAAGTCAAGCTCACTTCTCTATTTGCCAGTGCTTCATCACCGGGAATATTACCCTGTCATTCAAAGGGAGCTTTCAGTTACCAGTGCAGCTCCATTAACCATAAGGCTATTAGCTGGATGTTACATAGTTTTAGAGACATCATCTGAAAGCAACTGGAGTGCACAGGGGCCATTGTGGGTGTTTTTTCGCTTACAGAAATTCTGGGATGAATTCAGCTTGCATTCCAGAGGCCAGGGTGAGCTGGCACTTAGATGTTCAGTTAAAGGTACCGATCCTAATTGTGCCCTATTGCTGGCACAGGGGGAGCCTGAGATCCTGATCTTGGACTCTCCCTGCCCCAAGCAGGTGTCTGGTGCACCCCTGGTGCTCCCAGCCTCACACAGGTGCCCCAGAGCCCTTAAGATACACATATTAGCTACCTGGTGCTCTCAGCCCCAGGAGCACACCAGCCACACATTCAGTTTAAGTGGTTAATGACATCTTTAGTGTAACATCTGCCAGCTACTCCAGAGATGGAAACTGTCTGTCTCTGCAGAGCAGCTGAAACAAAGACAGTGACTTGCCCTGGCATTGGTTCCTGTTGCTGACTCAGGGGGACAACTTAAGGTGTGAGAGAATACTTCAATCTCTTTGTCCTTCTGCTCATGGCTTTGTTGTTGTGACTCCTCACAAAGGTGGAAATTATAGCTGGTGACACTGGCAGTTCCTAAGGAACTTGGAAAGCCGAGGTTGAGTTCCTTCCTTTGCCACAGACTCTATGTGAAATCACAGGCAAATCGCTCAAAGCCAGACTGTACGGGGAATTAGATGCTTAAAGATGCAGAGAGAGCCTAAGGGTATTTCCAAAATTGCCCAGGAACATTCTTCAGTACGAACTAGCTGCTTAACAATCTAGGGATCAGTCCTTGTTTTCAAAAGTGACTTACAACAAAGATATCTGTGGAAGTGAGGAATGTGATATCTAAAAACCACCTTTGGATTTGGTCTTGAGATACATAGGAAATGGAGCCCCATTGACTTGGTGTCCTATGTCATTGCTTAGCCAGGACCCATGATAAAAGTTGAAATGTTAGAAATTGAAAGTTAGAAATGTTACCACTAGTCTGTGTGTGCCTCAGCTTCCCCATTTATAAAACAAGGAAAATAATAGCACTTCTCTATCTCACAGGGTTGTTGTATATAATATTTAAATACAATAATGATTGTGAGTCACTCAGATATTGCAATGATAGGGGCCTTCCTGAGGCCTCATACAGGGAAATTCTACAAAGTAGACAAGGAAACAGAACAAGTTCCCTTGGTAGTTATGTCTAACATGTTATAAAATTCCCTTCTACCAACTGTAATGCAAATCTAACCCAACTAAAGTGCAAATAAGTGTTTGCTTCCTTTAATATATATTTGGCATTTCAGCCGCGCTTTCTTCAGTTGGGAAGATCTTTAACACAGAGCTTAAAGAAGATGTAGGATGCTTTCTTTCCTGGTTAAGTCAAGCCTTGTAAGCTAATTTAAACAAAAGTTTACATTTTAAGGGGAGGGGAATGATGATCCATTTAAGTGGAGAGTGTTCAGCTGGAGCTGTAGTAAGAAAGAAGGCTCATTCGTGTCTTTCTTTCAGGACTGAATAAAAGACAGCATGTAGCTGCACTTCCCCTGGGAATAGGCTCAGGGTCAGCAGCATTCCCTCTCTATACCTGTGTTATCACAGGAGCAAACTCCCTCCTCCTTTATGCCAAGGCTCCATTCACTCCTCAACATTGGCAGCTGGAATGTGAAGGGGAACAATGGCCCTATGGAGGGTGGACACTGTAGGGCTGTATGAAACACCATCGTTTCATTTTGATGTCCATTTCATGGTTTCAAAGAGGCTGTGTTTCATTTCATCGCTTCATTTCGTTTTGAAACACTGTCCCATTTCATTTCATCGAAACTGTTGCACTATTTCGACGTTTTGCCCATAGGCTATAATGGGGAATCATGAAAATGCCCCAAACGTTGTCATTTCTTGCCTGATTTGGATGAAAATTGCAGGGATGCCAGCCCCTTCTGAGGGAACAAAACCTGCCAAGTTTCAAGGGGACAGGTGCAGGGGTTTCTGGGAACTTGCATCTCAAATTATTCAAAATGTAATTCCTGACACATGCTGGCAGTGGCAGCCTCCTTTCATCCGGTGTGCAGACCCGGGGGCCTGCACCCCCAGGAGGGCTGCCAGGCTGTGACGGACTGCTCCTGGGGATGCGGGGCCCCGGATCTGCATGCCAGATTGGAGGAGGCTGCCGCTGCTGCCTGGGACCGGTGTTGAGCTCAGCCTGCACCCAGTACCAGCGAAGATTGCTGTTGCTGCCTGTCCCAGGTGGCAGCAGCAGCCTTCTCTCATCTGGCATGCAGATCTGGGGGCTTGCACCCCCAGGAGGAGTCCGATACAGCCTGGCAGTCCTCCCAGGCTGTGGAAAGTGATTTTCCACAGTAATGGGGGTGGACAGATTTACTTTTCACCAGTCCTTTACATTTACAAGTGAAAGCAACGTGCCAGCCTCATGCCTCACACAAGTTCTTTTTGAAGAACTCCTATAGCACCTTGGACCCCTCTCTTTTCATAGTTTCATAATTGTTAGGGGCTGGAAGGGGACATTACAGATCATTGGTCCAGCCCCCCTGCAGTTGGGCAAGAAAGACTGCTGGGGTCAGATGACACCGGCAAGGTGGGTGTCAAGACTTTTTTGATGATCACCAGGGTGGGGATCTTTTCTGGTTGGCACAATTGAAGCAAGGAAGCTCTTTTATTAGCTTACCCAAGCCTGGAAGGAAACTTCCTGCCTCATAAAAAAACCAATACAACCTCTTTACCACATGTATGTGTGTATGCTGCATTCATGCGTGTGCATACAAGTCAGGTTGATACTGGTTAACTCTTGCCTGTTACTTCACTACCTGCTAGTTTGTTTATCAAAATGTCCTAAATCATCCCTAAATTGTTCAAGACATCCTACTGCTGTTTCATTTTGTAGAATATGCAGATAGGTAAATGGAGACATACATGGCTGTATCCAGGATTTCTGAAAGGGGTGCGGGAGCACTGCCAGGGTGCCCCTGCCCTACAACCGGGCAGGTGGACCACACAACAGCAGCAACAGCAGCAGAGGGGGACTTATTCTGTAAGTCCCCTGAGCAGATAAGAATTGTCCCTGCCCACTCCCTTTCACTCTGTGCTCAGGAGCATGTTCCCTCTCCTTCCCTCCCCTTCCGTTCCCCGCTCCCCTGCTTGCTGCTACTGCTGTTCCCAGATGACTCAGAGATGACCACTCCTGCCTCAGTGCAGCCAGGCTCCAAAGAAACAGGGGCAGCAAGCCGTTTCCTTTACCATGCACCTGTTTCTGGGCAGGCAAGAAACATTGTGGGGGACAAGGCAGGGATGAGGGACCTGTCTGCTGCCTGCTGCTGTCCCTGGCTGAGCCCGCAACCTTGTGAGGAACCCAGTTGGAGTGGGCAAGAGCAGCTCTGGAGCTTCTTCCCTTCCCCCCCCCCCAATCCTGGGACAGCTGGAGACCCGGGGAGAGGGAATGGAGGGGAGAGGAGGTGCCACTGATCCTGTAGGGGAAGGATAAGAGCATTCTTACTTGCTTCAAGGACTTAAAGAAAAGTTCCCAGCTGCTGCTCCCACAGTGCGGTCAACTGAAGGGGGTGTTTGTCTCTGCTAGTGTACCCTCCTGGATCTGGCCCTGGAGACATTCCACAATTCCTTCAAGCCTGATTCTCTTTCCACTATCACAAATTCTTGGGTTCAATGCAAAGATTTTTATACCAGTTGTAAGTTGGCAAAGTCTGGTTTGCAGAGCCTGCCATTTATCCAAATGCTATGCCTGAAAACATCACAGTGTCTGTCAAGGTATCTTTTAGTCAAGCACAAAGGCAACTTCATTTATTTAATGAATCCGCTACCCCCATTAAAACTCACTGGGTTGATTCTCCCCTAATATGAATCTGTACTTCAAATTAACTTCAAATCTGTAATGCTGATTTACTCTACTGGAGAATCTGACCCATGGAGTTTTAGGCCTACAAAATTATGCTGCTATGGAACATGGCTGTCAGCAATCAACTTAGTTAAATCAGTCCTGGACATGATTAAATTCCAAGTACTGACAACTCCATGCTTGCAACACAGGATTAAACACAGGACAATCTGGGCTGAGCATGATTTGTCCTTTGTATTTACAGTTTAACCACAGTCAGAACTGGTTTAGCTAAACTGACTGATGACAGCTGCGCTTAGAAATGGCTTCACGTCTTATTTTTAATGACTTGAAGTAAAGGGATGCTTGCTTGCCTGGTTTTCACCCTCTTGGAATAATTATCCTATCAAGGCTCAGTACAAATTTTTAACATCTGGAATTTGAGTGGTTGAAAAAGGCCTGTTCTTGTGCAAAACTTTCTCCTACTCTATTCCATTCACTCTTGGTTTTGACAAGGTCTCCCATCACCACAGCACCCAGGCTTCTCCTGAGGCCACTGTTTCTCTGAAAAGCATCTTATTCTTTAACTGCCTGACCTCCACAGAAAAATGTGAATAAAGATGCCAGCTCAGATAGTGTCAGAAAAACCAGGGCAGAGGAACATATAAGGAACTAGACCCAAAACAGTGTGCAAGTGCCCAATTCCTGTTTGCTTTAAATGGGAGATTGGACAGCTAAGGAAGAGTTAATACCTAAATCCTATTTTTGGATCTGATTTTCCAGTTAATTCCATTTCTCTTTTTCAGGCTTTACATCATAGTGATCTAAGGCAGAAGGAAACCTCCATGCAGAGCTTGTTTTGGCTGCTCTGCTGATATTAACCCACACCTCGAAAACACCCGAAAACATGCTTTACCGGAAACAGCAGCACGTTACTTGGAGCCGGCTCCATAGCATCTGCATAGATTGGGTGTTTCAGCATGGTTTTTTGGCACTTTTAGCTAAAGCTGATCCAATCAGTTATTAGAAAAAAGTGCCAAAAAAGCCCCACTAAAGCACCTGATCTATACAGACGTTGGGCAAGCTGGGTCAAACTAAGGCGCTGCCTCTTTCAGGTAGGATGGGGCTCGATGTTGGAATGTGCCGAGTTTAAAGTAAAGTGCTGCTTTGTTTTTTTTTTAACATCTGCAAGCAGCCTTTGGTGATTATATTAGCCAGGATTCTCCAGCTGCTTTGCACTATTCTAGTGATTCAAAACAGCTATAAATTTTCTCTTGGCATCTTGCTAAGGTGATGGCTTTGTATTGTCAGAGAATCTGGCGGTCACCAATGATTTACACCCTTGATTGATTAAATGAAAGGAAGTGAATAATTACAAAATAGTGACTAGAGAGCCTGTATTTTGGATGTAGATCCATGCTTGCACTTATAATTTGTCAGAACTGATTAGTAGTAGGCATCTCTCTTTCTTGAGAGAGAATAGAATTATGCTTAGTGAGACATCATCAGTGAATGTAATCCTTGCTTGAAAGATAAAGGAGTGACCTCTCCAGGGTGAAAAAGCCTGGGCAGTGTATACGGAGACACTGAGCTGCCCATGCAACAGTGTTCCCCTCTCAGTCTTGCTGGTTTAATCCAAAGGAAAGGTAGGTACCAGTATGTTTGGAACTAGTTTGGGCACAGGAGCTGCTGGAGCAAAGGAGATCATCCATTTGCCCATCTATCATAGAGGCCAGTATATCACGTACAACAGTTTCCTTCTTGTGGCTCAGATCCATCTCAGTGGAACTGTAGGTATTTCCATTCTCTGACCCCAAATGTAACTTCACTCCAGCCATCTCAAGAGGAAGAACTGGAAGATTTTAGTACAGTCCACTGTGCATGATAGAGAAACATTCTACACTGTTTTACACCAGGGACAGTCACTATTACTGCTACAAAGAGGTTGTAAAATACTTACACTTAGTTTGCACAGGCAGACAGGGACTTTGCATAAGGCATGACAAGGAAGGACATGTGGACAGACAGTGACCCTGGAAATCCACATGCACCTAAGTGAGAGGTGAGGGGTGGAAATTCAGTCATCCCTAGGGGTCAAGAGTGTGTATGATAAAAGAACTGTTTGCTTCCCATGGAAGGGAGATAGGGATATGGGCCTCAGACAAACTTTTTCAGCCAAAGAAAATAATTAGAAAGATTTGGCCCTGGAACACTGAATCAAAAAAGAAGTTGTAATGGACTCTAAGGGGAGCAGGGTTAAACCCTCAGATCTGATCCTTGGTTCCCACCAGAGAGTCAGGGCTCAGGCTACCACTCTGTCCTCAAGTCACCTTGGTCCTGCTCAGCATTGCTGAAGACTCAGAGCTGAAGTCAAACCCTGAACAATTGCCAGGTACAGTGTGTCTTTTTAAGCATGAGAAAAATATGGGAAAACAATATTACAAGCTTATTCCTCCAACCATTCCTCATGTAACCCTTCTATTAACACTCATGGGAGTTTCATAGCAGTGAAGCCTTCAAATTTTATGTTCTGTGGCTATAATTTTCATTGTGGGAGATCATAATAAAATGCCTTGACCCACTCAGCAGGGTATGTCTTTGTAGATTTGATAAAGCCAAGATACTAGTGTGAGATGTATTTTTCGTTATTTTCTCTTTATAACATGTATAAATAAATTTGTCATTGAAGGTTTAATTGTGAGAAAAGGAGAGTTGGGCAAAAGGGAAAGGATATTGAAGACAATGGATGTATTCAGTTCTGAAACTTCCATATCTCCAAAACGTAACTGGATTTTAATATACAACAAGACAACATGTCAGTTAAATTTTGGATCTAAACCTTATTATTCCAAGGCTTATCACTGTGATAATTTATGAGTCACCTTGTATTTTAAGGGTGTATTTATATTTTATAACATATTAAAAAATGATTAACAGACATAATGAAAATGATACAGGTGTGAGTATTATGTATAATAGAAGGTTATAAAGTCATCAGTAAAAGGTATTATAGATAGTAATAAGGCACAGTAATATAGACAACTCATTGATCTGTAGAACTCTGCAACAATATAGAGGAATTGATTCACTTTGTCATAATTAGCTATTACTAATTTATCATCTCTTTGGAAAGTAGAAACATTCCCTGACTATAAGGGGTGACTAATCTAGGTCACCTTATCTTGATGTGTCCAGGAGACATGAAGTGTAGGATTGTTCAGTGTCCCTATATCTCTGCAAAACGGTTTGATCCCTATTAGGAGACAGAGGAAGAACTGCACTGAAATGTATAAAAGCCCAAGACTGCTACTTTCAGATCAGGGATTCCAGTTTCATACATTCCAGAGTTGAGGGGTGTTGAGCCCTTATAGGCTAAAGATATTTTCATACTATGAATCTGGCTTTATCAACTCACAAAGTTTTGCAGTATTTGGGTTTGGGATGTTGTGGGGTTTTCTGTCAGGTCTATCTGTGGTTGGAATTCTTACGGCTATTTTTGCTCACCTGGCCTTTACAGGGAAAGACTTTGATGTTCAACTGAAATGATTCTTAAGTGATACTGGTGAAAGTCCTTAATAGTGATGCACTCAAACCGGTTCAATCATTGCTCAAATGGATATAGATTAATTTGGTAATTTACTGACACAGGCTAGATCAACTTAAAGAAAGACGAAAGCGATTTAAAGGTATCTACATGGGGGAGGAGAGTGTTGCATGGATTTAACAAGATTAAGCTAGCTGCATTGGGCAACATTTCTAATACTTAAATCCTTGTCAAAAGCTGCACAGCAATGGCTTTTTCAAGGTAACTTACCGTAGCTGAATGTTTTTAACCACCGACAGTAATAATCCACACAACACACTAGAGTCCCACAAAATATTATTTTAAACAGTGAAACTCTTTATATGTCATTAGATGATTTGGGGCAGAAAAGCAGCTGAAATTGTTAAAAAGAGAAAGAAAGAAAGAAAGAAAGAAAGAAAGAAAGAAAGAAAGAAAGAAAGACTTTTGACTTTTGACTTTGACTTTTAACAACTTTATTTCACAAAAGATCAGGTACAGAAAGCAAAAAAACCATCAAACCACACCAAAGAGAAACCATTCCCGGACGTTCAGAACATCACACCGTGACAAACACCTTCGCAGTAATACACATCGTGTCTAACATGCTATTTATGTATATAGCCCTCGAGAAACGAACAATTCCACCCTTCCCTGTCCCATAGTACACGTACAAAACCCTTCGACTTCTCACCCAGAGAAAACAAACAACAGCAGCCTGGTGAGGGCCCAGGGCACGGCACAAGCCGGAAGCCACAGTCTGCCACCGCACCCGCCCGGTCGCCCAGACCGGTCACAACATCAGAGCGCGTATTTGAGACGGCCGTCCTCCACGTGGCACAGCGCTCCCTCAAGGGCCCAGAGTGCCTCGAAGGCGGGCACCCCCCGCCGGAGCACAGCGTGCTCAAACTCCAGCGAGAGGCGCGCCCGCACTAGGAGGCCAAAGAGCCGCGGGGCATCGTCTGAGCCGGTGCCGGCAAGCCGGTTACGGCGGCTCTTGAGGACGGCCATCTTGGCCTGGCCCAGCAAAAAGTTGGCCAGGCAGATGGCGCCCCGCTCGGCCGCCCGGTACGGGTAGGAGCATATGTAGGTGGTCTCTGAGAGGCTCCTGCCCAGCGCCCGCAGCGGCCGCTCGAGGGTGGCAAAGAGCGGCCGCAGGCGGGGACAGTCCAGGAAGGCGTGAAAGAGATCCTCCTCCACGCCCCCAGGGCAGAAGGGGCAGGCCGTCGAAGCGGCTGGGTCAAAGTGGGACGCAAACGTGCCAGTGGCTAGGATGCCGTGCAGCAACCGCCACTGCAGGTCGCCAGTCTTCTTGGCGGTCGGCGGCTTATACAATGTGCGCCACGCCGGGTGGGCCGGTGGGGAAGCCGGTGGCCCCAGGCGCCGTCGCCACGGTGTATCGGGGCGTCCCGCCAGCACCTGAGCATGGCGGACACAGACCACCCAGGCATACAAGCTTCTACGCGATAGAGAAGCAAAGGGACAACCCGTGTCACTATCGGGAGGCATGGGGAGCCGCAACAGAGTGCCCGGCCCACCGGCCAACTCCGCGGCCACAGCCGGGGTGACCGGCAGCGAAGGGAAAGCCTCGCTCGCGGCATCCGCGGCCCGCGGGATCTGGCGCGCACGGAGATGTTCGTCCAAGGCGGCCGCCGCCACCGGCGGGAGGGCGGCGCGGATGTCACGCAGGAGATGACCCATGGTGCGGATGGAGCGCACGCCCAGCCGTGTGGCCAGCGCCTCGGGCGAGAGCCAGGCTGACCGAGCGGGGTCCAGGAGATGGTGCAGGCGGAGGACACGCGCCTGGATGAGGGTGGCCGTGAGGCTGGCAGAGGCCAGGCTCGGCACGGAGCCCCACAGGGCTGAGTTGTGCACCAGAGGCTCCCTCAGCAGCTGCGGGAAACACAGTGTCCGGGCTCGAGGCTGGAGGCGGAAGGCGACCTGCCAGGCTCGTACCACGCTGCGATAAAAGGCCGGAAGCACCGCCCAGTTCAGGAGCGTGGGTGTCAACAAAAAAAGCTCCCGGTCAAAGCCAAGGGCGCCGACCCTCTGTAGGAACCGGCATGCCAGTTGTTGCCATGGCAGCTGCTCCTCGCTGTAAAGCAGTCACTGAAGGGCCTGCAGGCGGAAGGCCGCCACCCTGCTGGCCAGGTCAACCAGACCCTGGCCCCCCTCGGCAACAGGCAGGTGAAGGACGGCTCGTGGGAGCCAGTGGCGCCCATCCCAGAAGAAGTCCACCAGGTTGCGCTGGAGTCTCTCCAGGAGATCCGGTGGGGGGTCGAGCACGGCGCACCGGTGCCACAAGGTCGCTGCCGCCAGGTTGTTGATGACAAGGACGCGCCCCCGGTAGGAAAGGCTGGGCAGGCGCCAGCGCCACCGCTGCAGGCGGGCCTCCACCCCCTCCTCGAGGTCGTCCCAGTTACGCGCCATGAAGGCCGGTGGCCCCAGGAACACGCCCAAGATCTTGAGGCCCTCGCGGCGCCATGTGAGCCCCCCCGGCAAGTCCGGGGGGAGCGTGCCAGTCCATGCGCCAAGCAGCAAAGTATCGCTCTTGGCCCAGTTGATGCGGGCGGAGGAGGCGCGCTCATAGGCACGCTGGCAATCCGCCAGGGCCCGCACGTCTTCCTGAGTGTTGAGGAAGACGGTGACATCATCCGCATATGCCGACAGCCGGAGAGGAGGCCTAGCGGACGGGCCGGTGGCCACTGGCAGGGCCACACCACTCAGGCGGCGTCGCAGCGTGTGCAGCAGCGGCTCGATGGCCAGGGAGTAGAGCATGCCCGACAGCGGACACCCCTGACGAATGCCCCTGCGTGCGGGGAACGGAGCACACAGCACACCGTTCACCTTGAGCAGGCTGGAAATGTCTCGGTACAAGACCCGGAGGGCCCCGGTGAAGAGGGGCCCAAAGCCAAAGGCCTCCAGCGTGCGGAAGAGGTAGGCGTGGCCCACGCGGTCAAAGGCCTTCTCCTGGTCGAGAGAGAGGAGGCCGACGTCGAGGCCAAAGAGCTCGCTAGCCGTGAGCAGGTCCCGCAGCAGGAACAGGTTGTCTTGTATGGTCCTGCCCGGCACGCAGTAGCTCTGCTCGGGCCCGGTGAGAGAGGCCATGACCGTGCTGAGGCGGGTGGCCAACGCTTTGGCCAGGATCTTATAGTCCGCGCACAGCAGGGAGACCGGCCGCCAGTTCTTCATGTAGCCCAGGTCTCCCTTCTTGGGCAGCAGGGTCAGCACCGCTCGGCGGCAGCTGATCGGCAAGACCTTGTCGGCGAGGCTCTCCTGGAAAACGTGCAGGAGGCTGGGGCCGAGGAGAGGCCAGAAGGTCTTGTAGAACTTGGCAGGCAGCCCGTCAAGGCCCGGGGCTTTGCCGGAGGCGAGGCTGGCCGTGGCAGCCGCCAGCTCTTCCAGGGACAAGTCCCGCTCCAGCTCGCTGGCCTCCAGGGCATCGAGATGCGGTAGGCCCTCGTGGAGTTCCTGCGTGGCCTCGGGGCACGACGGCTCTGCCGCAAACAGGTCGCGATAGAAGGCGACTGCACGTTCGCGGACTTCGCCCGGCTCTGTAATGACCCGGCCCTCAGGAGTCTTGAGATGGTCCAAGACTTTGCTCGCTGCCCTCCGCCGCTCCAGGTTGAAAAAGAAGCGGGTCGGGGAGTCAGTTTCCACCAGCTCCTGGCAGCGGGCGCGGATCCTCGCGCCGCGGGCTGCGCTCTCCGCCAAGCCGCGCAGGCATTTCCTGCGGAGCCGGAGGCTCTCGCTCAGTGCTGCGTCGCTGCCAGTGGCCAGCAGAGCAGCCTCGAGCTCCGCCACGTCCTCCTCCAACTCCCGGATACGGCGGCGCGTCTCGTTTGCGGCCAGCTGAGTGTACTGCTGGCAGAAGGCTCGGGTCTGTACCTTGCCCACGTCCCACCACAGCTTCCAGGAGGAGTGACTCGGTCTTGCAGCCTCCCACCTCCGCCAAAAGTGGGCAAAGCAGTCCTGGAAATAAGAGTCCTGAAGCAGACTAACGTTCAAACACCAATACGGTGCCCGTGCACAGGCTCTCCCCGGCAGGCTCAGTTTGCTGAAGGCCAGGCCATGATCTGATAGACCCGAGGGAGCGATGCGGCTGCTGCGCAGGAGTGGCAGGTGGTGCCTGGTGATATAAAGGCGGTCGAGGCGAGCCATGGTGAGACCGCCGGCACTCATCTTGGCCCAGGTGTACTGGCGCGCATCGGGATGCAGGGCTCGCCAGACGTCCATGAGGTCTGCCCCCTCCAGGGCAGCTTGCAGCTTGCGAGCGGAGGGCAGGTGGGGCTCAGGCCCTGTGCGGTTAAGGCGCGGGGCAGTGGTGCAATTGAAATCTCCCCCGAGGAGGAGCAGGTCATCATCCTCGCTAGCGTCGCGCAGGAGGGCAGCCAAGGTCTCAAAGAAGGCGACCCTCTCCTGGCCATCGGAGGGCGCGTAGATGTTGATGAGCAGCAGACGGTGTTGTGCGAGGGTGACGCGGACGGTCAGCAGGCGGCCAGGGACGACCTCCCGCGGCACCGCCGCGTCAAGCTGCAGCTGCTGCGATAAGAGTGTTGCGACCCCCGCGCGGAGGTTGGTGCCGTGGCTCAGGAACACCTGTCCTCGGCAGGCAGCCTGCCAGGCCGCCTGGCTGAACCTGTCAGAGTGGGTCTCCTGTAGGAAGGCGACGGCCAGCCTCTTCTGTTGCAGGAGCTCCAGGACGGCCTCGCGCTTCACCGCGTCTCGACAGCCGTTGACGTTGAAGGTGCCAATGTTTGTGGCTGCCATGGGTGTGGGTGTGGGAGAGGAGGAGCAAAGCAGAGTGCGGGTGGAAGAGCGAGCACCCAAGAGCAGAGCAAGGCAATACAGACAGGTCAGGGAAGGCCTACCGTGCCCTACTCTAGTCGAGGGACCCGCCCAGGCCCCACTCCACTCTCACCCTCTGGGCAAGCTTGTCCAGACGGTAGGCCATCTGACATGTGCCCCGATCTTGCTGCATAAGCTTGACTGCCGCCCTGGCAGCCTTGACAAACACTTTGGGGTCCGCACACCACTGGCTGATGTGCCCCGCTACATTTTTCTGCCCCTTAGTTAGCTTCAGCAAGGACAGGAGTCCCCCATAGTCAGGAGGGACCCAGGGGGGCTCCGTCAGCTTGGGGTGGATGTTGCCTACGGAAGAGCGGCGAGGCCGCACCCCCGGCGGAAGCTCGCCCGCAACTGCAGCGTCGACCCCCTCGATGTCCAGGCACATCAGCCGCCTCTCGTCGTCCGAGTCAAGGACCGGCTCCGCGAGGACATTCCCTGTCTTCTTGGGGGGGGAGGGGCCATCCCGCTCATGACGTCTCTTGCGAGACTCCGAGAGCTGGATCTCCATCTCGCTAACTTCCCCATCTGCTCCGGTAGGCTGGGGCGTGACCAAAGGGGCAGCAGGCTCTCCCGCCACCCCTGGGGCCAGGCCACTGGAAGAGAGACATTCGCCACTATCCCTGCTGCCGCCCGACTCCGGAGGCTGGGGGACAGGCAAGGGGAGGGGGACCCCTGAAGGCCCCTTCCCCCCACCCGCTAAGTCTGCCCCGTTGGTGGCTACATCCAATGGGGCGGGTGGTGTGGCAGCCGGAGTGGGGTCCGGCTCTGTAGTGGGGGGGCCCTCGGCACTGGCCGAGGAGGGGTCTGTCAGGGATGGGGTGTCCTGAGAGGCCCCCCTCATCTCCCTCTCTTTGTCAGGTGGTTGGGAGGATGCCCGAGCCCCATCATCCGATGAGGCTCCAGCACCGCAGTCCCCGGCCACCCCAGCCACTTCGGCCGGGGCAGGCAGGGGGCAAGGGGAAGCGTCTGCCCCTCCACCCGGTGGGGCTGCCGCACCAAGGGCAGGGGGCGCCACAGATGGGGGAGGGGGCGGTGGGGCCATGTTAGTAGCACCAACCCCTCGGCTGGACGATGGCTTCCCACTGGAGACCCCGGTCCCCTGAGATGGAATGGGGGGGGAAGGAGGTCGGAAGGAAGAGCTCCCAGCCTCCCTGGGCCTGCCGCGTGCCCCAGAGGTCGACGCGCCGTCTCTCGGCGCTGCCGCAGGCAGCGATGGTCCGGCCGCCTTGCCCCGAGGGCACTGCGCAGCCAGGTGGGAGGAGCCCCCGCACTTGAAGCATGTGGTCTCTCCCACAGATAGATAGATAATAAACCTCCGCCCCTCGAGCGTGAGGCTCAGGGAGCGAGGCAGCGACTGGGGGCCCTCCTTGAGGAGCATGAAGACCTGCCTCCGAAAGGACAGGACGTGCTTCCCCTGAGGGTTCTTGTTTCCCATCGGCAGGCGGCGAAAAGGACTCGCAGGAACCCCATAGGCCTCGAGTCCCCTGGCTAGCTCCCGATCGGAAATGTGTGGTGGGACGTTGGAAATCACCACCCTCACTGCCTGAGTCTCTAGGGGCGTGACAGGGTAGTGGATGCCCGCAATGTCCAGGCCCTCCGCACACACCCTGTCAACCAAGGTGGGCTTGCTCAAATAGATCATCGGGACCGTGTTCACGCGCCCCGCGTAGCGGATGGTACGCCATCCCAGGAGGGCGGCCAGAGCCTCCACGCAAACCTCGAGCCCCACATGGAGAGGGGTATGAACCCTCAGGCCATGAGACAGTGGGAGGTCCCGAGAGACATCCTCATGCCAGCTGCCAGGCGTAGGAGCCGCCATTCCTCGCCAGGACAGGGTTAAACTGCGAAGCGCAGCAAAAAAAAAAAAAATAGCCTCAGGCTGACTCGGGGGACTGGGACTGGGAGGAGGCTGAGAACGCCCCAAAATCGGCCTGAGGGGGGGGGCAGAGCAACCCCGCAGGGGCTCAGGGCAAGCCCCAAGGCAGGGGCAGATGGCAGGGACCCAGGGAAGGGGCCCTGGGGGAGGGAGGCAGCAGAAATCAAAGGGACAACTCAGGTGGGGGTGGTGGAGGGGCAGAGGCAAACGAGGCTGCCAGAGCCCAGGGGAAAAAGGCTCAGAAAGTGGGGGGAAGGGGCAGGGAGGGGGTCCCCAGGGACAGGGTGGGGAGAGGCAAGGGGTTTTTCTGGGGGGGGGGACAGGAAAAGGGGGGCAGGGAGTGCGGGGCAATGAGCTGAAAGCGCCTGAGCTGGAGGAGCTTAGAAGGGCTTCAGCTGTCGGGGGCCATCTTGAAAGAAAGAAAGAGATGAAATTGCTGTTTCTTCCTCTGCAATTAAAATATGCGGGCAGGTAACAAACTGCCTCAGAGGAGAAGGAACCAGTGGTCCTGACTGACTGTGCCTACCTATGTTCTTATTGGAATCTCCTACAATAATGGGGTGCCTACATGTTCATTAATGCACTTTAGGTACTGTGCATTTAGTTTAGTACTTGCTTAATAAAGTACTAACTAAATGTGCAGCAACTAGAGTTACTGCACAGTAGCGCTGGCATATGTTTTTTGTGATGTTTACTGGGCATTAGTCTAATAAAACTGCGCAGTAGGCTATTAGCATAGTTTTTAACCACCACAATACTGTGCAGTGTTATTAGGCTAATTTGCAGTAAGTGTCTTGTGTAGATGCGTCCTAACAGAAGGAAATGGTTACACTGTATACAGGGTCTCTTGGTTAAAGTCAGGGGAGACAATTGTGCACATACTGTAATCATGACTCTGACCTCACACAAAATATAAAATAGGCAATAAAACCAGGGAACAAAATGTCTGTGTAAATAAAATGTATTATAGTCTATGCACTAAGGCTGGGCAACAGCCTGACAGGAATGCTACCAAATATGTTCCCAGCTTGAAGTGCTTTGCACAGGTTCTTAGGGGTAGCAAGTCTGGCAGGGAAAGATGTTGCAGAGGCACAAAGACCTATACCCCAGCTTTTTCAGAGGGAAGGGGCTATTTGTAGAAAGCTGGTACTTCTCTGAAAAAAGGGGCCAGAAAATGGGTGAGGCCACAGTAAGTGAGGAATGTCCTGGTTTAAAACACCTCATCAGAAATCTCTTCTGACCTGTCTTCTGTGGAACACGGGGCATTTACAAAGTTAAAACTTACCAGAATTCAATGTGAAGACGGAAGGTAATAGATAAGTGTCAACCATCCTGACTACTTTAGTGCAAAGACTCATTTAAAAGGCATGTTTAGAGGTATAACACCTGCCAGTACCATGCTGAGATACTGGGACTCTACTGAATCTCTTAACAGCACTTTCTAATACAGCACACAAGGTCTCCCGCTCATGTAGTGAACCCCTTCCTCTGCTGAGATCTGACAATATCATAATGTACAGGGACATGGCTGCCTGCCTGCAGGTAGGAAACACCATTCTGAAAATCAGAATAGCCACATGCTGTTAGAATAGCCACATGTTGCATGCCAGAGCTCATGGCATTATACTTGCTGTATTAGGCTGGGCTCCAAGAAATGGAAGCCCTTATTAGTTTGCTTAGACAAATATGAACATCTGAACTGAAGTCTTCTTTGCTATCAGTGTTAGGTGCAAGATGCTACATTGCCTCATGATAACATTCATTACGGGGAGGCGGCAAACTCAGCACAACCATAAACTCAGCACTTCACAGTCATCTGCTGTATTATGAATAAGGGGAGGTAGGTAGTTAGTGAGGTAGTTGGACAAGTAAAAGCTGTTAAACTTTGTCCTTTTCCTCAATAGCAGCAGTATAAACTAGTCTATGCTGGACTACCTGATTCTGGTTGCCATAAACAGTAAGGAGGAGCTACAAATAGACAAAGCAGGCTGGATTCTCTCCTGCCTTCCACCTTCCTGAAAAACAGCAGGACAAAAAGTGGAACGGCCTGCCTCCTGCTGCTGTGTGTGATGATGGTGTACTACAAAAATAAGTACACTAATATTTCTTCAGGAACCTAAGCAGGATGGGATGGGAACACCAGGCACCTAAGTCCATTTATATAGCTAATAGGTTGGCATAGGATCTGACCCCTATTGTAAATGAGGATCAAGCCCTATATCTTAGGGCTGTCCACCTTTGACATGGCTGGCAGCTGCACGTGGTGCTGGCATGTGACCCCTGCTGCATGGGCTGTACCAGTGGCAGGCAGCCCCTAGAGGTGCCCAGTGGCACATGGTCCTGCCTCTCCATGCTGTGCCAATGGTATGTGGCCTCCCAGTGGCGAGAGTGCCGGTTCACCCCTTGACTGGCCGCACTCGCTGCTTAGGCGATAGGGGGGGGGGGCAGGCGGGAGCAGTGGTGCCCCCCTTCTGATCGCTGCAGCTGCTCCCAGATTCAGGTACAGCCACTCCCGGAAGCGGCTGCAACAATTGGCCGTCATGGGATCTGCCGTGGGGGAGACCCCCTGCTGGCAGCGAGATGGGCCACGGGGGGACCCCACCCCTGTTGGTGGGTTGCAGGAAGGGCACATGCCCCCCCCCCCGACTAAGGCAGCACCAGTTGCCCATGTGGTTCTCACACCACGTGGGCTGTACCAGCAGCATACAACTGCACCCTGCCATCCCCCCCGTACCCCACTGTGGTGATGGCATATATGGACCCCCGGGCCTTTCCTTGTGCACAGAAGCAAGAGAGATGCCCATCAGGGCTTGTGGGCCATATGCTGACCCCCTGCAGGCTGCGTGTGGCTTGCAGGCCACCAGTTGGACAACCCTGCTCCATCTTCATCTGCATTGTAAAGAACCAATCCTTGTTCCCTAGTTAAGAGGGAACTGAATTTTGCATCAGTTTCTTATGTCCCCAGAATCTAGTGAGACTTTCACAACATTGTAGCACTTACTCTTTTAGTGTAGAATGAACCTTTTGACAATTAACAAGTATATCAATTAATTAGTTTATGAGATAAAAATGATTTTAAAAAGAATCATTTACAGAAGTTTCACTTACGTAAGTTTCATTGTTTCAGTGAAAAATACAGATTTAACAAGACATTTTCCATATTTGTCTCTGTTTTGCTGAGCTATTCATGTTGAAAAAGCACACACATTTTCAGGCAAGTCAAAATAAAATGTTCTGATTATTCTATTTGAAACCATTTAATTTGGAGATTTCCTTCCATTTTATTTTTTTTTAAAGTACTTTCAAGAATTGCTCAAATTCAAAATGAAACATTTTGCTCTGGATCAAACAAAATGTTCTGTTTAACTAAAACATGTTTCTTTTCTTTTTTTTTTTTTTCCTTTTTCAACATGGTAATTTTTGTGCCAACTGGAAACATTCTTTTATTTTAATCCATTTTCAAAATTGCCAGTGACCAAAAAAAATGAGTTAGTTGAAAAGTTATATTTGGCACTCTGTCAGATCTTTTCTTTTTTTTTTTTTAAATCCTGAATAGTCTTGATAATAATACAAAGTTCTCAAAGGTTTCCATATAGTTGAAACTCACTGAAATTCTGAGTGGGCTATAGTCAAAGAAACTGCTTTACAATTAAGCTAAATTATTAATAATTGCTCCATTTGTCAGGATTTTATAGATTGCAGATACAGCCAGGTCAGCAGTTCAGACACTGTCTACCTATGTATAAAAAAGAAAGAAAAATATCAGCAAAGAGTTGAATCTTCCACATATCTATGAATCCATCTTTATTTTATAAAGAAATATATGAAATAATAAGAAGCAAGATTACCGTTCCTTTCGATATGTTTAAACTAAAGCCATAGTTAGTTGATTTTAAGTACCAAATGACACAAAGGAAGAAGGCATGATTTGTTTCTTTGATGTTGGCGAATGAAACTAGTGATTTAAAACCCTGCTCTGAATTCCTCTTGCACTTCATTCAGTTTATTGCAGCTCATTACAAGTATTTTCCCTTCTGTGTAATGCTCAAGCAAAATGTTTAGCAGACATTTTTGTAGCTGTTAGGCCAATCTGCCTACTTTATGGCAACTAGACTACAGTATCATATTTGATATCTCATAGTTAAAGGATTTGATAACAAAAGTCCCAAGAAGTTCTGTGCTGTGAGGAATCTCAATTCCCAACCACGCCCTGCAAATTTATCCACCTCATCAACTTAAACCAAGCTCATGTTACAGAAAAGCTAAAACAAAACCTTTAAAACAGTCATTAAACTCGATTCACACTTTAAAATGCTATTCATGATACTTTACTTGACTCGTGTATGGGATTGGGACCTGTAAAATGAATACAAGGCTCAAAGAGGATTCAAGCAATCTAACTAGGTAATGTAAAGGTCATTACTTCCCCAGAAATGCTCTGCACAGACTGAAATAAAACTGCAATGCCTATTACAGAAATCCACATACTTCTTATTTGTTTCTATTTTAAAATAACACCAGTTACTTCCTAGATATGGGGGCATTTATGAAGAGGAATTAAAAGCCATCAGGGGATAATGGTTTTACACTATGATTTAGGTTGTCAATTCCTGCCCAGTAATTAACATCCAGGAAGCCACTCTTGTTGAGCTCATAGTTGCTTAAGGGCCAAATCTTGGTTCAGAATCATACTGAAATAAAGAATGCATAAGGCCTTTCCTTTTTGGAAAGCTAGTTCTGCAATGAACCAACCAGTGCTGCTCTGTGGATGGCTAGTGTGGAACTAATGAATGGTGAAGATGGGGAAGGGAGCTCATTCAGAATAGTTCCCTTATCCTTTCCAAGGCACTCTGAACGCCCTGATGCTTCTTACTCCAGGTGGGGTTACCACTATGAAGATACTATGAAAAAAGAAATCAGAAATGGTGTGGCCCCAACCACCCACCCATAACACCTTGCAGAGGTTGCTGTGTTCCTGAAGGTTTCTTTCTTCTTCCTGAATCTGCCTGCTCAGTAATGGCAGGGACTTTCTGCTTTGTGGACTTGTTTTCTCTCCTTTGATAACAGATATTTCATCTCTCTTCAGTGCTCCCTGTCTACTCTGTGTGGTCCTTTGGAACCCTCCAGTACTGCCTGCCAGATGTGTCCATGCACAGTATTTGGGGCAGCATCTGCCGAAGGTAGGCAGGGAAAAGGCTTAGAGTCATACAGAGCCATAGTTCCAAAAGAGCCAGATTCCCTTCTCCTGTCTGATCTGTTACTCTGTTCTCTCCTCCCTGCCCTGTCTGCTTGTGTTCTTGCTGCCCAGTCCATAGCTCTGTACTTTCCTCCCTGCCCAATCTGTTGCTCTGTTCTTTCCTGCCAACACCTTTTTGCCGCTGTTCTCCTTGCTCCCTACTGGATCTGCTACATATCACACAAAGCAGCTGCGCTTACCATTTTTGGTACACGTTCCATGGATTGACCATCCCTAACCTAGCCCATAATGGTAAATGTTAAAGTTACTTGAACCAAAGAGTTGTCAGCTTCATAAGCTAGACACAGATAAAAAGATGAGCCTAGAAGCATGTTCTGAAGGCCAGTTAATGTTGGCCTTGCTTCTCCTAGGAATTTTCCCGCCATTCTATCCAGCACTTCTCTAGCTGGTTATCTGCTTGCACTGGTGCAGACCTTTAGGGTAGACAGGAAACACTGATCTTTGTACTTGGGGTTAACTCTTGCTAGAACCTGGGCTAATTTCCACTACAAAGGGTTTGCCTTGCTGCAGGGACCTTGTCCTTACATAGCTCAAGGCCTCTTCTTTTCCAGAATAGGGAACTTACAGATCTTTGCTTGATTGTTTGATCAATTCTATTAAGAATCTATTACCCATTTGTAAAGCAGTAATACATCTGGAGGTGTAAAGAAATTGAATGCTGCAGGTCCTGAGGGCAGCAATGCAGCAAAGTCTGCTTGCCCCATGCACCAGAAAAGAAAAATTAGACATCAGAGAGGAGGCTGAGTTTTCTATGTTCATACAAGCTAGCAGAATGCACATTACTGCGAGGTAGCTCGAATCTTTTCAGCCATCTCTAATGCCAGCCAAGCAGTTGAGCTACATTAAATATGCCTTGGCAGAAACACCTGACTTAACACAACTCCATACTTTAAGCCTTTGCTAACAGACTCTCCATTCTGCCTGATGTCAATCCAAGCACCAGATTTGTGAGGCACAGGAGGAAGGATAATGACACAGAAAATCTTGCAACTTTCCTTTCCTTGTCACATATTTTATGCCCCCTTGGATCCTCCATCTGGGACTGAGTGGGCGAAGGAATAACAGTGTTGACATCTCACAGCTTCGCAGGCGCAGGGATGACTCGACCTTCAAGAGCCATCTGGGAAGTTGCTACAAGACACATTCTGCCTTACTCATGTTGACTAAATACCAACCCTCATGCATAAGCAGCCGTGTGGCAGAGTGTAGAAACAAGATGGTTGCAAGGGGTACTCTCCTTCAGGACCTAATTGAGATTTTTCAGTGGTTTTTTTTCCTTGGTTTATTAAAAAAAAAAAAAAAGAAACAAAAGAAAATTGGAGAGTGAAAGATCTTTTACACTGGAACTGCCAAGAGCAAGTGTGGTTCATGGCAGTTGTAGGGACCCCTGGATCTAGTCCTTAAATTGTTCAGTTTAGATGTGGGATCTGAAGCTTAGTTTCTGTCCTCTCCTCTGGGAACTCTACTCACTGGCTGCTTTGAGGCAATAGCTCTCCTCTCTTCCCTGTTTTTTATTTGACCAGCAATTCCATCTGGGGGCCAAAAATTCAGGCAAAACTGGTACTGCCTTGTGAAATGCTTCAGTTTTGCTGAATCAACATTTCCTGATGGAAAAACCATTGAGCTGAATAATTCCTGACCTGCCTTAGTTTTGAGCAGAGACTTGAAGGAAAGGAAGGCAGAGGAAGGAGAAAAGAAGTGGGCAGGCTTCTTCTTGATGGAGAGGATAAGTAGAAAGGTCCTCAAATGAAGCTCTTTCAAAGATATACATTGTATAGTGCAACTTCCCACCTTTCTGTTTACAGAGATAAAAGGAAGAGAATGGCTTTCTTGACTCATCTGTGCTCTAACTGGTTATTTTTGGGGAGGGTAGGTGTCAGCAGTGGCATAAAAACCAGGTTCTGTGCCTGGGTGACAGGAGATTTGCTGGGTGTAGTTGCTACAGCCAGCAGAAGCAGTGGCTGCCATTCTTGTGTACTCTCTGATCGGGCACCTGGGCTGGTGCCTGGGTTACCCTCTGCTACTGGGTTTCAGCAGGTTGATGTCTAACTTTGGGCACTGTACATGTCATGAATTAATGCCCAGGTTCCATTCTTATTTATATCAGCTCCCCTTTCGGTACCCTGGTAACCATTAATGATGTGGACACTGGAGTCAGAAGTGGACTGGCCAAGTTCGCCGATGACACCAAACTTTGGGGAAAAGCATCCACACCAGAAGACAGGTGGGTGATGCAGGCTGACCTGGACAGGCTCAGCAAGTGGGCGGACAAGAATCTGATGGTGTTCAACGCCCATAAATGCAAGGTTCTCCACCTTGGGAAGAAAAACCCACAGCATCCTTATAGGCTTGGCACTGCTATGTTGGCTAACACTATGCAAGAAAGAGACTTGGGGGTCATCATTGACCACAAGATGAACATGAGCCTGCAGTGCAATGCTGCGGCTAGTAAAGCGACCAAAACGCTGGTTTGCATCCATAGATGCTTCTCAAGCAAATCCCGGGACATCATTCTCCCCCTGTACTCGGCCTTAGTGAGGCCACAGCTGGAATACTGCGCCCAATTTTGGGCTCCACAATTCAAAAAGGATGTGGAGAAGCTTGAGAGAGTCCAGAGGAGAGCCACGCGCATGATCAGAGGTCAGGGAAGCAGACCCTACGATGACAGGCTGAGAGCCCTGGGGCTCTTTAGCCTGAAAAAGCGCAGGCTCAGGGGTGATCTGATGGCCACCTATAAGTTTATCAGGGGTGACCACCAGTATCTGGGGGAACGTTTGTTCACCAGAGCGCCCCAAGGGATGACGACTAGGTCGAATGGTTATAAACTACTACAAGACCGTTTCAGGCTGGACATAAGGAAGAATTTCTTTACTGTCCGAGCCCCCAAGGTCTGGAACAGCCTGCCACCGGAGGTGGTTCAAGCGCCTACATTGAACACCTTCAAGAACAAACTGGATGCTCATCTTGCTGGGATCCTATGACCCCAGCTGACTTCCTGCCCTTTGGGCAGGGGGCTGGACTCGATGATCTTCCGAGGTCCCTTCCAGCCCTGATGTCTATGAAATCTATGAAAACCTGGCAGTGCAGTGGAAAGGAGCCTGTAAGCGGGTTGATGTGTTTGCTGCCGTGCGGGCAGATCCTCTCAGGCCTCTTTTGGGCAGGCTTTACAATAGTTTCCAAGTAGACTTGGGTGTCTGCAGTCTCTCTGTCTGGCTTTGCTCCCTTGAGAGCCCCTCAGCCAGTTCGCAAAACACAAAACACTAGTCCTTAGTCCAAACACACAAATAAATGAGTTAGCAAACCTTCAGCCTTTCACCAGGCAGCAAGAGAGGGCTCTTTAGCTCTGGCCCTTCCTAGCAACAAGCTCTTCTAGATTTCAGTCTCCTTCCCACCCACAAACTCTTCCTTCCACCAGTTCAAGCTCTCTACTCTCTCCCCACTTTGACTTTAAACTGCCAGCTAGTACCTCACAGCTGGGCTTCTAACCCAGGGCTGGTTGCCTCCCTAAAGGGCCAAGCTTTCCTGTTAAAGAGCCATGGGGGATTCCTACCTGCATTCCCAAGAAGAGGTCCCAAGACATACAAAGCAGTAGTTTCTCACTGGGTAATGCACCTGGTGCCACTGGTATCAACATATGAGGCAGCTGATTCCTCACCGCTGGCATAAGGGTGGCTGCTGTGGGCAGACACAGGAAGGGAATGAAGCAGAAAAGCCAATGATTGTATGTTCCTGACACCTGTTTCCATCCTCCTCCCTGGGGAACTAGCAGTCCTGAACTAAGGTTAAGTTACTCACAGATGAGGGGACAGATCTCCGGCTGATATGTAACAGCCTAACTCCACTGCAGGCAAAGCAGCTACATATGTCTGCAGCAGCTAAGGACCTGGCCACATGTTTTTGTTCCAATTCTAATGAATTCCTGGTAGGTCCAACAGTGCTTAGAGAGTAAAATGACAGGCAAACAGCAGTGGGGATGTGATGTCTCTTAATCCTGTTCTGACGGTTGTTGTGAGTAACAGCAGGATCCAGGCAAAGCCACCCATCTTGGAGCTCATACAAAACTACACCAGTTGTCTTGCAAGGATTGGGGAAGGGTATCTTCTGAATATTCCCTTGCAGACTCCCTGTCATTGTTCATGATTGTAGTCCTGAGGCTTTCCAGTGAATTAACAGGTCACCTGCTGCCAACATGTTGGGTGTGTTCCCAGTTGGCATGTGGGATGGTATGTTCTTGGCTTTAACTCTTTAATTAAAAGGCAATACTATAAAGAGTGTTAATGATACTGAGTTAATTCATGTCCCCCCCCCCCCCCCCCCTTTATATAGCATATAGGTCCAGGGGGAAAAATGTTTATTAAGCAAGGCAGCGGGGCAGATAAATCAACCTAGCCTCAGCAGTGCAGCTACAGATAGCATTTCTGTAATAGCAGCAATTACGCAGTATATAAAGATAAACACAGGTCCTGATCCTGCATGGCAGCTTGTGTGGGCCTGCATACAGAGGCAGTAGGCCAGACCCACAGCTGCTGTAAAAGCAGACTTCTGTGAAGCTATGCTGATTTACACTAGCTCAGGATCAGGCCTTATGGAGAGGAAGGGGGGCTTTCCACACAGAGCTCATTGCAGGACTGAAGGGTAGGGCAAAGGAAGGACTTAGGTGCCTCCAGGCAGATCTAGGCAGAACTGAGGCACCCAAGTCCAAAGTTGTCCTTAAAAATCTCCTGCTCAGCTAGATCCAGAGGTACTTAAATTCGGGTAACTGCCAGTTTGACCTCAGTATTCTCTGGGGGCCTGTCTGCATGGTCTTGCTTACTCTCAGACTTGAGCCACTTTCATGTTGTCAGGCTCTGAGACCCCCCCCTCCCCCAATCCTGGGATGCGAGTTCAGGGCTTCTTTAAAGCATTCACAGCTGCTTCTAAGCTGCCTGTTGTACCTGATCATTGGTATTGTGTGTTTCTGGGATGAGGGGGGGCTGATTTTGTCATCGGCAGTCTCTGGGACAGGAGGCTGGCTTTGCAACATGCCCTAGGAGTCTAGATCCCTTATGTGCTCAGAGCAGTTTCACTCTGGGCAGCTCAGCACCCCTCTCATATCTAACCCTAGTTAGAATACGGAAATGAGATATTGCTTTGCTTAAATCCCGAGGGGCCCAAGCTACTCAGTGTTTGCAGAGTGGAAAGTAACACACACACACACACACACACACACAGACACACGCACGTACACATGGGATCAGGCCACTCACAAAATGCAGGTGTTGCCACTTTCTTTTAAAAGGAGTCTGGAAGTGGAGGTGGTGCCAACCTTTTTTTATTACAGCCTTAGGGTTAAAGCACTTGTCCAGAGAGCGGGAGACCCAGATTCAATCCCCTTCTCAGCCTGAGGCAATTCAAACACACAGCCGTTACCTTCCAAAAAGGTGCCCAAACCATCAAGCTGTCAACTTATCTGGCTAGGGTTTACTATCCTCTCCTCCTATGGAGACTGTGACACGGTGCAGAAAGGAACAGCAAATTCAGGGGGCAGAAGGAGATAGTGTATGCAAAAGAAAACATGACTCTGTAGTTAATAGGAGGGGTGGAGCATCCTCCCCCACTCCCTTTTGCCCTCCTAAGAAGTTAGACTAGGCTGGGAAATTGGAGATATAGATTTGGATCTTCTCAGGCTGAAGCAGGCCTATAACCCAGGTCTCTCACTCTTTTTGGAGAGTGCTCTAGCCACTATACTATTATGTAAAGGGCAGGAAGCACCTCCTCTGTCTTTTTTTCATGAGATGAGACTGAGGCTTCTTTGATATGAGTTATTTGAATAAATAAATGCAGGTGCTTCCAACTTAAAAGAGGAACTTAGATTTCATTGTGAACAGAGGCACCTTCCTGCACCTGACTCAGCCACTTAACCTCTGGAGACAGATGTGGTGATGCACCCTTATGCTCACCATTTCCAATTGGTTAGTTCGAGACAACTCCCCACTCATGGCATGGGATTCTTGGATCACCTGTCTGAAGTACCTAACTCTCCTTATGCATTTTATAGGGACCCAAGACACACAGCCCAGGACTCTGGGTCTCAGTGCAGGGACTTTTTAGTTCTATGAACCATGAATTAGGGTGTAGACATATATAACAAGTGAACCATTTCCAGAATGTCATGGATTGGGAACCAGTTCGTAATTCTTGCTGGCTCATAGCAAGCAGGTTCAAAATAGCACTTTATTTTCCAGTTGAAATTCTGAAACATTCACGTGGTTTTAAACCAGCTTAAAAGGCTTGTCTGTCTGCCCAGTTAAGGTTTAAACTATTCTAAGTGTTATATGTATTGATGCCTTTCGATCCAGTTCTTAGCCCACTGCACATTTTGCAACAACTCACCTCTCCACTTCTCATTCCGTTCATTTTTTCCTACAAAAATGTGTTTTCATTGCATTTGCTTTTCATTTATTTTTGTGTTTATTTTTCTCCTCTCTTGCTTGTCAAATTTCTCCTCAGAGCCACACGTAATACCTAGTGATCACTTCAGCCCCTTGGACATGATCTGAAGCTAAACGAACAGACAATTAAAAAAGTAGAAGAGTGAAAGAAAATGGTTTGCTCCCCTGTTTGCAAAGGCTGTTTCACAGACTGCAAAACCTTTACAAAAATTAATAATTTTCCTGATCCAAAATAGAAAAAAAATAGTTTCTATATTGGTCATCAATGTTTTTTCAAACTGAATTGTATTTTCTTAACAACCTGTTGTTTCCTATTCCTATGTACATTCTTACGTTTCAAGCCAGCCTCACCCCTTCCTTTATGCTGCATATTTTCCATTTTAAGATTTCCTGTTCGAGCTAAAGGGCAAAGATCTTTTAAATATCAGCATGAAGCTGGGATTACTCGCTGTGTGTAAAAGGTAGCTTCCAGCTCTCACTCTGCTTGGTGCACCTCCCCTTATCAGGGGGACCTGAGTCCCAAGTTCAGTGTCTTAGACTTCCTACTGATTTGTTGGGCTAAAGTCCTGGCATTCTGTGGCGTCAGGTAGGAGACAGAGAAATAATCTGTCTCTGTTCTATGGCCATTATGCTATAATAATTGGCAGCAGACATACCGACTTCTGTCTTCTGCATGTTTCCTCTCCTTAAACTTTTTCTGAGGTTTTTTTTTTGTCTGCTTGTTTCATTTTCCACTTGGTGTAGAGATTCCCTTGGTTAGGTGTGAGTGGAGCTGATGGGGTAGAGCTAATTTCACAAGGGTGTACATGCACCCTATTTGCAATGATAAAACCTTAATTCATGCCACAATTGTCAAATGGGCCCTGATCCAGCAAAACACTTAAATACATGCTTGTGAGGATTAGCATATTTGGTGGGGGCTCTGCTACTTTTGTTGTTGTACAATTATAAAGTAAATGACTGCCTGAGTTGCCAGTGGATTAATTCATGTGCTTAAAGTTAAGCATGAGCATAAGTGCTTTGGCAGACCACGGCCATGGATCCCTGGAAAAATGCATCTTCACTCTCTAGGGCCTTGTTCTGCTCTCAGTTACATCCATGTAACTCTCCTGTAGGAAGTGGGATAGTGAAAGTATTCCTAAGGGCAGAATGGAGCTCAGGCAGACATTGCTGACAGCTGAATTATTTTGGAATTACAAGGTGTAACTCTTCTGCATCCATATGTGTCTATAATAGGTAAATGAGGGTCTGGGAACTTCCTATTATATTAACATCACAGCAGCTAGTTTCAGGCAGAAATAGGGGAGGAAAAAAGGAAAGGAAAGGATGTTCCACTACAGTATGCAGGTGGTAAGGTATGCAGTGGGAGTAAGGGAAAGCAGGGGGTCTATTTCTCATTCACTTGAAGGCCCCTTCTTGCAATCCTGGCAGTAGAAATTTTAGCATATATGAAAAACAAGAACAATTTTTATAAGGAAATTAATATGTTAGCTACAAATTTAAGTGCGTCCTTTTCGGTTTCCAGGGGAAATGGTTCTCAGTGTCTTTTGGTCCACTATGCATTTACCTCAACCTTTCCTGATTTCACATCCCCTGCGTCAGAATATGAGGGGTATTCTCTCTGGGCCTTACCTCTACAAACAGCCAAACATAATCTAATTACAAGCATGTTAACTGCAGCCAAATTCATTAGGAGGAGTGGAAAAATCCCCAGGGAGCTAATCATAAAAGAAATTATAGTTCAGTGCAAACATGTCTCAGGCTAATATGGCTAATATATCACTAGATGGACAGGATAATTAAGTTAGCTAGGGACCACAGCTTGTCAAACTGTTTCTGGCAACTGTTTTTTTTTTGACAGGAGAAATGAAATTTTAGTATTGTACATTTTTTTGGTGGAAAATTTAATTGAATTATAATATTTTCAAATTTTTTCAAAGAAACTTTTCCATCCCATATTCTCCCCCTACCCCCCAAAAGAAAAACAAGCAATTTTTATCCATTTGTTTTTTCCCAAGGAAAAGGTGGGAAACGGAGAGAATAAAAAGATAATAACCGAAGGAACAATGAGCACATTATTTTAAAATATATACATGTTTTAAATTTCTTGCCACCACAGTTAATAGTTAACACTTTATGACCAACTCTCTGAAGACGTCTTTTTGTTATGTGATTTGTCATTTAGGACAATGAATGCAGAGTCCATAGGCATTACTGCAACACTAAGAGATAAATTCATTAACAATGGAGGGACAGTATAGGCTGTGGCAAGGTAGACATTGTATTAGTTCTTGCCCACTCCTTAAAATCTATATTTGCTTTTCAATTTCTCTATCTTTTAGCCTATAATAAGAGGTGATATGTAGTTGTGTCATGCCAGGGAATATATTGTGGCCCTGATTCTCTAAGGTATTTTGGGTAGCTAACTCCCAAATGCTTGAGAAGATCTATCTGATCCTGTGTATTATGGTCCCCTTTTCTGTAAATCCATTTCAGCAGCAGAGTAAATTAAGCTAGACTGTTACTAGTACTCGATGTAGCAGGTTTAGACCTAGCTAGGGTATATCTAACTCTAAACTGCAATCGTAGCTGTGACTCCAGTGGAGACGTACCCACAGTTAACTTTAAGGTTTTTTTAGAAGTAATTAAAAAAATTGGCAGATGCTTTTAAGAGCATGTCCTTATTAAAAAAAAAAAAAAAATTAAACAAAAATGTTTCTCTCTCACATTGTAGAGATATTAAACTGAGCTGTAATAGAATTTTGAGGTAAAGTGTTTTCTGATAAGAAATATAGTTTTTATTAAAATGGAAATATTTCTAAAAGTATTGATTTTGAACATAGTTCCCGGGGATAAAAAAGAAAAGAAATTTGAAGGTTGTTTCAGAATTTTTCAAGCTGGGAATTTTTGGAAATTGATTTTGGATTTGTGAGCTTTGTTTTCTAATTGTATTTCATATTAGGTTTTCAATTTTGTAATATTTTCTCTTTATTTCATGATGTCCGAATACTGAGAGATCATGAAGTAATATAGAGTAATAGAAGTCATAAAATAAAAAAGCACCTACAATCAGAATGAAATTTAGGAATTGGCAAACAAAATTTCAAACTGACCTTTTTTGAATATTCAGTTCACTGAAATTTTAAAATACTAGTTTTCATTCTGAATCAGAGCAAGAAGAAAAGTAAAGTCTGAAATGCCAACATTTCTCATGAGCTAGAAAGTCTGAGTTCAAACTGGCTCTGATGATAGGTTTCTTTTCAGTCAGTCAACTTCTCTGTCTTCAGCCAACTACTGAAAAGAAAAAATGAATCAGCTACACAAAGGGCTAAATCCTGTTAAATTTTGCTGTGCCCAAACAACAGTTACCCATTGCTGTAACTGCTTTTTTGGCACTTACCACAGTTTGCAATTCTGTTATCCTCTATTACCCATGCAGTTGTGGGTGCATAAGCATCCATACGTGTACACTCACCCAGGTATGTATGTAAGACTGGCAAGTCCCGACATTATAGTTGGGCAAAACCCCATGGTGAATGTAGGGAACAGAGAGAACCCTCCTATGTTTTAGCCCTGTAGCATGACTTAGGACACTCACCTAGGAAGCAGGAGACTGAGCTTCTAGGCCTGCCTCACCCAGAGGGAGAGGGCTTGACACCGCATCTCTCTGCCTGTCCAGCACAGAGCTCTACTGGTCAGGCATTATCCATCTTCTTTTCCTTGAAGCTAATGCACTAGATATATGTGGGGTACTCCAAGCACGTGGTTCTCAACCTTTTTTTGTACTAGGACCCATTTGTAAATATCAATGGCCAGTTCTGACCCAGTGCCCCTCACTCCTGACCCGCTCGCTACTCCCTGCCCCCAGGCCCCAGCTCTCCAGTGTGTGGGGCAGGGAATGGGTGCATGGGGTATGGGGGTCCCCAAGCAGGCCCTCGCGGGCTGGAACTCTGCCAGCCTGCAAGGGAAAAGCCACTGTTTCACACGTTTTCTCCTTTAAATGAGAATACGTTTTTAAAGTTTGTTGATCCATTTGTAAAGTTTGTTCATGACCCTTTCATATATTCCTGGGACCTGCTTTTGGGTCATGACCCATGGGTTGAGAAATGCTTCTCTAAGCCATAGGGTGCATTCCTCAGTGAGAAGGATGTTGGCCTGGAAGGGATGAGGTCTTGGATTCTAGCCTAGAGCCCTGTTTCCAATGGGATAGAAACTTCTCCAGTGTTCTCCATCCATTTTAGCTAATGAATATTAAATGCAAGGTGCATATTCCAGCTTCAAGTGTAAGGCTGGAGATAGGACTGGATAATGCCTGCCTATGGCCTGCTGATTAGAGCATGGTGCTGGGAAGAAGCCAGTACAGATTCTAAAACCTCTCTAGATGAAGGGAGCCTAGAACATGGGACTCCTGCTTTGTGGGTAAGGGCCCTAGCTGCTTGGCTAAAAGATGTGAAGAACCACCACTACATTTTGTGTCCAGCAGAAACACACTTGAGGGCAAAAAAGATCACAAATGTGCCCCAAATGTCACTTACATATATGGGTAATTGCAGTTCAGGCACGTAAAGTGAAATAGGATTCTGCCTGAAGTACCATCCAATGAACAAAGCAAACAGATCGACAAATAAAAACAGACATGTTATATGGAGGAGGTCCCAGTCCCAAATTATGATCTGTGACCTCAGTGGGCAGGGAGCTCCAAAAGGGCTCTATTTCTCACTCACTCAGTTCACAGAGGTACTATTTATTACAATGCTAGTAGGATTTTTCTTTATGTTAAAGCACTTCCCATCACTGGTACTGCAAAAGAGGCTTGACATAAATATGATTCTCTTTGTATTGCCAGAATGGAAAATAAAATCCAGGACACAAAAATAGGATTTTTCAAATTGATGGCATCCTGGTTAGTAGTTTGCTTACTATAGCTGCCATTTCAAAACCAGGATAAAGTCCAAGTTATAGCTACAAATCCTGTAATGTGCTGTCTCTCCTCAGAAGAGACAGCAGAATCTCCTTATGCTGAGCGTGCTAACAGAAACAGATATGACAGGGTACAATGAAGTCTTGTATAGATGCTGGGGCAGTGATAGACAGCGTCAGTGGATAATGATTTTCATTTATGGCCCTGCTCTATCGAGGACTGCTGATAAGTTAATTGTTTTCCCCTGAGTCACTGTCATCAAACCACATTCACAAATTTGCATGATTAAGTGGCAGGAGAATCTTATTTTATCTTTGTCTGTATCTTTATCGTCTCCACTTGGTAGTGTTTACCTCTGTTTCTGCTTGTGCCTATAGTACAGCAGGGCGCAAAGGGCTGCCTATTGCCTAACACAGCACTGACCCACATCCATTATCATTGCCAGCTGTTTTTTCCAGAGGCTGAGCCATCTTTGCTGGAATGCTGTGAGCACCTGGCAGCTATATCTCTGTTCGTTTTGGGGAGATTTGAGAGGCAGAGCAAGGGCCAACAAGAGAAGATGGCTGGTCACCAGTTTCTTCAGTCCTTTTATTATTGTGGTCAAGGGGAAAGCTCTGATAATTACATGAATCAGTAAGTGCCCAGAGTCTCCATCCAAGAAGGAGGCCTTGTTGTGGCTAGTGCTTTATAGGCCTAGAGTAAAAGGCAATCTCTGCCTTGAAAAGCTTGCAGTACAAATAGACAAGAAGCAGGAGATGGGAAGTATTATAATCCCCATTTTACAGCTAGAGACTTGAGGCTGAGAGATGTGCCTAAAGACACGCATTGAGGTCCAGAACAAGTCAGGAACTTAAACCAATTCTCCTTAGTCCCAGTTCAGTGCTTTAGCTGCAAGACCACCCTTCTATTTTTTCCAGTAAAAATATTAGCAGTAATACAGACCCCACTTTTTACTAAAGTTCCACTTGTAAATGATTAATAAATGATTAATAGATGTCATAAGCATATGACAGACATGAGTAGTAACGTGTTCTGTCGATGGTTATAGGCACATCCACAGAAGGTGCTTTAGATGATTATGAGTCATGGTTATACACAACCCACTGACCTGTTGGACTGCATGGTAAGCAATTAACTCTTCTTTAAAAATATTATTAAATGGAACCTTCATATAAAATGGGATGGGTAAAATCTTGCTTTTATTGGCTTTGCCATCTCTGCTTTTTTGGCCATTCATATGGTGCCATATGAACGTGCTGTTTTGCATGTCCTGACAAACAGCTCTGAGTAATACTGTGGTTCTGGTTCATCACGGATGAATTTAATTGTCTCTTGCACATGCAGCAATAATGTGCCTCTCCTGCGTTTTCTTTTTCTATTATGATTATGTTAATTTTGGTTGGAGGCAGTCAATTTTATGAGCTCTGTTTCATAACTGATTGTGTTAAAAGGAGACCTTTCCATTGACGTGTCTGATTCAGACTTTGAAGCAGATCAACACTTGGTGAAATGTCTGATGTTACAAATTGGTTGGGTACATCTTGCACCACATGGAATGCTGAGGATCAAGCGAACTGTGCTCAGTGCAAGTGGTGACCTGCTGGCTGTCCATCTGATGGGCTTCCTGTGATCAGCACAGGTGTAGCTTTCTGCTGTAACGGATGGATACATTCAGACTGGCAGTTCCAGCATTCCCTTTCCCTGTTCTTAAGTTCGATGTGCCACTGGAAGTGCCAAAACATGTAACAGGCAGGGAGCCAACTAAAGCAGGCAGCGCGGCATGGAAAAGGCCCTGGCTGCCAAAGCAGGGAGTTCGGAGGAGGCCCACTGAGGACTGGCCTTGATTCTAAGGAATCGTCCATTTGCCAGGATATGTCCCCTACCTCTTCAGTGTTTCCATCTCTCCCATGTTGCAATGTGGGTGAGAAGGCACTACAGCATAAAGACGTTTGTTCAAAATCCAATGAGTAATCTCTTCCTCTGTGCTTATTCTGTGCTACGGGCGACGACGGATTGCCTTGAAATTCCAGATTGATGAAACCCCATTGCTGTGCCTTGCCATTGTAGGCTTATCATGCTACAGATGACTTAGAGCTTTAATTTGGTGAGAGGCATATAGCTCTCCTCAAGCTTTAGCTAAGGAAGAAATGCCAACTTTTCAGAGTTAAGTTTACTCTCCAACTGAATGCTTTGGAACCAAGTGCCTGCCAAGGCATTCCCTTCCTCTAGGATGTGGAGCTGGAAGCCAACAATTTGTTGGAACATTTTAAACCAAATCTTTGGGGCCAGGCCTGACATCCAAGCTGATCTTATTCTCCCTATTCTGTTTACGTAAGTACCAATGTTTTATTGTTTGAAAGTATTATATAATCTGGTCTTGAGACTGAACCTACCTTTGGAAAGGGCCTCCCAAGCTATTAATAATTCCATTTTCTTTATATGCCGCCCTAACACTTTTTTTGGTTTTGTATCTCCATAGGTTTTCTTTCATCCAAACATGGTTCAGGAGAATCTGTTTCCAATCTATCATCACTGATGTTTATAAAGGTAAATGATTATGAAGTTGGACTTTGGGAACTAAAATAGATGAGTAAAACAAAAAGCCACAGACCAGAATGCCCCTGGGTCTGATATGGATCTGTGGGAGAGGTGATGGATAATGAGTTTCCCCTCTGCCCCCATGCTCATGGGAACAGATTTTCACTTACACTAGTTTCAACCCAAGGCAAATTAATGTATTATGAGAGCTGGTTGAAAGGTGTCCTGTAAAATGTTTTCCTGTCAAAACATGCCATTTTGGTAAAAACAGATATGTTTCTTTGGAAATGTGCTGGTTTCACCCAAAAAGTCCCAGATACATGTAAGTGGGAGAGTAGATAAGATCCAAAATGGATGAGAACCAGCAACGTTTAGGACCTGCACTCAAGCCCCTGCAGTGTCTGAGCCCAGACCACCCTGACTTGGACAGAAGTGGGTTTTGAACCTGGATCACCTACACCTCTGCTGAGTTTGGCTGGAGGCAGGGGTCCCTATCAGTCTAATTTTTTTCTGCTTCTCCATGTGTATTTTTTGAGAAGCTGGCTCCAGTGTGAAAGAAAATCAACTTTTGAAACTGCAAAGCTTTTTTTTTTTTTTTTTTTTTTTTCCAGAGAAAATTGCTGCTTTCTGGCCAGACTGATTCATTACTCCCTGACTTATCCTGGCCTAAGAGATAGGACAATCAAGCCCCTACAATTATGTAGTACATAACGGTCAAGTGTGGGGGTTGTCCCTCGAGGCCTCAGGCCTACAAATAATGGCCACTTCATGTGCTCCAAAAAGAATTAGCATTAATTGTTATTATTTATTATTATACAACTGGCCTTGACTTGAGGATTGTTGGCAAGCCAAACTCTCCACACTTATCTATTTTTTGCTAATCTTGTTGCTTGATTGATTTCCGAGTTCTAACCACTTGGTGTCTTTTATCCATGTTTTCTTGGCCTTCCCTTCCTCCCCTATCCTGCCCCACAGCCTTGAATGATTGTCTTCTCTATCTGAGGAAAATGCAGCACCCTGGAAGTACAACCATTCCTAGAATCTACCTGCCAAAGATGTCCTGATACTGGACTTAGCACACAAGAAGTCCTTTGAAACATTATTTGGTGCTTGAACGACGCATGCCCCCGGAGTCTGGGGGGGCACAGTGACCACCCACAGGTGGTGGCAGTGGCAGTGGCGTGGTGATGGCGAGCGGTGAGTTCCTGCAGCAGTGTCGGTGGTTGTGGGGGGTAGCAAGCGCTGACTGGCGGTGCACCCCCTTCTGTCAGGGGGGCACTGCCAACCTCAGGGGGTGCACGTACACCTGTGGGCACCCCCTACGTGTTGCCAATGATTTGGTGCCTGCTGCTTACTTATTGTCAGCTTAATTCTCCATCTGTGTCACTGCTGGGGCTCTGCCAACTGACACAACACAGCAAAAGAGACTGTGGTGCATTTGGCTAGCTTAATGACTGTATAATTACAAGTCTCCCTGAATGCTCTTCTACAATTAGAGCTCATCATATCCGCACGACCTGACAGGATTAAAAAAAATGTAATGATAGGCTAAAGCAGCAATACTTGTGTTGAATCTGAGATGGAGGGGAGGAGGTGAAGAGGGAATTACTGTGAGCAGTGGGTGTCTAGTGCTTACAAACGTCTCATTAACCTCTCTGCCCAAACAGATCTCCACAAGGAGGTGTCTGTCAAAACAAGACTGCTCCTCGCAGCAGGGCTTCCCCCTTGTTACTTGATGTGCTTCTCAGCTTCATGTCTGCAGACTGGCTGATCTTCAGGCCGGGAAGGACCGTTTCGCACAATTTCACCCGCTGATTTCTGCATGAAGCTGGGAACTTCTGGTAAGAGTATATCTTGTAGATGGGGCATCATGTCAGATTTAAAGACATGAAGTGCAAGAGAAACCATCACATCTCAAGGTCAATTGTTAACGTATGATGAAAAGATGCAAAAAGCATGTCTGTTTTCCAGTCTCAGTAACCTTCTCCTGACTTAACCGAAAGTTACGGAGTCACTCCTTAACAGCCTCTTGCATAAATTAAATAGTTTGAGCTTCTTCAGCCCCTTTCAGGCACATTTTGTGAAAAACGAATTATTCTTTTGGGATAAAAGAAAGCATCCAAAGGAATGAAACAGAGCAAATAGCAATATAACAACCCTGGCTGGAAGGTATTTGAATAACTTAGTTTTGAGCCACATAATCTTTCTCTCTGGCTTTGATCCATATTTCCATATTTCCCCTCCCTCCTCTTTTTCCCCTCCCCCCTTCCATTTCAAAGCTTTTTCACTTCTCAATTCTCTTGCCTCAGCCTCTGATTCATTCAGAGATAGAGTCACTTAAGCCTCTGAAAGCTGCCCCTTCCTTTCACTAGACACACACACACCCGCCACCCCCAACCTTATGGAAGTATTGTTGCCTCATTGGTATCCAAAATAAAGTTTACTCACGTGGTACAAAATTGTGAAACTCTGTTCTTAGGTTTGTTTTTTTTTTCCTATTTGAAATGCTCAGGAGGATGACTTAGGCATTATAATGACAGTCTGCCATACCTTTCAATTAGCATTTCCCTGAAATGTTTTGTGAAGTGGGATGATCAGATTTATTGCTAATATTTCCTTACTTCCCCCCCTCACCTGACAACTCATCCTTGTTTTACCCAGCTGAACATTTCCAGTTACTGTGAAAGAATGATGGTTTCCAATGTCACGTTGGAGACACAGGGAAAAACTGAATATTGCTGTTATCATTCTTAATTAAACAGCAAAAAAAGAACCCACCCTGTATTATCTATTGTGTACTTATCTGTTTCTCACACAAACATATATAAACACGCACTCTGGCTTTGGCATTTTATAATGCTTATTCAAAATTTATAGCATGCTCTGTTTTCTCATTCATTTCCTAATTGAATTGGGCATATGCTTCTCTGGTATCCAGATGAGCAGGAAGTTAATATGCAAACACATTAAGCTAAGTTAAGTGTAAATAAAATGAAAAGCCACCTAATTTAGGATGATGCAGAAGTCCAGTGAACACAAGGTGTTCCAGAAGGTAGCTACGGGACACCATGGGCTGATTCTTTATCTCAGAGCTCACTCTGTTGATCTGACTGACAGCTGGGTGCAAACCAATCCGGCTGAGGAAGCATCAGACAGGCAATACTGCATTTCCTTCTCTTCAGATTTACAAGAACCAGGAGTAGCTCCACTAAAGACAGGTGGGTTACAGTGGTATAAACCCAGTTCAAGTGGGAATTAAGCCCCTTTTATTATTATTATTATTAGCAATCTAGTAGCTCCTAATGGCCACTCTGAACTAAGTGTGATACAAATCTGCAGCAAGAAACAACTTCTGACTCAAAGAGCTCATAAGCCAAAGGTACAAGGGCTCCCAGGTTATTTTATTATTCCCATTTCACAGGTGGGTAATGCAGACACAGAGCAAGAGAGACACTAAAGACCAGATCCACACAGGTCTTTAGGGTTCTACCTCTTATCTAGGCGCCTAACTCCTGTTGATTCCAACCCAAATATCTTTGTGAATCTGGCTGTGACTGACCAGATCACTTCACAAAACAGAACTTGGAATTGAACCTTTGTCACAGGAGGACCCACATTAGTATTTCATCCAAAAGACCTTTGCTGCCTCATCTGCTTCATACATGGAATGGAATCTGACTCCCTTCACCCATGCTGACTAGCTCCTTCCTAAGACACTGCTCAGTGTAAGAATGCAGATGTAGGTGACCTTCCAAAAATGATCTAGGGGATTTAGTTTATGTCTACATTGTACATAGCAGTGTAGGGTAGAGATACCTAAGTTAGCTTTAAATGAGCTAGCTCAGGCACAGGAAGCCATGGAAGGATGAAACTCAGCACAGGCTGATGTAGCCTGCTTCTCAACAGAGTAAATTAACCCATGGAGAGGGTATTGTGGTGCTGCTACTAAACTACTTCAATGCTGAATATCACCACTCTTCACTGTAGTATAGACTCAGATTCTGTCACCTGTGCTATGGCACTTGCCACCTATGGCTGTCTGTAAAAGCATGCAGAGAGCCTATCTATACCGCTACTGCAGAGAGCCCTGGCTAGGCTGTTTCCAAGCATTCCCTGCCCTACGGCATCCCTTTGTGGCTGTTCTGAAGACCTCGGTCTCTGATGTTATTTGAGAGCAGCTGCTGGGGATAACCCTGGAACAGCCTCACTGGCATATATCCAGGCTTGGAGCATGCATGCTGGAGCAGGAAGGCGGGGCACACTTGGGAACGGCCTGACTGAGGCTTGCTGCCATCATGGCACAGATAAGCACAGATCAAATCAGTGCAATAACTTTGCAGAGACAATGCTGCCAGGAAGCCCAGTGCTGAAACAAGATTCGGGAGGTCAAGAATCCAGGCTCCAGTGCAGACCCTGGCCAGCTGCAGGAGGAAACTTCCCTTCTGGCTCCCAATCCCTACAAGGATATCAGCATGACAGAGTCATCATCCTACCCCCAGCCAAGCAGGGGAAGCACAAGGAAGCATACATTGTCCACAACACCTCCACTAGTAGGGATTAGGGGTACACTTTGTAGTGAGCCTCCTACCCTCACTGTGGTACCCTCCCACCCACTTCTTCCAGGTTTAATGTGTGTGCATGGAGGCGTGGGGGGCGCATCACTTTGTGGTTTTATGGGCCCACTACAGCTTTGTCAGTGATCTGGTTTCTTTTGAACCATGCAAAATAGTTGAAATACTGGAGCTACAATGTTACCATATATAAGGTTACTAGCAGGCCCTGTAACATCAATCTGTCTCTTAGCTGGAGGGTCCAGCACAAAACCCTTCAACACTTGCTTCCCACACAAATTCTCTTCTGTTCTCCTTTGTACCAATATAAATCAGAAGTAACTCCCATGTAGTCAGTGGCATTAGGCCCTGGTAATATAAGTGTAAGATACTGGAGCAACAGGCCCTGAGGGCTAATTCTCCACAGAGGGGTGAGTTTCACTCTAAATGTGCAAACCAAGCGGACAAGAAAACAAATTCCCATGCACATACTACAAATCCCTGCCTCAGCATTTTCAAAATAAATCTGCATTCCTAATGATCCTCTCAGCATTGCACAGGTGTTTTGGCAGCACACACAGTCTGTATTATGAAGAGCTGGAGCATGCAAGCAAATAAATATTGGACTGCATTCTATCAGCAGCTTAGCAGAGCTTAAAAAAACTGTTTTACTTAACCCTCCTTCTTGGCAGTTGCAAACACACATGGAGTACTGTAAACATGCTGACTTATCTGCCTCTGTAGAGTAAAAGGAATTAGGTTTCAATATGTAAAATACTATGAGGTGCACAGGTCTTTCAAAGTCTCTTTTAATGGAAGCTCATATAAATGTAACTCAGCAGGGGGTGAGATTCTGATACTGGGTGGCTGTCACGATGGGGCTCTGGTCTATGACTGGAGCCCCAAAGCAATATCACATTTTAAATAAATAACAGCCCCTTCTGTGAGCAAGTAGTTGCACTGAAACTATTCACAGAATTAAAGGCTTCTTTAAGGCCCTCTTTGAACACCTGGTCCTACAATTAACACTAACTGTTTCTAGTCTTGTGGAAAGACTCAAATGAGTCTGATCCATGCATTTTGCTTCTGTTCTTTCAAACAAGCACCCATATGGCTTTGAATTCTCTAGGACTGAGTTGCCATTCACACATCAAATGATAGTGCATGGACACCTGTTGGAAAGGAAACTCAAATTCACCTCAGCTTAGAAGAAAATACAAGGAAGAGCACAGGCTATCTAAAATGCAAACTGTAGTGTTGTGAAGATAATTCTGAGCTGGCTTTAAGTGACCTAGCCCAGGCAGTGGAAGCAATCTACCTGGCACAACGCTCAATTTATCCCTAGTAAAAGAGATACACATTTTCAAACCTGCCTCAAGGAACTTAGAGACCCAACCCCCAATAAAGTTAATAGTTGGCAGTGTTTAAATCTCCTAGTCAGCTTTTAAGTCTCAGCCACACACACATCTACAGATATAGATGTGTGTGTGTAGTGAAATCAAGCTGGTTTGGATCAGGGAAGAACTGAAATGAAAAATGAAACCGTATCCACCCTTCAAAATAACCCTGAATCTGTTTCTGTAAATTTGAACATCTTTTTTTCCATTCTTTTTAATATTACTTTCAACTTCCTGGTTCTGGCTGCATCTAGAAGCAGAAGTGCAGAAATGTCATAAGAAAAGCTGTTTTTAACTCAGTTTTGACTCTGTGTAGCGGTTTGGACATAATAACTCAAGGTCCCTTCCAGCTCTGTGCTTCTATGATCCAACAAAGCTCAACTTAGCATTTTTTTGTCTGCTAATCAAAGGCTATGAATTTTGCCTAGTATCCATCTAATCTGATCTATGTGTTTAGTATCTGGGCAGCAGGTGTCACAAAAGTAACTCTGTGTAGAAATGGAATATGAACATGATTCCTTTGTCAAAGTGAAGTTTATTAATCTCTTCCTTGGGGGCAGTGGCTAGTGTGTGGAATTTTGTTTTCATTTCACTACTTATTAATATATTTAGATACAGAAAGATATGAAGTTTGTCTACTGGAACTGATTCTACATTAAAGCTCTTAGTAGCTTCAGGGCTAGAGACAGACATTACACATAAACCAGTTTAAGTGATCAGAAACCAGTTTAAACCTGTAACAGAACAGATGTTCAGTGCACATAAACCAGCTTGAAAATGGCTAAACCCAGTTTGAGATAAACCTGGTTGAATGTAGTATCAGACTTAACTGATTTGGGTCAAACCAGTTTATGCAATGTCTGTCCCAAACACCTTGCTGGTTTAAGATAAACGAAACTCCCCCAGCATCCTGGCATGGTCTCTGGGCTGGGTGGGGCTCTCTGCTCCACAGCAGACCTGGCTCTTCCCCTCTGCTCCCTGGCTGCAGCTCCAGCAGAGACTTGCAGGTACAGGAGGGTCTGCCTGGCTTCCCCCTGCCCTACTGCCCCCCCCCCAACTGCTTTCTGGACAAGCAGCGCCCTCCTACCCCCCCTACCTCCCACAGCATGGACTCCAGCCCCACAGACCCTAGGCATGTGGTATGCTAGCTAATGCTTACAGGTGTTTCTGTGTGTGAGTCTCTAATTTCACTGGGGCAGGCAGACAGAATAGTGACCACTTGGGGCTGTTTGGAGCTAATCAACAGGTCAGACTGTAAGCTGTTTAAGAAGAGTTTCAAGAATGGAGAGAGGCTATTGTTTTGTTAATGAGGTGATAAACACTATTATCAGCCTCTTGCTGGCTTGCTTGCCTGTCAGTTTGCTGCAGACAGTATAAAGAAGCAGGGAGGGAGATTGAAAAACTCTATATCATCAACAGATGCATGCACTGCACACTCCCTCTTGCCTTAGAGTGCTAGCAGGGGGCTGGGGTCTAGCAACACTCCCACCTGTTGAGCAGTGAGCGGGGAAAAGCCTGGGATGGTGTAGGCAGACCTCCCTAATCAGAGCATCTTGCCAGGGTCTAGCCATACCCACCTCAGCTCAGTACTGTGCAAGGAAGGGAGGGCTGCTCTAGTGCCCCCTGGCTTGTAGCCTGAGCCTCTGCAGGCATGTACCTGCATGCCTGGCATGTCTGTGCAGTTACAAAGTGATTTAGCCTAGCCAGGTTAGACTAACCTGAAAAGATTGACTCAATTCAGGCTCAGGCTTTTTGAATGTCTGTCCCTAGCCTAGGAGTTCAGGATTAGTGCCCTTGGTAAATATAAAGGGAAAAATTGGCTGTATTTATGGTCACTCTGAACTCTTCATTCTTCACTCTCTGGAAAACAGAAGAGTCAACATTTGTGTGCACTTTATACCCAGAGGCAAAAATTCTGCACTGGGCTTCCTGGGAGAGGCAGCCTTGTTGCAGGAAAGGGAGAAAATGATTTATGCCAGCTGAGTGCTACTGGGATTTGAAGCTAGTACAGGACTGAAATAGCCCCTACTAAAAGAACAGAGGGACCCTGGAGCTGATTTAACTTACTGCCACCTTTTCTGGAATGCACTGCAACTCTCCACAGTCTTGAATGCTAAAGCTATTTTCCATATCTGCCCTTTCTTGTACATTGGGCCTGTCTGCAACATGTTCCCAGCACTGGCCTTTGGATGGAAGGCAATATAACATGACTTAAATTGGTATGCATGTCTGAAGAAATTTTAAAGGTAGGAGCAGGGACAGAATCAGTAGGAAAGGGGACCCAACCCAGATCTAAGAGAACCATCAGGGAGATAACTCACATTGGCTTCAGCAGAAGCAGGTTCATGGCCCAGTGCAGTCTTACCTATGCTTTCATCTGACACGAGCCACCATCCTGTTCACATTTTCTAGATGATGTCATCCCATAGAACAGGAAGAAGCCTTCTCTGTTTTAGTGAGGTCTTCTTTCCCTAATGTTCTTCTTTCCACCAGTTCAGCCACACCCTGTATTTCCTCTAAGAATGCAAATAATCTGCCATTGAATAACTTTGATAAGGGCTCCCTAAGCAAGATGAGGTGTTAGGCTGGGGTGTGAAAGGAAGTAATGAAGTAAAAGTTGATATTTGTCCAAATATGACATATAAAGTAAAGATAAAGAGGCCTTCCTACTTATCCTTCCAGAAATCTTCTTTGCAACTGGCAGAGGTTTACTACAAGCTGATTAACAAAAATTAGACTTTTCTTTTGCTTCTTTTGATGCCTAACAAATCCTGCATTATTATTTTAAAATAGGATTTCTTTTCTTTATTTTTTTTTAATCTCAAAACTATCAGGAATGTCAAATCTAGTTTTTCTTGGCTTTTTTGAAGGATCACTGAAAAGTCTAAGGGATGATTATCATGAGCTCTTAATGCCTTAATTAAAGGTGTTGAATCTTAAACAAAGTCTTCTTTTATTAAATGTGGGTATTTGCCATAGATGCTAGATAGCAGTTAACAGCAAACAAAAACAAAAGCCGTTTAAACAGTCTAACTAAAAGTCTCCTAACCAGTCACCTAGCATTTACTGTGTCATTGTTTTTCTGTGAAGAAGAGAAATTAAAATAAATGAGGTCTTCTTTGTACATCAGTCAGAAGCAGGATGCAAAAGCTGGGTAAGAATGGTATGCTCAGATCTGGGCTCGGGTCCTGGCTCATAGACTTCCTATGTGACCTTGGATACCTTATCTGCGAAATGGGGAGAATGGCACTGACCAGCCTTATAGGGAAGTTCTGATAACAAATATAGTGAAGATAAGGTGTGCCCAGGTACTGTGGTAGTGGGGAGTGCAAGTCTGATAGAAGTCCATTTGAATTCCCTCACAGGTCACCTTTCAGTAATGGACATCTGCAATAGATGTTCTCTTTGGCTAAGTACATACAGTTCAAAAGCCCAAGGCTGAATTGATTCAGTCTTTGCAGATTAGTCTAAGATGCAAAGATTAAACTGAGAAACAACTGGACACACATTTACCTTTGATTCAGGAAATGCAGCCATGTGCCTGCAGTGGCTCAGGCCAGAAGCCACGGGGTGCTAGAGCGTGGCTCTCTGGCACTTCCTCTTCCTGCTGCCCCCAAAGTCTCTGGGATTTGCAGCCCAGGATCACAGAAGCAGGACTCTGCAGGGTTGCTTATCACTTCCTCTTCCTGCTTCCAGGTGTCTCTGAGATTTGTAGTGCACACTTGCAGCCAGCAGTAACTTTTAGTAAGTTTAGCAGGGCAGGGCAAGGCAGCTTTGTATTGGGGAAAGTGGGGTTTGACCTCCCCTCCCTGGCCCCAGACCCCAGCCTGGGGGGTGGGGGAAGGGGGAGAGGCAGGGAAGTCACTGTCTCTCTCTTCCTCCCCTCCTCTCAACCCTTCTCTGCTGGAGCAGACAGCACAGTCCAGCCCAGGGCTGGAAAGCATGCTGGGATGCTGGGGGACTCTGATTTAACTTGAACCAGGAAGGGGTCTGGGACAGAAGTTTCATAAACTGGTTTTACCCAAATCAGTTAAGTCTGATACTACATTCAACCAGGTTTGTCTTAAACCAGTTTAAGACATTTTTTAAACTGGTGTATATGCCCTAAGCTTCTGTTCTGTTACAGGTTTAAACAGTTTCTGATGACTTAAACTGGTTTATGTGTAACTTCTGTCCCTAGGCTTCAAGGTTACCTGAATTAATGGGATGCCACCTGTCCTAAAGGCTACTATGAATCCTGGATTTCTCAGTGGGTTTCTGGGAATTTGAAACATGTAGAGAGCAGACCAGAAAAGCCAAGGTAGAAACCAAACTCAGGCTAGCCACAGGAATCAAGGACAATAAAAAGTCTTTCTTCAGATATGTGGGAAGTTGGAGAAAGAACAAAGGCAACATTGGACCCCTGCTAAATCAAATAAGGCAGCTGATGTCTGACACTCAGGAAAAGGCCTAGTCTCCTAAATGATTACTTTGTGTTGGGCTTCCACCTGCCCAAAGGAGTCACCCTGTCAGACAAATGGCAAAGCATCCAGGGGGCAGGAGATGAACCCACAATCAACGTAGATCAAGTGAGGGAACGCCTCAAAAGGCTTGACACCTATAAGTCTATAGGCCCAGATAGAATGCATCTGAGAGTCCTGAAGGTGGCGGACATCATAGCACACCCTATGGCAAAGATAGTTGAGAACTTGTGGTGCTTGGGAGAGGTACCGGAACACTGGAAAAGAGCCAACATGGTCCCAATCTACAAGAAAGGAAGGAAGGGAAATCCTGGGAATTACAGGCAAATCAGTCTGACATCCATCCCTGGAAAGATCCTGGAGAAAATCATCAAATGTTCCATTAGCAACAGGCTAATGGAAAGCAACTTTCTGAGTGCCAACCAACATGGTGTTGTTGCTGGAAGGTCTTGCCTGATCAACCTTATCTCCTTCTATGACCAGGTGATGCATTGCCTGGACAAGGGAGATGAGGTTGATGTCATATATCTGGATTTTAAGAAAGCCTTTGACTTGATCTTCCATGATGTCCTCATGTTTAAGCTGGGAAACTGTGGCCTTGACCATTTCATGATCCAATGGCTGGGGAACTGGCTCCAGGGTTGGACCCAAAGAATATTAGTTGATGGGAGCAAATCAACATGGTGCAAGGTGACCAGTGGTTTCCCTTAGGGCTCAGTACTTGGGCCAGTACTCTTCAACATCTTCATTAATGATCTGGATTCAGGCATCAGATGCAGACTGGCAAAGTTCACAGACAACACTAAACTATGGGGGAAGGCGGTCACACTGGAGGACAAGCTGGGGATACAGGCCGACCTGGACAGGCTTGCATAGTGGGCTGACCAAAACCTGATGGCATTCGAAGTAGAGAAGTTCAGGGTGCTCCACTTTGGGCGGAAAAACCAACATCATACTTATAGGTATGGCAGTGCTATGCTCATTATCACCATGACTGAAAGAGACCTGGGGGTCTTGACTGACCACAAGATGAACATGAGCCACCAAGGCAAACCAAACTCTGTCATGCATCCACTGATGCATCCCAAGCAATACCAGGGAGGTCATCCTCCCACTTTACTCGGCCTTAGTGAAGTCACAGCTGGAATACTGCATCCAGTTTTGGGCCCCCCACTTCAGGAAGGACGTGGATAAGCTTGAGAAAGTCCCAAGGAGAGCTACCTGCATAATCAAAGGCCAAGAGAGTAAGCTTTACAAGGAGAGGCTGAGGGACATGGGACTCTTCAGCCTGGAGAAGAGAAGACTCATTCCAAAAATGGTTGGATGCTTATCTTGGAATCATTTGACCCCAGCAGACTTCCTGCCTATGGTGGAGGGGCTAGATTCGATGATTTCATGAGGACCGTTCCAGCCCCTAATGTCTATGAAATCTACAAAATCTATGAAACACCTCAGAGCTCATATTCTGACATAAGCAGCAGATCTCATTAATCTGCTATTGTCTCTAGCTCATGTTAAAGCTCTTTGAAAATGACTTAAAAGAAAGTGAGCTTACTCGCTCTCCTGGGTGCATGCATATCATTAAAAATATTTTATTATTCCCATTTTCTTTAGCGTTTTAATGGCACTTCCAGTGTTTATCTTGACAGAAAGTAACAACATGCTCACTCAGCAACAAATTAACAAACTGATCAATACATTCCTTATGGGAGTTAAACTGCCAGAGAATCAAAGTCAAGTTTCTGGTCCTGTGTTCAAAGCTCTTGTCTGGGATTCCACCACAACAATGTAATTGCCAATCACCAGGGGACAAAACATTTCTCAACAGATGTCCCACAAGTGTGGGATTTAGTCCTGGAATAAATCAGAATGACCAGAAACCTTGCTGTTTCAGAACAAAATGAAGGCATAGCTCACTTACTGGATGTTATTTCTTTGCAACAAGAAGAAGAAACTTTCTAACAAACTTCAGTCTATTTGGGGTTGGGGGAAGGTCAGAGAATTGTAATGGACATGGTTCTTAGGGAGAAAAAAGGAACTCTTTTAACATGCATTGGTGCTATTAAATGTACTATAAAAATAGTTTCATAGTTTCATAGTTGGTAGGGTCGGAAGGAACCGGAGCAGATCATCAAGTCTGACCCCCTGCCATGGCAGGAAAGAATGCTGGGGTCAAACGACCCCAGCAAGGTGTCTATCTAGCCTCCTTTTGAAGACCCCCAGGGTAGGAGTGAGCACCACTTCCCTTGGAAGTTGGTTCCAGATCCTAGCCTCCCTGACTGTGAAGTAGTGCCTCCTGATATCTCACCTGAATCTACTCTCCATCAACTTTTGGCCGTTGTCCCTTGTTACTCCCAGTAGTGCTTGGGGGAACAGGGATTCTCCCATTGCCTGCTGGTCTCTCCCAGTTTATAGATGGCCACCAGATCCCCTGTCAGCCTTCTCTTGTGGAGGCCAAACAGGTTCAGGTCCCATAGCCTCCGCTCATAGGGCCTGCCTTGCTGCCCCCTGATCATGCTAGTGGCCCTCCTCTCGACCCTCCCGATGCTGGCCACATCCCTTCTGAAGTGCGGTGCCCAGAACTGGACACAGTACTCCAACTGCGGCCTGTCTAATGTCATATAGAGGGGGAGGATCATCTCCTTGGACCTGCTCATGATGCATCTGAGGATGAATGACAAGGTGCAGTTAGCCTTCCTGACTGCGTCCCCACATTGGCAGCCTATGTTCATCTTGGAGTCTATAATGACTCCAAGATCTTTTTCTGCATCTGCACTGACAAGAAGAGAGTTCTCCAGCCTGTAGGTGTGCTGCTGACTCTTTCTCCCTAGGTGCAGTACCCTGCACTTGTCAGTATTGAATCCCATCTTATTCTCATCCGCCCACCCCTGTAACCTGTCCAGATCCAATTGCAGGCTGTCCCTCCCTTCTAGCATGCCCACATCTCCCCAGTGCTTAGTGTCATCTGCGAATTTGAACAAGGTGCTTTTCACCACCTCATCCAAGTCGCTGATGAAGATGTTGAACAGTGCGGGCCCAAGGACCGAGCCCTGGGGGACCCCACTGCCCACATCCCTCCAGGTCGAAAATGACCCGTCCACCACCTCTCTCTGGGTGTGGCCCTCCAGCCAATTGGTGACCCATCTGACTGTGTAGGCATCAACACCACAATCTTCTAATTTTTTAATGAGAATGGGGTGAGAGACAGTGTTGAAGGCCTTCCTAAAGTCCAGAAAGACTACGTCCACCGCAACACCTGTGTCCAGGGATTTTGTGACCTGGTCATAGAAGGCAACCAGGTTGGTCTGACAGGACCTGCCTCTAATGAACCCATGTTGGTTGCCCCTAAGCATAACCTCCCCTGCTTGCCCCTTGCAGATGTGCACCTGGATAATTTTCTCAAAGAGCTTCCCCAGGACCGAGGTAAGACTAACAGGCCTATAACTTCCTGGGTCCTCCTTCCTCCCTTTTTTGAAAATGGGGACCACATTGGCCCCTTTCCAGTCCTCTGGCACTTCACCAAAGCACCACAAGTGAGAGCACTAGATATATTCACAAATTCACACAATGCATGCCATAAAGCCAACACAGTGTCTGAGTCCAAGATAGAAATTTCCCAACATAGCAGTACGTTTTGTCCAATAATACTGGTTAATTGATCTCAGAATGCTTACTTTGAAATGTCTTGGATCCTGTGAACTCTCACTACAATCAAGGCAAAGCTCCAAGGATGTCTTAACTGAACTCTGGGCACCTCTGCCCTGGGACATAGACTGATCTCTTTGGGTCCTCAACCCCAAAGCAAGCCTTCCATGGCCTGTTCTGGAAGCTTCTGGTTCACTGGAATTTTTGCAAAATACTGGTTTAAGTCCTCTTTAGAACAGGCTAAATTGTTATAAAACAAGGCATTTTCAGTAACACATAAACCTTCGTTTTCAGCCGGCTCTAGTCCAGGGCAGCTTTGCCATATATTATATATACCAGAGCTCACCAACCAGTGGATCTTGATCCACTGATAGATCTCAGAGCCTCTTGGAGTCAGTCTGAGGCTGGGGGGGGGGGGGGGCCTAGTCCCAGCCCAGCAGGTCAATCTGTGGGGGAGGGAAGGGGCAGGGGCCAGATCAAGGCCCCTGCAGTGAGGGATAGTGCCGCAGAGGCAGGGGCAGACGTAAGTCACGTGGGGCCTGACTGGGTGGGACTTACCTCCTGGGGAGGTACGCCCCCCAATTTCTTTTTTCTCCCTCTGCTTTGATCTGCCCCTGCCTTCCCTCCCCATAGACTTACCTGTGGTGGATCACAGTAGATCTTGGGTTGCTTGTAAATGCCAAAGGTGATCTCCTACTTAAAAAGGTTGGAGACCACTGATATATACAATATTAATACAAACAAAAGGAAGTACGCAACTTCTCCAAAACTAGGGAGGAAACCAAAAGCAAAATCCACCCCAGCCACAAACCCCAACTCTCAGTTCACCACTCCTTATGGGGCAGCTGGGACCAGAGATCAGTCTTGTGCTTACCCTGAAGGTGACCAGAGGAGGACACCTCAGATCACAGAAAGGTACGCATTCCAAAGCTTTATTTCCCTTGAAATAGATCTCTCTCTATTAAACTGATGGGGCTTCAGCACTTATGCTCCTGACACAAAAGTAGTTCTTGAAATAGCTGGTAACCCTATATGTTTCCAATGCAAGATATTTATATAGTCCCACCACTCTACTGTACCTGAGTGCCTCATAACATCTAATGTGTTTTTTCTTGCATGCAGGGAAGTCCTGTGGCATTTTACAAAAAGGGAACTGGAGCATTGAGAGACTCAGTGACTTGCCCATAACCATAAGAAAAATGGTGGCAGAGAAAAGAATCAAACTCTAATTTCCTAAGCTGGTATCAAAACATGGTTTGTCCCTGGGGAAGCAGCAGTTTAAAACATTGCAAAACATTTAATAAAACAGGTCCCTACTTTGCTTATGATAATTTATTATATTATTATGCAGATATGGCACTAAGCACATATTAAAGCTGTTTGCAAATGTTCTGTTTCTATTTTTCAACTAAAATGACTCTCCCCAAGCCCAGAAGTCCTCATGCAGTCATTCACTTCAACCTAAAGCATATTAATATCTTAATTCCAAATATTAGAAGGTGTAACAAATAGGGATGTGTAGAAGCAGCTGCTGTACCATTTAATTACATTATAGTCACGGCCAGAGAACCCAAATCAGTTTGGAGCCCATTGTGCTAGGCTCTGTACAAACACACAAGAAGGGATGGTGTCTGCCCTGAAGAGCTCACACTGTGAGCAGACCAGGCAGAGGAAGAGTGAAATGGGAAAGAAAGGCAACAAGATTTGTCCAAGATCACATGAAAATTAATGGCAGACCATACAGTTCCCATCCAGCAACTTTCTAAAGGGAGGAAGTCTCTGTCTCAGAGAGAGGAATCTTTTCCAGACCCACTAAGGTATTAAAAACATGTAGAGCAGCTTTAGAAGACAATGTTTTGATTGGAAAATTGAAGTTTTATAGTTGACTGTCCAAAATGGCAAATCCATGTCTGCTCAGCCCAGATGTTCAGACCTCAAAAATTTGTCTCTTAGTTTTTATTTGTAAAATATGATTTATAACAAAATGCATCTGTTCCATTTAGCTTTTTAGTAGCAAGGAGGGTTTTCATTGTTGGAGAGCATGGATTTGAGGATGAAGGAGGAAAAGAGTCATTTGGTTCTATGGCCAGCTGTTGGGCATTGTTAGTGGCTGTTAACAAGTCTTTGTACATGTGTCGAGACATATGTTTTATGGGCAATAACATAAATCAATGTGTAAAGGCGGGAACAGCAATGAGGGATTCCAGGAAGACATTTTGCAATTACACCCTGTTCAGGTGGGAGAGTCACCCATCCTTCAGTTCAGGGCAATTCAACCAAGGATGATTTACCAGCTGTGCCTCCATGTTTCATTATACTGGTCATGTCATACTGCTTGCTCCTATTAAAATGCACCAGCATTTCTTCTACAGACCTTTCTTCTTAGGGGTTTAGTTAAAACTCAGAAGCAAAGACTCATTTGAGGCTGATCCTTGTCTTCTCTGCTCTGTTGTGTTTCCATCCTAAGACTGTGGCACCAGTGCTCTAGGATCCATGCTATTTGCTTGCTGATTTGGGGATTGGACTAGATGACCTCCTGAGGTTCTTTCCAACCCTAATGTTCTATGATTTGTGAGTTGAATTCTGGGGATGCTTTTATATCTAAAGCTTTCAGAGCATTTTCTTTCTCCTGCTTGGAAGTTTGACTCTGTGTTATGGTGCAGCTGAGATCACCAAAGGTGCTTAACAGATGAAGCATGAAATTTCATGCAATTTCATAATGACCTTATGAAATATTTCCTCAATACGTTGTTGTAACTGAAGACCCTGAAGAGGTTGGACTATGGCACTATTAAAGTTGATTGGTCATATGCTCAAATAGTGTGCAACAGTGTAATGACAGTGAAGTCAATGCAGCTATATTGATTTATACCAGCTGAACTTTTGGATTAATGTGTACTTCAGTCTTACCTAGTAAGAATGATTTTCCTTGTCTTTCTACTCTGTGTTAATAAGACAACTGAGCAACTCCTGCAACAAATTTCTTCAAATACTTGTGCTCAAATAAGTAGTGTGAGTTCTTCAAAGGGAGCTAAATCTAGTTCTTGAGCACATTCTCATGAAGAGCAAATAGAAAACTCAAACATGCATAATTTATGCATTTTTTCAGTCAAATTCATGCTATTGTTTTTTAGTTCCATAAGTCAGGCAGTCATGGAAAAGAAGCAATATCATATTACTTAATATAATTACTACTTCCTTAATCCTGTAATGAGATCTGTGTAGCCGGACCACTATGTCGACTGTCGGTGAAGTCCATAGAAACCTTGCTGAAGGCTGGTGGCTCAATATTGTACAATGTGTACCTATTTGTAGTATGCCATGTAAGGAAAAGAGCTGAGATTTTATCCCTGAAGGAAATGGTGAATCATTCTGACAATCAAATATATATTTTATTCTTTCTGCAAAAGTGTTGTGGACTTCCTGATTCAGAACAGAGGCAAACTTCATCAAAATGACAATGTGTTAATTCTAATATTTATTAAGCTCATAAAGAAATGTTGTCATTTTGGGAAAACAATGGGGGAAAAATACCTACTATGGGTCTTTGGTTCTTGATTTTGTTGCAGTTCATTCTGTCATTCATATTTGCCTCTATCAAGTGGTGTTTCTGTGACATCATAGTGGGTTGCTGTGCAAATTGTGATTCACACACTGCAAACAATTACAATTCTTCCCTACTAAGGGAAATCAATGGGACTGGAGGCTGAAGAAAGATATAGTCTGACTGTTTTGAAGGTGAGGTCAACTTTACTCTCATTAGGAGGGAAGGACAAATGGAAGGCCTGTAGGAACTTGAGAACTGCCAGGCTGGATCAGAGCTAAGTCCTCTTATCCCACGTCCTTTCTCTGGCCAAAACCAGATGCTTAAAAGGAAGGCATGAGAACTCAGTAAGCTGATGAAGATAATCAACTCCTGACATTAGGCTTTGTTCTGAACTTTAGTCATTAGGGATTGGTTTAAGCCCTGAACTATTTTACAGGAAATTTTACTATTTTACTATTTTACTATTTTACCCACCTTACTAGACCTCAGAGCATGGGGACAGCTTGTCTGCCACTCCACCAGGCTGTTCTGAATACAGGTTTCCCTCGCTTTATGCTGTACCTGCATTCCTGGAAAATGGTGCATAACTTGAATTCACATAAAGGGAACCCACTTTACAATGTAACAAATAGGAATACATTTGAAAACCTTGACTGTACTGACCCCCAGACCCATTTCTACCACTTTTACAAGACAATTTTGGTACTCACCAACTACAGAAACATGTGCCACAGACAATGAGCAAGGAGCACAGATTCACACAGAAGAGACTATACTTTGGTGTACATCACTCCCACAATGCACTGCACAAAGCAGCTGACTGTGCGCTTCCACCACACCCATCACATAAGAGTGAATTTATCTCACATATAACGAATTTTTGGTATAAAAAAGGTCATTGCATAAGAGCAAATTTGTACATACAAAAAGCAGGGGAAACCTGTACATCAATATCAAATGGATGGAGGGCTCTTCAATCTGGGATATTTTCACTCAAAAACCAAAATACTCAAAACAATCATTCTTGACCTTCAATATGCCATCCTCTCGCACACTATGGAAAACCTTCAGATGATGCTGGATCTGTTGGTGATCTCTGGATTCTCTTTGGAGAATCTTACCAAACTTTGGGCCTCTTCCTCAACATCACGAAGACTAAAGTGTTCTACCAGCCTGCCCCAGGCCATGAATGTAACCTCCCTCCCCAAATTACCATTGAGGGAAAGATCCTGAAGGTGTTTGAGCACTTCCCCTACCTTGGTAGCCACCTCTCTGAGAGTGAACATTGATGAGATTAGAATAGGATCGGGTGCACAATTGTCTTGTTTGGGAAATTGCTTTGGCATGTCTTTATTCATCATCATGATCTCCAGAAAGACACCAGGATCTATGTTTAAAATGCAGTCATTATTCCCACTCTTTTCCACAGATATCAAATAAGGTTGACCTACTGTTGTGCTATCAAGAGCCTGAAGAGGTATCACCAACAATGCCTCCAGAAAATCCTTCATATCAAATGGAAAGATCACTGCACACACTCCAGCATCCTTGCTGAAGCCAGTGTTACCATCACTGAGATGGTGATCCTTAAGCCCCTGTGTGTGGATGCCTCACTCTTGACTCCCAAAACAAATGCTCCCAGCTTAGTAATGGCCCGAGATCTCGAGGCAGCCAGAAGGAATGCTACAAGGATACATTGAAGGCATACATCAGGAAAATGGATGCTGACTTCAAGACCTGGGAGTAGCTGGCTGCCAATGAACTCCAATGGCTCTGCAACTTCAACCAAGCAGCAGCCCATTTTGAGGTAAAGTGTCTTGCCCTCAAAGCAGAGAGAGAGTGGAGGAAGGAAAAGGTGAGGAACCCCAGCCTAGGACCTACTCTTCCCTGCAGAAAGACCCGCAACTTCTGCAGACAGATCTGTGGCTCAAGGATTGGACCCTTAAGTCACTTAAGACCCATCAATGAGCAGTGATAGGGATCATCCTTGAATTGAGTGAGGATGTTCCTGCCTCTGCTGATGTTCTAAGTACAACTCTTGCTTGGGTGATGTGCTGCTATTCTCTGACTTTCTGGTAATTAATAGAAACTTGAGAGCAGAATTAAATACAGCTAGGAGGAGAAATAACATGGCCTATTTGCCTTCTAAGTTACAGGGGGTTGCAAAGAGAGCAAGATCCTTGAACAGCTACCTCCAGGCACTATACCTATTCTACTTACATTTAATTTCTGCGACCCAACTTTATTGGATGTTGAATGGCCTCTAGTGACCCAGGAATACATAATGCTCCTTTCCTTGCCTCTGCATTCCTGTAGACCACCCCACTTTCCATCAGTTTGCACCTGATGCTGCAGAATATCAAGGTGAATCTAACTTGGGACTTCAACTGAGGAATTGCCACAAAGGTTGATTTTGTTCAACATAAGATAAATACCAGGAATAAAGAATGAGAGGAGAATGGGATGATGACATATACACAGAATTGTTTCTATAGAGAATGTTATTCTAAACCTTCCAGGAGACATCTGTGCCTTTATGACAGACCTAAACAGGGGGTTGACTTTAATTCTGTTCTTGGAGTATGCAAAGTACAGACCAAATATTGTAAACAGATTTTCTGTTACTGTACATGCAGCAAACTATTGGCAACTGATGCTTAAACATCAAATCATCCCACTTTCTTCCCCTGGCAATCACTTGACAAGCCTTGTGGGGTCCGTGTCTGCCATTCTGTCCCAATCTGAAGAGTGTTGCTTGCCTGCAGTACTTACAACAAAAGTAGTTTCATAGGGCCCTACTGACTCATATTTATGTGAAAATCTTTGTAGTGATTATGGAAAAAAAACCCATATCAGCATCCATCACGTGCATTACTTCATGAAGGGAAGTTAAATGGAGTGGTGTTTTTTTGCGTTCTGGTATGAGTCCCACTGACTTCAGCAGAACTTTTTAGAGTGATGTGTGTAGTAGCTGCAAGGACAGTACGTAGGTCCAGATCCAGTTTGTCCTTGGAGGTACCCAAATGGGGATTATACAGAATTTAGGCATGTGTGTTCATCTTGGCTCCGCTCCACAAGACACAAAGCTCAGTTGATACCTAAGCTCATGCAGTGCCTCCATTTTCGATTTCAAAGCTCCTGGGGTGCCAAAAACAATTCTGCATCTTCAGAGGCAATCCAGTTTGATTACTCTTGTGCCTTACTTCTAAGATGTTTGCTAGTGCCCCCCTCTTACTCCTAATCCCAGTGTTTAGAGCACCCAGTTGAGAAATGGAAGACCTGGGGTTTAGACTCTCTTCACCCTGAGGGGATTTGAACCCAAATCTTCTACTTTTTGGAGGGGGCCCAAAGCACAAAATTATAAATAGGTTGAGCAGGAGCACTTTCCAGTAGGCCTATGTGAAACAGTTTTGATGAAATGAAACAGAACAGTACTTTGAAATGAATCAAACCTTGAAATGAAACACTGTCCTGTTGAAATGGCAAATGGAAGTTGAAACGAAACAGTGCTGTTTCACACAGCCCTACTTTCCAGCCCTCCCACTGAAGTTGGGTCACTGAGCAGCTATGAATGCAAAGTCATAGGGCTGTGAGGAGAAGCAAAAGGGAGGCTACCTCTGTAGCCTATTCAATTCCAGTGTCAGCACACCCAGGATTATTTCTTTTTTAACCAATGAGTGCCTTATGTAAAATATATAAAGATTCCTGGAAGTTGAGACAAGGGCTCAGGTCTTGCTCATTCTACTTTTGGCCCCATTCTTCTTTCTGCTCAGAAGTAGTATTGGCTCCTCACTTTTGCCTTAGGTTCAATTATATGTTTTGGTATTGCCTTTTGCCCTATCATCTTATCTAGATAGTGTCAGGGTTATTTCGAGAAAACAATGATTGCTTTGTTAGGACCTTCAGCTGGCGGTGAACTATCAAAGGACAACATTTTTACAGCAATTTCCCTACTGCTACACACATACAGAGGTGTGCACATGCACACACACATACACACACACACACAGAGAGTAATTTATGTTCAAGATAAAAGCAATTCTGGTTTAATTGGCTTTCATTCAGTACTGAAGTGTCCAGTTCCTGCAAGCACACCTAGGTAACTGCAAGTCATAAGAGGCCCCATCGCCTGCTTCTGAAGATGATTTCGCAGGTCAGTCAAATTATACATGGGATTAAGGCAGATAAGATTCTTTGGGTAAATGTGATATCTTTTATTAGAGCAACTAAATAATTGGAAAAATTGTTCTTTGCAAGCTTTCAGGTACAAACATCTTCTTCAGGCAGAGGGAGAATCTATAGTTGTATGGTGCTCTCCTGGATGGGATAGAAGCCAGTATGCAGGAATGCGGGTCAGTGAAAACGCAAATATGTGGCAGTGAGGAATTAGAGGGGGTGAGAGACAATAGGTGAGAGATGGTGGAAGGGGGAATGGTGACCTGGTGACGGAATGTAGCTGGTAAATTATAGAGAGGTGCCTGGGATTATCAGATAGCAGGCAGGTTATAATGTGCCATAAATCCAATGTCTATATTTAGTCCATGATTTTTTGTATCCAGTAGATTGATGAAGTGAAGTTTGTAGGCTTATCTGTGAAAGGTGTTTTGTAAATTCCCTTTGAGGATTAGAACTGAGAGACTGGAGAGAGAGTGGTTGTCTTGTCAGAAGTGTGCACCCACAGTTAATTGAGTATTCTTGTCTTTGATAGATTTTTGGTGTACATTCATTCTGGCACACAGTTGTTTGGTTTCTCCTACATATTTTCTATCAGGGCATTTAGTGCACTGGGTGAGATGTATTACATTTTTGGAGGTGCAGGTATAAGATCCAGAAATGGTGATGGTTCTATTGTGGGGTGTAGCTATTGTGGGAATGGTGGAGATGTGTTGGCAGGTTTTACATTTCTTGTCCTTGTATGGTCTGGATCCATTTAATGAGTTTTGGACTATAGGAAGTTTGCTTCTGATGATGAGGTTGGCAAGGTTAAGGGCTTGTTTAAAGGCCAGGATGGGTGGTTCCAGGAAGATCTCTTTAAGAATTGGGTCTTCTTCTAGAAGAAGAATTGGGTTGCAATTGTTTGAGGATTTTCCATGTAGCTTCCAGGGAGGGGTGGTATGTCATAACTAATGGTATACAATTCACGGGGATTTTCTTTTTGTACAGCAGCAATTCTTCATGTGATATCAAGGGTTTCCAGGGTTTCTAGGGTTGGACCCTAAAATTGTAATGTGAAATCTTATCACGTGGGGATGGATTTTTGAAACCATTGTGTAAAGATCCCCAGTAATGATCAAAAGCCTCAAGCATAATCTCTCTTCTGCAGTTATCAACACTCACTTATCTGAAAAAAGCATTTTTCAAGCAACTGATCAGTGACAGTAACAGGCCAGTAAGACCTTATAAGGACTTAAAATGCAAAATAACCTCACTGGTGTTGGCTGTAAAATGGCACTGACTTCCTCAGCCATAATACAAGCAGCATTCCAGCCTTTTTCTTTCATTAGCCCTTTTTGTTTATTTGTCCCATATTTTGCTTGTTAGTGGTATGGTGAAAAATGAAAGACAGAATTATGGCAGCTTCCCTAATAAATTATGGTTGTTCTATCTGATGCTCCTGTGCATATGACAGGGGTATTGCCAAATTGTCCATGCAAGCTTAGATAAAGTTCTGAAATATATTCATGTTATCTAATGGATGCATGTATTTCTTATATGTAAAAAGTTTTAATGGTTTCAATTTACCTCTGGCAGCATCTCTAATTCATGCACTTTCTAATTTAAGCCCTGGTCCTGAAGACATTTACATACATGAATAACTTTCTGTACGTGAGCAAACTCATTGCATTCATGATGATAAAGTTATTCTCATACCTAAGCTCATACAGGTCAGAACCCTCCTCATTAATCATCTGTGGACATGAAACAATGCTTTAGGGCTTGATCCTGGAAAGTACTTAGCACCCACATCTCCCACTGAAGTTCCAAGGAAATGAGTCATTCCCATTACTTTGAGTAAGAATTTTGCCCAACTAAGAAATATAGGAATTGAAAATATAAAGAAAAGGAATTGAAAAAAAAAGCAGAAAACATGGTATAGCTGTGATGGTCAGGAAATATGCAAGAGTCAAGGATTTTTGTGGGTGATAACTTTATTCAATAAAAGGTATCACCCACAGAAATATTATACTACTATGTAAGTCCATGGTGTGCTCACATTTTGAATACTGCATTTGGTATTCCTTTCAGTTCTGGTCAGTCCACCTCAAAAAGGATCTACTAAAACTAGAAAAGGTACTGAGACAGATAATAAAAACGGTGAAAAATTTGGAACAGCTTTCATGGAAGGGGAGGCTGAAAGGCTAGGACTTATCAGTTTGTCAGATGTCTGAGAAAGGACATGATAGAGGTGTATAAAATCATTAATAGAAAAGGTGAACAGGGAACTGTTATTCTGTATGTCTCCTAACAAGAATTAGGGGGCACCCAATGAAATAAGCAGGTGGCAGGTTTAAAGGAAACCCAGGGAAATACTTTTTTTTACCAACACATAATTAACATGTGAACTTGTTGCCACAGGACATTGTAGAGGCTAGTAGTATAAATGGGATCAAAAAAAGGATCGGATAAATTTATGGAGGATAGATTCATCAGGGCCTATTAAACCATCAGGGTGGCAATGTCAGGCTGTTTATCCCTGTGACTATGGTAACTGGGAAGCTCTAATAGAGGATGGATCACTCTACACAGGTCCTGCTTCTTATTCCTCAAAATCAGGGATTGGCAACTTATGGTTTGGAGGCCAGATCTGGCCACTAGAGTCATTTTATCAAGTCTGCAGAGCTGGGCAGTTTCTGTGGGGTTGCCATTATCAGAAACAGAATACTGGTCTAGATGGAGCGTTGTCTGACCCAGTGCAGCAATTGTTATATTCTTAGAACTGACCTGTACGCCCTCCTTATATTTCTACAAACTTCCAGAACTGAGATCATTCTCCCACTGACTAGCATCTGTCCCCCAGCCATAGACTTGTTAATGGAGTTAATTGTCATTAGCAGCAGTATTTGGTGCCAGCACCAGCAGTATTTGGTAATTGTCAGCATCAGCAGTATTTGGTGCCAGCAAGTAGGTTTTCAAAATCCCCAGTAAAGAAATTAAGATAACCTAGGCCACAATCCTGGAAATTCTGAGACATTTGTATAACTTCATTCACGTAGTTCACTGTTTTCAAAAGAGCTACTCACTTGTTTGTGGTTATGGCTGTGATTTTGAAAAGAGCTCAACAGTGGCTTAAATTTGCTCCAAGTTAGGCCAATGCTAAGCATATTTAACAATCCCACCATACATGGAGTTGTAGGATCTAGGTTTAACTTCTTTCTGGACTAACATCTATCTTGTAGATGATTGGAAATAGTATTTTGCTTCAAAAGCCAGTCATAACTAGTACAGCAATACCTAAATAAATGATCCCAGGATTATTACCAGGCTCATTCAGTGCAAATACACTTCTGTGCTTAGGTCTGATCCTGCTGTCACTGAAGGGAATGGGATTTTTGCAGCTGGTCTTAAAGGGAACAGGACCAGGCTCTTAATAAACAGCGATCTGCAACTCTGCTTATGGACAAACATCTCTTTCAACCACTTCAAAAGGGGCAGGCAGATGCGTGTAGAAGTGGGCATCATCTGTTAGGGTATAATTGTTACAGCTGCATGACCCTAGAGAGATGCAAGTTAGCTACACAGAGAAGCAGGCTATTAGAACAGTTACTTTGTAACAGAGTATACTGGCATAATTTGATGTGGATAGGATTGTTACAGCTGTCTATACCTCTGCCTGTCCTAAGTGTTGAAAACAGAACTTGACATTTCCCAAGCTGACAGAGGATTCTGCATGATTCCTGATAATTTCAGTGATAAATCTAAATTTTCTCAGTATCCTTAAAATCTCAGCCATTGACTCTGCCAAGGCTTCCACAAATATTAAAACCATTTCACCCTATATTTTAGGCTTCTGCTGTGGAGATTCTAGAGAAGGAAGCAAAGATTGCCATACACTTCTGACGGACAAGCATTTTGACTTCTGCAGATCATTATTCAGCAGAGTGAACCTTGGAAAAATAATTTGAAGTAAAAATAAATAACTAATGTTTTTATGTAATATATTGAATCCCCTGCTCTTTCATGAAACCAGATAATCCCTTTTGGAGCCTGACTCTTCTATCTCAAGTTCTTTTATTTTTTTGTCAGTGTTTTGAATTTGTTTGGAAGCATAACCTAGGCTGAGTTAAAAATGCATGAACACTCAAAAACAACTACAGTTCTTGTCTCAAGGATCTTTTGTTCTAATTACAAAAACTCCAGGAGGGTACAGCAGATCCATTAGAGGAGGATGAGAATATAACCTCATTTCTCCCCCTTTCTCCTCTTATAATCAGGGTGGTGGGTAAGCAGAAATCTCAGCTGGAACAGATTGAAGACATTAACATTTGATCAGTTTTGTATTGTTCTTTAGCTAGACCACAGCTTATGAGGCTGTTTTAATAAATGTCTGGTAAAGGTCCAATCAAAAGCTGCCAAAATGGATGTAGAGAAGTCTGTTTCTCACAAAACCTATTCCTTCCCACTCTAAACACAGAAAACAAGGAGGACTTCTATTTTTCTATTCATCTGCACCGATTCAGGGTTTTAGCAAACCAGTATTCCTTGACATGAGCAAAGTTAAGCTGTTCTCAGGGCAAACTGAGAGCATCCTGTTGAATCATAATGTAATATGTCTTGGGACCAGACCCTCATCTGGTATAAACTGTTACAGAACCATTGAATACATTGGGGTGAAGGCAATTTGGACCAGCAGAGGATTTACCCCATTGCTTGTGACTTCTTTTACTTTGTGGTGACCAAGGACACCATGCTGCAATGCAGGGGACAGCAGTGCTCCAAGTCCTTTTCCTTTCCTCCTGTTTGATCTATCCTCATTTCCCCATTCTAACATGATGTATTACTGGGCTTCTTTCACTCTAAAATGTCTCACACCAAATGAGCCACAGGTTCCATATTTATTATTTAGTGGATGGTACTATAGAGAGACTCTAGCTGAGACTTGGGGCCAGGTACTGTCCACATACACATCATGAGAAAATAGCCCCTGTCCCAAAGAGTAGACAACACTGAAAAATGGTTGGAGGGGAAGGAGAGGTTAAGTGATTCAACAAAGGCCATAGTTGCAGAACATGGGGTATAACCCAGGTGTCCTGAGCTTGCGCCCTGTCTATCAGAGCACACTTCCTCTCTATAGTAATTTTATAAGTTTTTATGTAGATATTTGAATTTGACCCCAGCTGAGAACCTCAGGTCTAGTTTTCAGGCCCTCTGATATACATTTGTATCCCAGCACAGATATTTCCAAAATTTCAAAAATATTTCCATATAAAGTTGTTGTGGCATTTGTTCATACCTTACAATGAGAGATTTGTGCACCTTGAATTTACCAGGAGGAATACATCAATATATGGATGTGGCATTTTGGTTTGGGCCTGCTTATCAGTAGTAAAAGACAGGGAAAAGGCCTCCGAAAGAAAACCACCATGAACTTGTAGATTTTAAACCAATTAGAACATCACAACATTTGGGTGTGAAGCAGGAAGCAGCCAAGGAATTTGGTGTGCATTTTTTTAAAGATGTGATTTTAGCACCCGGTAGAAAAGGTACCAATTGGGAAAAGTTAGTAGGAAATAGCTCTGCTTATAAGTTAAAGCTTATAACTAGCTATTAGTGTTAAAAATAAAATCTGGTGCTAATCAGAGTTGTGTGAAACTTTTGTTCTTAAACTCTAAAGCATGTGAAACTTGCCGAGTTCTGCCTTCATTGCAAAGTGGCTTTGGCAGGAGGACAGCACCAAGGCACACATCTCCCTGACAAGCTTTCCAGAGGTCCACAGCACTCTTTGATGTGATAATTCAGCTAGCTCTAATCAGTTCCATGTGTTGATATGCTGAAAGCTTGGTTAGCCAAACCCTGAGTATTTGAAGCTCATAGTTATCCAAGTGCTGGATCTAACTCCTGAAGTTTGACTGATATACCATTCTTTACGAGCCCTACCGATTTCAGTGTCCAAAGCTGAATCTACACAGAGAAGTGCCTGTGGTGCTTATAGACATCCCTGAACTAGCTGTCATCTGGGCTATCTTTGGTTACAGGAGCAGCGAAGCCATGGCAGCTCAGGTTTTACCTGCCCATGCTTGTACAGTCCACATGGTGAAACCCGTTCTTCCATCATAACACTTCTGCCATTACCACAGTGACCTAGACTAGAGCTATCTAAAGTATGTTTACACGCGTTGTATCATACCTCCATAGTCCAAATCTTTCTGAGTTAGCCAGGTTTGGGGTGTCTAGCTCACTTTTCTGATATTGTGAAGATTATATCTCTGAAGTATGCACTGCCAAAGGTAGCCCTGAATGGAGGCTCGCAAAACTTGTAGGACTTGCTCTTTCCTTATCTAACCCCAACCCTGAGCTCTCAGAAAGGGTCTAATGCTTTCCCAGTCTTAAAATGAATTAGGACTTTGTTTTATTATTTTGTGGAGGATGAAGGAAAAACAGAGACCCTCATTCCGACATGCTGAGAAGTGATGAAAGTATGGAAAGAATCAGACCCAGTTCACAAGATTTATACTTAAACATACAAAGTGTATTTGTGAGCAATACCCCTGAAGTGCCTGGGCTGGGTGGATGAACCATTCAGCTGGTGATGCATTAGGCCAATGGTGACTAACCTTTGTGGAAGTTATGCCCCAGCCCCTCCCCAAGTGCCACCCTGATCCCTGCCCCCCCAAAGGCACACCTGATAGGGCTTGTACCCTGGGGCACCAGAATGGAGACAGAGTTCCTGAGCCTGTAGCCAAGTGCAGCAGAAGAGGGGCAGAACAATGCTGCAAAAGAGAGATCTCGGCCGAGAGCTAGGTTAACCCTTCCCTGGCCCCACAACCACTGCAGTTTTGTGTGTCAAACAAGGATCCAAAGCCTTGAATTCAGTGGAAGCTGCAGTGCCAGGGAAGAGTAAATCTGGCTCTTGGCAATGACACCTGACACCTCCACTCACAGGCCACACAGCAGTAGCTGCCTGTGCTGCTTGTGGTGCATGTACTGGAGCCTGGCCACCCCTGCATTAGGCTGACTTGTAGGAGAACTGGGTTCAGTTCCTAGTTCTGCTACTGATCTTCTTTGAGACCTTAGGAGAGTCATTTAAACTTCCCTCCTACTTAGGTCCCTGCTTTATAAAATGAGAATGATACTTTCCTGCCCATGATATTATGAGTATTTAAATCCATTAATGAGTGGCTGTGATGTGTACAGGTGCAAACAGACCTGAAACTATTGCAAAATTGCAAACATTTGTAAAGGGACAAACCATCAAGCAACTGAGGAAGCGACTGAGGAGAAAAAAAAGCAAAGCAGACAAACAAAACCACCCTCAATTCAGACTCAGGGTATCCTGAATAAAAATACTTTCAACTCTTTCTCTCTCTCGCTCTCTTTCTCTCTATTTCTCTCTCTGTGTTTTTTTTCTTTATATAAACCCACACAACAATAGAAGTTGTATTTATATCAACACAACTGTATGAAACGTTTCTAAGCTGGATTCTGCCTACACTGAGTTCTATTGAACTGGGTCAAGAAAAAGCAAATCTAGGACAAGTCAAAGATGGCATTTTATTTAGATCTGGCTAAAATTTAATAGAGATCTATAAGAGAAATTGTCTCCATCATTTCTTTCCCTAGCTCAGTTCTCATCTGATTTTCCTTTGCAAGGAAACGAGCTTATGCAAATCATGAAGCAAGGGGGATAAACAATTGGTGCAATTCACCATTTTAGGAGAAAGACTGAGCCTCTCAAATTTTACTGGAAAATGCACTGAATATTTCAGGAAAAGCTATTTTTTCAGTATTTCTGATTTGTCAGGGCAAAAATCTAACCTACCTGGCATTTTGCAAGAAATTCTAGGTAAAGAGTATGAATCACCTGTTTACACTGGAAGCCAATTTTGATATTAGCTCAGTCTTGTATCAATCTAAGTGGGGCAAGCTATCTTGCATTTTATCATGGGATAAGAATGTACACATTGGCAGTTACCATGGAGTAAGTAATATGCTGTAAGATCACGCACTAATTTCTGGGTTCATGTGCCCATATCCTGTTACTTGTGTGCATTGTTCTCTCTTTCTCTTATTTATATGTAAAGACACAGGCACAGATACCCCATTCAGTGGAGTGACACATGTCAGAAGGGAGCTCACTGTGCATATGCCATGCAGCCAAAGCCTTCAGCTATGATCCTGGGTGCCAGGGAGCTCTCAGAGCTCACTGGCATGTCAGTAAAACTCCTGCCAGAGGTCCATGTATGCTATGAGCTGGTAGGCATGGGGTCTGCCCAGAGCCCCTGTTTTTAGCTCCAAAGCCTGTTGGTGTTTGCTCTTCCTTTCCCCTCCTCTTTGCACACCCTTCATTTCAGGAGCAGGCTTGGGCTCCATGAAAACAGGGGCTGAGTTTTGCTACTGCTGCTGCTTGTCCCCTCTTTTCCCATGCTTTGAGGTAGAGGGTTGGGGAGAGGGGGAAGATGGAGGAGAAAACTGAACAGCAGCAGGCTCTACAGTGGAAAGCAGGGGTTCTCGGCAGTCCCATGCTTGTGAACTCATAGAGCTTATAGCAGGAGCTCTGCTGCCATCCTGGTGAGCTCTGAGAACTCACTGCACATGTTGCACACAGCCAAAGGGTTGGGGAGCATGTGACTGAACTGCTGCACCCCTTCTGGATCCACCTGTCTTGCTGGCTGTGCCAGAACAAAAATGTAGAAGCCAAATCCCCATAATATTTGGCCAAATTCTGAGAGAGAAACATTTTTTTTTGGCTGACCACAGTTTCTACAAACAGGCCAGAGCTAAATTCTGTGTTGGATTTCAGGCCCCAAATTTAGGAAAAAGTAGATTTGAATCCAAAATTATCCTCCGGGGCCCATGTCTATTACTATTTTAGTTCCCACCAGTGATGCCTTAAAGGAGGGAATCAGGGGGTCTCACCCCCTCCCCATTTTTTTGCCATCCTGTTTATATGCCCCTAGGGGTTCCTTGGTATTTCTGTTAGAGCAGCACCAAGAGCTCCTGACTGAGTCTTGTACTGCTGGACACTGTGCAGAGAGACATTAAGAGACAGCCCCTGCTCTGAAGAATGCATGGGCTAAACAGACCAAGTCACACGTTGGGTCACTGGAAGACAAGTCTTCAGACTCCTAGCCTTATCTTCCTGATCACTCAGTCTCAATCCTGCTCCACCCAGTAGAGGTTTCTTTTTTTTTTTCATCTGGTTGAATCACTATTTTAATTTGCAAGTACAGTACAGGGGAAAAGCAAAAAATGTATTTTTTTTTAAATTCCAAGTATTCTAAAGTATTCTTCAGAACTTCACAAAAACTAATAGTTCCAGAAGGAGGGAGAAACAAAATAAAAATGCTGCTGCTCACCAACACTGAGATCTAGCCTGAAGCACTGGATTTTTGGTTCCTGAACAAGAAACAGATCGTACTCAGCTGTGTTATGCGATTTGGAGAAAAGGTGCTAAAAAAACAGGAAACGCCCTGCTCTCCAAGCTTCTCAGTCTCTGAGACCGCAGCGCAATTCCTTGTTTCTGTCCCCTACAATCAGCGGGACCAAAAATATGTTATATTGGCTTAAGTTCTCAGCACAGCAAAGTGTAATACAGAGCTGCACTCAAGTCACATTTGTTATGCCTGTGTGTGCTATGTTCATGCCTGTCAAGTATATCACACCCCAGCCTGTTCCCCTCACTGCCCCCCACTCCAGTCCCCACACTCTGGGAATGTATATAAAATATATAGGACAATCACTGGCATTTTGAACATTGCTTCCCCTTATTGAGCTAAAATCAGGGTATTAGTAGTAAAAGAGAAATAATATTCCCTTATATGCTTTTCTTTCCTTGAGGTCCTTCCCAGGCCTAACTGTTTTAGCATTACTGCCAGCCACATCTGAGAGGCTTCTCAATTGCATCATAGACAGCACATTACTCTGGTGTATGTGCGTGTGTTCAGTGCTGGAGCTGACACTGTGCTAGTGACTGACCAGGCTCGATCTGTGTGTGCTGGGATTCCACAGCCGGCTTTAAATAAGCAGGTTATTTTTATCCTCCTACGTAATGCTGCAAAAGACCATCCCACCAGCGGCAGAGGCAACAGCTACACAATGTTTCCCTTTAGTCGGGAAGGGAAATGGAAAGAGGCCAGGCTTCCTGATCACATGGTGCTGAAGTCAATGAAGAAAATTAGGAGGGGAAAAAAGCCTCCCTCCTTTTTTTTTCTTTTGTAACAGCCTGGTCCAGCTTAACCCTTGGCACGGAGCATGTCTAAGGGAACCCAGCCTGTTGGGATACAAGCCAAAAAACGCATCGGGGAAAGGAAAAAAAAACACAACATAAACACAAGATTGCTGCAGTAATTGGTGGCTCTGAAAACACTAAGGAAATGTGAAGCTTGTACGAAACATCAGCAGACAAGAAACGGGGTGATGTCAGACCGCCTTCCAGGATTAGAAACCCTTAAAAGCTCCCAAACTCAGAGCTGCCTGTGAAAAAAGCTGAATCCCTTCTCTGTGAAAGGAAGCAAGAAAGAGGCAGCTTCAGAACTTCTTGCATGATAATCTCCGACTCAGGGAGGCTGGGAGGAGGGATCAAACTAATCTAATCTTTTATTTGCATGTCAGGATAATGTCCCTTTTACCCTCACTGATCCTTTAGAAGTTTATAAAAGTATTAATATGTTTGAATGTATATGGATATGTAAGAGAGGGGGAGTCATATAATATGGCTGTATTAGAACAATGGTTCTTCGACCTGTGCAGCTCTACTGACTTCAACAGCACTCGCTGCCCACAGACAATCTGCTCCATCCCTATGTCTATATCAGTGGGCTCTCACACACAAGCACAGACAACACACATGCACAGACAAGACATTCCTTTTAATTACACATTTGAGATGCTCTTGGGATGATTCTCTACCATCACCTTTTCAAAAAGAGATGGCTACTATAGGACAGGGTCATTTGAAAAAAGACAGACAACTGTTTGAGAAGGTGGGCTGGCTCTACATTTGTCCGGGAGGAAGACATGTCCTTGGTTAGTGCTTGAGGCTGAAACCAGCATATATGTTAGCCTTTCAGGCTAAGTACAGACAGTCAAAAAAGCCCAAAACTAAATCAATCCAGTCTTTGTAGGTTTCTCTAAACTGTAGATTAAACCAATAATGAGCTGAACTTTTCAATTTTCACTTGGGAAAGGCAGGTGGAGGCCTGCACGTGGTCCAGGCTAGAAAGCGGGGGACACTAGAGCAGGCCTCCCAGAGTGTTGGTCATTGCCAAGCCCAGCCCAGCCAAGTGGGGGCCATCCCTGATTGGCTGCCCAGCACATGTCCCCAACCCCCTGCTGACCCCTGTGGCAGGGGTGTGGGAAGGAGCCCCTGTCCTGATGCTAGCCCCCCCGAGTAGGGCCTCTGCCCATGGTGGGAAGCCCCAAGCCTCATGGGGCTTCCCTTGGTCTGAGGTTATCCAACCCTGAAACAACACAAGAGGTAGGATTCAAGGTCAGGGGCTGCTACCTGCCAAGGGCTTGACTTCTAGTTCTCATCAGTCAGTGCAGTGATATTATCCAGGAAGAACTACAGACAGATTCAGCTGTGCAGACCCAGCACCACCAGCAGTGTCTTTGGATTTATAGCAGAGGAGAATGTGGCCCAGGCAGGTTGTGTCTGCCTGACTTCAGCAACACAAAGTGGACAATGAAGGTCAGAGCCAGGAAAAGACTGAGGGAAGGGAAATGAGGAGAACGCTCTTCCCAGCATCCTTGTTTGGCTTCACAGTTCTGTCCAACATCTGTATTTGGTTCATAATCCCAGAACCCCCACTCCTGAGGTCACTTTTCATATAATAAGATGGGCTTAGTTTCCATACCCTGAGAAACCTCCTATACCCATCAGAGATGGGCTTGGCTAAGGTGGGTTCCTCTGCTATTTGTTGGCTCTATTTGTGTTTCTTAAGCTGGTTTCCTGGCTCTTCAGCCTAGTGTTTTTATCAGTTCCTGTAACCAACAGCAATTAGAAATAGATGTAGGGCAGATGAGATGCTGTGAAGAACTCAGGAGAAGGAAAGAAAATGGCACCAGTACAAAACTGTTTTCCATTAAGCCGGTTAGCATGAACTGCAATCCCCTGAACAAAAACATAGCATCTATTTTTAAGTTTTAAATAAATGGGGTGCGTCTACACATGCCTTTGGTGTGCAGCAATAAACTAAAGAGCTTATTGCTCTGCAGTTTATTGCTCCTGGGAAGTTCCTGGGTGTGTGGTTTATACATGCATCTGGACTGCGGCACATGGAGCTGAGTTGGAACGGCCTTGGATGGCAGGGGTCCTGGGGGTCAGCCTGCCAGTCTGGGACTGCTCCGACCGGGCTCAATGTGCTGTGGAGGGGCTGGCTGGGGCACAAGGGTGCTTCAGTGTGGGACTAGCCAGCAGGCAGCCACCTGCACCGAAGCACCCTTATGCCCCAGCCAGCTGGATCAGCATCTACATGTGTGCTGCTGTGCAGGAAAAACTCCACCGCAGGGTAGTACTTGTACCTTTTACAAGTACTACCCTGCTGTGGGGTTTATTAGTTGCATGCAACCTAATAGGGGTGCATGTGTAGACGTTGAGATGTTTAGTGCACAGTTAATTGGTCAACTGTGCAATAAACATCACATGTAGACATGCTCATGGTATATTTTTCTCCCTTCACCCCAGCTGTCTCTGCTCCCAGGTTGGACACCACATACTGCAAGGTTTTTTTGTAACATGTGAGGAGCCTGAAACAAACAAGATGTGCTTACCATTAACAACAACAAGCACAAACTCTTCCCATTTCACACTTCCCTCCCCCAAATACAGTGCATGTCTCAATTCTTAGCTGTCTGGTGAGAAGACTTCAGAATGCAAGCATGCCTCCGAGACCAGTTCCCAGAGTCTTTTCTAAATGTTACAGATGTTTTGCTTAATTCTCCTGTGCTCTACTTTAGAGGAGCAAATTAAACAAATAACTTTATGGGTGGGAGCATGCACGCGTGCATGATGAAACAAAGAGGAGAAAAATGGATTTGGGGACACAAATATGCAAATATCCAGGAGTTAAACACAAACTCATTGCCCCAAATTAATTCAATACAAGTTTAATAAAGAGATCTGATAGAAAGGAATTGCAGTCGCAATAATTCTTGAGCCAAAACAGAAAGCAGCTTTGAAGAGAGGTACAAAAATATTCTCCCACAAATTAGTTGTTGTTCCTACTTCTTTTTGTCTCTTTCCTCAGGGGGAATAAAGATAAAAAAAGACAAGACACAATATAATTATGAAATAGAGTTTTTTTGCAACTTCCTTATGAAGTGCAGGCATGAAAGGAAAGAATAACACTACTGAAGGCGATGCTGCAGCATTTGAACTGCAACAGAGTATGGTACATAGACAGTCCTCCCAGCACAAAGAACTAGAATGCACGTTTGGCACTCATGGTTGGGTGCTGCTACTTGACCATGAGGGTGAGCATGAGCAAGCAAGATGCCTGAACTAACAAGATGGGGCTGACTGGGAATTCAGTCTATGGAACGAGGCCACAATTACTGTGCTACAGGCCACGTGAGCATGTATGGGTAGGGGAGAGGGCCTCTTGCTTATTCTTTATCCCGGCAGGGCTACAGACAGCCTAGCTCAGGGTGTCTCTACAGCTCCTTCCATCTGAAGATGTCAAAACACTTCAGACACATTAAGTGCATAAGCCTCCCAACTCCCCTGTGAGGTAAATATTATTACAACTGGAATAACAAAGGCACAGAGCCGTTAAGTAACTTGCCTCCAATTAAAGAGGAGCTCAGTGTCAGAGCTAGGATTAGAACGTGGTTCTCTTAACTACTTAAGTCAGGGCTTTAACCACAAAACCATGCTGTCCTCTCCTCTTGATTCTATCTCTTGGTTATACTGGGAGGCTGCAGACATGTCTGAACTGTTTGCAAAAACAAAACAGATGTCTGACTCCTCAGCTTTGGCTCTATTATTATTTGTCAGCACAAGAGGCACAGCACAAACCACGCTACGTGGTTACAGTCTGGTACCTAGCAGTGCAATAAAGAATCCCTAGCACACAAGCCACCAAAACAAGGGGTGTGGGCTGGCAGTTGGGAAGGGAAGCTGTCAGTGGAAATGGACATGCATGTGGGGTGGAAGGGACTACATCCAGATTCTCCAATGCAAATCAGCACAGCTCAGTTGTGAGTCGCCACAGAAAACTTGTTTACAGTTGTTTAAGACCTAGTCCAAGTTTCTGTTCAGAACCATTGTATAGCCGTGTGTACTGCCATTGCTTATGCTGTACACATCCTGCAGACCTGTTCACGTGTGTGAGATGCTTGCATACCTCCTCTACTGCAGGACTTCATTTATGCATGAACACCGTGTACCCATGGAGGCCGGAGGGGCACAGTGACCACCCGCAGGTGGCAGCAGCGGTGTTAGCGGTGGGGGCGTGGTAGTGGTGAGTGGAAAACTCCCACAGGCAGCCACAGTGGTGTCGGTGGCAGGGGGGCGGAGGGAGGGAAGCGCCGACCAGTGGTTGGCAACCACCCACAGACGCCACTGGCAGCATTGGCAGCAGCGATTAGGGACTGCCCGCCAACACCACTGGTGGTGTCAGCGGCAAGGGTGGTGGAGGCTAGTGAGCGACGACCATTCACAGGCAGCGTTGTTGGTGCTTTTTGCAGGGGGTGCCCCGCCTAGCTTAGGGGGCACGTGCACCCCCTATGCATCGCCAATGCATTAATGTATTAATCTCTAGGAGGCAGGGATTTCTCTTTTCACTATTTTACAGGTTGGGAATGGATGTGAAAGTGAGACAAAGGCCCAGATCTACAAAGGTATTAAGGCACCTAATTCCTATGGGGGCAGAGATTTGAACCTACATCTCCAATGTCCTTGGCTACTTTCCCAACCACTGGACCATCCTTTCTTACCACTCTGAAATGACTAATTTATTTCTGGGATTTTTTGATCCTGACAAAGAAAGGAGGGTTTTTTTAGATGGCTGTCCCACAGAATATGCCTATCCGTGAGACTCCAGCTATCCAGTAGTGGCTGACTGCTCTATCCTGTTCTTATCTGTTCAGCTTCTTATGATGAATCATGATGTCTGGGCACAGAACCATAGGACATGCCATTGCCTTTTCTTGTTTTAAAGCAACGCTATACAGTTTGACAAAACCACAAAGCTTCTCTGATCCCACAACCACTGAAATCAGTACGAATTTTGCTATTAACGTGGATGGGTGGAGGATTTCATCCTCACTGGGCTAGCAATGATGGCATTGTTTTACAGATTGCGAGTCAAACAGTTCAGTTTCCAGGCAGTGAAAATCCAGGTAAGGCTGAAGTTTAATACATCTCCATGTGGGAATTCAATTTATTGCTTAATATAAGTCAAGGGCCACCAACCTGCAGTATGGGTGCCCCAAATGGTATGGGAAGCCTGTGTGTGGGGCACATGGCAGACTTGGGAGGGAACAGGTAAGACAATGACAAATAGGGCAGGGAACAGAAAGCTGAGCAACCAATCAGGCAGGGGAGGCATCAGAGTGGCTCTTGAGGAGGGTGCCAGGCTAATTTGTGGCACACCTGCCAGAAAGTTTGGTCCTCCCTGATACAAATCAACCTTACATAGCTATTGATAGAAGTGCCAAACCTGCTAGATATCTCTTAGGCTAGGGACAGAAGTTACACATAAACTTGTTTAAGTGATCAGAAACCGGTTTAAACCTGTAACAGAACAGAAGTTCAGTACACATAAACCAGTTTCAAAATGGCTGAAACTGGTTTAACATAAACCTGGTTGAATGTAGTATCAGACTTAACTGATTTAGGTCAAACTGGTTTATGTAATTTCTATCCCAGACCCCTTCCTGGTTCAAGTTAATCAGAGTCCCTCAGCATGCTTTGCAGCCCTGTGCTGTGCTGTCTGCTCCAGTGAGCAGAGCTGGCCCTGCTCCTCTGCTCCTTAGCTGGAACAGTGAGGGCTGGCTTACTGACCCCCCCAGACAAACCCCACTTGGGTCTGGGGTCTGGGGCCAGGGAGAACAAGTTAAACTCACCTTCCCCCCAGTACAGAGCTGCCCTGACCTGCCGGTTTACTTAGCGCTGGCTGTGACTGTGGACTATTAATCCCAGAGGCACCTAAAATCAGGAAGAGGAAGTGATAAGCAATCCTGCAGAGTCCTGCTGCTGTGATTGTAGACTGTAAATCCCAGAGACCTTGGGAGCAACAGGAAGAGTAAGTGAACACACAGCCCATGCTGGCGATGTACCAGAGAGCTGTGCTTTAGTGTCCCCTAGCATCTGGCTGGAGCCATTGCAGGCATGTGGCTGCATTTCCTGAATCAAAAGTGAATGTCTGTTCATTTGCTTACTGGTTCAATCTTTGCAGCTTGGACTAACCTGCAAAGACTGAATCAATTCAACCTCAGGCTTTCTGACTGTCTTTACTTAGCCTTACTGTCTGACCCAGTACCTATGAAGTCAGTTCAATGTGAACTTGGTTCTCGGTTGTGTAATTATAGTAATGGAAAGATTTGTTTAGAAGACAAGGATTTACTTTGCTTTTTGTCAATGTATCTATACACTATGAGATGGCATGGCACAGGGAACAGGAGGTATGTGATAGTGGCTGGTCTAAGATCCATGAATTTAGGGTGGGATATTTCTCAGCATTGAACTAGCCCTTTACCCACAACTTGAATTTGCATAGTGTTTGGTCACTGCTCAGTACTTTTCAAAATCCAACCCTTCGCTTTTCAAACAGCAAATAACTCACAGTTCTTTTTTTTTTACAAGAGTAGTGTTAACTATGCCTTGAAGAGAAACTAAATTTTTGAATGGTTAAGGGCATGGAAGATGTGCTGTTCACATACTTTAGCCTATCAGCCTAGAATCTTTCTAAACAAGGAGCTACATTTCTAAGTGTAAAAATATGCATTTCATAAGATGTAAGTAGCTATTTAATTTATAAACCAACTCAGTATTAAAATGAAACAGTAACATTTCTCTCTCTCTATATATATATATTAAGTGCTGCTTGAAGGTCATTCTTACACTATTGTAAGTTCAATTAATTGTCAGGGAATTTACAGGTTTTTATAAACATGGGTATTCTGCTATTTTTAGAGAGAAACATAACAATTCAAATCAGAAAAGCAGATGTTATGGTACAAAATTATCACCACCTCCCCTTTAAGGAGCCCAAAATGCTTTACAGACATCAACATGACCTAAAATAATTGTACTGCAGTGCTGATTTACTTAAGTAATAAACCAATTCCCATGCCGAGAGAAGGCATTTATAATAATTCCCCTAATCAAGGTAGTGCTATTGGCAGCATTTTTCAGAAATGGGCTTGTAACAGGGCTGATAACACCTCCTTCTTTCCACACTGCAGTTCCCTGATTTCTAAATCCACTGATCTCCTTTGGTATCTCAGTGACCCTGTCTTTTTGGGATGGTTATCCACCTGGTTATTCACTATACCATTTAGGCTCTTCCAAGTTGCGACTCAGCAAG